>NC_132782.1:69688830-70292893 GCF_048418805.1 Vulpes vulpes | reverse complement strand
TTTCAATGCCTCTTCAAGACTACATTTTTAAATTCCTATTTTCCCCCAAAGTTTTCCTTTTCCTTTGCCATTCCAGCCCAAACTTCTTTATTTACTCAAGTTCATCTAATGATGATGCCTATTATTTATTAGGCTTAGTACACGCTAGTTTCCAGGCTAAAACATCATCTCTTTCCTTTCCACCATCACTGAGGGAGGCATAATTATCTTCTCTTTGCATCTGAGAAAGTGAGATTCAGAGGCTTAAATTTACCCAAAGTCAGATTGTGAGTGAAGGGCCAGCTCTTGTTCTCTGCTGAAAATCTGAGCCTCTAACACTCTTGCCTCCCAGCAGATCAGGAGTGGCACAGAGCAGCTTTTATGGAAGAGTTTATAGAGTTGTGGTTTCAATTGATTTTTCAAATTTTTACAACTTCACTTCTGAATTCACACTAAACTTCACACAAATTGTAAAGCTATATAGTCGAATCCAAGATAGGAGAAAGGGAGGAAGGGGGTAAGAAGGGGAGGAAGGATGGGAGGAAGAGAAGGAGGGAGAGGAGAGGGAGGGAGATAAAAAAGAAAGAGGGAAGGAAAGAAGGAAGGGAAAGTTTGAATAATTGTTATTTTAAGCCCTAAGAAATTCTATCAAGGGCCTGAATTTCTACTCACCTTCCCCTATAAATGGATCACTAATTTGATGATAATTCCCCAAATAAACAGGATAAAAGGAAAATCATCCTGTTGTAGGTTTTCCCTTTTTTGTTGTTGTTGTTTTGTTTGTTTGTTTGTTTGTTTGTTTGTTTGTTTGTTTTTAGGTTTTCCCATCTGTAAAGCAGAGGCTGTCAAATTGACACAGGATCTATTTTTTTATAACTGATTGAGCCTGGGGCAAAGGGACTACGGTGAAGGAGAACATTAAATCAGAGGCTGGCCACATTTGATAGCAGCCAGGATGTCACCTAAGTGGCAGAAGATTCCAGAATGAGTAGAGGAGCACTATCTGATTCTGGCCCCTGATCTCCACAGGCCAGAACCAAAAAAGATAAAATAACTGTCTAACACGAAAAGTTCCTGATTTACTGCCTTTTTTTTCATACTCACAGAATGAAAAAAAAAAATGCCTAGGAGAAATTGCTTTTTATTGGCTTTAGGAAGTGGGTTTATAACATATAACTCTGCAATAGTAAGCAAAGTACTAAGATATGAGCCCCAGAAAAGCTCCAATGAGCCAAGTGAAAGCTATGAATCAAAGAGAGTCAAGGGGTGATTTGTCATGTGGATTTCGGCAATCTCCTTCTGTTTGCCCCAGCCCACTCCCCCCCCCCCCCCCTCACTCAAGCCACAGGGAATGTTATCCAGGGTGCTGAGAGGCAGGAGGAGGAAGAAGAGAAGCTGAGGAAGTTCTCAAGGCCTGTTTTGAAAGATAGTGATAAATTGAGAGCAGAATATAATTGCTAACATAGTAAAAACACTTTCTGGTTTACAAAATGGCTTCACATGCAGTATAAATTCATTTGATGTAGTATTTATGATTTCTGAAACATGAAGCTGCTGTAGCCCTCCCCAGAGCTCCTGTTATATATACCTTCGAAGGCAGGCTTCTCCCAGGACCCCCTGAGCCAAGGATTCAGGTGCAGGTGATCCACTGAGGTGTGCTGCCACAGAAACCCATCATTGGGTAGGGAGAGCCAACCAGGGAGGAGAAGCCAAGAAAAGATGTAATTGCAGCAAAAGCCCCCAATTCAGCCTGATTCCAAGGAGATCTTTGAACTGCACGTTATGCCTCAGGATTATCCCACCTTTCAGCAAAGCAGATTGGCTCTTATACTAGAGGCCGTCTTGGGGCAGGGGGGCTAGGGTACAACTTAAACATCCAAGTATTTCCATCTTTGTTTATGGACAAGAGAGCTCGAGTGCCCAGAGGAAGGGATAGAGGGTAATTGTCTGAAGGTAAATTACCTACTGAAGAACTCTTACCCATCCTTTAAAATCCTATTCAGGTGCTAGTGATACATTCTCTGATAACTGATAACCCAAATAGGGGACCTTTTCTTTTACACTCCTCCATTACCTGACATATTGTTCTAGAGTAGCACTTGTCATTACAATTTAATGACTCTTTCCCCAAGAGCCAACAGGGATCCCTGTTAGTAAATTTGATCTCAGGGAGCAGATATTAATGCATCTCCCCAAGACCCTAATTATCCCCAGGGAGGCAATGGGGAAAAGCTAACCCACTAGCTGTGACTTACTAATGCAGTGCTAAATGACTCCAGCTATAGAAAGTTTGTTTGCCAAGCCATTCTTTGAAGATATAGAAGGGAACCATATGAACGAGTTTCTAAAAAACAAAAACAAAAACAAAAACAAACTTGATAGTGAAAACATTCTTCAGACAATAACACATTGTGTTTCAAGAATCTTATAGAGTTTCTTAAAAAACCTGAGATTTTTCTTATTTTCATAGGTAACTATGTAGTGATCACAACGATTATGGGGACACTCTAGGGATATTGGGGTTTTCCAAAGAACATAAAATGCCAGAGATTAAAGCAATGTCATGGTCAAGAAGATTCTCTCACTTTGACTCCACATTTAGGTATACATTCCACTAATGTTCACAGTAGAAACACATTTAGCAAATAATTCAGGTCTTTGAAGAAATTCTCTTTTCACTTTCATCAGGCAAGCTCGTGGATAGGTTTTACAAGGCACGTTAGAAAAAAAAAAAAAGATCAATTCTACTGCTGAGAGAGAATCTGGGTCAATTTTATAGATTCACTCCCACATGAAATCCACATAAGTACAAAATTTGGGTGACATTGGTTAAAAGAAAAATCATACCGAGTATCAAAATATGTTAAATTGCTATATGTTTACAGTCCCATAAATGGCAAATATCTTAGGTCTTACCCAAATCAATTTCTAAGAAATCTAACAAATGTTTCCATGAGATTCTAGTAGTACTTTAAAAAATCTTACACAACAGTGTTCTTAGGAAAAGGGAGCGAAGACTGGCAGCCAAAATTTCCATTTTTGCTTATCAAGATTTCAATCAATTTTACTTGAACAAGCTGTTTCGTTCAATTCACACAGATTAACCTTAGACCAGTCACTGAAAACTTAGTGGTTCTGGGATACAGGTTTTAATTGTCTTCATAATATACTTGGAAGTTCGCTGGGGAAATTAAACCAAAAGGTTTCCTGTACAATTCCAACAAAATAAGGAATCTGGGCAGCATGAACCTCAGGAATCTCAATCTCAAACTGACCTTCTTTGTATCTTCTCTTTCCTCTCTAGTTTTTTCCTTCTTCTTTTGCCAATATTATGTAGATGTTGGCTATATCCTTATCTCTCTCTAAGGCTCTAACATAAAAACAAAATTTCAGTTAAAATTCATACTTTTAATCCTCCTTCAATGCATAGCAAGGATGGGACTCGGGTACAAAATATATAGGGGTACCAAAAAACTCAGTAATGAAAATAAATACTGTCTTTTTTTTTCTAATTTTTAAAGACCCTATTTATTTATTCATAAGAGACAGAGAGAGAAAGAGAGAGAGAGAGAGAGGTAGAGACACAGGCAGAGGGAGAAGTAGGCTCCATGCAGGGAGCCAGAAGTGGGACTCGATCCCGGGTCTCCAGGATCACGCCCTGGGCTGAAGGTGGTGCTAAACCGCTGAGCCACCCGGGCTGTCCGATGAATACTGTCTTAATGCAATCTTTTTTAAAAAATAAAAATGAATATTTAAAAAGAATTCATAATGAATAAGGTATTAAAATTTTAACAACTCAGTCACATTAGTCCTCCCTAGCCCTACCATGATAGAGACTCCGTGGTGTTCATAAGTAGTTATTGCTGCTTCTGGAACATGGTGGGATTGTAGTCCCTGGCTCCTTTGTGGACGTGGGTAGAGCCATGCTCTCTGATCAATAGGTTCTGAACAAAGTGATGATTGCCAGCTTTGGGCAGAAGCATGTGATTGCCAGTTCAAGAGTCTTCTGAGCGCTCTTTTCTGTCACTCAACAATTGGCAACTTTCCAGACCATAACACTGTATGGACCAGGTCCATGAATGACTATGTTAGGCAAAGTGCCCCTATAAACTCCCAATAGACATAGCATGAGTGAGAAATAAATATTTGTGATCTCAAGATTTTGAAGAGTGTTTGTTATAGCATCCAATTGAGCCTCTTTTAACTGATACAGACTAAAAACAAGGCTCTCACTATGAGAATCTTCAGTTTTTCAGGTGAGGAAAACAATGCTGTCCTTAAAATTGTCTTACAGCTAAAACTCCCTCTTGCCTTGAAAAATCAAACTGCTTCTTTTCTTCCTTCCAACTCTCCTATAGATTTTATTAGTAGAGCCAATTGCTTTATAGATGGACAGATAGAGATGTGAAAAACTGTTTCATCTCTTACAACCTCATGATTATAAAGTTGAATTGTCAGATGTGTAAAATAAGCTAGATATACCCCTGCAAAGTAGTTATGGAATCAAATGAGATAATGCATGAACATCCCTGGAACACAGCAGATAATTAGTGCAGTTAAATCTAACTGTGCTCAAATCCTACCTGAGATGTTTGCTAAAATTCAGACCTCCACATTGCCCCAGTTCACGAGACCTAGGACTCAGGAGTCTGCATCTTAGCCATGCCCCCTGGGTTTTGCGATGGACCTCACCTTGAACAGCCCTGGTATCTTCCTTTACCCCATGGTCACTACTATGAATGATCCTAAAAGGAGAATCACTATCAAATTAGTCTGTAACAACTTTAAAAAGTGGAGGAAAAAACAATGTGGCTTTGGAAAGAAAAGACTTCTGACAGACTTTATTTCTTACTAATTATAGTGTGTCTAAAGTAAAGGTAGATTAAAAATTCCTGAGATCAAGGGCACCTGGGTGGCTCAGTTGGTTAAACATCTGAGTCTTGATCTCAGGATCATGAGTTCACGCCTCCACATTGGGCTCCACACTGGGTGTGGAGCCTACTTAAATAAAAAATAATATAAAAAATGAAACTCCTGAGGTCAGCAAAGTGTGTGGTTTAGTTGGGTAAAAATTCTCATTGTCGGTAAGAAACCTGTAAAATATGCCCACACAACTAAAAGGTTGGTACTGAACTCTTTCGAGCATCACACTGGTACAAAAGTACCACTTTTCCACACTCAGTCAAGGAGAGTGAATATTCTGGTGAACCTGAGCCACAAAGGGGCACCCCAAGATCTACAGACTTTCCTTAGGAAGTATCACTCAAACCTTATTCTAACATGGGTATTCAAATTCCTGCCTTCATTCAAACAAAAACATCTTGAATATATAAAGAGGATAAGAACTGACATTTACATGAATTTGCCACAATAATCAGTACACAATGGGGCACAGGGCAGTACACTGGGAAGAGAGTGCTGGGGCAGGAGTCAGTTGGAGATCGGAAATGTGGAATGAGAGATGCCAACTTAAGTGACAGAGAAGTACTAGTGAAGAGCAGAAGAAAGCCTTATGTCAACAGGTTAGAGTCATCACATTCATTGGCCATTTTGGTCAAGATTAACTGCTGGAAGATCCTTTCCATGATCCCAGATGCCCTACCTATACTTTGCCTTATGATTGGTAACTTAGGAGTAAGAGCTCAGGGACAGCTAGGGGGTTTTCTCAGGTTTAAGCCTTAGAAGAACTACCTACTCAAAAGGAAGAAGAGGTACCAGGATCTGTGCCCACTACCCTGAAAGCCTAGTATGTGGGTGTCTTGTAATTACTCATGTAGGAAACCATGGTCATCCTCTCAATTCTCCTTCCTCTGAGCATCAACCTACCAGCCTACACACCCGATCATCTGTAGAGATCCCACAAGGAGTCCCCAAAGCAAAATAAGAAATAGGAAAAACCTTTCTTCTCAACCCTTGGAATGTAGATCATGCTGTTCAGCATTGCATATCCACCTGGGTGTTTGCTATAATATTGTTTGCTTACTATAAGAGCAACAGTGTATGACTGGAGACCTATTGAGACGCACAAAAATGAAAAGTTCCTCCCAGGAGGGTCTGTCGAGGAATTAAAGTCATATTGTTTACATTGTAGTATGTGGAGACCAGCTTAGCGTGCTAACGTGTGTTTTCTGTGCAGCTCAAGTGAGTCCAGGCACCTCTAGGGTTCAGAGGGGTCTATCAGGATCCCCAGGCATGAGAGATTGGAAAAAGAACTCAGGCTCATGGAAAAGAGGACCAGGTCACAAAAACTAGAATTACAGGTCAACAGGAAAAGTGTCTGTGATCTTGTGTGAAAATGGTTTCTGTAACTCCAAGCATCTCTTAACTGAGGTCCCTGTGGATTCACACCAGAGTCCTGGTTGGAGGACTGAAACAAAGGGCAGGTGAAATATTTTGTGAGCGATTTTGTCAAAATCTCCATACAACAATCAATGAGAGCATAAGGGGGTATCTCTTAAGGAATTCCACCAATGAAGGATGCTGCAAACAAGGAAAAGAGACAGATGGCCCACTCAAAGAAGATACTTTCGCTGTATTAAACAATAAGGGATTAATGTCTAGAATAAAGAAAGTTCTTTAAATTTGGAAAAAAAGATCATAGGTGGTTTGCAAAAGGGGAGGCACTGATAACCACAAGCACATGGAGAGATGCTAAAAGCCACAAAGTGATGGTGGAAAACCGTCACTAGAATGGAAAAAAAAAAAAAAAGGAATGGAATGGAATGGAATGGAATGGAATGGAATGGAATGGAATGGAATGGAATGGAATGGAAGACCATCCTTGATGCCAGAGAGGATGTGAGGAGACAGGAACATTCATGTGTCACCACTGGGCGTGGGCAGCTCTTAGAAACTAGTAACGTGTAAGACTCTGTGTGCAAATCAGCCTTCAGTGGTCTGGGGCTCAGGATCCACTCCCAACTGTCCATCCAGAGAAATCATCACACAAGTCACAGGGGCCACATACAAGGAAGTCCATTGAGGTCATGTCTATGGCCACACAGAAAGAGAGGTAATCAAAGTGTTTCTCACTGGGGAAGTGGCTAACATATGGACAAGCTATGGAATATGTATACAGCAGAAAGAAGCATTCTTTTCTCTTTTTTTCCCCCATCTTCATCATATTTAATTCTCACAACACTCTTGTGAGGTAGGTATTATTGCCCCATCTTACAGATGAGGAAACTGAGGCTCACACACGTCCAGAGGTATATAGTCAATAGGAAAGGTCTGCAATCCCAAGACCAGGGTCTCCCCTCACCAACCACCCCCCACCCAGGATAATCAGAATTCTTCTCCAGTGGCCAGAGGGCAGATCTCATGGGGACATGAACACACACACACACACACACACACACACACGACAAGCACCCAGAAAAGCCACCGCTGAGTCAGCCTCTCCATGATGTCCCTGTAGCTCTGGTTCACGAGCATGTGGAGGGCACCACTGAATGAACGGAGAGCACAGAGGCAGACCTTGGATAGATGGACTCTACCTGACGACAGAGGAAAGAATGTGAGCTGGGACAGCGACACTCTCTGAGTCAGCTAACACACGCACACACACACAGCACTACACATTCTGTGTGGACACATCTTAATGTGGGTCCCTGCATGCAGAGCCTGAGACAGATGCACGTGATGCTCTGAAGGAGGCTCTTGGGAGAAGGGGGCTAGGAAGCAGGATCGAGTAGGGGAAGGAGCTGAAGGATCCTGGTGGGGGGATTCTAGGGCTCCAGGGACACCCTTCGGCAAGGGGCTGGCCTTTTGTACCCTTTTCCAGACAGTCTTTGGTGGGCCCCCACACCCCCAGGATGGGAACTCTCAGCCTGGAAGTTCCCCTCCTGAAAGCGGCTCTCACCACTCCGAGCCTGGGCAGCTGAAGCTGTCAGCCGCCAGCATTCAGCACGGGAAGGGGGCAGGCACCCCACCTGGGAAGGGGTCCAGGTGGGTGCCATTAGCATCCTGCAGATGCAAACACGAAGACATTAGAATAAGTACCTACAGAGGGCGGGAAAGGAGAGGGGGCTGGCAAAGAAAGCAGCCTTTCCAAGTGACAATGAGAGCCTGCCGGGAATAGGAATGTGATTAACTCAACCTCGGAACCGAAAGCCCCTCTTTGTGATGTGTAAAGGAGAGAAAAGGCACACGCAGGGCCAGCTGCAGCTCGATGCACGCCCTGAGAATCTGTTATAAAAGACCCCGGGAAGGATGGACACTCTGCCACCTGCTGGCAGGCAGACAATGCAGGCTGCGGAGAGGCGGTGGCTCTGGCGGCTTTGGCGGTGAACAAAGAATCAGAAGATTTCAAATCCCCTCTCTGTGAAGTAGAATATCTGCAGCCACGAAACAAATGATCAGAGAGGTGACTAGAACAACAGAAGCAGAGAAGATTCAAAACTTCCCTCTGTGTCATCGACAGGGAAAAGGCAGAGCAAGATGAAACCCTGGACTTTGCCGGGCAGGAGGGAGAGCAAGTGGGGAAGAGCAAACCCCAAATTGCCAGGAAGGGCCAGTGAAGATGTGAGAGCTCTCGTGCAAAAATAGATTGCTGTGCAGGAGGAAGAATTCGAACAGAAAGGACTGGGGTGTGTGGGGGGGTGGGAGGCAGTGTGGGTGTCTTGGTGGGGGCTGTGTCTGGCCCAGGTGTAACAGAGGACTCAACAAGCCTGGGAGCACGTGTGAGTGCACACACACCCATGCACACCCATGCACACACGGAATGCCCAGCTCCTTCTTTCCAACTTAAGCTAGTCTCTTCTGCCCAAGAGAACTATTCAGGGACCCCCCTTGTCCCACAGAGACCTTCAGCTTCTGCCCGCAGCTGTTCATTCCCCGGGGGCTTAGCCACAGACCAAGGGGCTGGGCCCAGGCCCTAATCTTCAAAAACACACCAGACAGGCTTCTGCGCCTCCTCCCAGCCCTCAATCCATCATGAGGATTCTTCCCATCCTTTGCCCA
Source organism: Vulpes vulpes (assembly GCF_048418805.1). Lineage (NCBI taxonomy): Eukaryota > Metazoa > Chordata > Mammalia > Carnivora > Canidae > Vulpes > Vulpes vulpes. Next base: position 70,283,953 of record NC_132782.1, on the reverse strand, counting down.
ATCTCACCCCCACCCCATGCAAATTAACCTCTGCAAACCTCTCCTGGTACCCTTGGGCTCTTGGCTGGGGTCCTGCCCATCTACCCACACGGCTTGGGTCAGTGGGTCTCAAAGGGTCCCCTGATCAGCAGCAGCCACAGCCACAGCCACAGCAGCAGCACCTGGGAGCTTCTTAGAAGTGCTGATTCTCAGGCTGCACCCCGGGCTTAGGGAGTCAGAATCCTTAGGGTTCAACCTAAGAACCTAAGCAAGTCCTGGGACCCCTGATGCAGCCACAGCTCAGGAGTCACTGCCCGGGGGGCCATGCCTTCCACAGGGCTGGAGGGAGCCCCGGGAAGACAGCCTGTGCCCCTGGGGAGTCACGGATCCGAGTCTGGGGTCTGGTCCCCAGAGGCCCCCCTCCCCAACGCAGGGCCAAGGGCACAGCGCTGGGGCACTGTCCTCCCAAGAAGAGGGGCCGTGGGCCAGGGCACAGGGTCTGCAGCGGCCAGGGGGCTGGGGCTCCAGAGCAGGAACGGCACCCTGGGCCTGTGTCACTGGAGGCAAGGGGCGCAGCTGCCCGTGTCCTCCCGGGCGGTGCCGAACTGCAGACTCTCAGAGAGGAGGGCAAGCCAAGGAGGGGAAGAGGCTCTGCACCTGCTTTTGAGATCAAACCCCGCCCCCCGCCCCACAATGGGTTTGCAGCCTGGCTACAGAGAGGGCTCATCTGAGAATTGGGGAAAGCTACTCCCCCCCCCGTGTTCTCTACCACGTGGGTGCTTCCTGTAGCACAGAAATGGGAGCACACAAGATGCTGAGATATCCTCATTCCCTGGTCTCCCTGACTCCCGTGGGATGTGGAGGAGTCAAGGGCCCTTGAATGTGGCCGAGAGACATCGCAGGGAGCTGAGTTGAGAGCTGGCATGCATGGCAGGAAGGCACCTGTGCTGAGATCAGAGACCTGTGGGCAGCCCAAGCCGGGAACTGGATGAGGGCATGGCTGAGTTTCTGGAAGCTGAGCTGAGAGCTAGATGTGGACACAGCCAGCAGCAGGGGCTGCCCAGTTCAGCTGAGTCCATCACAGAGGCCTGCAGCAGGTCAGAAGTCACTCCCAGACCAGACACTTCATCTCCTGAACATGCTTGCTAGAACATAGACCTCCCCAGGGAGAAAAGATCGGGGTGGAGGGAGTGGGGATCCTGAATTAACGAGGTATTCCCTCCAAAAGATATCAAGTTTTAAACAAGGACTGACAGGGTTGCCTGGAATCAGCAAGATTAAGGTCTCTGTCATTAGCAGAAATGAGGGCTTGTGAGCTAAATTAAGCTCAATTATAAAACAATAAAGAAAGTTACATTCCTGCACACCGGAGTTTTATGATTATGAAATTTGTACCCACCATATGAGAACTGTAATTGCAATTCAAGGCATGATGTGATATATGCCATATCAATTGCAGAAGCAAAGTGTTTTATGATGTCAAAGAAAGAAGAAAGCATGCCTAGTGGAGTTCTAGAACCTGTTTGTAACTCAGCTCCCACCCCCACTGTTTATAGATTGCCTGACATCTAACCCCAACCTCCAATAACTGTATTAGTTATGATACTTTCTGCTGCAAGTGACAAAAGCCATAACTCAAACCAGCTGAAGAGAAGAAAAAGGAATTTATTTGCTCACAAAACTGAAGAATTCTGAGGGAGTCTTACTTCAGGTTTGGTTTGATCCAGGTTCAAATGATTTCACTGAGATGGAACTTCTCTGTGGATTTCTCAGCTCCACTTTCCTGATTTTCAGTCCTCACTCAGGCCCCACGTGCTCAGAAGATAGCTGCCACAGTTCCAGTGCCAGCATCTCATCACCTGGGTACCACCAAGAAAAGGAAGTATGCCTCCCTGATAACAAAAGGCTGGAAACTGAATCTCCTTAGCCACCATGGGCAGGATTTGTGTCATGTGACCAGTAGGAAGCCGGCCATTCTGATCAGAAGGGTAGAATGTGCCGGTTGGCTTACGCATGGAGTCGTTATGTAAACCTGACCCGACATACAGCATTGGAAAATGACAAGGCAGTGGTTGCAGGGGGCAAAGAGAGAATGCTCAGGACCAAAACGACAAACGCCCAGGATTCTGTCTCAGGTTATGGCACACAGTTTTTGGTCACCATTTGTGCCAATACAGATAGATTGTCCTGAGGCCGGGAAACATTCCATTTGGCAAAGGTCCTTGCAGAGTATGAGCTTGATGAGCTCTTTAGATTAATTAATGTTAGTGGCTACAAGTAATATAAACCAATATCTATCTGTCCACCTGGGCTGCTATAACAAAATATCGTAAACCACCTGACTTAGAAAAAACAAACTTTCTGGAGGCTAGACATCTGAGATCATGGCACCAGTCAGATGGTTTCTGGTGAGGCCTTCCTCTACCCTTGAGTTTGCATAAGGCACCTTCATACTGTGTCCTCAATAACCTTTTCTCTGTGCGCCCAAGAACAAATACATCTCTGCCATCTCTTCCTTTTCTTACAAGGATATCAGTTTTATCAGATTAGTCCCCACCCTTAAGACCTAATTTAACTTTAATTACCTCTATGATAGTCAAATGTAGCCACTTAGGGGGTTAAGCCTTCAATATACAAATTTGGGGGGATATAAATCAGTCCATAACACCATTCTAGTAACACACATAGATCAAGTATCTCCTGGTGAAAATCTAAACTCCAAGGAAAAAAAATAATTTTATTGGCTCAGCTAGGTCACATTTTTTTTTTTTTTGAGAGAGAGACACACACACACACAGAGAGAGAGAGAGAGAGAGAGAGAGACACAGGCAGTAATCATGACCTGAGCCGAAGGTAGACCCTCAACCGCTGAGCCACTCAAGTGCCCCTCTTCCAGTACATTTATAGCAGCCAGAGCGTACTTTCCATTGTCAAATTCCAAACACACTCAACCATGAATAAACATGTAAATCCTGCAAGAGAAGTCCTCGGAGGTTAATAGGATTTGTTTTTTGTCGTGTGCAATGGACTGAATGTTTGTGTACCCCCAAATTCATATGGTGAATGTGATGGTATTTGGATGTGGGACCTTTAGGAGGTAATTAGGTTTAGGTGAAGTCATGAGGATGGGGCTCTCATGATGTCAGTGTAGTCCTTATAAGAATAGGAAGAGACCAGAATGTTCTCTCTGCCATGTGAGGACACATCAAGAAGGTGGCAGTCTACAAGCCAGGAGGAAGGCTTGCCCTAGGAACCAATCATGCTGGCACCCTGATCTTGGACTCCCAGCCTCCAGAACTGTGAGAAATAAATGTCTATTGTATAAGCCTCCCAGCCCAGTATTTTGTTATAGCAGCCTGAGCAGACTAAGATATCTTGACCTAAAAAGTTGTGAGAAGAATCATCCAAGGAGTGAAGATAAACCAGCAAGGTTTTTCCTAATATGAATATTTGCCAGATCCACTGGGGGATATAAATCTATTCATATATACTTGGGAAAGTTTTCTCAGACACAACTTGTATTCAAAGGTTATTTACAGCATCAAAATGTATGTAGATTTTCAAATCAGTGAGGACTGCAGCAGTACTAATATAAACAGGGAACAGGTGCAGGAGGCTGTGAACGATAACCAGAGGCAAGTGACTGTGCACATGAGTGGCAAATGGAGGGAGTATAAAAGGAAACTCATCGCACAGACTGGAACCCGTTGTGTGTCAGTTTTGTTGCCTCTAACCTTAATGTCCTGAAGAAGTCCTGTCCATCATTGTGAAGCTAAACACATGCTAGCCCAGAGCAACTTTATGCCAAAGAGCCAACAACACATCAGTGACAACACATGTGAGCTATGCATGGCTGTCCTTTCACACACCCCAGGCAAGTCTTCCAGGAGAATCTCTCTTGCAGTTCACCCTGACCAGAAACATATAGGGAAGGGAATGCTGACACTTCGCAGATGATCTCACCATGGCTGCTGCGTAATAAGCCACCCTAAAACTTACTCATATAAAACAACTGTTCGGGGGCACCTGGGTGGTTCAGTGGTTGAGTGTCTAACTTTGGCTCAGGTAGTGATCCCGGGGTCCTGGGATCGACTTTGGCATCAGGCTCCCCATAGGGAGCCTATTTCTCCCTCTGCCTATGTCTCTGCCTCTCTCTGTGTCTCTCATGAGTAAATAAATACAATCTTAAAAAAAACAAACAAACAACCATTTGTTATGTCTTTAGTGGGTCGGAAAGTCATGTATTTCATGTATGTCATGTGTTTAGTGGGTCAGGAATTCAGATGAAGCACAGTGGCTACAACCCATCTCTGTTCCACAATGTCTGGGGTCTCAAAGCCTGGGGGTTGGAGCAATCTGAAGCCCTGTTCATCCAAATATCTAGTGGGAGGTGCCGGCCGGAGGCTTAAGGCCCAGCTCCTCTCTTCTCCTGAGTTAGCCTTCCTCAGAGAATGGTGAGTGACTTCTATAGGCAAACACCTGAAAGAGCGCCAGGTGGAAGCCGCAACAATTTTATGACTGAGCCTCACAAGTCATACAGCATCATGTCCACCATTTTCTCTTCGCAGGAGTTGTCTGGAGCGAAGCCCCCGCCCCCGCCCCCCAGGCTTACCAGAAAGAAACCCAGATGCTGCCTCTCAGTGAGCAGACAATTGCATTGTAATAACAGGCTGTGGGGTGACATATATGCATACATACAGCTATTAAAAACCCCAACCTGCCACAAAGATGTTGGCCAATTGTGACTGTAATCATCCTACATTCTAAGGAAAACCATCCCACCGATTTTAATGAATTTGAACATCAATTTTATTTGACAATGTAGGATAAAAAAGTGGGATCAGCTGTTACTGAAGGCTTATCATGCTCTAGAACATTCTAACACAGAACAATCCAAAACTTCCAGACGCCATTAAGGATCAAAAAGTAAAGAGTATACCCTGCAGATTCATTAAGACACTTTTTATTGTCAGTGTCAAATACCCAACTCAAAATGGCTTTGAACACAAAAGAGACATTATAGACTCATAAAAATAGAAAGTTGAAAGAATATTTCTGATTTTGGGTAGAGTTTGATTGAGGAAGAATTCTGACTGAGCCTGTATCTCCTGTCCCCAGACTAACTCCATAATTTTCAGTGAGGCTTCTACCCCAAAACCTCCCATCCCAGTCTGCACTCACCTTAGGACTTACAAAGCCTGATAAAAAGAGCATTTTTCCTGACAATGCTGGCAAGTTCCCTAGGAACACGCAGATTAGTTCATATGCTCATCACTGAACTAAATCAATGGCGAGAGAAATGAAGGACTCTTATTGGAGTTCCCTGGGAATTTACAGCTTCACCCTCATGACATGGACGGAGCAGTGATTATCCTATGGTTCAGGAAGCTTTCCCAGATGAGATGATGTGGAGAAGACCAAAAATATCCCAAAGCAGAAAGATGTAATCATTGCTAACATTGCACTGGTCAATAGCTAATCACTTGTGTTCTCTAATTAAATTTTCATGTGGATATCTGTAGGATTCACTTTAAAATAAAAGTGCCAATCAATTTAGTTCTAAAAGGAACTCAAGGGAAAGGCTCCTTAAGTAAATATATGAAACAGTATTTAGTTCTCCAAAGGAAATTTTACACTACATTAGTAGTAGCCTAGTCATAGAGGGGGGAAAAAAAATCACACCTCATACCCTCAGGCATTTTAGCTCAAGAACCTGGGCCAGGTGTCAGTTCCCCAGGGCTGCAGTAATAGGGTACCACAGGCTGGGCAGCTTACACAACAGGCATGTACTGTCTTCCAGTTCTGGGGGCCAGAAGTCTGAGATCAAGATGTTGGTAAGACTGGGTCCTTCTAAGGGTTGGGGGAGAGCATGTGTTCCGTGCAGCTCTCTGAGTCTCTGGTGGTTTGCTGACAATCTTTTATGTTCATAGGCTCCTACGTAGACACATCTCCCTTATCTCTGCCTTCATCTCCACATGGCATTCACCCCTGTGTATCTGTGTCCAAATTTCCTCTTCCTCTAAGGACACCAGTTATATTTTATTAGGATCCACCCTGATGACCTTATTTTAGCTTGATTACCTCTGAAAAACCCTATTTCTAAAAAAAGATCACATTCGGAGGCACCGGGCCTTAGTACTTCAATATATCATTTTGAAAGGACTCAATTCAACCCATGGAAGCCTGATTATCCATTAGGTATTTTAAGAACACTTATATAGTCCAGCTGATACTCCCTAAAATTCACGTCTTATGGTAGCATCTTAGCAAAGACCATTATTCTCTTTTGGAACACTTTGGCTATGGTTCAGCCTCTCCATGAAAGCAAAACCAATATGTCCTCCAATATTATCACAATATGATTATTGACTATTTCTTGGTTATCTGGATATTCTTGTATAAAATGTTATGCAACATTTCCCTCTCTCCACAAGAATGAGGAATGACCAAACACAGTTCCAAACCTGAAGATAAAGAGGTAAACATTACCACTGTCAGAGACAAGCTAATACTAATCATTATGGTAAAAGTCATTTTTAAAAATTCTGTCATTAACAGCAAAATTGTCAGGCAACTTACTTGAGTATCATCAAACACTTGGAGGAAAATCCAGGATGTTGGAAAACTTTATCCACACAAAAGTCTTGAAGCAATAATTGGCTTGGAGGAAATAAATATGAAGCAAAGTTTACATATTGTTTTTTTCAAGATTTTTAAAGTTACATTTTTCTGGTTTCAGCAAAAATAGAGATTTTTTTTTCACAAATAGGAAAAGAAAGCCATAATCGGTCACCAGCTCCCCGAAATAATTGGATCTTTATTGGCACACAATCTTAAAAATGGAGGTTGAAGTCTCATCTATTAACTGTTAAATTTTGGACCTGTGTACACTTTCTTCTTTATTAAACTGTTAAATCTCTTGGTTAAGGATTGCATCTGTGAATTATTGATTAGCCCTAAATTAAGATGTACTTTTTAGGGAAAAAATCCAGAGTTCTAATCCATAGAGGCTGAAACTAGAATTTTCCATCTTAATTTTCCCAGTCATACCATAGGCATATTCCTCTTTACTTTAGTAAGAGAATGGGTTCCAATTTTCAAACTATTAAAAGCTAGTATCTCTCTCCATCAAAGTAGCAAATGCTTTCCAAGTAAAAAGAAAGACTAACTACAATATTTACACATCATCAAAAAATATATAGAATACTAGATCCTTAGAATTCAATTTCAAAATATTGTTCTCTTAAAAAAAGAAGAAGATGGAGGAGGAGAAGAAGAAGAAGAAGAAGAAGAAGAAGAAGAAGAAGAAGAAGAAGAAGAAGAAGAAGAAAGAAGAGAGGAAGAGGAGGAGGAGGAGGAGGAAGAGGAGGAAGAGGAGGAGGAGGAGGAAAAGAAACAAACCAAGTTTTTAACTATAAAGAACACACTGAGGGCTGTTGGAGGGAGGGAGGTGGGGGATGGGCTTCAGGAGAGCACTTGTGATGAGCACTGGGTATTGTATGTAAGTAATGAATCATTGACTTCTACTGCAGAAACCAATATTGCACTGTATGTCAACTAAGTAACATATAAATTAAAATATTTATATGTATATAAATTTTTTTCTCTATGGTCTTTTAATTTTTTTATTTTATTTTTTTTTTAAGGATTTCATTTATTTATTCATGAGAGACACAGAGAGAGAGAGGCAGAGACACAGGCAGAGGGAGAAGCAGGCTCCATGCAGGGAGCCCATCGTGGGACTCGATCCCGGGACTCCAGGATCAGGCCCTGGGCTGCAGGCGGCGCTAAACCGCTGAGCCACCTGGGTACCCCCTCTCTATGGTCTTTTTAGTAGTCAAATCAGGATGGAGAAAAAAGACAAGTCATATTCAATTTTATTGGTCATTTTCTTAGGTGTGATAACTGTGTTGTGGTTACGTAAGATATTGCCCTTATTTTAAGAAGGTTTTTACTGTAGCACTTAGGGAGGAAATGTCAGGATATCAGCAACTTACTTGCAAATGATTCAGCAAAACCATACACACATACACAAATATATACACAGGACTGTATATATACATATAGCATATTGTATACATATAGCATATACATAATGATATAGCAATCATTGTTGTGCTTAGAATTTATGTCTTATTGTACTATTCTTCACACTTTTCTGTATATTTGAAAAATTTTATAATGAAATGTTGCAAAGAAAAGAGGATAGCAAAGTTGGGGAAAGTGTTCTTCCTCCGGGAAATTTGTCAGTTAACACTGACCCTGTGCCTGCCACATATACGTTTCAACTCACTGTTCCCACCCACCCACCACCACTCCAAAAGAACATAATTTTGTTTATTTTTGTTTTTTTAAGATTTTATTTATTTATTCATGAGAGACCCAGAGAGAGAGAGAGAGGCAGAAACACAGGCATAGGGAGAAGCAGGCTCCCTGTGGGAAGCCCGATGAGGGACTCCATCCCAGGACCCCCGGATCATGCCCTGAGCCGAAGGCAGATGCTCAACCACTGAGCTGCCCAGGTGCCCTCATAAAAGAACATAGTTAAGGCTCAAAATAAAATATTGTTGAAGAATGAAAATATTTACATTTAAAAGTTATTGGTCTTCTACTGGAGTGTTTTGAGGGTTAAATGAGCTCTTTTGGAGTAAGGTGCTTAGGACAGTACCTGGCACAATTAAGTGTGCAACAGTTTGCTGTTGTGATGCTTATTATCTAAAAATACAATGTCTACTGATCGCCTGGTGCTGGCAATTAAGTACCATGAGTGCCATCCTGCTAGGAAATTGCAGGCATCAGTAGGAAGAAAAGATCCCTACTGGCTACAGTGGATAGGGGAGGTAAGAAGGCAGGACTGGGCTTTCCACATGCAGGGAGGTTAGAATTCAGAGATGTGGAAGAGATGCACACATTCATGTGCATGCACTCAACACAGGCACACAATCAGTAATTCAAGAAAAGAAGGGAATGGGAGAGGAGTAGAGGGGAAAGAAGAAAGAAGGAAAAAAAGAAAGACAAGACAAGATAAGGAACTCTTCTATTAAAATATGGGTCTCTAATTGGCCCTACCCTGACCACAACATAAAGTGGCATGAATTACAGTCGCTATGGTACGTCATACTTGTCATGGTTAAGCAAGGATACTTCAAGCCAGGAATTTACTCATTACAAATGTTTGTTAGCTTAGGTCATTACTAACATCCACCTTTTTTTATATACAAAACTTCAAAATTTCTTTGCAAAACTTTAGGAAGTTAAAAGTTGCTAGGTAAGCCATACGACATCAGTAGGTTAACAAAACAGGACCATTGTTACAATTAATATGCGTGGTACAGTACAAAGTAGAGAGCGATTCTCCAAATATTGTCTCCTTTGAGCTTCAATGTCTTACAGGACAGTCAGAGTGTGAGCCCAGGTTGTGTGATCCTGCCTTCTGCGGGGAATTAAGGGAAAGTCAGTGTGTGCCTTTGGGGGGCTTCACTCTCTCAACTTCTAATTTGAACATCTGGAGCATGATTATAATCCAGTCAGGAGATGAATTCCATCTGTGAGATGTATTAGCTGAATAACCTTGCATGAAACTTTTAGCATTTCTGAACCTCAATGTTCTCATCCTTATTTACCACCCAGATTATCATGTTGATCAAAGAAGGTATATGAAAGCACTTTATGAATTTTAATGCACTGTATGAATGTTATTGGTATTGTTCTAAATGATTAATCTAAATGACCAAGTTCTAAAGAATTTACAGAGCAAAACTTAATAAAAACCAGTTAAGAATTTCACTCTCTGGGATGCCTGGGTGGCTCCGTGGTTGAGCATCTGCCTTCAGCTCACGTCATGGTCCCGGGGTCCTGGGATGGCGCCCCACATCGGGCTCCCCACAGGGAGCCTGCTTCTTCCTCTGCCTGTGTCTTTGCCTCTCTCTCTGTGTCTCTCATGAATAAGTAAATAAAATCTTTTTTTAAAAAAGAGCAGTCATTGTTGTACACCACTGTGGTTGTGTGGTTATTTGTTAGCCAGCATGACTGTGGCAAGAAAGAACTCCTGTACAGGGCCTTCCAACGTGCAGCCAAAGGGGAGAATCACTGCTTGGTTCATCTAGAATATCCTAAACACAGCCTTGTCTGCCCTAAACACACTGGCTAATTCATACCCCACCACTGCATGTATACTCACTCTCCAGGCTCTATTTTTTTTTTCCCTTTTTAAGTAGGCTCAACACTCAGCATGGAGCCTAACATGGGGCTCGAACTCATGACCCTGAGATCAAGACCTGAGGAGATCAAGAGTCAGACTCTTAACCGACTGAGCCACCCAGGTGCCCTCCCACTCTTCAGGTTCTTGATCTAAAAATCACTCTATCTGGAAATATCTTTCTGGATGACCTCCATCCCCTGCCTCCTGGAGCAACTTTAATGCTTCTCTCCTGTGCTCCCAGGGCACCAGATACTTTTCAGAGTCAGCACTTCTCCCCTTGCACTGTGTAGCAGATGGAGAAAGCTTTATTCTCAGGAGGTGGTAGGAGAATTGAGAGCCTGGCTTAGTCTAAAAAGAACTCTGTTAAGCCAAGGGGCTGGTAATAAAGACAGGCAAAAAAAAAAAAAAACAAAAAACCGAAGGGGGCTGGGTATTTTGTGAGAAAATGTTGGAAATGGCCACAATCTATGTTTGTCACTCTGCAGAAGCATTTAGAAAAGAAATTGGGAGCAGGAGAGAAGAGGACATCTCATGATCTCTAATAACTATCCCAAACAGAGTATTTCACAGTTTACACAGGAGCTTCCGTGCACAAACTGCTCAATGAATATTTAAACATGGTAGGGCTACCTTATTACCTGTGTCTTTCTTGATTAATTGGGGGAAAAGTTCTACATGCTGATAAGTATTCTGTGCTTACATGCTACTAGATTTATTACTCTAGGCCAGTGCCACATCTAAATCAGATAATTTGAAATGACAGAATGTAAGATTACTTATAAAAGAAATTGTCAACTTTATTAAAATGCCGCCAACTCAGACCCACTGACAAAGTTTATTATTGTAAAGGACATTTCCTAAGATACCTTGCTTTTATTTCTAAATAAGATCGGTTTGCAATTACCTTATGAGTTATGTATTTAAATGTAGTTTCTAGAGTATCCGATAACTAAACCTCGAGTCTGAAATATATTTCTCATATTGAAATATTAATTGACATTACCTGTGAAGAAAATGCTTGTTCAATACAAGAGATACGGGTGGAGTTCCAGTCTGAATGGTTACAAACTTTAAACTGAAGTTTACATAAGCAAAGTATGTTTGCCATCAGAGATCTTAACTTCCCAGAAATTATTATTTAAATTAATATCAAATACATAAATGGAAAATTATACTCTTTACATATTTTTATTAATGTCAGGGATCAAAAATTTGGATCATATTTACTCAAAATGGGTAAATATGTGTACTATGTTCTTCATAAAACCTGTTCTAGGGATGCCTGGGTGGCTCAGCAGTTTAGCACCTAACTTCAGCCCAGGGCATGATCCTAGAGTTCCAGGATCCAGTCCCACATCAGGCTCCCTGCATGGAGCCTGCTTCTCCCCCTCTGCCTGTGTCCCTGCCTCTCTCTCATGAATAATAAAAAAAAAAATCTTTAAAAAAGAAAAAAAAGACCTGTTCTAAAATGCTCAGGTGAGTACTATTAATAATAGTCCAAATGGGAAACCACCCAAATGCCCAGCAAGTGTGGAACAGATGAATACAGCTATTCTAGAATATTTGGCTATTCTATTCATTGGGAATCCACTACAATATATTATTTGACATAAATTAATAACACTGCAATAAAAATAATGAAGTTCACACCATGGAATATTATGCAGCATTGAAAACAACTCTTCTACAGCTACATTCTACAGCATGGATGAGCCTCCCAAACATATTACTGAGCAAGATAAGCCAGCCACAGCGGATTTCATTACACAAAGTATGAATGTAGGCAAAGCTAATGTGTGCCACAGAAGTCAGGCCAGTGATTACTCTTCCAGGGAGTAATTTCTGAGATAGAACACAGGAGGGTTTCCTAAGTGCCAGAAACTTTCTGCTTCTTGCTCAGAACCCCAAATACAGGAGGGTGCCCCATCGTTGATACTTTATCATGCAAAATTTTTCTGTATACAGGATATACTTTGGGAAAAAATTTTCTATCTTTATTTGGAGTGATAAAATAATAATACCTAGAGAAAAGGAAGGCAGAGTTCACCAGAGAAGATATTCACAGTCTACCATCATTGAAGTTCCTTAGAATCTGATAAAAAAAAAAAAAATTCAAAATCAAAGATAGTAAACAATTGCTAGGATAGCTGGAAGACCAACACACTTTAAAACATTGAAATATGATAATGGGGACCCCCCATGTGGCTTTGCCAGCCATTACAGAGATCAAAATGCACAGACAGACCTGAAGAAACCAAATGTACAGGGTCCTGGAAACCACCGGGAATATGGTAATGTACTTGAGGCCCAGGTAGGAATTCTGTATTTGCAAATTATATGACCCCGGGAAAATCATAATTTCTCCATTCCTCCATGCATCAAATGAGCTAAGAATACCCATCACACAGGCTAGTTCTAAAGATCAAATGAGGGGTGTCTGGGTGGTTCAGTGGTCAAGCATCTGACTCTTGATTTCGACTCAGATCATGATCTTTGGTTCATGGGATCAAGCCCCACATGGGGCTCCACACTGAGAGCATGGAGCCTCTCCCTCTGCCCCTCCCACTCACGTGCTCTCTCTCAATCTCTCAATCTCTCTCTCTCTCTCTCTCTCTCTCTCTGAAAGAAAAAAAAGAGAAATCAAATGAGAGAAAATGTGGGAAGATGTTTGTCAACTGCTAGGTCCTACACAAATGGAAGTTAACAGCTTTGAGTGGTTTTTTCAGCATTTTGTACAAATAAGCCATAAAAGTAATGCCACTCCTGGCCACAATAAGGCTATAGTCTGAATATAGGGGTGCATCTTTGCACTTCAAGTCACAATTATTCATCCAGCGCAATGCGGTGCCAGAAACTGGAACTCTGGTTCATTATTCATTTATTAAACTTTTATCTAAAGCACAAGACCCAAGAATTCAAAAGAACACCATTTTAATTCAGAATTATCCTTCATAATCCTTCAAAAAAGTAAGAAATTGCCTCATTATCTAGCATTATAAGACCAATTTTATCACTTTGTGATCAGCTATTGCTGACACTTTTCATTTTTATGAGATCTTCCTTCCAATGCATGTGGCACCTAAGCCTAATTTGGTCTAATTTTGGATCAACAAATATAAACTTCACATAGCATTTCACTTATCTCTGAAATAGTTATCACTCTGGTTTTAAATTCCTTCTTCTATCACATTATTGTTTATTGAATTATTGATCTTACATGGAAAATTAAAATATTAGCTTTCAAGTCCTTTACATTAAAATGTCATTTGTTAATTTGCATTAAATAGCTGGCATTATGGGCCTACCGAGAATTAACTTTGCTTCTAGCTGTTACTAATTATTAACATTTTTTATCCTTGGCCTTCAACTATTTGTTTGGATACCCTACTTTCATAGCTGTTCCAAGTCGTAAGTCATCAGGGAGGAAGCAATTAAGCCACCAGATTGCCCTAATGGCATTCATCCTGGGAGACCATTCATATTATGAGCTAGAATTTGTGTTTTAACAACTGATAAAGATCAATCTGTTGAAATACTGAGAATTAAAGTACAAAGATTTCTCAATTTTATGTATAAAAATCCAGTCTTCTCCTTGACTTTGGACTTCTGGCAATGGACTTCTGGCAATGAGCTAGCCTGAGAAGGATGCCATTTCTCCCTCAAACACAGAGAAATCCTGGGTAGATATTACAAAATATGTTGTTGAAGTATACTGTCAAGTTCAAACATAAGGGAAATTTTGGTGGGTGGTCAGAAACTAAATAGGAGCTTGCAGAGACATGATGCTGTGTGATGTGGGTCTCAAACATGGACTCCTAACACCTGAGGGTCAGGGTTCTGGCCTGGAGATCTTCTCCCTCAAAAAGTTATTCTGTTATCAGAAGTGGGGTAGTGAAAAGGATTATAAGGGAAGGGAGGGGAACTGAGTGGGAAAAATTAGAGAGGGAGACAAGCCACGAGAGACTCCTGACTCTGGGAAACAAACAAAGGGTTGCAGAAGGGGAGGTCAGTGGGGGGATGGGGGGATGGGCACTGAGGAGGGCACTTGATAGGATGAGCACTGGGTGTTATACTGTATGTTGGCAAATTGAATTTAAATTTAAAAAATTAAGATTAAAAATTAAAAATGAAGTGAGGTAGAAGTAGTTATATATTGTTGTGTAATACATTTCTCAAAAGCCTCCTAGTTTAAAACAACATTTATTATCTCACAGTTTCTGTAGGTCAGGCATCTGAGAGTGACTTAGCCAGGCCCTCTAAGTCCTCACAAAGCTGTAATTGACGTGTCAAGTGGAGGGTAGATGCGCTTCCAAGCTCACTCATGTGGCTGTTGGCAGGATTCAGTTCCTCATACACTCTTGGCTTGTGGGCTTCAGTTTATTGTTGGATATTGGCCAGTGGCCTCTATTTTCTCCTCATCACTGGGTCTCCCTTTAGGGCAGCTTGAAACATGGCTACCTACTTCCAACACAGCAAGCAAGCAAGAGAGGGAGGGACAAGAAGCAGGATGGAAGCCAAAATCTTTATAAAGCAATCTCAGAAATGGCATCTCATCATTTTTGCTGCATTATGTTTGTTAGATCCAGCTCATGTTCAGAGGGTAGAATTATACAAGGACATGAATACCAGGAGACAGAGATGATTGGGAGCCATCTTAGAAACTGCTTAGCATAGTTATTGGTCTGAACCAATATGTTCTTGCCCAGAAGTGGAATTATTAGAACCTAGAATTTTGGAGGAGATCCTTGCAGACTTAAGACCCAGAGATCGAAGGAAGAAGTGCTGCCCAGCTGATATTGGTATCTTGGGGTGAGGCTGGCAGTGGTGGTATAAAAAGAAGCTAGAAAATAGAACCACTGCCATCCCTAGGGTGATGGACCATTGCCAAAATTATGCGTCAGGAACGGTGAACAAACAGGAAGCCTTTTCTCTCTCCTTCTGCCTTCTATTCTCACTGTAAGGTCCCTCTGGCAAAAGCTGAAAGATAGCCAGATGGCATAGGGGAAATGCAGCTTGCAAATCGCATCCCTAATGTCAGAAAGAGAGTACAGAAGCAGGGGATTAAAGCTGAGAGCCCATATCTGGATAACCAGCACAAATGGCAATAAAGAATATCTTCCTACTGGCCTAAGAAAATGGCAAGGCTTGTGACACCAGTGTGGCTCAATCGATTAAATGTCGAACTCTTGATTTTGGCTCAGGTCGTGATCTCAGGGTTGTGAGACTGAACCCTGCATCTGGCTGAGCATAGGCTCCACACTCAGCATGAATCTGCTTGAGATTCTCTCCCTCTGCCCTTCCCTCTGCTTGAGCTCTCTCTCAGAAAGAAAGAAAGAAAGAAAGAAAGAAAGAAAGAAAGAAAGAAAGAAAAAGAAAGAAAGAAAGAAAATTTTTAAAAAAGAAAATGACAAGGCTTAGCTCTACCCTAGGGGTCTGAGTGAAAAATAATATTATAGTATCCAGTGAGAAATCAAAATAGCTTATATATGGCATAGATATGGGATCTAAATTTACACTATCTAAATAATATAGGAATCTTAACAAAAAACAAAAATCTCAGACAAATGAACCCCATGATTACCAGCAGGAATAAATGTACAATACTCAGCAGGGGCTCTTCTCTAATGCAGGGAACTCAGGCCTCCCAAGGAAAGAAATAAACCCCCATTAAAGATAAGCTCATTGTCAAAAATAAGTAACAGAAGAAGACCTGGTTCACCATAATTGGTGACTCAGCAATCATGAAAGCAGAAGAAAAGGAAGAAAAAAAACCCAGAAATTACAGTCAAGGGCTTGAGATATTAGGAAAATCTTAAAAAGATCATAAAGCACATCTGTTAAATAAGATAAAAGAGAAGACAGATAAAAGATAAAAGAAAATAATTGTAATGAAAAACACAAGAAAATATGGGAGGAGAGAGGCAGATTTTTCTAACAAGTAAAAAGGGAAAAAAAATATGATCACTAAAATTAAAAAGTTAGTAGTCAGGCTAATTAGATAAAACTTAAGATAGAAGTTACCAAGTGAAAGCTCTACATCTGAACAAATTATCCAGAATGCGGTGCAGAGAGATAAAGCGGTCTTTTAAAGCAATGGAGATGGCATGGATCTCTAGTTAAAAATGGCAGCTTTAACATAAACATTTATCACTCCTGCTTCCTGAAAATTCCATTCAAATGATAGTGGTAAAAGAAAGCAGGAACTCAAGAGGACAAATGGAATGGGAGAGAAGATGCAGTAATAAAATATTAGTAATAAACATTTAGCCCAGAAAGAGCTCAAATCTAAGCTAATACTGGCAAAACCCAAATGCAGGCTGGTTCACACTGCAAAGCCTCTGGTACCTGTGAGAGCAGGAGTGGATATGTGTAGAACTCAGGGTAGAACTTGCTGGAACACTGAATCAGAAAAGGTTGGATCCAGTTCCCCTCTCATTCCTCAGCAGAAAACTCTCTGAAAAAATTGAACCAGACAGACTCCGGACTCAGCAAAGCCCAGCTCAACCTTGGGCAAGGAGGGAGTAGGTGAAATTCTGCATACTGCAAGAAGGGCCCCTGGCTCTCACATGCTTTTGAGTTTGACAGCATTGGCAGCTGAAGTCTGTCCCTCAGGATGTGTCCTTTGAGAAACTGAGCAGCCTCAGAGAAAGCATCTACTCTTTTTTATATAAAATACTTTCCTCCAACATCCAGTAATTTTTGGCTGGGTTCATACTTAAGACTGAGGATTTAAGAGTTAATGGGAGAACAATCCAAATTTAGAAATTTTGAAGAAGTACAACTGAAAATAGTAAATAAAGAATGAGCCTCTCTAATAATAATAATAAAAGTTAATTGGAAGCTCTGAATATCAAAAAGAAGAGAGGAGAGGGGGTGAAAGCAGAGGAAAGAAGGGAAGAGTAGGGAAGACTAGGGAAGAAGAAAAAGAAGAGGAAATCAATGAAGAGAAGCAGAAGAAATAGAAAAAGAAGAAGCAAAGCCAAAAAAAAAAAAAAAAACCCATAACTAATATCCTCGGAATTATAAGAGGAAACAGCCCATATATTAAACAAAAACAGGACACAATCAAAAAGAAAACAACCAGGGAACAAAAATCATTTCTTGGAAAATGAAAATATGACAGTAGAAAGAAAAACTTCCATGACAAGGTTGAAACATACTGGAAGGAAGAGGAACACATCAAAGAAGTTGCTTTAAAATTTGGGGAATATAAATAATAGTGAAAGGGAATATAAAGGAAGGGAAAAGAAATGTTGGGAAATATCAGGAAGGGAGACAGAACATAAAGATTCCTAACTCTGGGAAACGAACTAGGGGTGGTGGAAGGGGAGGAGGGCGGGTGTTGGAGGGGAATGGGTGACGGGCACTGAGGCGGACACTTGACGGGATGAGCACTGGGTGTTTTTCTGTATGTTGGTAAATTGAACACCAATAAAAATTAATTTAAAAAAAAAGAGCTGATTCCCTCCAGTTTGGATATTGTACTGTAGCCATACAGAGGTAAATTTCAAAAAGAAAGAAATAATAGAGTTGGAAATGGTTATGTTTGGAAGCTGGAATCTACTGTGAGGCAGGGACTTCTCCTGATGTTGTCACAAGTCTTGTAGAACCGTTTGGCTTTAAATACTGTACATGTATTACTTTAACAAAAATGAATTTTAAAAAATGAATTTTAAACTACATAGACATGTGCATGTGTGTGTGAATGCATATGTATATAAAAGCATCATTAGAAATCATGTAGAATAAAATGAGAAAGTCCAACATAGGTCTAGAAAATAGTTTCAGAAGAAGAAATAGAGAAAATGAGGCAGATATAACATATTAAAAGATACTGGCTAAGAACTTGGCATTTTTAGAGAAATACACACCATTCAGATTTTAAAAGCTCTCCAAGTCTCCAAGATAAAGTCAAGAGCACATATTGTAGATCACTTTCCCTGTGTTCTGCATTTTGCTTGATCTTGAGCTTATCTCGCCTGGGCCTCCCATCTTCTCTGGGTTAGGGAAATGTCCCTACAGAGTGATTTAGCCTCTGCTTTGCTGAGCATCCCAAAGGTTCTCTGCCCTGGCATCTGTTTTAAACTAATCTCTTGGCTTGGGATTCCTCAACCACATGATGAGGGTATGTTTGGATGCTGCATCAGGTCACTTTATGGAAAAGATTTACTTTTGCATAAGAGGCCTATAATTTTTTTTCCATTCCCCACTCAGACTCCCAGGCTGTGTTTCAAAGATGACTGAACGAGTAACTATGGAAAATATTGTTAAAATTCATGGAAAGATCAAGTAAGAGGAATCTTGAGACCATTGGCTCACCAGATTTAGATTATTGTTGAACTGGTCCAGCAGAAGCCTGCACATACAGAAACTTTAACATAATACGATATACGATATAATATACCGAAGGAGGAAAGGAAAAGGATGGAAAAGACACACCAAGCTAAAAATAAGGAAAAGGAAGTCAGCATGGCAATGATAATATCAGAAAAGTAACCTTAAGGTAGACTTGTGTCCTGAAGGCATTGATCCCCCAAGAACCCCGGGAGATGGGGATGGTCTCCATTTATAACCCAGCCAGTGTTCGCAGGCTGTGGCTGCCCCTCAGGCTCCCAGCTGGGTCTCTCTTCCCTCCCCCCTTTGTCCACAACACTGACACCCATTTCTACCTGCACCAGTCCTTTGAATCCCCAGACCGATGACTCAGTGCTATTAAATAAAAGTCATTCTTCCTTGTCTTGTCTGGCCTGGAGGCAGGGTTTGGCCATCACCTTCCTCTGTCCTTAGAACCCCTCCCAGGGGCCTTCTGCACTCAGAGGAGGAACCCTATATAAACCCAGGGCTCAGTGAGCACTGAATTCTGGGGTCTCCCAAACCAGGATGTCTGTGCAGGGGCTCACCAATAAAACCCTCTTCTTGGATGTTTTAGCAAGTATAATACTGACTACATCGTTTCTGCCTTCCGACCAAGCTCCCACACCCTCCTCCCCAGTCCTGCCTTCCTCCTAAGGACACATAAAATGAGGGACCTGGGAGTTCCCCAAACTGCTTCTCCATCCACCCACATCCAAGCCATGCAATCAAACCCTTACAATCTACCTAGTTATAGCTCTCACAAATAATATATAATATATAATACAAATAAACAGATCATATCAAAAAGAGAAAATATGAAAGTCCAACAGAGTGAGAATTATAAATCAAATTTTTTCAAAGAGGAAGGAGAGGGGCTTTCTTCAATAAATATTAAAACATATTTTAAACCCATAAGAATTTAAAAGCATGGTATTTGGTGCAAAAATCAAACAGATGAATGGAAAAGGAGAGGTGGATCTAAAGCAGATCCTGAATATATACAAAGGGCTGTCAAAATGGCACCAGAAGAAAATCATATGCACACACACATGCACATATCTATGGAATTCATTTTTAAAAATTCATTTTTGTTGAAGTAATACATGTACAGTATTTAAAGCCAAATGGTTCTACAAGACTTGTGACAACATAAGGAAAAGTCCCTGCCTCACAGTAGATTCCAACTTCCAAACAAAACCATTTCCAACTCTATCATTTCTTTCTTTTTTGAAATTTGCCTCTGTATGGCTACAATACAATATCCAAACTGGAGGGTATTAACTCTTTTATTTTTTAAGCAACTTCTTTGATGTGTTCCTCTTCCTTCTAGAATCTTTCAACTTTGTCATGGAAGTTTTGCTTTCTACTGCCATTATTTTCATTTTCCAAGAAATCCTCATACCAAAATAGGTTGCTGATGTCTTCAAGAATCAATATGCAAAAACAAAACAAAACAAAACAAAACAAAAAGAATCAATATGCAAGAGACATGAAACTAAAGGAAATATGGGAGAAAAATTAGTCTGCATGAAGAATCACGTTCTAATCAACAGAACAGCGATTGAAGAACTTTTGACAACATGATCCACAGATTTAACATCATAAAAATGTAAACCTAGCATGTTATAAACTCAATATCATTCACACATAAACGATAAACTGATTTTTATTAGGTAGCAGCCAAGGGCTAAAACACGTCGGAGTTCTATATTGAAAAGACCAGCCCGTGGGCATCTTGCCGTGGCGGGCGTGTACATTGAGTGGCTCCTCTGCCAACTTCTATCCTTCCCTTAGCCTATTTGCTCCTGGCCCCCAGTGGCACTAGCATCACAGTCTCCAAACCAACTGCACAGGCTGCCCTGTGGAGAGCCAGCCCAGAAGAGAGATTGCCCTAATAATGCTGAGCCGGTTTCCCTCGGGGATTATTCCATCCTTTCATCATTGAAATGTTGAAAAACTTTCACACTGGCTCCTGGATAAATGTTTAAAACTTCTCAGCCTTTAGAAAAATACAATCAAAATAGCAAACCAGGATCTTCTTTACTGAAAGCTGGTGGAGTACCCTTGACCCCTCCCTCTGCCTCGGGCCACCCACAGATATGGTCACTGGTTCCATAATGCCCCTGGACTCGGCCCCCCCAACTCATTCCTGCTGCCCTTGCCTCAGTTCTGGTTCCCCTCACCTTCATTCCTGGCTCTCCCCATTGATGGGAGCCCCGTTAATGAGCACTTAGCACTATTACCAAATTCATGGGCAGCATAGTGGCTACCAGCACGGACTCCAAAATGGAATGTGGGAGTTTGAATATTGGCTGTACCTCTTACCACCTGCTACTGAACTGCCTCAGTTGGCCCATCTGTGAGACAAGGGGAGAGTAAGAGTGCCTGCTTGATGAAGTCGTCATGTGGGTTAAATGAACAAATATTTGCAAAGTGAATAAAGCAAGGCTGGTCACAAAGCTAGTACATGTTAGCTATCACTGATTCTTGGGGGAAAAAAAAGGATCTTTTTTATTTATTTATTTGACAGAGGGAGAGAGCACAAGCAGGGGGAGTGGGAGAGGAAGAAGCAGACAAGCATGACATGGGTCTTGATCCCAGGACCCCCAAGATCATGACCTGAGCCAATGGAGACGCTTAACTGACTGAGCCACCCAGGCATCCCAGCTATCACTGATTATGATGGTGCAATTGGGAAATAACATCAACTCTCTGGTCAAGGTTAATCTCCCTGGCATAGCAACCAAACCTTGGCCATCTGCTCTCCCTTCTGGCCCTAACCCCTCAGATTCCCACACGAGTACATCTTCAGCCTCAGTGAACTGCTCAGCCAAGGGCCTTGTCCTTAAAAAACAGGTTAGGTCCCAGAAAGCATATATTCCTAAAGCCCTCCGTCTCCAGGAGCTGGGTGGCCCTGAGCCGATAGCTGTCAATGTTGCCTGCTAAAGGCCAGCAGAGCAAGACATTGTGTTTTCTGGATTCAATTTTGTCTGCTTGATAAAAATTCAAGAGTGGACAGTTCACACTTGGGGCACCCGAGGCCCGCTGAGAGCATTTAGCTCTTTCTCACCTCAGACCCTCCTGAGGGTCGTGCCCTGGCCCAAACTGCTGTTTCCCCTCATTCAGATCATCCACACAGAGACAACGTTCCTATGGTTTGCTGTTTATGCCGTGTTCACGTTCATTATTTACATTATGTTACTGCTATCCCATTCAAGCAAGGAGCGCCTTTTCTAGAAGCTTTCCTAATTCCTCCATTCACTCGCTTACCTGCTCCAGTCAGTGAGATCCTGCGTTAGATCCTGGGGACAGGGAGGGGAAGGAGACAGTCCTTGTCTTCAAAGGGTTTCGAAGCTGACTGGGCTGCCCCGTCCCTTCGGGGGGCTGGAAGCAGAATGTCGGGGTCTGTCTGCCCCACCAGGCTGTCAGGGCTCACAGGCATTGCCACAGGCCCTACCTGATTTGACCGACACACATCTAGTGATCCTGTTCACCTTTATCTGGCATCAACACTACAGTCCCTATGTTTTATGTGCAGGTTTTATTTAGCCCTCGTGACAGCCCTATGCAATAGGTACTGTTATGATGCCCACTTCGTAGACAAGGCAACTGAGTCTCATAGAGGTTAGTCAACCTACCCTGGAAGACAGAGAATATAGATCCAGGGTTTGAATTAAGTCTTTCTAGGCCCAGAGGTAACAGCTCATATCTAGACCAGGGTGTCTCAATCTTAGCACTACTGGCCTTTTGAGCTGGATGCTGCTTTGCTGCGGGCGCCGCCCAGGGCACCGTAGGATGTTTCACAGCCTCTTGTTCGTGGGCTACCAGATGCCAGTGGTACCGCCACCCAATCATGGCAAAAATGTCTCCAGACATTTCCCAAAATGTGATGAAGGTAGAGGGGGGACATCCCTAGATTGAGGACCCCTGCTCCGGAGTATTTTCCTATATCCCCAAGCTCTACGCTACAGCCATCTCCTGGAATCCATGGAAGAGCCGTCAGGAAGCAGGCTCAGAGTCCAGACCATGGCTCTGCAGTCTACACAGGACTCCGAGTCTCTCTACACCTTCATCCTGGAGGCCTTAAAATGAAAGTGGATGATTCTATGAACTCTGAAATCACGTGATGCTCTTGCAACATGGAAATAACTTTGAGTGTGGAGATCCAAAAGTGGTGTGTGTCTGGGAGGCATGAATTGCAGCTGCCTCCTCCACCATGCCCCTGGTTTGATGAACTCATCAAAATAGTCCCATAATGGGAACCCCTGGAACAAATGGTCAGTGAAGCAGCTTGCTCATCCTCTCATTTGTAATCCAGTGAATTGGCCAGCTACTCCATAGCACTCTATCAATTTACTCAATATATTGCAACACCCAGAGGAATAGAGAGCAATAAACAGTATTATAGCACTCAATTATACTCGGAGAAGGCAGGGGATAACTAGAGAATTCTAAAACAGAACCATTCTCCTTTGCCTGAAAAGATGGGCTATCTCATTTTTTAACAACTGAATTCATAAAAAATAAAAAAGTAGCTTGTTTTCTAAAATAAAATCTGTATTAAATTTAGCTGGTTTTCAATAGAACTTTGAGGTTCTCAAAAAATGTAGGGTCCAGTTATGTAATGTCTAGTATTTGCACAGGGCTTATTAATGTGTGACCATGGTTTGTTATCTACATCTTATTTTCCCAGCACAGTGAGTTGTAGGGCTATCTGAGCTATTATCCTTCTTTGATGAAGAGCCTGAGGCCCAGAGAGTATAAGCTAACTGGCCTCAGGTCACATGATAAAACAGCTCAAGGGAACAGCCACTTCATGACCCCCTACAGAGGCGTCCATCGCTTGGCAAAGAGCATCCCTTGACCTGAAAGGGGGTCTTCTCCATGTGCTCCATGGTGCCCAAGTTTGAATTCATTTGATGCGTGATTTTGAGACTGCTACTCAACAGAGATAGGGTTGGGTGTTGAGGAAGTGGTAGGTTCCAGCTGAATTTGAAAAACGGGACCTAACAGAACACCTTAGAAGAAAGATAGATGGGGCAGATAGGCAAAACACAGTTGTCCAGACAAAATCAGAATTAAAAAAAAAAATCCAGCTACAACAAATATCCTGATTTATCAAATCTAGACCAAAATTAAAACATCAACAATGTGGAAGTTTGCAAATAGAGCCACAGTAAGGCCCCAGCAGACTTACAGATGCAGGGTCCTGGGGAGGATTCTCAAGAAGAAGTAGCTGGGGGACAGATGATAATTCACCATTCTCCCATCCCTATGAAGGGTCCCGCCCTCTGTGCAAAGCTTTGGCAGGGAATGTGGCCCATGGTGTTCATTTTGCCCTCATGGACATAGGAAACCGCGTATTACAGTGAAAAGAGCATAGGACTGCAAATCAAGAGACCTGCTCCTTGATGTACTTTGCCATTGACCAGTGTGATGACCCCCAGCGAGCCATTAACCTCTTGGGGTGCATGATCCTCACTTGTGAAATGACTGTATTGAACTAGTTGGCCTTTAAGGTCACTTTTTGCCTTAAACGTCAATAAACCAGGCAGAGAAATGAGCTAGATCCTTGAAGTTTAACTGAGATCCCTACAATCTCTACCTTTTCTTTTCTCCCCCCTTCTGTCCAAGCGCCTTTATTTTCCTCCCATTAAAACATTATACGATCCAATTCTGTTATTTATACCTTGACATTACACCTTTCACAGCAACCTGGTATCCCCCATATTTATGTAACAAGGCTTTGAGTCTACTCTCGTCCAGATGAATGGAGTTTCAGCAGAAGCTAGAGTGGAGATATGATGTGCAACAAGAACATCCTTCCAGCACTTGTTAAACCATGTCCCTAGATAAGCTGGCTGGAGTCACTTCAGAAAGTCTGTGGTTGGATCAAAAGAGGAAATAAGGAAGATTGCCCTCCCTCCCCACCTCCCTGCCCTCCTCTTAATCCTGCTTCCTTCCCAAAGAGAGGCCTCAGAGGATAGGACATGTGGGTGGAGTTCTGGACTCATGAAGAATCTTGTTGCCCTTGGACCCTGATCCCTCAAAGTACATCGTCCCTGGGGTTCGCCCATCTGGGAGACTCTGTACTTTTCCACACACGCAGGAGCTAGATGTATGTAGAACATTCTCTCACAGACAAATAAACTTGCTGCAAGGTAAATCTAATGCACTATACTTACAAGATCTTCAGGCTTCATAAGAACTAGGAATGAACAGGAAGGAGTCCATTAGTTTGATCACATTAGTTTTGGTGAGTTTGGGGCTTCTTACCTTGCTGGCACTCCGATTTCTCCAGGGGACATGCACTCCCACACCCCCAAACACACTCGGGGGATTTACCTCCATGTAGCAGATGTTTCCTTCTCCTGGAAATCTGCTCCATGAGATGATCCAGGTTCTGCCTGCAAGTCCCACCCTTCACCTGCCTGGATCTCCAGAACTCTACCCTCACGTCCTTCCTGTCCACCCTCTCACCTGGAGGGCTCCTCATCACCACCTAAGTTGGAGGCTTCCCCAGCAGCAGTAAATGTGGGCTTTGATTACTAGAGAAGAACAAAAAAACAGTGAAGCTCAAGAGAGGGAAAGGAAGACCCCAAACATTTAGAGATGCAGTGTTTCATCTTCTCTGATCCCTCCAAGGTCACTCCACTTCTCCGTTTATTTTATGTCTTTCATTTTTCTTCTAAATACAGTGGTTAAGTCAAGAAATGGGCAGAAGACATGAACAGACATTTCTCCAAATAAGACATACACCTGGCCAACAAGCACACAAGAAAATACTCCACATCACTTGCCATCAGGGAAATACAAATCAAAACCACAATGAGATCCCACCTCACACCAGTGAGAATGGGGAAAATTAACAAGACAAGAAACCACAAATGTTGGAGAGGATGTGGAGAAAGGGGAACCCTCTTGCACTGTTGGTGGGAATGTGAACTGGTACAGCCACTCTGGAAAACTGTGCGGAGGTTCCTCAAAGAGTTAAAAGTAGACCTGTCCTACGACCCAGCAATTGCACTGCTGGGGATTTACCTCAAAGATACAGATGCAGTGAAACGCCAGGACACTTGCACCCCAGTGTACATGGCAGCAATGTCCACAATAGCCAAACTGTGGAAGGAGCCTCGGTGTCTATCAACAGATGAATAGATAAAGATATGCATATATATACACAATGGAATATTACTCAGCTATCAGAAAGAATGAATATCTACCATTTACGAGGATGAATACCTACCATCAATGTGGATGGAACTAGAGGGTATTATGCTGAGAGGTCAGTTTTAGAAAGACAATTATCATAGGGTTTCACTGATATGTGGGATATAAAAAACAGTGAAAAGGACCATAAGGGAAGGAGGGAAACTGAGTGGGGAAAAATTAGAGAGGGAAACAAACCATGAGAGACTCAACTCTGGGAAACAAACAAAGGGTTGTAGAAGTGGAGGTGGGTGTGAAGATGGGGTAACTGGGTGATGGGCATCTAGGAGGGCACCATGATGAGATGAGCACTGGGTGCTATACTATACTACACATTATACTATATAATATATATATACACTATATGTTTATGAATATATACTATATATTTAAATTGAATTTAAATAACATTTAAAAAGTTAAAATAAATACAGTGGTTAAAAGTAAACTGAGGAAATCTCTAAAACAGAAACACATGAATAAGTGATAACAGTATGAAACTGGGACTCGAACTCTAGCATCTGATGGTTCCTGTGAGCACCGTCCTTAACCAGTATCCCTTTAGACCCAGTGGCTCAGCCACACCATGACATTTAAAGCCCTTCACATTGTGTATGTTTCAAATGTCCACTTGCACAAGTAGGAAAGAAGTGGGATACAGGGCTGAGGCCCAGATCAAGATAGATTGATTTGCAGGAACACCAGAAAGTCAGGAAAAAAAAGAGAAGCAAGCTGAAATTCCAGGAGGAGGTGTTCTTCACCAAAGAGTCAAGCAACTGAGTGTAGGCTCCCTTGTTCTGCATCATTTTGAGAACTGTGGTGACTAATACGTCTAAGGATGCTGCAGGTTGTGTGCACAGAAATCTTATCAAGAAATGGCAAACAAGACTTCCTCCTGCTAGAAGTTGAATGTCCAGTGTACCCTCTCTTACAGCAGGAGAGAAGAGAAAGAAAGAGGAAGAGAACGTGAATATTCAAGAAACACAGACACCCCCCGCCCCCCGCACTGGGATGCTGTAAAATACTGCAAAAGTATTGACTCTGTGTATTATTAATCAAGTGGAGGAGTGGCCACATGCAATTTCCCAAATACGGGGTAATTATGGTTACTGCACTCTGGAAAGCAGGAGTGAAGGGGAAGTGTCACTTCAGATAACTGCACTGTAAGGAAAACAACAACTTAATAAAGTGGCAGCAGCTCCCTCACAGTTTAAAAACAGATGGGTTTTGCTACCCGGGAAGGAAGAATTTTTAGTCACGCTGCAATTTGGAGAGTCTGTCATCGTCTTTACTGAATCGTTAAAACTCTGAGAAGCTTAAGGAATGATAAAATTTCACTTCAGAAACTTGGGTGCTGTATGTCTCATGTGGCCGGCAGTATAAAACCATCATCACTTTCAAATCATGATACAGAGAACAGACATTTATATATTTGCAAACTTTGAATAGGATTTTGGCTGAAGTATTTTTAGAATCTTTTTATGTTTTTTGTGATCCAATATCTAGGATGCTAACAAGCTGGCTAACATTCCAAAGCTAGACCCGTGAATCATACATGTGAGTGCGTGCATGTGTGTGTGTGTATTCCCAGTGTGAAATGTACAGATCCCTTTCTGCCACAGATAGGTTGAGCAACTCTTTCCAGTATGTCCAGAAATTTCCCGGTATTAGCACTGGAAAGTTCCATTTTCATTACCCTAGCCATGGGAACCTTAGGCTCAACCATTTCAGGTGCTATGATGAGTGGTAGTAGTCTTTTTTCCTTTTCTTTTTCCAACTTTATTGAGATACAATTGACATAAGTATTGATTTGATACATTTATCCATGGCAAGGTGGTGACCACCGCTGTGTTGTCATATGATTGCTAGTTATTTTTTGCGGTCAGAACATCTAAGATCTACTCTCTTAGCAACTTTCAAATATATAAATACAGTATTCCTATCTATACTCACAATGATTAGAGCTTCATTAGAGCACATTAGAGCTTCAGGACTCTGTCATCTTCTAACTGGAAGTTTGTACTTTCCGGCCAACATCTCCCCAATCCCCTCACCCTTGGTAGCCACCATGTCTACTTTCTGTTTCTAGGAGTTTTTTGTTTTTTTTTTAATTCTGTATGTAAGTGGTGCCACACAGTAATTGTCTTTCTCTGGCTTATTTCACTTAGCATAATGCCCTATAGGACCACCCACATTACCCTCAAAAAATTAAAAATAGAGCCAGCAATCCCACTTCTGGATATACCCCAAAGGAAGTGAAGACAGAATCTTGAAGAGGTATCCACACCTCCATGTTTATCACAGCATAATTCACAATAGAGCCTTTTTTCTTGATAGAAGTCTCTGGCACCTTAAGGAAGTCACAAAAACCCATTTGTTCCCAGATCCTGACATAAGAACCTTGCTTCCTTTCCATTTGGGACTGGAAACCAAATCACTGAAAAGAGAATATACATAATCGGTAAATCTGTCCCACAAACAAACTTGGAATTAACAAGACTTCTGAATGTTCTTACATCACAGGCCCTGTAGGATGTTTAAGAGGAGTGACCATGACATTTTTTTAATGGTGGAAGCAGCCCTGGTTAGTTCAGGAGACCTAGGTTCTTGTCCTGTTGCTGCTCTGACTGACTTTGTAATCTTGAGAAAGTAACTTCCCCTATGTGGTTGACTAGCCAACTGGTTGATTAGCCAACTGGTAGGTTGGGCGGGGTTCTTTTCCCAAGGCTCCAGCTCTCCGTATTATCCCTCCTAGCTGCATGCTGTTAACTCCACTTCTCTCTAATAACCTTCATAAGCTCGTGTGTCTCAGATACTGGGCAACATGAGGCAATAATATAGAGCTTCAATAGGACATTGTTCTTCAGGCTACCAGTAGGTTTCCACAGGGACGATAAGGTTACTGAACAACAGTTTTCAAGAACATTTACTCCCTGATAGGATTAACATCTCTCCCCAAACTCTGAAACCCTTTTAGAATTTCTACCATGTGAAAGCAAGTTACGAAATGACAATACACCTTTATGTCTAATTACTAATGAAAAGAGAAGTATACTGCATCATTTAATCAAACCAGTAGATAAGATGCCTTTATGGGATAGAAGAAACTATGCTGCAGTTTTAACTTGTCTCCTTTAAATAGAGAGATGTCACATATTTTTATCAAAATGTTGTGTGCTTCTTCACAATAACACGTGATTCTCATTTTCTTGGTTGCTGTTCCCATAATGACATTTATTTAAAAAGCAAGATCTTTTCATACCCACATAGCGTCAATAAGATAAGACAATATTGTATCCATCATGGACTCATTATGAAAGTTGCAGAGCTTAACACAACAAAGCTTTGTCCCAGACTGCAAAGAACAAATTCATCTCCTTCGCCTTCACCTTTTAACCCTGTAAGTCACTATCAACAAGCCCAATTCTTTATATGTTCACACTTTTTTTGTTACAGAGGAGTAGGTCAGTAAAAATTAATTAAAAGAGTTGCTTGAGCAGAAAAAAGAAATTTACCGAGCAATTTCCCACTTCTTGGTGAAAAGCTCATCCCAGGCAATAGTGTCTCCTGAGCAAGTGGCTTTATTTCTGATTTAACAGTAGGATATTTCTTAGCTTCCTCATCCCATCTGCATCCATTTCACAATGACTGAACAAATGCAATTAGTTTGCAGTGAGCCAAGTAATGGTTTTCTTAAAGGACTGGGAACACTTTCTTAGACTAATATGTACGGACGCCTGCCGCAGCTTCTTCCAGACAGGCTCCCATCAGCACCAACCACGTGTATTTTTCTAGTGTGCCAAAGAGGACATTTTTTACAAGAAAACAATACAAGGGCATTGAACACCTAGATGAGAATGTGGATGGGGAGAGAAGGGCCTCACTGCCATTTCTAGCTTGTGACCTCTACTTGGAAAGAAAAGAAACTGGCACTCTTGGCATACCTACTTGATACTGGGTATTACACTAATGCTTTTACACATTACACAGCATTCTAGAATTTCAGTTCCATCACAGCAGAGACATCATCTGTTTTGCTCACCGCTGTATCCCTAGTACACACGGGAGGCATGCAAAAAATATTTGTTTGGGGAAGCAACCTGAAGACCCCTAGGAGTCATCTCCATCCTTGGATCTAATAGAATCCATGGTATTTTGTCGCTGCTGGGTGGTCCTAGAAACCAACTGGCTTCTTAGGAGTTATCATACCTGAGAATCCCCTGAAAACTTGAAGAAAGACTTTCAGAGTTAAGGAAATGTGGAAACATGTTCATGGGTCCATTTTACTCAGTGCAGGGTCCATATGTGGATAGGACATGAAGGACCACTTATGGATAAAAGTATTTGAATGAGACTATTACTCTCCTCTAGGATTGTCCCTCTATCTTAACTGATTAAGTTAGCTGACACTAATCTCTAGAGCACCTGCTCATCCAGTATTCTTCAGCCATAGTTATTCAATATTTATCTTCAATAATAAATACTTGAGAGTCTACTATGGTCATATAAACACTGTGCTAGGGAGAGTGGAAATTTCAAGCTGAAGCAGACACACAGCTACATTTGATCAGCTGGCCAGCACTGAGACTACTGTATTCCAAGGGCACCTGGGTGACTCAGTCAACTGAGCCTCTGACTCTTGATCTCGGGTCAGGTCCTGATCTCAGGGTCCTGGGATAGAGCCGTACAGTGGGCTCCCTGCTCAGCAAGGAGTCTGCCTCTCTCTCGCTCCCTTCTCTCCTTATCCTACTCTCTCTCTCTCTCTTAAATAAATTAATAAATCCTAAAAAAGAAGACCCCTGCATTTCAGCCCCCTGATAATGATATTTCAACCAATGTAAGAAACATCGATTATAAGACACATTCTGATTTCAGAAGCGATATTTTTAACTCTTCCTGCATTTAGTTCTGCTCTGTTTTGTCTTCTATCACTACACTGCCACTGACACACACAGAGGAACAAGATAGGAAATCTGAAAGTTCTTGATGGTTCAGGGTAGAAGTGGGGCTCTTCTCACTGGAGAGGATGATGTAGTGTGAACCCCATTAAACTCTCCATCCCAAGCCTCAGTATCCCATTACCACAATCTACTACATCACTTTCTTTTGAATACACAGTTTGCACAAACACATAGTTGAATTTAAATGGGAATTGACAGTAAAAATACATTTTTAATGACAAAGTGAAGTGATATGAAAATTGGAAAAAAAACAGATTCTTATGCTTGTATACTTCTTGATAGAGCTGTATTTAAATTCAATTGCTACACATTTTAAAAAATCTAATCTTTTCATAATCAGTGCAAAACTATTTGGAAGGCTCAATTCTACATGCTTCAAGTGCTTTTCCAACTAGTTACTATAACATTTATATCTTAGATTTATTTCAAAGCCTGAAACCAATATTGCTTATGTTTTTGTAGCCAAGAGGAACTTGCCCAAACAACTTACTTTTTAAAAAGAAATTAAAAGTAATTGTAAAAAATCATTTTTATCTTCTTTGGTTTGAGGGCCAGAGGAAAGAAATTTACCATTACTAAATAGATTTTTCCATACAATGAAATCAAGATTTGCTGATTACAAATGACTTCTAATACTGAATCTTGGAAAATTTCTAAGGTATGGAAACTTGATCAGCAAAGAAACCATAGTTTCATGTAAGGCTTTCTCTTTTGTAAACTTATCATAGCAAAGACACTCAAATAAGAAAGCAAACTGCATAAGTATGAACCCCCTGAACCATCCGCCTCCCAAAGGGAAGGGTTGGGTACTGGGTTTCCTAACTTGGCAAGTAACAGGCTGGTAATAAATATGTATTCATTGAATGGATAGACGGACGGATGGATGGATGGATGATATCCATAACCATGTAAGAAGCAGCTATGACAAGCAAAGGGCTCATAGTACATTAAGTAATAGCTATAGGAAAAACAGTACATAGTACTGGCGCATAGTACATTAAGTAATAGCTATAGGAAAAACAGTGTGGAGATCCACTTAATAGGACACATTATCTGAGAACAAGTTAGATAAAACAGAGATCGTTGTTTGTTTCCAGTAGAGATCACGAATTTATTGTAATCTGTAAAGCTAGAGAGATTGTGCATATCTACATAGAGCAGGGAGGCAAACTCAAGCAGAATCTAGATGGGCTTTCTAAAGTGGGTTATTTGAAGAGCCACAGAGCCCAGGTACTGCTCTGTTGGCTTCCCATTGTGGATTCTGCAAGACCTAAATAGAGCTCATGCAGGTTACTTAAAAAGTTGAATGACTTCCTAAAAAATTGAAGGACTTCATGAATCATTTCTTGGAGATTGCACAATTTATAGCAGAATACAGGAGCATTTTCAATCTATATCCAGAGCTGATTCTCTTAAGCATAATGCTTTCCTGAGTGTCTGGCAGGAAGGCCAGAACCAAGACTTATGGATGTGTGTCCTAAAAATCACTGCTACAGTGGCCCAAGGTAAACAGAACAGTCATTTGCCCCAACACTTGCCTCATCACATTTTCTAATCTAAGTGAAAGGACAGATTCTGATATTGAACAAATTTGTACACTGTCACTGAAGCCTTTCCCACTGGCCCCAGTGAAGGGCGAGAGGAAAAGGCAGGCCAGGGAGCATCTTGCTTGGACTCCTGCTCTGCCCCAGAAGCAGAGGCTCAGTGGCTGCAGAACTGCTGAGCTGGCTTTTACTTTGCCTCAGGTGTCACTGGCAACATTGTCAGTTGAGCAAGGATTGCTGAATCTTTATTCTTGGCAATGAGGTGAGAAATAACAAGTGCACAGCTGGATTTTCTGATCACAGGCAGTGCTTGCTGAGGCCGAGACTTGGGGAGGGTGGGAGTCATCTTTTCATGTGCTGAGTAGGCAAGATGGACGTCAAAATCTATAAAATCGAAGAGGAAATCTTATATTTTGTCTGTTTCCAGTTTTCAGATATTCTTTTTTTAAAAATAGCAATTTTATTTTAGGTGATTAGATGAAACAAGTAAGAACACCCTCCCCTCCCTCCACAAAAAAATGAAAATCATTGGATTTAAATAATTTAAATACAAATTCTGTCTTCTCTTTACAGCTTGTCTACTAATATCTTGCAAGCAGAGATCTTGCCTCCTATCTCTTTTATGCCCCACAGTACCATTTATGATGCCATACATATGGCAGGAAGTGAATAAATACTTTTGGAAGGGGTGAAAGAATCCACACTTAACACAACTTCACCCTCCATCAAGCAAAAGTATGCAGGCCTGAAAGGAGGCATAAATACAAAGTGTAGAATGAAAACTTTGCAACCAAAATATTTAGAAGGAAATACCCTTCTAAAGGGTAGAGGCAGCAAGGACTTTTGAGCAAGAGCAGCTGGTTTCAAGTCCTGGCTCTACCACCTTCTCTCTGTGTGACCATCAGGAAATTATCATATTTCTGGAGCTTGATCACTGACTTTGCAGGGTTTTATGATGCTGTGAAAAGCCTAACTTAGATTAATGTCACCCCTCTGTTCTAAGACCTCCCTCCACCGGCTTCCTGTCTCATGCCAAGCAAAAGCCAATGTCCTTATGAGAATATTCTCCCCACCTTGGCCTCAACCTTACTTTCTAGAGGAGCAGAACTAAGATGGATCTTATATATTTTGTTGATTTATTTGTTGACAATACGTATTGCTCATTTAGTGTCTGTCTTCCTCCTACAATGTAAACTCAGTGAGGACTGGGAATTCAGACTTTATTTATAGCAGTTTGAATGGTCCCTGGAACTCCATAAATATTTGTTAAATGAATGGATGAGTTTCTAGCACAATATCTGGCACCTGGGAGCTGCACACTAAATGGAGATTTTCACCATTATTCTTATTACCGAGGATCTTCAGGATAAGCTAAGCTATATATTGTGTGCTTTACATTACACACAAAAATCAGCCTTTCTAGTAAAAGCCATAAACATGTACAGTAAAAAGTTTTCATATAATAGTTTTGAGACCTCATTTCCTGGATGGGATTTCTTTCTTTCTTTCTTTCTTTCTTTCTTTCTTTCTTTCTTTCTTTCTTTCTTCTTTCCTTCCTTCTTTCCTTTTTTTTTAACTTAGTTCTAATTATACCCCAATGTTCTCACCAATGGAATTATAAAGGAGAAAATGGGGGAAATAAAACATTAGACCAAACTAGAGATTGAGAGAGAGCAATAAAAGGAATCGGAGACATGGCCAAAGAGTAAAGAGGGACTAAAGAAAGAAACCTAACATGGGAGGCTGTATGTGTCTAGGTAGAAAGAGCATCCCTGGATGCCTGTTATTATATAATAACATTACATTAATATAATAACATTATATAATAATGTTAATAATAATGTATTATTATATAATAACATTACAATAGCCATTACAGAAGGAAGAGCTGTTGGAGAAGAGCTGTCAAAGAAGGGAGAAGAAACACATTTTTGCAATGCCAAAGCCAACTTTGTAACTTTGAGATGCCAATTTGAGCACTTAAGAAACACTTTTTTTCCTTGCAGATATTTCTCCTAGTTGCCAACAAGTTGTGGAAATTACATTGATTCCATTCACATAGTTCGTAAGAGGCGTACTCTCTCAGAGATTTGGATTTCAAAGATTTCTTCAGAGTTGCTAACATAAAAAAATGTTCATTTCATAATTACATATCTGGAAAATGGAAAAGAATAAAAGAAAAAACTTCTATGACAATTAGAGACCTTTGTAAGGTAGTGATATTTTTAATTAGCAAAGAAAAATAAATACCCAATATATATCACAAACAAAAACTAGTATGAAGATATAAAAGAACGCAACATTTATGATAGCAAAAAGAGAAGAAAATATTTAGGCATAAATCTTACAAAAGAATGAAACTCACATGAAGAAAACTAGAAAACACTTCTAATAGATGCAAAAAAATAGCCTTGAACAAATGGGAAGACATTCTACATTCTTAGATAGGAAGATTTGACATCAAAAAGGTTTCAGTTGTTACTAAACTAATGTGTAAAGTTAATGTGATTTAAATATGAAAAATTATCAGATTTTTTCCTCTGAGGAGGCAGGTTAATAATAGAATAATGGACAAGCAAGCTGAACACTCTTCAAAAGAAAAGGAATGGGGGAGGGGAGGGTGGCTGGACCTACCAGATATTCAAACACAGTATGAAGCTTCTATGATTTAAAAGGCTTTCTAGGGGCACCTGGGTGGCGTGTTAGTTGAGTGACCAACTCTTGATTTTAGCTCAGGTCATGACCTTGGGGTCTTGGGATTGAGGCCCACATCTGACTCTGTGCTCAGAGAAGTCTGCTTGTCTCTCTCCCTCTGCTCCCCACCCATTACTTGCTCTCTCTCAAATAAATAAATAAATAAATAAATAAATAAATAAATAAATGGCTTTCTACTGGTACTTGAATAAACATACATGACATGGGATATAAAATCCAGCAACATGAAATAAGTCAATTGGAGGATAATTATCACATGGTCTCAGTCATATGTGTTATATAAGAAATAGTGTGAATTCCCCTGTAATCTCAGAGTGAATAAAACTTTCTTAATTATGATTTAAAATCTAGAAGCAGTAAGTCAAGAGATTGATTAATCTGATTACAGAAGGAAAAAATTTTATGGAAAAAAATTAAGCATAAGCAAGGTGGACAAATGACACACACAAAAATACATTAGAGAGTCAATAAACCTAATGTATAAAGAGGTTCTAAAAATAAGAGGAAAAAGGCCAACAACTCTATCAAAAAGTCTAGATTTAGGGATCCCTGGGTGGTGCAGCGGTTTGGCGCCTGCCTTTGGCCCAGGGCGCTATCCTGGAGACCCGGGATCGAATCCCACATCGGCCTCCCGGTGCATGGAGCCTGCTTCTCCCTCTGCCTGTGTCTCTGCCTCTCTCTCTCTCTCTCTGTGACTATCATAAATAAAAATTTAAAAAAACATTTTTTTTTAAAAGTCTAGATTTAGATATAAATAGATAGTTTATGGGGAAAAAATGTGACTGACTCTTAAACAAATAAAAGAATGTTCAAAGTTGTTCATAATAAGAGGACTGCAAATTGAAAGTATACTGAAATACCATTGGATTGAAACGCATCAGATACGGTTACATCTGTATGTTCACAATGACATATACAGGCACAAAAAGTCTTTGTTATTCCTCCATGGAGGATGCCTGAGAAGCAATTCATTTCTGTGAAAATAAGCAAGTGAAGAGAAAGAATCAAGCATTTACCTTGCCTTTCCTAAATGGACTGTAGTTCAGTATAATCAAAGAGGTGATAAAGGGAGTTTTCACTTTATTGAACTGTTCCAGCTAATACATGAAGAATGATGGAATTGAAAGAACACTCATTTGCAACCCCTAATGAATTAATGGATTGGCAAAATTCCCAAATTTGACAATACATATTGCTCCTTTACCCGACCTATCCCACTTCTAGGATCTAACCCAGTGATACACTGGCAAAAATGTGAAAACCTGTATCCAAAAGGGCTGTTCATTACAAAACTATTTGTGAGGTTGCACAAAACTTGGGGAAACTCAATTGTCCATCAGTTATATGCAAGGTGAATTGACCAGATACCTCTACAAAGTTCTAGGATACTTTGTAGTATTACAAAAGAATAAAAAGAATGGAGAGGATTTCCATTATGAAGTGATCTCTAGGGTGTATGGTCAAATGGAAAAAGCAAGGTGGAGAATTATAAATGTAACAGGCTAAGAAAAAAGGGGAATGTGAATATACACAGAAACTTGCTTAAAATAAACAAAAATTAATGGTTGCCTATAGAAAAAAGAAGGAATTGAGGGGATAGAGATTAAAGCTAGACTTCTTTGAATAACTCTTATTCGGTAGATTTAATCTTAAGAGCATAGTTATAAAACAAAATTAACTTAAAAAAATAATTCCTGGGATCCCTGGGTGGCTCAGCGGTTTAGTACCGCCTTCGCCCAGGGCCTGATCCTGGAGACCCAGGATGGAGTCCCACGTCAGGTTCCCTGCATGGAGCCTGCTTCTCCCTCTGCCTGTGTCTCTGCCTCTCTCTCTCTCTCTCTCTCTCTCTCTCATGAATAAATAAATAAAATCTTTTTTAAAAATTCCTAAGAATTAAAAACTAAGTGAACCAAATGAACTTAAATGATATTGAATAGATGGTATAACCACACAAAGGAACTATTTCAAATACTGCTAAAACACATGCCTGACTGTACATCTCCAGTGACAATTATCCAAGGCAAAAATAAGTTCAAACAAGTCTTAAATTGTTTTCGGTAAATAAGTTGCTCCTGCAATATGTTGATATTGTGATTTGAAATTTGTATGTGTGTATTATGGGATAATGCAAATGATTAATTGCATTGGTGTTACTGAGACCCTGAATTTTAGGGTAGAAGAAAAAATACAGTGTAAGACTGATGAGGCTAAGTAAAAACACTATAGCCCTAAATTTTGAATTGGAAGTTGCAGCATGAACTCTGGATACAGTTTATCTTAAACAGCAAATAAACACGCAAAAATATATCCTATCTCTGTGTACTGCAAGTCCCAGAACCAGTGACCAGCCCAACAGCGATGAGAAGCCCTAGGACCTAGATTTTGGTCTTGATATCAATTTTCCCATTTAAGGGAATAAGTGCTCCTTGGAAAATAGGCTTTTATAGTTCTGGGGCAAAAAAATGTATGAGATGAGTCTGAATATCTTATCATACCAGAAAGCAAGGAAGCTCTCAAAGATTGCTAGGGTTCTATCAAAATAACTTGGGGTCCAAATGGAAACAACCCAAATGTCCATCAACCAATGGATGGGTAAATAAAATGTGTATCCCCACAGAATGGAATATAATTTAGCAATGAAAGGAAACAAAGTATAGATACCCATTACAGCATGAATGAACTTTGAAAACATTTTGTTTAGTAAAAGAATCCAGGCACAAAAGACCACATATTGTATCATTCTATTTATATGGACTGTCCAGAACAGGGTTATCCATGGAGGCAGAAAGTCAAACCATGGTTAACCAGATCTGAGGGTGTGAGGGAGGAGGACCCAGGTGGAAGGAAACCAGGAGTTACTCCTAATGGATACGGGACTTCTTTTTGGGGTGACAAAAAATATTCTAAACTTGATTGTAATGATGGCTGTGCAACTCTGAATATAGTAAAAACCATTGAATTATAACCTTTAAATGAGTAAATTGTATGGCATGTGAGTTATACATCTCAACAAAACTATTTTAAAAATCCAGGGACCAACTTGGTTGAAGACCAACAAATTCAATTTTCAATAAGGAAAATCAATTCATTGGATTAAAACATCTAAAATATGGTTAAACCCATAATTTCATAATGATACTAAAAAAAAAACTCTTGATAGTTTTTGAAAAAAAAAAAAAGCCCAGGAACTCATTATTATTAAAATCAGTAAGTAAAGAGAAAAAATTCAAGCATTTAGCCTGCTCTTCCTCAATGAACTATCCCTCAGGGTTATTAAATCCGTGATAAGGGGTAACTTTTACTTTATAGAAATAACGCAGCTAATAAATGAAGAGTAAGAATGAGACCATCATCATTTTGCAATCTCTAATAAAATAATGGATTTAGTTAATTGAGGATTGTTTCGCATAGCCCTCAGGCTAAGACTGGTTTTGTATTTTTAAAGAGTTGGAAAAGAGAAAAAAGAATGTGCTCCTTCATAGAGTCCAACACAAGAGAGAGCCAGGTTCTCCTTGCTTACTTCTGGTGGAAGGAAGCTCACTCCAGCACCCCGGCAGCAACCTTGCCAAATAAACTGAATCGGAATCTGATCCTCCATCATCCTACCACTTCACAGGAAGGACAACCTGGGAATTTAATGATTCTGAGTCATTTCTTTTTTTTAAAAAGATTTTTTTATTTATTTATTCATAGAGACAGAGAGAGAGAGGCAGAGGCACAGGCAGAGAGAGAAGCAGGCATCATAGAGAGAGCCTGACGTGGGACTCTATCCAGGGTCTCCAGGATCACGTTCTGGGCTGCAGGCGGCGTCAAACCGCTGTGCCACTGGGGCTGCCCCCGCTGAGTCATTTCTGATACAAAATTCTGTTACTTTTGTTTATATATGATGATACATAATATGTAATACATGCTTATATACTTTACCTATTTTAAACACCTGACAAGTCGCTGAAGTTGCTGTGAAGCCAATTTTATGATAGCCAGGAGCACCTCTGCACCTCACCACCCCGTCTCCTTTGGTCTCCGGCTGGCCTCTCCTGCATCTAGGCCCCACATGCCCCATCCCCTGCAGTCTTCTTTTCACCAGATAGGAACAAAGAAAGGGCCCCCACAAAGAGACCCCCTTCTCTGCAAGAATCAGACCCCCAAGACTAAGTATCTTCAATCAGAAATGCTGCTCCTTGGGGGGGCAGCTCCAGGGGACTCAGTTGTTGAGTATCTGCCTTTGGCCCAGGGCATGACCCCGGGGTCTTGGGATCGAGTCCCACATCGGGGTCCCCGCAGAGAGCCTGCTTCTCCCGCTGCCTGTGTCTCTACTTCTCTCTGTCTCTCATGAATAAATAAAAAAAAACTTTAAAAAAAAAAAACTGCTCCTTTTTTCTTCTGAAAGAAGAGGGAAGCAGTTTCCACCTACTCAGCATCAAATACAGAGCTTTTGGAAACCTGCTTGTGTGCACTGTACCCAAGAACCAGACCGCCAGAAGTGGCCGTGGTTCCCAGGTTCCCCACGTTTATGAATTTTGCCCTATGCAAAGCCCATCAGAAAGCTTTAAGCATGGATCTACGTGACCACTGCCGATGTCTTCCTTGGTCACCACCCAGGGGTGGGAGGCTCCTGAACAAGGACAGGAGCCAGAGAGGGAACCGGCACAGGCAGCAGCTGGAATTTGGGCGCCGGGCAGCTCTACCCATGCAGGGAGAGCTCTGGTGTCTTGTTACTCAGACTGCAGTTCAGGCCGCCCCCTCTCCATCCCACTGCTAGTGTCGATCCTGGGTTTTCCACTTTTTCATCTCTGCAATGACACCATCTCTCCCTAAACCCAGATTTTCATTGTCCCTTCCCATTGGAGCAGGAGCACCAGACTGCTTCCTGACCCCACAGCTCCCTCACTCCCCAGCTGGCCTGAGGCACCCCAGGGAGTCTGACAAGCCTTGCCATGTCTTCCCACCTTTGCCTCCCCTTGCCCCCCACCCCCACCATCCCATGTTTCTTCTTAGTCACCTGGTATCTTTGGGGAAAAAAGTACTCTTCCAAACCAAAACTGTGCTAAGATATTTGTGTTTAACAGCAGTTGGTGCTTTTTGAGAATCATCCACAGAGGCTGTTGCATTTGTTGCATTTGTTGCCAGGGGCGCCTGGGTGGCTCAGTGGTTGAGCATCTGCCTTTGGCTTAGGGTGTGATCCCAGGGTCTTGGGATCAAGTGCCACATCAGGCTCCCCAAGGGAGCCGCTTTTCCCTCTGCCTGTGTCTCTGCCCCTCTCTCTCTGTGTATCTCTCATGAATAAATAAATAAAATATTTTTAAAAAAGAAAAGGAAAGCAGGTGCTGGGGGAAAACCAATGGTCACAACTAAAATACCCCAACTCTGGAGCTTGCTTTCCAGGCTCTGTGTGGAGTGGGTGCTGGGGGCCCTGCCCAGATCCTCCTTACTGGCTGGAAGTCATCTGGGTGGGTGCTAATCCCATGTGACTGGTGTCCCCCAGAAAGGGAGGATTTGGGCACAAACACACAGAGAGGGAAGAGGATATGAGGAAAAGCAGGAGAAGATGGTCATAGGCAAGCCACAGAGAAAAGCCTGGAACAGATCCTGCCTCACCGCCCTCAGAAGAGACCAGCACTGCAGACACCTCGATTTAGACTCCTGGCCTCCAGAGCTGGAGGGTAATAAATGTCTGTTGTCTTCTGCTCTGTGGCTCTTTGCTGACAACCCTAGCACACTAACAAGGCCAGTGACTCGTTCCTGCCCCTTCTCCTGAGCATCCCTGTCGTCCAAGCCAGCGGATGTTACCCTGCCACCCACCCTCACAGCCAGTGATCAGTGACCAAACATGGAACTACAAAAGGCTGGCCTTCCTGTCTTAAAGGGAACCAGCTGCATGGCATGACGCATGCTCCAGAGCCTTCCACGGGATCAAGTGGAAGCTGGCCTCCAGTGGAGCTATGTCCTCACCTAGCTGCCCCCTCTTGTCCTGAGAGCACTTTTTCAATAAACCCCTTGCACGAGTTCCCTGTCTCAAGTTCTGCTTCTGAGAGCCTGACGTTAGACACTTAGCAACTGAAGAAGAGTGTCTGGGTGGGTGGGATCTTTCTGGCCCCCAGGGAGACCTCACACCACCCAGGCAGGTCCTGACTCCACCCCCATCTCCTTGTCTCCAGCTTGGCTTCCTTCCTCCCAGAAGCCTCATGGTGTTGACAGCGGGGACACAGGGGCAACCCAGAAATCCAACACTGTCAGGCGTGTTCAGGGACACGGAGTCCCCCCTTCTCTCCACTGAGCTGCAAAGCAGAGCCCCAGGGACACCGGCAGATTTTATCCCCCACTGAATTGTCACACTGCAGCTATGGTTCCTTCCCCGTTGACTCAGCTTCTCAATGCATTTTAATGTGCTGCTGTGGTGGGGATGCCTGGGGCTCATTAGAGAAGCTGCTCAAGTCCTCATCAGCAAGCCTCACTAATGTGATGGATGGAGAAAGAAAAAGGAAGGAAGGAAGGAAGGAAGGAAGGAAGGAAGGAAGGAAGGAAGGAAGGAAGAAAGAAAGAAAGAGAAAGAGAGAGAGAGAAAGAGAGAAAGAAAGAAAAAGAAAAGAAAGGGGAGAAAACCTTACTGCTTTAAGATTCACTAGGGGAAAAATCCACCCATTTTCCCACTAGATTTCATGTAGCTAAAAGCTTCATCTCCGAGTTTTCTCTTGCAAAGAAAAGAAAGTATTTTTCTCTCATTTTGCAGGTGTTTGGGGCAAGAGGTGGGACTCTCGTGTTTTGTTTTCCTTATTTTTTTTAAACCTTTGATTGGATTCCTCACTCAAGTAGAGCCCTAAAAGCACATGGGAAGGAAGGGGGAGATTATATAAATCACTTTCCCTTTGATCGTGTTTCAGCAGGTCCAGGCAAACCCACGCTTACAATTTATAAATGGTTTCCACGTGTTTGCATAGTAGACGGTTTTGAGGGCATCTGCTTGCTCTTGGAAGCCTGCTCCCTGCTGAATACTGCTGCTCACGCCTTAGCAAAGCATCTCAACGGCAAGTCAATTCCAGAGTAAAAAGACTTCAGAAGCCCCTCCGTCCAGCCAGCTTTCCAAGGCAAAGCTACTGGGGAGTTGTCTCGAGAGATCAAGTGTTTTCCTTTCAGGAAACATTCCAGAATATTCAGCCAAAGTTCTAAAGTCGTCGGTATTTTAAAATACAGCTGCAATATCAGGAGAAGAAATTCAGTCCTTTTTCTGTTCAGGTTTCTCTCAGCCAGGATTTCACATCGTCGTCTGAGTCATCCCAGAATTGACACCATTTTAGTCTGTCTTTTTTATTTCTTACTTTTTATGGACATTGTTTTCCTTTTTGCACCCTAATCATGATCCTATTTTTCAATCTGGCCAGTCACTGTAATTCCACTCTGATTTGTGAAAATACGCTACTTGTCTAAGCATCCTAGATGGGAGACTGAAAGATAAGCAAGATGGAAAAACCTATGCTCAAGAATTCTACGGTCAAGTCGGAGGTAAATCAAAAACCACCTCAGTAAATGTGGGGCTGAATACAATGCTTATCACAACAATTCTGCAAAGTGATGTAAGGGTGGGTGAGAGTACCCCGCCAGGGGCATTCAGGTCGGGTTTGAGGACTTCAACAGTTAGAGATGAGAGGGACGTGGGTGGGGAATATAAACATATTTTCTGTGGAAGGACAACCTGTGCAGAGGCCCAGGGGTAGGGGAACACAGGCCATGTCCACTGCATGGAAACCAATCGAGTGTGAGCAAAGCATGGAGGATGGGTAGATAAGCAGTGAAGACAGCAAAGGTAGGTCAGTGCTGGTCAGAAGGTCCCTTAAAGGCTCAAGAGAAGACTTTTACCTTTATGTTAAGAAACTAGAAGCCATTAAAAATGTTTTGAACAAATGAGGGACCTGATTATATGTGTTCTGTGTTAGTTTTTCTAGGACTTCTGTAGCAAAGTACCACCAATTGGGTGGTTCAAATAGCAGAGACTTTTCTCACAGTTTTGGAAGCCTGACAATTAGGCTGTGAGCAGAGTTGGTGTCTCCTGAGGCCTCCCTCCTTGGCTGTCCTCCAACCCCAGAGAGCTGTGTTCTTCCTGTGTCTCTTCATATGCTCTTCCTTGTGTGTATCTCTCTGTGTCCTAATCTACTCTTCTCATAAGGACACCCCAACATTCCTCACTTTAACTTAATTACCTCTTTCAAGACCTTATCTTCAAATACAGTCACATTCTGAGGTTAGGGGTTAGGGCTTCAACATGTGAATGAAGTTGGGGCACAATTCAGCCCATGACATAGTCTCTGTAAAAAATGCCCTGAAGGAGGATGGAGACAGAACAGAGCAAGAAGGCAATGGAGCATAGGAGGCTGTTAGAATCTGGCACAGTGGGTCAGTGAGAAACAATGAGTGGCCCAGGGAGTAGGACTTGTGGACATTTTGCAAAGGTTGATGTTGGGAAGAACAGTGAGGAAACAAAGATAACCCCATGAATCTCCATGAGCAGGCTTGAACCTGGCATGGACCTTTGCATAAAATAGCTCATCAATAAGAAGGA
The DNA here is from genome assembly GCF_048418805.1 of Vulpes vulpes. Classification (NCBI taxonomy): domain Eukaryota; kingdom Metazoa; phylum Chordata; class Mammalia; order Carnivora; family Canidae; genus Vulpes; species Vulpes vulpes. The sequence continues at coordinate 70,240,435 of NC_132782.1, read as the reverse complement.
AGGAAAGGAAGGAAGGAAGGAAGGAAAGAAGGAAGGAAGGAAGATAGGAAGGAAGGAAGGAAGGAAGGAAGGAAGGAAAGAAAGAAAGAGAGAGAGAGAGGAGGGAGGAAGGAGGGAGGGTAGGAGGACAGAAGGGAATAAAATAGTAACAGACAATTGGGGAAAAGACTAGAGTGGAAAGCAAACGTACCTTTAACAATACTTTTGTTTTGCTTGGATTTTATAAAAATCACATGTGCCTATTCAAAAAATAAAAAACAAAAATAAAAATAATAATTGCAAAACTTCAAAGGATTTCCCATTATGGGGTGGTTTTCCATGTTAGTGGACTCTCTCCTTGACACTGAGGCATGTGTGTTGAGGACACGATCCCGGAAAACAAGCCAATGAGGAAATCATAGTGATGAAAGGTGAGGTCAACTTCCAGAAGAAGTAGTTAAAATTCACCAGAACCACAACAAAATAGTTATTTAGAGAGAGCAATATGATATAAGAAAGGTTAATCTTGAGCTCTCCCAAGGAGATTCAGTTACTTAAAGTCCCTCCCTCTTCCCCTAAAAAAGCTCATTAAAAGGGGGGAGTGAATAAGATGACACCTCTACAGTTGTTAGCACCCTCGCAGGGCAGAGGAACTGCTCGATACATGTTAGCTGTCATCGTGGCACCAACAGCCTCCTACCTGTCATGGATCACATATGGTTCACATGGACCAAAGGGAGGCAGCTATTTGGGCTGATGCCCCCAGCAGCTCTTCCCCTCCTTACTGGCCATCAGAATCCCAACTGTGCTCAGGAGTTGGAAGGCTCTGTGCTTCTGAGAACCAGACTCTCTCCAGTCTGAATCTTGATTGGTCTAAGCCAGTCACTACCATTTTATACCACTGGTGGGTGACTGATTCAGGTCTGGAAAGGAAATGCAGTCATGGCCAAGTGTCATGAGACGGGGAATCTGCTGGGAAATATCTGGGAAATTATTCCCTGCTCAAAAAAAAAGGACAGAGCTGCCATCTGTGTGGCATGCCTGGAATATGTAGCAGCCTTCTTTGAACTGTGAGGGAAACCAGACCAACAGGACAAGCCAAGCCACTGAGGGTAGCAGGGAGATCAAGTGGGGTGAATTCAGTCCCAGCTGATTCCGTTGTTAGCTTATCTGAGGCTTGCTACCAAAAGTACCCTAATCCGTATGACTCCCTTTGGTCCAAGTAGAAGCTTTTGGCTTCTCTTCTCTGCTTCTTCACCCAAACTAGGAGCAGAGTCTGGAGGTCCCTGGGCAGGGCTCTATACGCCAGCACTCATGCCAGAGCAGGTTACACATCCCTGAAACAGCTTCCTTTTGGAAGAACCTAGGAGAACAAGTACAAATTCCTGGTAGCCAAGGCACACACATTTCATGCTGACTCCCTCCCAAGTTGGGCCTTCTGTTCTGGAGTGGCTCGTGTTGCTTTTCCCTGGGCTCCTTCCAATGCTTTCGGCATCCTGGTGCTCATGTTTCTAAACCCCAGTGCAGAATTCCAACTGTGGGCTCGTCAGTTTTCTCCAGACTATGTTCTTAGTGTTTGCCAGGCATCTTTTCTGATATGAGTCACAATGCTTTTCCTACTTTATCTGCTGATAAAGAAACAATTCAGCCTCTCCACCCTGCAACCCTGGGCTTTCTGCCATTCTTCCCAGATCCAAGCTCCCTGCTGGACCTGAAATAGTAGCAATCATAACAGTGCCTTGCATCGCACGACACAGTTCTCAATAGTTTACAAAGCATTTCCACACATGCCATCTAATTTAATCCTTGCAATGAGGTATGAGATAAGCAGAGCACACAGAATTAGTCCCTGCTTATGAAAAAAGAAACACATTTGGAGAGGATGACTGGTTGGGCCAAGGTCAAATGGCAGAGAGCTGGCACAGGTAGGATCCAAATCCAGTTATACAGGGTGTCCCTTCGTCTAATTCAACTCTGTTCCAAGGGTGTTTACTCAGTCTTCTCTCTCTGCTTGGCACTTTGGGGCTTGCCTGAGTCAGCCGTGGGGATGAGGATGGTGTTCATGCTCCTGCTTTTAGGACAGAGGAAGAGGACAAATTGAGGCCAAACACCAGTGCTTGGAAGGCAGTCACCTTTCTCCTTGTATCTGTTATGTAAATGTAATGTATTTCCAGGAATGTGATGGAGTCTGCTCTTTCTTCTATGAGGAAGAAGTTCTTTGGTTTGTTTTTTCTTGAGAGCTACATAAGGAAATGAAAAGCAGGGAGTAGGGTATGTTCGGTGTCTATGAAGCTTGTGCTTGGCACAGAGGGCGGCAGTAAATGGGGACTTGAGAGGAGAGTCACACTAGAAGGAGGCCTCACAGTAGGGCAAACAGAACTATACTTGGTGAGCTGATAAAAACTGAAAACATTAGCAACATTTACCAGATGCTTATTGTGCTCAAATTGTATCAATTAGTTGGTGGTGAGTAACAAAATGCCCTGATGTCCAGTGCCTTAAAACTGCAACCATTTGTCATTTCTGAGTTAGCTGTGGTGCCAGTGATCTGGGCTGGGGTATTCTTGGCTTGTCATGCTCATGAGTCTGTGATCAGTGGGCAGGGTGGCTGGGGACGGGCTGCCCTGGGATGGCCTCGGCTAGGACAATCCTCAAACAGGCTAGCCTAGGCACATCCTCATGGCAAAGTAGAGTAGCATGAGAGGGAGCAGAAGGGCACAAGATCCCTGACACACTGTCACATCCACTGTGTCTTTGGGCCGAGGCAAGTCACAAGGTGGCCCACACTCAGAGGCAGGGAATACATGTCACCTCCTGATAAGGAGAGCAGCAAAGGCACTCAACAAAGGGCTTGGGGAAAAGTAAGGGGTAGAGAATTGAGGCCCATTCCATGTGTTGAATTTTGAGGCTGAGAAAAAACCGTGTATAAGTTTCTCAGATTTCTACCATATGGAAAATAATTACAGGCTGGTCCTGTGACCTGCTAATGCACACTGAGTAGGACCACTAGAGGAGCATCATTTGAGACTTTGTTGATGACTATGAGGTCAAGGGGATATTTTTGCATGAGAGAGGATAGCAGTCCACACACCAAAAAAAAAAGAGAAGACCAATGGCTTTGGTCAAGGTCACGGCCATGAGTGCCACCTGGGACAATGCCATCTAGGAGGTTTAGAACACTCACCATATCCAGGAGTTCAGACTCACCATATGAAGATGGCTTTACACACATTGATGTGTATAATCTCTACCACACCAAAAAGTAAGGAATATTCTGAATTTCTCATCCAGTTTTATTCAGCATACTTTTGAGAACTCTGATGGAGAGAGCAGATGTCATGTACACCTGAGATGTATTGTACAAGAACACTTCTATGGACGTAAAGAGAAAAGGAATCTCTCTTCTATACTTTGTGTTCCACAAAAGAACATCGTTATTTCCAACCAGGCCCCTCAGAGCTATAGAATATTTTAAGGCTTGACATTCCTCTGTTCAAAACCATAATGAACCATTAGAAAAATGTAATATCTGAGATATATTATTCTGAATGTATTTTTGTAATTATCTAAATACCAATAGTCAAAATTTTCATGGAATGCTAAAGATCAGACTGAATCTGAAATCCATTAACAGTTAACGGATGGACCCAAAATGGACATCTCTCAATGCTAAAAATTGAAATTTTATGAAATTCATAAACTTATAAAATTTTAGCATATTCCCTTTTACTAGAGGCAGTCAAATGATAGCCACACTTGGACAAACAAGCAATTCCAGTTAAGAAAAGGAATACAACCAAGGCCTTATTTCATATTGCTAGGGTCAGTGTCATTAGAAGCATTCTCTGCTCTGGGGGGAAAAAGCCAATGAAGGAAGCCGGACAGATGAGCGGTCAACAGCATTGCCGTTCACGCCTTCTTTGCTTTATTCGTCTGTCACCACACATTCTGAGCATCTGCTTTCTGCAGGACATGACCTCAGAGGTAAAAATCTCTCACTAGCATCTGCCATTGCTCTGTGAAGTCTAGGGCCTCTGGGGAGGACAAGAGCCCCCCCCACCGCCAGTGGTCACTGGTGTTTGGGTCATGTCACAGACGCCCACCTTTATGTGGGCTTCTGCAGCCCCACCATGCACCGAGCCATTCTTGCATCTCTCCTCAGACATTCCCTTGTGTTTCTTCTGTAACAATAATCTCCTGTTATCTTTCAAGGGGCTTCATGCACCACCCTTCACCCCTAGCAGAGCCCAGTCTGTACCCTCAGGTGGAGAAAAGGGTGCAAGATGGGCCTTTGCTTACCCGGTGGAGCCTGCAGTCCACATTCTATGTTGGGCAAATCTCTGCATCCTCTCGGCTTTAGTTTCCCCAGTGGTTCGAACAAGGGCTGGGTGGAGGGATGAACACCCTCCTGCCACTTTGCCTGTCAAGTCTAAATAGGGGGACTTCTTCTGCCAAAGTCAGGGCATGGAGTGGAGATAAAGGTAAAGGTCCCACCATGGAGCAGACCCTGAGTCATGGGTTATGCACCAACATCCTCACATTGGCCTGGGAAGGAGGGATTCTGATGGTTATGCTTGACATGCAAAATGGGTTGAAGAGAGAATCACATTTAAGTTAATAGAAACCTGCAAATAGGCTCAAAAATTGCTTCTGCCCCCCAGACAAAATAGAAATGTGACTTAGAGTCTGGAACTTTGGCTTTCACCTCTGCTTCTGCTACTTGCCTGATGTTATATTTGGGGCAAGTTACTTCATGTCTCGGGACCTCAGTCTCCCCAAGAGTGAAATGGGAATATGAGGGACTTACCCCAGAGAATCTCCGTGAGATTTACTTAAAGCAGCAATGATTTGTAAAGACTATAGAGCAAAGAGGCAATCCATAAGCCCATGTAGGCGCTGGAGAACCCAGCCTCAGAGCGCAAAGAGGAAGCCATGACTCCTGCCCACATCTCTCACTCTGGGTGGTCACTCAGGCCCAATAGCCTAAACAGCAGCTACACAATGACCAAGAACTGGACAAAGGTCCCTGGGTCCAGTCTTAGTTTTCACTGGGGAGGAAGAGAAGAACCAGCTGGAAGGTCCTAGAGAAGCCCCAAGGCTCTGACATACGGCCAGCCCACAGACTCCCCCCATTGCCCGTCAAACAGGTGGCATTAGCACTCCCTCCTCCCTCCTACCACACCAGCCTCCCCATTGGGAAACTTTTCTTCTTTAAAATTTCCTCTTTAAAAGTTCCTGAATGTTAAGTCTATAACAGACAGGAAGGAGCGGTAAGCAAGAGAAGGGGAAGGATGTGATAGGAGAGGCCCCATCCTCATACTCTCCTAGAGAGCTGTTCCTCACTCCCACAGAACCATGCACGGCCCTGAGCAGCTGTTTGCCTCAGCTAACCAATGCTCAGCCCCATCCAGTGGGGGCTCTTGTGCATGTATGGTTGCACGAGTTTTAAAGTACGTGTACACACACAACACACAGGCTTAATCACATGAACACACACATAGGGACACACACAGGTTCTCACACACACCCAGGCTCACACACACAGGTACAGCAACAACTTCCAGGTGAGTGATGGCACAGATGGTGGCAGTCAGAGTAACCAGCTTACTCACCTGCTGGCAAAGCTCCAGACCAGGTTCCTAGACAGTGACTTTCTTCCTCTAAAATAAATAAATATATATATATATATATATATATATATATATATATATATATAGGCAGCCCAGGTGGCTCAGCGGTTTGGCGTCGCCTTCAGCCCAGGATGTGATCCTGGGAACCGCGGATCGAGTCTCACTTCGGGCTCCCTGCATGGAGCCTGCTTCTCCCTCTGCCTGTGTCTCTGCCTCTCTCTCTGTGTCTCTCATGAATAAATAAATAAAACCCTTTAAAAAGTAAAATAAAATAATAACTCATTTATAATTAGTATCATTTTGTCAAAAATACTTCTGAAGAAAACAAAATATGTCAATCTAAGCCTACAGCTACTAAATTTAAGTAATATCCATCTATGTAACAACTAAAAAATTTTTTGTTTCAAGTTCTTATTTAAAATTCAGTTATTTAACATATAGTGTAATATTAGTTTCAGGAGTAGATTTCAGTGATTCATCACTTACATATAACACCCAGTGCTCATCACAACAGGTGCCCTCCATAATCCGCATCGCTCATCTAGCCCATCCCTCCTCCACCCCCTTCCAGCAACCCTCAGTGAGTTCTCTATAGTTAAGAGTCTGTTTTATGGTTTGCCTCTCTCTCTTTCTCCCCCTCTGCTCATCTCTTTTGTTTCTTAAATTCCACATATGAGTGAAATCACATGGTATTTGTTTTTCTCTGACTGACTTACTTTGCTTGGCGTAATTCCCTCTAGCTCTATCCACATCATTGTAAATGGCAATATTTCATTATTTTGATGAGTAATCTTTTGTATATATATCATATTTTCTTTATCCATTCATCAGTCGATGGACACTTGGGTTCTTTCCATAGTTCAGCTATTGTTGATAAAGCTGCTGTAAACATTGACACACTGATGTGTAAACACCCTTCAAATCCATATTTTTGTAAACTTTGGGTAAATACCTAGTACTACAATTACTGGGTTGTAGGGTAGCTCTGCTTTTAAGTTTTTGAGGAATCTCCACACTGTTTTCCAGAGCGGCTCCACCAGTTTGCATTCCCACCAACAGTGCAAGAGGGTTCCCCTTTCTCCACATCCTCATCAACAGCTGTTGTTTCTTCTGTTGTTAATTTTAGCCATTCTGACAGGTGTGAGGTGATATCTCATTGTGGTTTTGATTTGTATTTCCCTGATGATGAGTCATGTTCAGTATCCTTTCATGTGTCTGTTAGCCATCTGGATATCTCCTTTGGAAAAATGGCTGTTCATTTCTGCTGCCCACTTCTTAACTGGATTATTTGGGTTTGGGGTGTTGAGTTTGATAAGTTCTTCATAGATTTTGGATACTGATCCTTCATCAGATATGCCATTTTCAAGTATCTCCCTCCATTCTACAGGTTGCCTTTTAATTTTGTTGTTTCCTTTGCTGTGCAGAAGCATTTTATCTTGATGAGGTCCCAATAATTCATTTTTGCTTTTGTTTCCCCTGCACCCATTGACATGTCTAATAAGAAATTGCTCTAGCCAAGGTCAAAGAGATTGCTGCCTGTGTTCTCCTCTAGGATTTTGAGGGACTCCTGCCTCACATTTAAGTCTTTCATCCATTTAGAATTATTCTTTGTGTGGTGTAAGAAAGTGGTCCAGTTCCATTCTTCTGCATGTGCTGTCTAGTTTTCCCAACAACATTTGTTGAAGAGATTGTCTTTTTCCCATTGGATACTCTTTCTTGCTTTGTCAAAGATAAGTTGTCCATATAGTTGTGTGTCCATTTCTGGGTTCTCTATTCTGTTCCCTTGATCTATGTGTCTGTTTTTGTGCCTGTACCATACTGTTTTGATGACTACAGCTTTGTAATATAGCTTAAAGTCCAGAATCATGATGTCTCCAGCTTTGCTTTGCTTTTTTCAGGATCACTTTGGCTATTCAGGATCTTTTGTGTTTCCATACAAATTTTTGGATTGTTTGTCCTAGTTCTGTAAAAAATGCTGGTGGTATCTTGTTAGGGATTGAATTAAATGTGCTTTAGGTAGTATAGATATTATAATGATATTTGTTCTTCCAAACCATGAACATGGAATGTATTTCCAGTTCCTTGTGTTCTCTTCAATTTCTTTCATCAGTGTTATACAGTTTTCAGAGTTTAGATTTTTTAACTCTGGTTAGGTTTATTCCTAGGTATCAAATGGTTTTGGTGCAATGGTAAATGGGATCAATTCCTTGATTTCTCTTTCTGCTACTTAAAATATTGGTGCATAGAAATGCAACAGCTTTCTTACATTGATTTTGTATCCTGTGACTTTATTGAATTTGTGTATCAGTTCTAGCAAATTTTTGGTGGAGTCTTTTAGGTTTTCTACACCGAGTATCACGTCATCTGTGAGTAGTGAAAGTTTGACTTCTTCCTTGCCAATTTGGATGCCTTTTGTTTCTTTTTAGTTGTCTGATTGTTAAAACTAGGACTTCAAGTACCATGTTAAATAGTAATGATGAGAGTAGATATCCCTGTCTTGTTCCTGATCAGAGAGGAAAAGCTCTCATTGAGGATGATATCAGCTGTGGGTGTTTTGTATATGGCCTTCATGATGTTGAGGGATGGTCCCTCTATCTCTACTTTGTTGAGGGTTTTTATCAAGAATGGGTATTATACTTTGCCAAATGCTTTTTATGCATCTATTGAGAGGATCATATGGTTCTTATCCTTTCTTCTTAATGTGGTGTATCACACTGATTGATTTGCAAATATTAAACTGCACTTGCAGCCCAGGAATAAATCCCACTAGATCGTGGTGGATGATTCTTTTAATGTACTGTTGGATTCGATTTGCCGGTATTTTGATGAGAATTTTTGCATCCATGTTCATTAGGGATATTAGCCTGTAATTCTCCTTTTTAGTGGGGTCTTTATTGGGTTTTGGAATCAAGTAAATGCTAGCCTTGTAGAATGAGTTTGGAAGTTTTTCTTCCATTTCTATGTTTTTGGAACATTTTGAGAAAAATAGGTATTAACTCTTCTTTAAATGTTTGGTGGAGGGATCCCTGGGTGGCGCAGCGGTTTGGCGCCTGCCTTTGGCCCAGGGCGCGATCCTGGAGACCCGGGATCGAATCCCACGTCGGGCTCCCGGTGCATGGAGCCTGCTTCTCCCTCTGCCTGTGTCTCTGCCTCTCTCTCTCTCTCTCTATCTGTGACTATCATAAATAAATAAAAATTAAAAAAATTTAAAAAAAAAAAATAAATGTTTGGTGGAATTCTCCTGGGAAGCCATCTGGCCCTGGACTTTTGTTTGTTGAGAGATTTCTTATTACTGATTCCACTTCTTTGCTGATTATGCAGCTATTCAAATGTTCTATTTCTTCCTGTTTCAGTTTTGGTAGTTTATATGTTTCTAGGAATTTATCCATTTCTTCCAGATTGCCCAATTTGTTGGCATACAATTTTTCATAATATTCTCTTATAATTATTTGTATTTCTGTGGTGTTGGTTGTGATTTCTTCTCTCTCGTTTGTGATCTTATTTATTTAGATCCTTTCTCTTTTTGATGAATCTGGCTATGGATTTATTAATTTTATTAATTCTTTCAAAGAACCAGATCCCAGTTTTATTGATTTGTTCTACTGGGTTTTTTGTTTGTTTGTGTCTGTATCCTTTATTTATTTCTGCTCTAATCATTATTATTTCCCTTTTTCTATTGACTCTAGGTTTCATTTGCTATTCCTTTTCTAGCTCCTTTAAATAGGAGCTAGAAGGTTGTATACTCGAGATTTTTCTTGCTTCTTGAGTAAGGCCTGTATTGCTATGAATTTCCCTCTTATGACCACTTTTGCTATATCCCAAAGGTTTGAGCATTTTGTATTAATTTTCATTTGTTTCCGTGGTTTGTTTGGTTTTTTCACTTTTTTTTTTAATTTCCTGATCAACCTATTCATTCTTTTTTTTAAGATTTTTTTTTTATTTATTTGAGAGCAAGAGAGAGAGCATAAATAAGCAGGAGGGGCAGAGGGAGAAGGAGAAGCCGGTTCCCCACTGAGGAGGGAGCCTAACACAGGACTCGATCCCAGGATCCTGAGATCATGACCTGAGCTGAAGTCAGATGCTTAACTGACTAAGCCACCCAGCCCACTCCTTATTCATTCTTTAGTAGTATGTTCTCTAACTTCATGTATGATCTTCACAAATTTTTTCTTGTGTTTGACTCCATGTTTCATAGCATTGTGCTTAGAAAATATGCATGGTATGATCTCAATCTTTTTGTACTTGTTGAGATGTGACTTTCATCTCATTTCAGTATGTGATTTATTCTGGAGAATTTCCCATGTGCACTTGAAAAGGGTGTGTATTCTGCTGCTTTAGGATGAAATGTTCTGAATATATCTGTGTAGTCCATCTGGTCCAGTGTATCATTCAAAGCCATTGTTTCTTTGTTGATTTTCTCCTTAGATTATCTGTCCATTGCTATGAGTGGAGTGTTAAAGTCCCCTACTATTATTGAATTATTATCAATGAGTTCCTTTATGTTTGTTATTGTTTTACATATTTGGCTGTTCCCAAGTTAGGTACATAAATATTTACAATTGTTAGATCTTCTTGTTGGAAAGTCTTATTATGATATAGTGTCCTTCTTCATCTCTTGTTACAGTCTCTGGTTTAAAATCTAGTTCATCTGATATATGTATGGCTATTCTGGCTTTCTTTTGACATTTATTAGTATGATAGATGGTCCTCCATCCTCTCACTTTCAATCTACAGGTGTCTTTAGGTCTAAAATGAGTCTCTTGTAGGCACAGACAGTGACTTTCTGTCCAACATTTATAACATGTCTTCTAGGGTTTGTCACCAAGATTCAATAGCCATAGGGACTAGAGGACCATAAATATTTAACAATGGGATCTCATGGTGGGAAAAGGGCAGGGAAAAGACCCTGGTTTATAGTATTTATCAATTTCTGTGGTATAAATACTCCCCTGAGGTCCATTTCAAGCTACCAACATGGCATTGCTGAAAGCCAGGTTGAGAGAAACAGGAGCACGGTCAGCTCTGGTGAGCCCCATCAGCCATTCAGCTGCTAGGGAAGCACCAGTGTGAATCATAGGAGCAGCTTTCCTTCCCAGTCAAAGACCACAACACCAAACCCCAAGAAGAAACAGGACCAAAACATTTCCAAACTACAGGCCAAAGTTTATTTGTTCAATTGACAATATTTCCTCAAAGGAACTAAAATTATGGAGAAATATTAAGGGAAAATAAAATATCCTTCTGACATTTGGCAACATGTACAGTTAACAAATGTAGGACATTTTTCTGTCCAGAAACTGACAGAAAAAAATATTACTGGGCAAACTCCAGCAACCATCATTTTTTAAAAAGATTTTTTATTTATTTATTCATGAGAGACAGAGAGAGAGACAGGCAGAGACACAGGCAGAGGGAGATGCAGGCTCCATGCAGGGAGCCCGACAGGAGACTCGATCCCAGGTCTCCAGGATCAGGCCCCTGGCTGAAGGTGGCGCTAAACCACTGAGCCACCCGGGCTGCCCAGCCATCATTTTTTTAATAGAATTTTTGTTTGGTTTGTTCAGGTTTGGTTTAAAATAACTTCAAACAGTGTTATAGCACATGAAGTCAGAAAAGAAGGAGAACTTACTGGAAATACCCCAATCTAAGTGAGGCCAGTATGGAAGGATCCTCTGCCTTATGTGTGTAGTTTTGCTTGAGGAATAAAGGGTCATCAGAAGCTTTGGGAATGACCACCTGGAGTGAGCAGACACAAACACCCACCTTCCTGAGAAACTGCCAAGTCCTTCTACAAGGACAGTTCTGTGCCATTATTCTGCAAAATCCTCATCAAACAACTTCTTTCCATTCCTCTGCTTTAGCTCAGTTGCTTGCCTCTCTCATTTTTATTAGGTTTTCTGAATGCAAACCTGAGATGACTCCCAATGCAAACAGAGAAGCTTCTGTTACAGTCCATTTGAGAAACTGCCCACTGGAATAGAGAAAGAGAAAACACATTTTCGTATTTATCCAAAAGCAATGGAGCCTCAAACAATAAGTTAAGATTATAATATTCTTGAGGGAGACAAAATTCTCAATTCCAATATAAACTGTACAATTGGTTATCTCTATACCATTAAGGAAGTGTCCCAGCCGAATGAACTAAATACACTCCGGATGACCGAGATCCTTTACAGAATAGCAATCAGAACAAAGGCAAAAGAGATAAAAATAGAACACCTCCCCCTGACAGCAACCCCAAGCAGAAAGCTATAAACCTATTAGGAGTGTGGGTTTAACATCTCATCCTCAGGAGTTTATTAATGAAGTCGTGTGACTATGAGAGCCTGGATTTATGAGGCTTCATGACTCCTACCTAGCCACCAAGACTCAGAAAGGTGAACTTTCAGCCACATTATCACTGCAGGTGTGTGCAGGAGTAAGGACCAAACCCTTGTCCTCCTGGCTTCACGATAAATTCTCCCCCTACCAAAGTAGGAGGGTGTGGGGAGGCCACATAACTAAAGCATTCTTTCCACAGCACCTCTTTAAAAAATAAAATTCCCCTTGTGTCTTTGAAAGATACGAGCATTCCATTTTGTGCCCTCTCTAGAAACTTATATGTTGAGTGAACTGCGGTGCACCTGTTCTTTGGGGTAACTGGGAGAAGAGAGGTAGAGGAAGATGCTGCCCTGTGTTCACTAGAAGGCTGAGGCATGAGGGTCCCGGAGTTGACTCTTTCTTCAAACATCTCAGAGTCTGAGATCCTAGGCAAGTTACTTAACCTCTCTGAATCTCAGTCGTCCTCATCTAAAAAATGGGGATGGTAATAAGTATCATTGCATGTAATAGGCATCACCCCGTTAAAAGTGTTTAATGAGATAAACCAGGCACGCAATAAAGACTTGGAGGTTGTTGTCAGCTATCATTTCTGCTATTCGTTGATCCTAAAATGCACATTTCCCCACATTTTAACATTTCTTCAGTTCATCTGGCAGTCTACAGCATCCTAGCATTGTGTCAAATTTTAATGGCACATCTTACAATCAATGGAGTCTTGCTTTGATGAAATATGGCGTTGTAATTATCAGTACCGTTATCACCAGAGATTTGACCATAAAATAATAATGAGACTGCTTCCACGAGCTGTGGACAATAAGCAGCCTTATTATTTTATAATAGCACGGCAGATTTCCCAGCTAGAAGACTCTCCTGGGGGCCGCTGTACAATGGCTAAGATGGATGAATGTTGCCTTCGAGCAGTAACAGACTTTCAATAGATCTGTCTGACTTTAAGCAAGCCCAAGATATGAAAATCCACATTTCCATTGAAAAACTAATTAGAAGGTAATACTGTAAAATAGAAGTATACTAAAAGCACCCATTGGGCAGTGTTTCTCAGCCTTTTTTTCCCAAACCCCCAATGAACCTTTTAAGGCTTTTTTTTTTTTTTGAGAGGGGGAGAGAGAGAGAGAGAGAATGAGAGAACAAGCCAAGGGAGAAGCACACTCCCCACTGAGCAGGGAACCCACAGCGGGACTCGATCCCAGGACCTGACCCAAAAGCAGACATTTAACTGACTGAGGTACCCCTTTTAAGTCATATTAAGACATTTTTGTCCATATATCTTCCCCAGTGAAATTTTAATGTTAAGGACACACTGTATATCTATGTATGATTTATATGTATATCCATGTTTTACACATTAAAAGCTATATAAACAATGTATAAAGGAATATGATTTTTATGCTCTCTTGAGTACAATATTGCCCCTTTGAGAATGCATGCTTTAGAGACAGATCTTAAAGGACATTTGAAATTCCATATGATGGGAAATTTTTACTCACACTCAATGTTTCAATGATGTGTCAGCTACAGAAAAGAAGAAACACAAGGTAGCCTGTTTGATAAAATGTCCACAGGGGAGTGTCTGGAGTGTCTACTCCATCTTCATTACAGGCCAATGTCTCTCTAGATGTTTTTCAGACCTCGTTACCCAAGCTACACACCAGGCAGGTGGCACACATATGAGCCATATTGACTTGATAATTGAAGAAAACTTGCCTCCAAGTTAAGTAGATTTTTTTAAAATGTGAGTGTTTATCTTTCCCATGACTAATAGGCATGGATGGTAAGTAGTTGGTTCAAATAACAGTTACTGGAATTATTTCTACAATAGCTCTCAGTATTTTTTTTCCTATCCCACACTGTTATTTCCCTAGTAGCTGAAATCAGCACGCTGGTCAATAATTTTCCTGGATATCTTCTACAGGTTAGCCCCAAGGGCAGGATTCTCTGCATTGCCAATCGCCTTGCCCCTGGGCCGGCTGAAGTTTCCTGAACCCCAGAAGAAGGACACCTGATGTGGCACCAAATAACTACTTTCTGCTTCCCATTTCCTGCTTCCCACTGCCTGTTTCCCACTTCCTGCTTCCTGCCTCCTATTTCCTGCTTCCTGTTTTAGTTTTGGCCCAAAGTCTAAACCAGCAAGAGTGATGGACTCCTGGCACCTCTGCCTCAGAGTAGATGGGAAACCCAAGCAGAGGCTTGGACAGAAGTTGGACAGGTTCACAGAAAATGAGTTCTGCAGAGCTGGAAATCTTTACCCAGAGGGAGGGGAAAATAGAGGCTAAAGGAAGGTCAATTAGGGGAGCTCCAGGTTCTGTGATGACAACAAAGTGAGGGAGCCCATGGGGGAAAGCCAGCAAGGAAGCAGCCAGCTCATAGGACAGAACTCAAGAAAACAGTGGACTCTTGTTCTGGGCCACAGCAGAGGGAGCCCAGCTGCCTAGCTCAACTTGGGGACACATGTGCCAAAGCCTGGAAGCAGCAGCAATGGACCACAAGTGATCCTGACCCCCATCCAGGGGCCACTCAGGAATAGGCTGGGAGGTTCTTTTGAGGACTGCTCCAACCCAGGGTGAGATTTCAGAGGGACCTGAGGCTGGGCTCTGAGCAGCACCCACACACTCACGCCACTGCCCAGAAGATAGGTTGTTCAGTCTGCTAATTTCTGTTTAAAGAGGCCAAGGCCTTCAACTCCACAAATGAGATTGTTTGCCTAAAATATGGAAGGAAGGAAGGAAGGAAGGAAGGAAGGAAGGAAGGAAGGAAGGAAGGGAGGAAGGAAATGGAAGGAAGAAGGAGAAGAACCTGTAAGATTTTCCCCCTCAGTTAGAGCTCCATGCTCAATATGAATAGAGTTGGGGTATTCAGTGTGACCATCAGCCCCTTCTCACTGAGCCTCAGGAAAACAAGGACCTGGTAAGAGCCATCTCTCCTCCCGGAGTCTAGGATCCTCTTGCCCCTTGGGGCCACAGTGTTTGTTCTGCTACGGATCCCATCCCTGGCTGCCTCTAAGCCTCTCTCAGAGCTCCTCTCTTCTCATGCAGTGGCCTGTTGGAGCCCCTGATCAGTGAGCCAGCTTGGGGGCCCCAGGAATGAGAACTGTAGAGGCTCCAGGAAAATGCATCGTCTTCATTTCTGGATATAGAGGCCTAGGCCTAGTACCCTTGACCCCAATTTTTCCATCTAACCATAAACCAGTGATGGCACTCTCTTCTTATTTGGATAAGTGGAGGAGACCAGGGATGAGGAGGATTGGCAGGGGAAAAGAGGGCCTTGCTGAGGAGATGAAGGGCAGAGCGACAAGAAAAAAGACATGCTCTTTAGGTGAACACCAAATGGGCACAGAGTTCTGGCCTACACTATGTGCTTAGCCAGTATTCTGACCCTCTTCACAGAAAGGACAAGCCAATGTGTCATCGGCTTGATGAGACACTGTGTACAAGTAGCTGGGAGATTTTCATTCACTGTGAGCATGATAAACCAATGTGTGAAGCAGGATCATGTCCAAACCCAGTTCCAGTCTATACTCTTGAAGGTGCTCATCAGCAAACTGGAGAGGTCCAAGGAGACACAACCACCATGGTCAGAGGACTCAGAGTGTGTCACCCAGGAAAGAACAAGGGTGTATACCCTGAAAAAGGCAATACTTAAAAGGGTCTAGAAACCTACAAGCTTCTGACAAAGAGAAAGAACACAGTCACTCAGCTCCCCAAAACAGGCAAAGAAATTAGACCAAGAGTATAGGGAAGCAAATACTAGCTAAAAGCAAAGGGATTTGTGCAACAGTTAGACGTCTGACAACTACTATATAGCAGGAAAAAGGCATGGTGTTTGGACTCATTCCTCCTCTGCCATGTACTCGTGGTGAGGCCTTGAGCAAGGTAGCTAGTTTCTGTAAGCCTCGGTTTTATTGTCTCCAAATTGAGAGACATAACAATGTCTTCAAAGTTTGCTGTGAAGGTTAAAATTAAATAGTAGATATAAAACAGCACAGACAGTAAAGTACCCCAAAACATTAGCTCTGATCATTTTAGCATCCTGGAGTGCTTATGACATAGTCATCTATTATGTAAAGGGGTGCTGTTATAAGTCAAGTTGTGTCTCCTTGAAAAGGCATGTTGGAGCCTCCGCTATCTCAGGGTAGGACTTTATTTGGAGACAGGGTCTTTACAGAAGTAATCCAGTTAAACTAAGGTCATAAGGGTGGGCCCCAATCCAATAAAACTTATTGGACATGGACACACATTAATGGAAGATGGGCATGCAGAGACGCAGGGAGAAGATGGCCTTTGACCTGCCAAGAAGAGCAGCCTGGAGCAGACTCTCCCTTCCAGCCACAGAAGGGACCAACCCTGCTGACAGCTTAATCTTGGACTCCTTGTCTCCAGAACTGGGAGATAATAAATTTCCATGGTTTAAGTCTGTGGTCCTTTGTTATGGGGGCCCCAGCAAACTGAAACAGGTCCCCACTCATCAAACATGGGGGTTAAGGGTGGACATGACTGGATTACCATCTAATAAGTACAGACTCCTGCCCCCCCCCCCCCCAGATACTCTGATTCAATTCAGTCGAGCCAGGACCTCAAATCTGTATTTTGCAAAACAGCCCCCAGGGTGCAGCAAGTGGATGCTTGTTTAGAGCCTCTGGCTGGACAAGCTTCAAAGTATTCTTCAGCTCTGTTTGCCATCCACGTGAAGCAAAACATGAGAAGGAAAGATGTGCATGCACAGATATGTATCCATGCCTGTGTCGTTCTAAGCATATGTCCATATTCAGAAAGGGTCCTCGTTTCAAGAGTCCACAAATGTAAATGGGAAAAGGTAAAGAATACAAGTCGAATTGATTTGCCTTTGCCCAAATTGGCTTCCACCCAGACCTAAGTGTCTCCGGCAGCCATCCTGCCCCCACTGCCCTCATCACTCCAGCTGACAGCCTCCGAGCAACGCCCGGCGCAGCTGTCACCCGAGTGGCCTCGGAGGCCCCAGGGCAGCAGGCCGAGAGGAGCAGCTGGGGGCTCGCCTCGAAGGCTCCCCCGCCAGAGCTCTGGGGCTTCTGGGGGGCTCCGGAGCACCAGGGCTGCCCCACAGCGCCCATATAGATCAAAGTGCGGATTCTTACCAAGTCCAGACTTGTACTTGTGATATGCCATACTCCAATTTATAGAGAACCAGCAGCTCAATACAAAGTGAGCATTTTCTGGCATTGGGTTTTATGTAAATATTGGCCAGTTTGGATATCTTGATATCATTTTCCCACATGAGCTATGGTATCAGGTCTGTGCATAAAAATAGGTGGGGGGTAGCCCAGGTGGCTCAGCGGTTTAGCACCACCTTCAGCCCAGGGCCTGATCCTGGAGACCCTGGATTGAGGCCCACGTCTGGATCCCTGCATGGAGCCTGCTTCTCCCTCGGCCTGTGTCTCTGCCTCTCTCTCTCTCTCTCTCTCTCTCTCTCTCTCTGTTTCTCTTATGAATAAATAAATAAAATCTTAAAAAAAAAATAGGTGGAGATCCACCTGCCACGTCCAGCCCGGCCCCAGAGCTGTAGGCTAACCTATGTGAGGACACAGGCTAATATGCGGGGACATCTGAGCTCGTGTAAGATAACAGTACTCTTGGAAAGAGCACGAATTTACCTGTTGTACTGTACGGCTGGAGGTTTTTCTGGGATGTATCCTGCATGACCCACCACCCCCACCAGCATGTATGCAGGCAGCCTAAAGAATGTTGTTTGTGAGATTCGCACTGCATAAGTGACCTTGGGAGCCGGTTAATTGACGTTAGCTGATCTCCAGGTCAGATTTTGCCCTTCTGGTCTGGACGCCAAGAGCTGTAAATCTCACCTCGATCCCCTCGGGCCCCAGGCTGGGTTGGCATCTCAGGGTGGAATCCGGGAGGAGAGGCAAACACACATAGCCCAGGCTCCTTGAAGATGGAAAGACATGATAACATAGAAACAGAGCTCGCTCCAAACCGCACGTAGGCAAACAGGTTAACTTCAGACTCTCATTTGCCCTATTAAAAAAGATCCATATGGAGATGGTCAGTTGGAAGGGCCACCTGAGGGGAGGGCACTCCCCCCAGACCTCTCAATGGAGACTCCAGCTGCCTGTCTCCACAGGGTTGCCCCAGCTGATGAGGTTGGATGCCATCAGCACCTGGTCTGCTGGAATGCAGGCTTATTCTTCTTTACTGCTTGCCCTCATCTATGTGGAAAAGATTTCCCTTTTCTTCTGTTTCTAGATTAGATTTTTATAATATCAATAAAGTGTTTTCCCCCTTCAAAACTGTACGACTGCCATGAATCTTTTCTTCTGTGTAATATCATCTAATTTCTTTTTTTTTTTTTAGAGATTTTAGTTATTTATTCATGAGAGACAGGGAGAGGCAGAGACACAGGCAGAGGGAGAAGCAGGCTCCCTGCAGGGAGTCTGATGCAGGGCTCGATCCCAGGACCCCGGGATCATGCCCTGAGCTGGAGGCAGACACTCAACCACTGAGCCACTCAAGTGCCCCAATATCTTCTAATTTCATTTAACTTAAATAAAGCAGACTGAAAAAGTTTTATCAGCCTGAAAGTTATATCATCCCCTAATTCAGCTCCGGTTTTTTTCCCCTGTGTAATAGTTACCTATAGCTGCATAACAAATTACCTCCAAATTTAGTGGCTTAAATCAAAAAACATTTATTATCTCACCAACTCTGTGGGTAGGAATCCAAGGTGGCTCAGCTTAGTGTCTGAGGCTCAGAGTCTCTCAGGAGGTTACAGACAAACTGTTGGACAGGGCTGGGTCTCATCGGAGGTGGGGGCCATAAATTAGCTTCCAGTTCACTCATGTGGTTGTTGACAGGGCCCAGTCTTTTGCCCATGGGGCTCCTCACAGGACTGCTTCACAGGCTGGCTTTCTCAAGGTAACTAAACTAGGGGAGCAAGAAAGAGAGACAGGAGTCATGGTTTTTTTATGACTTAATCTCAGGAACAACATCCTTCACTTCCACCATACTCCATCCAATAGAAGCCAGTCATTAGATCCAGCCCACAGTCAAGGAAAGTGTCTTATACGAGGACATGATAGCAAGGAGGAGGGGATGGGGACCCAATTCTGACTCAAAGAAGAATTTCAACACAGCCCCTCGGATACCTTCTTCCTACACTCTACTGGTAAACTGTTCTTTACAGCTCATTTCATCATATCACAGAGAGGAAAGATGGTGCTCCCTGGAAGGATCTACCTATGTCATGTTTCTATACACATACAAAATAAAGTCTTAAAAATAAATAACGGAAAATCCTAAAGTGCTCCATTATCAAAATATTTACTAAGCAGCAAATCTCTCTGCTTTGACTTCTTTTTCCTGCACTCTATAGGGTTGACAAATTTACTGCAAGGATCAGACAGTAAATATTTTGGGCTTAGAAGGCCTTATGACCTCTGTCACAACTACTCAACCTTGCCTTCATAGCACAAAGCATATTGGGCAATATGTAAGCAAACAGGCATGGCTGTGTTCCAGTAAAACTTTATTTATACAACAGACATCAGGCAAAATTTTACTCACAGCTTGTAGTTCGACAACTGTGCAGTAGGAAATAGCCTGTATTCTATTTGAGAATAAAACAGAAATTATCAATAAAAATACAGTAGAACTATGTTGTTATTTCTAATAAAGGCATTTAGGTGACACATGTATAAAATGCTTCATCATAAACATATGCAAATAATATTGAGTCCATAGGGACAGTCACTATCCAAGTAGAGAACATATGACCTGTGAACTCTCCTGTCATCTAGAATATTAGAAGTTGTGCAACTGTTGAGTCAATGGGGTGAGAGTGGAAGGCCTGAAAGGAACTGAAATGTTTCTTTTGCCATTCTTATGATGAACTTCCACCTAATCACCTAGGATAGCACTTCTATTCATTTCCTTTGTTTAAAGACACAACAAAAGAACATTGGGCTGACTGTGAAAATCCCATCTGTTGGGAGGATAGAGATAATGTAAATGAAAGGAAAAGCTCATAAAAATAATTTCTGAACCTGAAGTGAAGGTAGAAGAAGAGCCTTCCTCATGACCATTTTTCAAGTCTGAGCATCTGGAAGCCAGAGCCAGACCAGCCATAAGTTCAAGGGAGTTGGATGAAATTTTTTCTCCCATAACTGATCCAAGTTCCTGGAGAAATTCCAATGGGCTTAGCACTCCCAACGCTTACCTTCTATTTCATTGTTGTCACTGCATTTCAGAAATCCCAAGCATCTAAACTTGATGTGTCCCAGGTTCAGAGTTTTGTCCTCCTCAGAGGAGGGCAAGAGTGGGCAAGAGTCAGCAGCACCGCCAGGTATTCCAGGAAGAAGGGAAGCCATCTGCACACCCTTCTTATGCCTTGCACAGCAGTCTGTAAGTCCAACTCATCCGTGGCCCCCTGGGACGGTATGGAGAGTTGTTTGCCATCACCATGCACTGCTATGTATAATTATATGGCATCCTCTCCTCACAGTGATGAAAAATTAATTTAAAGATATTTAATTTTAAAAGGAACATTGATGTGATGTTCATAAATCAATGAGCTAAATATTAGGTCTCCCAAGTGTTATAAAATCAGTTAATGCTCCTTTGTGCAGTGAACATCACTCTTAATCATCAATGCCATTAGATATGACTTCTCTTAAAATGCCTCAGCCAATGCATCTCAACATGCAATGCTCACTTTCTAAGCAATCACATGAAAAAATAAAGAGAGATCAGGAATTTGAAAACTACTGCTGGGCTTTGTGTGTTCTTCCCTAACATTATAGGGGAAAATTATGTGTTCAGTGATTCTCAAACTTTAGCTCAAATCAGAATCCCCTGGAAGGCTCATGAAAGCACAGGCTGCTGGGCCCCACCCAAGTTTCCAATTGAGTAGATTTAGGGTGGGGTGAGAACTTGCGCCTCTTCACAAGGTTTCAGGTGATGCAGATGCTTCTGGAACGGGGACCACAGGTGGGGAACAACTCCTCTAGAGAGAGTCTGCCAACTTTCTGAAAGGGCCAAATAATAAACATTTAGGCTTTGCAGACCAGACTATATCTGTTGCAGCTACTCAACTCTGCCACTGTAGCAGGAAAACAGCCATAGACAATACACAGATGAATGCAGGTGGTTTGTTTCAGTGAAACTTTATTTACAAAAACAAATGGTGGGCTGGAGTTGGTCTGTTGGCCACAGTTTGCCCATCCCTGCTCCAGAGTGTGAAGGACTCCCACCACCAGACCTGCCTAGCTCCCAAGGCACAAGCAATGCCTGAAAGAGATAAAGGGCATACCAAGACACTCTGTCCCCGCCCCATGTTTCTTCCTAAAGGATGTTACCTGCAGAGGAACAGAGAACCAAGAATGACATGACACCTGAATTTTTGTCTTTTAAAATGTGTTCCAAGGAACTCTATGAACTATTTGTTCAGAAACAACCAAGGATATTAACATGGCAAAACTTCAGAAACAGGCATTGTTCAGCATTTCAGTCTGTTTTAGAGGAGAATATTGGAAGCCAACATCTGTTGCTTATCACTATGCACCATTTCAGTCTCCAATAGACTACAAATGAAAGCTCTAAGAAAGCTGAGACCTTATCTTCAATTTCTAGAAAAGTGCCTGGCCTCAGGTAGGCTCTCAAAAATATTTGTTGAATGAAATAAATCCTATGAAATCAATAAACCCCTTCTTAGTCCTGAGATTTCTAAATCAACCCTCAGAGCCTGGTAGCCAACTGTGCCTCCCTCCTCCTGCCCTGACACCGCTGGAATGCTAGGAACAGGACAGGAACTCCAGGAGGGATATGTCTCCCAGGATCACCGCATGAGTAGATGATAAGGACAGGGCTCCTTTCTATCTCTCAGCTACTACAATAGAGGCAGTTTGCTACCTAGAGTCTCAAAGAACCCTTGGTTCTCCCACCATCTCAATGAAAGTTGGAGAAGTTGTAAATAAACCCCAGGGAGTCTGGGATAAAAGCAGAGAGCCTCCGGAAGTGGATGGAGAGAGCCTGTAGTGAACATTGGGTCTGATGTGATGAGAGATATTTTAGTATCAGAAGTAAACAGCAAGGTGGAATAGGGGAAGGGGTGGCAGATGTAGAGGGAGAAAGGGATGGGGAACAAGACTTCCCACTGTGTAAAGGATCCACTAGAAGCACTACTTTTTTTTATGTGCAATTTGTAAGTGTGCAAGAAGGAAACACTAGACCTCAAGGTCTGAGAATCTTCTGACAAGCAAGAGAATTTATGTAAGATGTATATTCTATATTGGTGAGTCAAACTGATACAAGGCCAGTGAGGTCATTTTGCATTACTACATTTTGCATACTATTAAGTCATTAATAGTAGTTAATACACTATTCTCAGCAAAGGGTAGGTTTAGAATCTGATGCAATTCTTGGTGTTACAGAAGGTATGGGATTAAAGGGCAACAGTCACAATGAATAAACAATGGATAACAGAAGTGTCCCTATCTCTTGACATCAAATCCCAGAAAAACCTGTCAGAGAGGATCAGTAACATTTTATGATGGGTAACAGGGCACAGCCAAACTTAATGTTACTTAAGGTCTTTCCAGTCTGAGTAGTCAATTAATAGGGCTCCTCATTTAGCTTGCTGGGCTGGAAATGTTCTATCCCCTTCACCTTATTTATCAACACCCAGAAAGGTCTTTTAAAACATAGACCTGAATTAAAGTAGTTTGAGACCTAAGGATGTTTCATATTCTCTGAATCAGATCTCAAATGGAGATGGAGAATGAAACAATTATAGCTGAGTTTATTAGCCAAGGTCCTCCAGAGAAATAGAACCAATAGTATGTCTCTCTGTCTCTCCATAGATAGATGATAGATGGACAATTAGATAGATGATAGATAGATAGATAGATAGATAGATAGATAGATAGATAGATAGATAGATATAGATAGATAGATACCAACGGAAACAGAAAGATAGTAGGTAAGACAGAAATTTATTTTAAGGAATATGACATGAAATTATGGGGGCTGGCAAGTCTAAAATCTGCTGGGTGGGCCAGCAGGCCAGAGACCCAGGAATGAGTTAGAGTTTGAGTTTGAAGGTAATCTGCCAGCAAAATTCTCTCTTCCTCCTGGAAGGTCAATCTTTTTTCCATTAAAGCCTTCCCATAGTTGGATGAGGCCCATCTACATCATGAAGGGTAATCTGCTTTACTCAAATTTTACTGAGTTAAATGTTAGTCTCATCTAAAAAACACATTCAGAAAAACGTCTAGAATCATGTTTGAGCAAACATCTGAACACTGGCCTCGCCAAGTCAACACATAATGCATCACCACACGATTTCATCCTCTGGCAGCATCCAGAACAGAACGTCTGGGGGTCTAGGGGTTTCCAGAGCTTCTCTGCTTTGCCTGCCTCCTGACGCCATTGGTGCCCTCTCCTTAATCCCACCAGCTCGGCTGCATCCTGAAGATGTGCCAATAAATATTCATACTAGGTGTCTTTTTCTGAAAAGAATAAAAGAGAAGAGAGGAGGGGAGAACAGAGGGGACGAAGGGAGAATAACATCCTTAGGAGAAGCAATAAATAGGCCAAACCCACCCAAGCCCAGTCCAACATGTTATTCTCTGCTATTTGTGGACTTGATGTCACATCAAGCCTCCACCTTTTCCATGGACCCTGCAAGGAATAGCCTAAGAGTAGCTTTTCTTTACTCAAACACTCTGTGGTCCTTTGTTAGGAAGACGAAGAGTCATGTTATAAGTCTCAAGAGACTTACTGAAGCTTGTATATTTTCTTTTATCTTTTCCATGGCCAAAGGCAGTTTATTAATTTACATCAGTATAAAGCTCTGAATGGTGCTCCAGAGGATCCCTCCAAGTCTGAAGGACAGACCTGAGATTTGTTCTTTCCTGGATTAATTGCAACTCTACTTCACAAGCTCAGACCTTTTCCTAAAAATTGAGCAAGAACAGAGCTGACTTTTCTGCAAACCTAGTGAGAACCAAGATGCCTGCTGAAATCATTATTTACAGTCTCCTCTGGCCTGCAAAGTCACATACTGATACTTCAGCCCAAATGAAAGAATTAATCAATTTTGTTAAATCACTTCACTGAGAAGAAAGATGGTTTAAAAAGAAACCCAGGTAATTTCAGCAGGGAAAATAGGCTTTAAGTTTAAGTTAGGGAAATTATCTGCCATCTTTAACCTCAGAATAGTGAGAGAGTGAGAGAGAATAAGACTCAATCCATCTCACTAGTGAGAGAAAAAGAGGGAAACAGAGAGAAAGAGAGAAGTGCCCAAAGGTATCGTCTAGAATCATGGCTTGTATCTGCTTATGGATACATGCTCATTCACTGAAGGTCATAATGCAAATAATTTGGCCCCCATTCATTCTGATTCCTAATAAAGAGCTGAAATAACCAATAAATTAACTTAAATCTATAAAATAACTATACTTAATATCCTTTCTATCTGCAAGGTAATCCAGGTTAACATAACCTACAATAAATCATAATATTGATAGAATGTGCCCTTGAAATTATGTGATGAAAATAGCACTTCACTTCTATGTCTTCCTTTTTTTAAAAGATTTTATTTATTTATTCATGAGAGACACAGAGAGAGAGGTAGAGACACAGGCAGAGGGAGAAGCAGGCTCCATGCAGGAAGCCCGATGTGGGACTCGATCCTGGGTCTCCAGGATCAGGCCCTGGGCTGAAGGCAGTGCTAAACCGATGAGCCACCCGGGCTGCCCACTTCTATGTCTTCCTTCCATAAGCCCATAACCCCTATCTATCAATGAGGGAAAGATTAGACAAACATAAACTGAGGGACATGTACTAAATAAAGTAGCTAAAAAGAATCCTTATCTATTTTTTGTCTGGAAGCCAGATGTCCTACATGGTGGACTCTAAATACTGACAGCATTATTGAGAAGTGATGACATGCTTTGTCCTTCTGATGATGCTCTATTATTTAAGTTTTCTAAAGTCTATTTTATTTTTAAAATACGTTCATAAAAAGTGCTTCTTACTTGAAAGTAGCCCAAACATCTACTGTGTAGTAGTCAAAACATCTGTGCGTATTGAGAGAAGGCATAATACACAGCTTTGGAAGGGAAAGAAATGGCCAACAGCTTCTTTTCTGAGACCTTTTGCCATCCCTCACTTAATCTGTGAATTGTTTTTTCTATTTGTGTGAGAAATGCCATTCGAATTTTGACAGGGATTGCACTGAATCTGTAGATAGCTTTGGGTGGTGGGGACATTTCAATTATATTAATTCTTCCAATCCATGAATATGGGCTATGATTTCATTTGTTTTTGCCTTTAATTTCTCTATCAAAGTCTTGTAGTTTTCATTGTACAGATCTTTTGCTTCTTTTTTTTGACTTATTCCTAAGTCTTTTATTGTTTTTGATGCTGTTGTGAATAGGATGGTTCATGATGGCATTGTGTTATGTGAGAAAAGTCAGACAGAGAAAGACAAGTACTGTATGATATCACTTCAATGTGGAATCCTAAAAGACAGAATCATAGAACCAGACAGTAGATTGGTGGTTACTAAGAGCTGGGGGTTGGAGGAACTGGGGAGATGTTTAAGAGAATAAACTTGCAACTAGTAGAAAAGTAAGTTCTGGAGATCTAATGCATAGCACAGTGATGACAGTCAATAATACCACACTCTAAATTTCAAAGTTGCAAAGAAACTAGGCCTTAATTGTTCCCACCACACAGAAAAATAACAATTATGTGAGCTGATAGAGATGTTAGCTCATGCTAAGGCAGTAATCATTCTGCAATACATAAGGGCGTCAAATCAACATTGTACTCGTACAATGTTATATGCCTCCGTTTTTTAAAAAGCTTGTAAAAGCAGCTTTTTTGAAAATTGGCATCAGTAAGACTATCAAAACTCTCAGATTGCTCAAAACTGCTTTTTTGAAGGCAAGCAGCACAGCAGGAGGGCTTTGTCAATCTGGAAACAGCTGCAGTAAAAGAAGGAAGCCCAGAAAGTGGAGGCTACAGCTGTCATCCAGGAAGACAACCCGATGGCACCCTCTCATCTGACCTGACTGGCCCATGGCCCAGCACCTGGGAATCAGCCCCGAAGAGGGAGCCCCTGAGTGTCCACCTGCTGACCTGGACCACCGCTGGGGGATGCCAGATGGCATTGCAGCCCAAGCCTATTGTAAGGCTGACATCCCCACTAATGACAGTGTGGTGGTTGTTTTTTGAACCCAAATTTTTAAAAATTCTTATTCTTAAATCAATATGTGTCTAAAGAATGATCTCTCAAAATAGCAGTCTTCAAAATGTGGTCGAGGGACTTCTGGGTTCCCTCTAGAGGGTCTGTGAGGTCAAAACTACTTTTCTTATGATACTTAAATGCTTTTTGCTTTTTTCCACTTTCATTCCCTCTTGAGTGTACAAGGGGGTGTTCCAGAGGCTGTAAGATGTGATACTGTAGGAGACGAACACAAGAAGCAGAGGTGAGAATCCCCTTATCTTCTCTTCAGCCAGACCTTAATCCAGAACCTCCTGGTCCTCCATCACCTTTCCATGCTCATGCCAGACTGGACAAATCACTGTTTTGGGCTCATGGACCCCTGCCTCCCCCCTCCAAGCTTCTCCTCTGCTATTCCTCCAGGTGCTATGTCCTCCTTCTGCCTCCCGTCGACCACGAGGGCATGCTGCTCCACCTGTAAAACTTGATTCCATGTCCCTTATCCCCTAAAACCCGTTCATTGTCACCATTCCTACCCATTCTCAAACCAGTGGGAACCTCTTATTGTGTCAGAATATCCATCATGTTCTGTCTTGTGTATTGCATACAAGAGACACAATTGTCCTGTCTCGTACACACGTATCTTGAATATTCATCATGTTCCATCGTGTTTACTTTTCTGTTTCTCTAAAATCTCTAACAAGTAGTGTGCTTTTGGAATTGTATTTTACTCCTTAAAGTTAACCAAGCATCCTCAATATGCCATCACATACACCTCTTGTAAACATTCTAGAGGGGTGCATTATGACTCCCATTTTTAAGGGGAGGAAGAGGATGGTACTTCCCCAATGTCACACACCCACGTGATCAGCCTGGGTCTCCAACCAGACCAGCACTTTCTCATTTGTAGATTCTCCTGCCCAGACTGATCCCACGTTGGGAAATGTGAGCACGGGCTCACGGCTGAAAGGCTGAAGGAGCCCTTCTACATCCTGTCTTTCACTTAAACCTTCTAAAAATGACATACACACCCCTGAAGAAAGTTTCAAATTTTTTAATGGGAAAAGGGTAAAATAATGTCCTATAACCACCGAATCCTGGATAGATTTAAAAAAAAAAAAAAGCTAAGCAAAATATGTTGTTCTTCAATTTCAGAAAGCCTCCTTATTCTTGATGCTTTTGTCATGTTTATTTTTTATACTTATAGCAACTCATATACCCTTGTAAGAATTTTATATAAGGAGATAAATGTTAAGACTAATATTGAATAACTACTTGAATCCCTGAGCAAGATTTGTATTATCGCCTCCACTATGGAACTATAATTGGAGTATGTGGAAGTAGCTTTGCACAAGGTCAAATAACAACTCCGTGAAAGAGCCAGAAACAATACTATCCCTGCCCCCACCCCCATTTCTCTCTGCTGAAACACACTTCTCTTAAACAACCTCCACAGCATTTGCAGTTTCGTGGGGGGATCAGCGTTCGTGGCTGTAGCCCGCTCATCTTTTTTGCAGTTTCTATTTCTCACTTCCAAATACAGATAAGAAGAATGTGTTGCCAAGATTCAGGCTGGTTATTTTTTCTTCAAATATCCTTAGCTAAAGGGGAACTTCCTATGAGACTAAAATTGACCTCCATGTCCTTTATTAGCTGTTGAATTACTTTTGAAAAATGCCCTAAAGTGCTTCTCGATTACCCTGTGACTGACTGGCAGGTTGAAGCACAGTAAAATCCCAAAGGATTCCACGTACGCTCGTGTGTGTGTGTGTGTGTGTGTGTGTAGACATGCAATATTCTATTATTTTATTTGACTCTAGGACATGCACATTCTCTTCAAGTACTGTGCAAGTTTGTGTGGGTGTCACTTAAATTATCATTAAATTAATATAACTTAAAACCTCTATCATATAAGAAGAAATATCTTGGATGTTACAAAGTCAAGAATGCTGCTCTTCCGTTCTGCACAATATCAAGAATGGAAGAGAAATTCTGTGGAGTGAGTCAGAATATAAAAATTCTCATCCGTCAGACAAACAGCACAAGAAGACAGAATGTATGGGCCAGTCTGGAATAAGGAAACAACGTACATCAAACTGATTGAGAGGTGGAGCTATTTCAATACACCGTAGGACAATTCACGTATTTCCTGAGTGCTAATGAAAACTCCCTTCGCAGCAGGAGCACTACACTCTCCAATATGTTGCGGTTGACAGAGCAGGACGGTGGCAAGCACAGGGTTCTCTAGGGCCTTCCCATACCAGCCACCTGCCCATCCCTTTGCTTGGCCTTTCACGGGCTGGGTTTCTCCTTCAATGAGGACAGAGAAGCCCTTGGGTCTCAGGATCTTGTGGACAGTTAATGTGACGACACAGAGGGACCCCACTTGCAGGCGGCACTTAATCCTGAACTCCCATCGGCCCTGGCAGGGGTTAGTGGTCACATCTCTGATGTACCGTGCAGATAAGGAAACAGGCTTAGAGAGTGTCGGTGATGTAGCTCACGGTACAACATACACACGTGGAGGAGGGAATCTGCACTTTCTCTCCCTTCTTCCAATACTTTTTCTGGTGCTTACAGCATTCACATTCAGAAGGTTCTTACATTCAGCACCATTTTTTCCAGCACCATTTGGGATTGGACAAGTCTACTTAGAGAAGAAGGAGAAACAGCTCACAAAAACTCTATTTAGAAGGCAGCCAACGGTGGGAGAAAAATGGGATTGGGGCTGCAGAAAGCCAGCTTCTGGTCCCAGCATACACTCGAAAGTTGTGTCCCAATCCTTTCTTCTCCGTTTTGCTTACTTTTCTTTTTCTTGGTTAAATAAGTGAAAGTGACTTTCTCTCAGAATTATAGTGAGCTTCAAATAAGACTAGTCACTCAGCAATTCTAATAATATCTGGGAGTGCATGGCCGCATGGAAACCTTCCAATAGGCGGTGCCTGGCATTTATTTTCAGCATCTGGGACTGATGAGGCTGGACACACCCTCGCATACACATACACACGCACATAAATAAAACCACACGCACTTACACACATGCATACACAAACATGCACAGTAGAAGTAAATGTTAGAAAGGGTAAGTGGTTATCTGCATTGATGGTACCTACATATTAGGTATATTTTCATTCTCTGTGTAGTCTTTACTTGCTGCTCTTCATTTTGGTAACAGTTCTGAGAAATTAAATGTATCCATGCTCTGGAGTTATGGGGAAGAATATCCACTGAATGCTTTTTAATGCACCCACTTTGGTTTTGGATGCTGCACATGCAGTGGGCAAAATGAACAAGGTCTATCCCTTCGTGGGACTAACATTCAACCAATGTTATAGTCAGAGGAGACAGACAGTTAACATTCTGGAAGATGGATGAGGAATTTTGGATGAGGATGAAGTGCTGTGAACACAAAGGGTTAAGAGTCAAGTACCTGGGCTGGATTCTTCAGATCTGGTGGGCAAGTGAGGCCCAATGGAAAAGCTGATTCTGGATCAGGAGTTAGTCGTGCAGGAATCTGGGAGAGCTGGTTCCAGGTGGAGAGAACAGCTAATGGTAAAGCCCAAAGGAAAGAACTGGTTTGTCACACTACAGGAGTATCAGCAAGGCCAGAGTGGTCAGAGGGGCTATGAGAGGTGAGCTGCTAGAGGCAGGCATGGCCCCCATCATGTAGGGCCTGCGAGGTCATGTGTGTTGGGTGTTGCATTTGGCTGGATATAAAGACACCAACCCCGGGCACTTGATCTAATAGGGGTTTGTTTTCCACACAACAAGATAGTCTGGAAGTGGGGTCCATTGCTCTGCAGAGCCTCCATAGAACCTCAAATCCCACATGCCTCTGATCTTTATGCCACCCTTAACATATGGCATGCATACCTTTTATTGCCTCGTGGTTGCAATGATTGCTTTGCCTTCCACCTTCTGTCTGAATTCAAGGCAGCATGAATAATGAAGTCAACAAGAGGAAGGGAAGTCTTCATACCAAGCACGCAAAAAAATTTTTTAAGATTTGATTTATTTATTTAATTTGAGAGCGGGGTGGGGGCGGAGAGGGAGAGAGATAATCTCAACCAGGAGCCTGAAACGGGGTTCAATCCCATGACCCTGAGATCATGACCTGAGCCAAAATCAAGAGTCAGACACCCAACTAACTGAGCCACCCAGGCACCCCTCAATCATGCAAAATTTTGCCAGAAAGCTCCCAACAAACTCTCACTTACATTCTAGTGGCAGAACCTGCCCCACCCTTGGGTGCAAGGGAGGCTGGGAAACACAGGTAGTCTTTCTGGAGCCAAGTTGTTTACACAACCACATCTTCTTCAGTAGCAATGCTATTGATTAGGCAGGTACCCCACACTGTAGTTTGGATGCTATTCTAGGTGAGAGGGTACTACAGGGTAGGTGGATTAATCAGAATTCTGCTTTGAACATGTTAAACTCGACATGACTATTACACCACAGGGTTCCAATCAGTGTAGTCCCAGAATAGGCCTTAGGAAAAGATATGGATCCTCTGAGGCCTCAGGGCAGCCCAGTGGGGCCACCAACGCCCTTGGGTAGCTTGACTCCCTCCTCAGAAGCCTCCTTCTTTTACCCTAGGACTCCCTAGGAATGCCACATGTCACAGGATAGAAAATATCATCACTCTTAACATGCAATTTTAGGTACCACTGAAGGCAAAAATGCTGCCAATTAAACTATAACAATATTTTCTAACCTGGAAATTTTATTTTATACTTCTTAGAAATGGTTTAGACTTATTAAGACAGGAGTTTTTAACAATATATCACTCACGCACATACATAAGAAGGAAAATATCCATACAATTAATTGGTTAGGTATCCTTAAAGGTTCTTTCCATTCAGAATCCAAATTAATAGTGTCTATAGATTTTCTCACTGTTCCACTAAGTGTGTTAGTGACCAAGAGTGCTCGGCTATTTATTTTGGATTTTCTTATAAGCTGCTGACACCTGTCTCCAAGTTTTGATGTGAAAGAATGTAAGGGAATGACAACTGTATCATGACCACCATCTGGCCAACAGCTATCTTGCTATTAATGCTGTTGAAAAATGGGGGAGAAAGCCCTGGATCAATGGGTAGAATGTGCATTTCTACGTGTGCTGTGCTGCAGAGTTGGGCAGTACTGCATTAGACATCTAGAGGTCAAGGAGGCAGTCTGCAGCTTAGTGGAGGGGCAGGGGTAGAGAAATGGGTTTGCAGATTTGGTATTCGTAAGCATATGGATGACAGTCATACCCATGGGCCTGCATGTGACCACTGAAGCCAAGTCCAGATAGAGAAGAAGGCTGGTGTTGAGCCTCAGAATACTCAAATGTCTACAAATATAGAAGAGGAGCCAACTACACCTAACAGAGTTAGCAGCCAAGCACCCAGCCAGAGCCCTGAATGTCAAGGCAGTGAAGCTAAGGATGGGGATGGTCCGCTAGGTCAAGTGCTACTGAAAGATCAAGTGAGATCAAAGTGGAAGAGTGACCCCTGGCTTGGGCAGCATGGAGGTCGTGAGTAACCTTGGAAAAGAACCTTCCCTGTTTGGGGGCAGCCTCTGTGCTGCTGGAGAACCACTAGACGGGCTGGACTGGGCCGAGGGGTAAGGGAGGGTGAGGTGCTCAACCTCTTTGATCACTTGCATCGTCAAAGGTCGATGCACAGCCAAGAGACGCGGTACTACGTCCTTCACTGGAGGCCCTGGGCGTCCGTGAACGCTAACTCGGCAAGGCGGGGTGGATGGTGCACAAGGGGGACACCTGCAACTGCAAAGCGCTTGAGAAGGCGGGAAGGCTGCGAACCAGGGCGCGAGAGCGCAGCATCCTCTGCGGACAGCAGGTCGCCGCCACAGGAAGACAGCACACGGGGGCGGGGCACAGACCTCGCAGGGCTTTCTCGTGGGGCGCGGGGGCACTGCCCTTCGCAGCGTCTTGTAACAAAGCCCTGCCATCCTCGGGCTCCCGGTCGGTCCCACCTGGGGTCTCGCTTCCGCACGCGATCAGTCGCTCCAAGCGGGAGCCGCAGGAGGGCACGTGCCAGCCGGGCCGGTCCCCCCGGGGCGCGCCGCCGTCACCGTCCACCTGACGGCCGGGCTGAGGGCTGAGCGCGGCCCGGCGGGCGCCACCCTCCGGCTGGGCCCTTCCAGCCCCCGCCGGCGGCAGCAGCAGCAGCCCCGCCCCCGTCCTCCTCCCGCACCCCCCGCCACCGCGTCCAACGTGGCGCTGCCGACTGCGCATGCTCAGCCCACGGCGCGCGCGGGGCCGGGGGGCGGGGCCGCGCGCGGTGACGACAACGCGCAGCCGCGGGAGGCCTGGACGCGCCACGTCAGCGCGAGCGGCCGCGCCCCCTCCCGGCGGCCGCCGTCCCCGCCTCCCCGCGCGGCCCCGCCGCCGCCCGCGCGCTCCGGCTGCGGCTCCGGCTCCCGCTCGCGCGCACCTCCCGCCGGCCCGCGAGCCCGCTGTCGTCGCCGTCGCCGTCGCCGCCCGTCGGACACGCGGTCTCATCATGTCTTCGCCTCCCGAGGGGAAGCTGGAGACGAAAGCCGGACACCCGCCCGCCGGTACTGACCCGTTCCCACTGTCTGTGCCCCCGCGGGGCGGGGCGGGGCGGGCGCGGGGGCGGGCGCGGGCGCGGGAAGGGGCGCGGGGGCCTGCGACGACCTCGCCCGCGCCGCGCGGACCGGGCCGGGCGGGGCTGGCGGGGCTGGCGCGGCCGCGGGCCCCACGGAAGTCGCCTGCGCGCAGCGTCTCCGCAGCGTCCGCCCAGGACCGCGCTTGGAGCGAGCGGGTGTCTCGGGAGAGCGAGTGGCCGGGACGCTCCCGGCCGCGCTTCTGAGTCGCGCAGGTGTCGGCTGTGGCCTGACGGCCTTTCCTATCCACGGAAGAACCGGGGAGCGGACATGAGGTCGGCCGTTGATCACTCAGTATGACTTTCTCCCCTCGCCCAACTTTCTCTCTCATCCGACTTTTTCTTAAGTGCTTTTTCCCCCCGCCGTGGGCTTTTTTTTTTTTTTCTCTTTCCTTCAGATCCTAAACTTCTGAGCCAAGGAAGTTAAATCGAGAAAAGAGTCATCTTTCTTAAAAAAAAAATAATGACAATGATAACGCTACGCTTTATAGTCCTGCTGCCTCCTTCCCGAGCATGCGCACAGTCCCCGTCTGTTGCTTCGACTGTGGCCCACCCGGCCGAGGTCTGTTTCTCCTCTGCCTTACAGTGACAGTCGATCCATGCGGAAGGACCCTGGGAGGCACGGAGGCTGCCCCTGCAGAGATCGAGTCACAGCAGCGTGTGGGCTTCTTTGGGGGTCCTCACTGCACGAGTTAATGCTAGAGTCAGTCTGCCAGGAGCAGAAGCCTTATGGGGCCATGGCTGCCTCTGCTGGCCCGTGTGCCCAGGCTTGTGGGAGAGCCCCGTGACCTGCCGTCCCCACTCTAGGGCTCTAATTCTCTCCCTCCACGGGAGAGAAAACAGCAGTTTTTCAGTAAGCTTCGTTCCAGAGTAGGTAGTATTTTGCTCTGGTGAAAGATGCTCTCAACAACAAGGAAACTAATTGGCACCAGGAAAGAGTGAGTAATGGCTAAGTGGTGTGTGAGGCATGAAGAGGCTCGGGATCTCAGAAAACAGCTCCACCATAAGGGAAAATATGCTTTGGGGCCCTTTGCAAAATTGCATTAGTTCCCAAAAAGAGACAGGGAGTACCTCAAAGGGATTTCTTTGAAAGGTAACTCTGACCTTTAGTTGCTCCTGCTATAGATCACATCCAGCTGCCCACTGACCTGGGCGGTTGCTCAGGAAAGGACAACTCCAGTGGCGCTCGCGGCCTTGGACTATGTGGCAGCAGTCGGTCCACGACTCCCCCTGGCCCCTGGCCCCGGCTACTGGGTGGCCTTGAAGTGTTATCTGTTGGAGTGATGCCAAATCAAAGTAGCCCTAATTAAATTGCCTGGAAAGACATGTCCATACCGAGATTTTTAAGATCAGAGGTGTCGACTATGCATATTAACTTCCCAGGCTTCATAAAGGACTCTGATTTTCTTTGAATTGTAAATATCTAGGATTTGTGAATTACAAATTAAATAGCTTTTTGATACCCTGAGGAGCAAGGAAGCAACTTATCTGTGCTGGTGAGCAGTGAGCTTGAATTCTAGGTGTTGAGGCCCATCACTTCCCTGGGGCTCAGTTTTCCTGTTCTTTCAAATGGGAGGTTTGGGCTCCCTGATCTTCCTCAGGGAAAGGTCCAGGACAGGGCCACCTTTGCTGCTGTCCCTCTTCAGTTCGTTTTTTCCATCTGTCAGGACTAGAGCCAGAGGGCACTTAATCCCACAGGTAAGCCCTTCAATGAGTTCAGGACAGGTCCTTTGGGGCTCCAGTCAAGCAAGAGCTACGTAGGGATATGTCACTGTTATTCTGCATTTTCCAAGACTAGACACACATGGCCGCAGGTGGAGGAAGGGCCTGGCATCCTGGCCCAGGGGTACAGGTTAGAAAGCTGCTTAAAGTATTTCGCTTCCCAGCAGTACCCCTCCGTGCACTCCCCAGTATTATAGAGGTCCCTGCAGGAAAGCTCAGAGAGCTCGTGCTTACTCCGGCATGGCCAGAGAGTAGGCAGTTCTGCAAAGTAGATCATATTAAAAAATAAGCCAAAAAAAACCACCCACTATAATAAAGAATAATCATCAAAGGTGGCCAAGGGCACAGTTCATAAATCAAAATAACAGCCTTAAAACTTCAGGAACCCTTTCATTAAGTGCTTAAGTTGGGTAACAAAGACTCGTGCTTAAATCCTCAATCGGAAACAATAAAATTCTCTCCTATAACTATCTTCATGTTCTTTTGTGTTTTCTCATTATTGCTGTCTGAGCCAGGTACCCTTCTGTGCGTTCCCATGACATCCCGTTTCCTTATTATCACACTTAACCTCCACTTATCTGCCTCTCTTCTCCTTGCTTCTGCGCTGAGTCTTTTTTTTTTTTTTTCTTTGAGAGAAAGAGCACAAACAGGGGGGAGGTAGAGGGAGAAGCAGACTTCCTGCTGAACAGGGAGCCCGATGTGGGGCTCGATCCCCGGACCCCAGGATCATAACCTGAGCCAAAGGCAGATGCTTAACCGACTGAGCTACCCGGGTGCCCAAGTCTTCTTATTATTTATTTGTTTGTTTGTTTGTCTGAAAGTGGGTGAGTGAGCCTATGTGGGGCTGATGGTGGGGTGGTAGGAGCAGAAGGAAGGGACAAGCAGATGGTGCTCAGTGTGGAGTCCAACATAGGGCTCCATCTCACCACCCTGAGATCATGACCTGAGCCAAAACCAAGAGTCAGACGCTCAAACAACTGAGCCACCCAGGTGCCTTATTTCTGGGCTGAGTCTTCATGACCGTTATCCCCAGTGGCTGACACAATGTCTTGCACAAAATAATAAAT
This sequence comes from Vulpes vulpes, assembly GCF_048418805.1. Lineage (NCBI taxonomy): Eukaryota > Metazoa > Chordata > Mammalia > Carnivora > Canidae > Vulpes > Vulpes vulpes. The sequence continues at coordinate 70,204,855 of NC_132782.1, read as the reverse complement.
AGCTCCTGAGTGAGCTTCCCCAAGCCTCTTACCACCTCTCACATCCCCCAGAGCATGCAGGACCTGCAGTGTCCCTCTCCGTCTGAGCCCTGCATCTTAGCAGTGGAAATAGTAACTGCCGTGTGCTGAGTGTTACAGTGTGCCCGTGTTTCCCTCTACCCTTATAAATTCATGGCCGATTAACAAGGGAAAAGCAAATAGAAGTTCAGTAACACGTGTGCCTCCTGTATTGGTGGGAGAGACGGAGGAAAATTGAGTAACTCCCTGACGTGGCTTGAGCCACCAGCTTGAGCTAAAGACACTGGAGGCCCTGCCTCACCCTGCAGGGCACTGTCATCCAGGCCCTCTGTAAAAGTAATGAAGTCTTAATGATTTGAGACTTCTCCATTTCTCTCAGCTACAAAGTATCTGCGGAGAAATGGGTTGAGACAGCATGTTTTATGAGCATTATTGGAGATACAAATTAGCAAAGTTAGAATTAGCGAGCCAGGTTCTGTTCCATCAAATAGCAGGACCAGTACGCCACGGCAGCAAGGAGAATGTAATTATGAGCCACACTATTACTCATCTCTGCCTGTCTTTGGGAGTTGGTGGCAGTGATGTGGATAAAATCTCTCTGTTAAATACATTTTGCTGGCCCCGTTCCCCTCCATTTCCCAGGGTAGCCAAAACCATATGTCAGTAAAGTTCTCGTAAATCTAATATGTGGTAGCTTTGAGCGTTACTAATTTTACATAAGGTTTTCTTTGAAAAGTAGACTTTCCATCCCTTCTCAAATTGAGTCAAATGGAAATATAAACACAATTGTATTTTTTTAAAGTGAAACGGAAAATAGAGTCCTTTTTTTAGTAACTTCAAGATAATTCAGTTCTCTGTTACGTTAGTCATTCAAACATGAGTTAAGGATGCATTAAAAGGTTGTGGGTGATAATTCTCCCTAAATTGTCTCCTGCAGGAAGCTTTCCAGATTACCTAGGCCACTCTCTTGCCTGCAGTGGACAACTAGTGTGTCTTTTATTGTGTTAACCATACAGTTACAGATTTGCTAAGCACACCTCCAGTGCCCTCCACCTAATCACTGATTAATGCTTGAAGAATACAGGAAAGGGGTCTGCTTTTGCTCCCAACATGCCAAGAAAAAAGAAAAAAAGACACTTCTAGTCACTCATTTTTTTTCAAAAACTCCCAGTGAGGGTAGAACGCAGCATTTCTGAAATACGGTTTAGATTTCCCTCCATTGTTCCATACTTGGTTTCATTCTCTTGTGTGTGCTCTTTCCATTCTACACAATGCCCATGCATTCTTACTTGGTTTGGGGGATGCGATCCCCTTCCCAACTTAGAAATCTTTTCATTTATTTTTTTTTTCTTTCTTTTCATTTATATAGGGAATACTCACTGTTGTATCAAGGTCTGTATCAGTTACAGTTACATCAAAAGGATTAAGTATTAGTTACAGTAACATTAATGAGTTCAATAGGGCTCACTGATGTCACAGACAACCCAGAATCTCAGCAGCTGGGCTGAACAAATCAAGGTTTGTTTCCCTTCCAGGTAGCCATCCTACAAGGCTCCCCCATCACATGGCCTGTGTAGATCATGGTGTGAGGGCTTATGGTGACACCTGTGACTTACATGTGTCACTACATTGCTTTCCTATGGCTGCTGTTAGTAAAACATAATAAACTTAGAGCCTTAAAATAACACTTCACTGTTTCATCATTTGGAAGGGGAGAAGTCTAAGATGGGTCTTACCAGGCTGAAATCAAAGTGTCTGCAAGGCTGGTTTTTTTCTGGGAGCATTCTGGGGAGAGTCCTTTTTTTTTTTTTCTTTTCTTTTTTTTTTTTTTTTCCGTTTCCAGAATAATCTTTTTTTTTTTTTTAAAGATTTTTATTTATTTATTTATTCATGAGAAACACAGACGGGCAGAGACATAGGCAGAGGGAGAAGCAGGCTCCCTGCAGGGAGGCTGATGAGGGACTCCATCCCAGGACCCTGGGATCATGCCCGGAGCCAAAGGCAGACCCTCAACCGTGAAACCACCCAGGTGCCCCTAGAATAATCTTATTTTAAGGTCAGCTGAATAGCAACCTTAACTCCCCCTTGCCAGGTAATATAACACATTCATAGGTTCCGGGGACTAGGGCACGGACATCTTTGTTGGGGTGTGGCGATGGATGATGCTACCTACTTAGTCTCTATTCCCCATACTTAGCCAGGCCCCAGGTAAATGGCCCCAACCCAACTGCACGGGAGGCTAGGATTGGGAGTGGTGGACACTCAGATTTTTCTGCTGTGCCTCTGGGCATGGATCCTACTTCTCCCCATACTTTCTGAAACCGGCTTCCCTAAACTGAAGCATCCCCACCCGGCTGCCCACACCCCCTTCTCAGCTTTGGCCCAGTCTGTCCAGCATGGTCGCTGTCCTGGCCTGGTCACCCAGCACTTGGTTCTTTGGGTCACAGCCCAGTCACAGAACGGACACTGTGGAAGGCGGGCCAGCCTGTGTAGCTCAGACCCAGAGCCCCATGGCCCCAGCCACCACACCATGTCCCTGAAGGTCATGTCCACCTGTGGAAAGCCACTGGATTGCCCTGGGGAGCTTAAGGGCCTTCCCACCTCAGTCCACAGTTCTAAGTACAAAAGAGCCATTTGCCTTCGTTCTTCCTCAGCTTCTTGATAAAACCATCAGGGGCACAAATTCAGGAATTGATCAGGGGCTCATTTTTTACTCCCCAACTGCCCGTGGACCTGGAAGCCCCTGTCACAACTGCACACATTTTGGGGGCAGGTGCTCCTCAGGGGTAGGTCAGCTGGTGGTGCCTCTCCTGCTTTCATCCCCTGCGTCCCCCAGAACCCAACCCCACCGCAGACCCATGAGTCCCCAGGAACCCAAGTGTCTTTACCTGCCAGTGGGTTCTCCCTCCCTGCTCCTGGAGAGCTGTGTCTCCTAGCAACCGTGGGCTGTGCTCCTTAGCCCTGACCCCCCAGGCCCCAGGGCAGGGGGCAGGCCCCCCCTTCCACCTCGCTCTCCTGCTCTGCCTGAGATGATTGGGTTGACTCCTAACCTACAGCTCTGGTTGGCTTCTGGTTTGGTCTCTTTTGTTCTCTACCTGAACAGTTTGCGGACCTCTGCATCGCTTCTTCAGTGGCTTAGCTTTCCTGCCAGTAACCTTTCAGCCATTCTTCTCGGGTAAGAGCAAAGGTGGCATACACTTGCCAGTCGTGTTGGGGCACCTGAGTCGCTGCCTCGGGACAGTTATGCGAGACAGGGGCTGAGTCGCGAACAGCCCTCGGGGAAAGCCTTCTCACCCCTGCCCGACTTGCAGCTGTGGATCGTGCTAGCCTGCTACTGAGCCTGGACAGAGAACAGCCAGGCACCCTGACACCCCAGGGGATGCCCCAGCCACAGGAGAATGTGACATCACTTGCCTCCTCAATACTTCTTACCCGGCGCAGTCTGACCACGGAGGACGCTTCCTCCCTTCCCTCTACCCCCCAGGCAGGAAGTGCTCTGTAAAGAGCTTTGAATGTCAAACTCTTTTTCTTCCCTCACATGGGTGGCATGGGTGGTGTAGTAACCAGAGCCTGCCCTAGGTGGTCACTTTGTGCCTCTCCGAGGGGCTACTGATGCTCTGTTTCCTGGAAGGTCCAAGTAAAGACAGGCCTGCAGGGGGTGATTAAGGGGACGGGCTGCCAGGGTCAGATCCAGCTCCCGGCCCACTGGCTTCCCCCTCTTCACCCCTCAGGATCCACTCCATAGAGTTACTGTAAAGTAGGATATCATGTGGCCAGTGATGAGAAAGGTGCCTGTACATAGTGATGATGAAGAAGAGCAAAGTTGAAGAATTACGCAGGATCTGTCTCCAGAAGCTTGCATACTTAGATAGTGACCTACTGACGACAGTCCTAGGGATGGGGAGCTGACCACATCAGTAGAGCACTGCAGTGTACAGCACTTTACAGGTGTCTCACTCCCCTCATTCCCTTAAGTCTGAACTGTCATCCCTGTTTTACATCTGAGGAAACTGTCCTGAGAGACATCACAGCACCAAGGACACAGACTAAGGAGGACTAAGTAGTAGATGCTAATTGTTAACATCCATCGAAGAAGAGTAGCTAACAGTTCAGCATTTGCCAGGCCCTGTGGCAGGTGTTTCACACATTCTAGCTCATTTAGTCCACAGAGAGTCCCAGCAACTTGCCTAGACATACACACACATACAAACGAACACACACACACACACACACACACACACACACGCTCACACAGGTGGGTGGAGCTAGGATTTGCACCCAAGGATCTGTCTCCAGGGTCCATGGCCCCATTGTCTGCACAGCACTTCTGCTAAGCAGGATTTGGTATTCTTTTCAGTTTGAAGCTCTCCTTTGAGTAACAACCACTACACCAAAAATCTGAGTTTTTTCCAATGTCTCATAAAAAAACTTCCATTTGCAAAGAATTCTGCAGAGATTTCTGCCAAAATAATTCTGCCTTTGTATTTTCACAAATGAGGAGTTCTAGTGACAGTGGTAAAACAATCACCATAAATATGTGCCATCATACATTTTGGCAGTATTGCAAGTTCAAATGAACCTGTCTCAGTGTTGAGTTATTACTATTATTGCCACTTTTTATTACTGCATTAATCACCACACACACTGTGAGGGATTGATGAAGTTAATTGTTTTTATAAACTGAATTAAATGAAGTGCTAATGGGAGGTGACTGAGCCCTGATATGTGTACTTCAACAGAGCAGTGGCCAGGCTTCAGCTTGACCATTTCAAATGTCACCTTGACCTTCATCGTTGGTTTTCTTTGTAGTTAGCTGCACAGTCCTTTTTCCTTCAGTCCCTTTGTAGAGCATATCTATTGAGTTGCAGTTTTAAGGTTGTATGTCTGCCAAGCTAAGATGATTCAGACATCATTTTTTAAATCTTTTTTTTTTTTAATTTTTTTATTTATTTATGATAGTCACAGAGAGAGAGAGAGGCAGAGACACAGGCGGAGGGAGAAGCAGGCTCCATGCACCGGGAGCCTGATATGGGATTCGATCCCGGGTCTCCAGGATTGCGCCCTGGGCCAAAGGCAGGCGCCAAACCGCTGCGCCACCCAGGGATCCCCAGACATCATTTTTTAAATGGGTATTAGTCTGCTTGGACTGCTGTAACAAAATCGCACAGCCCAGGGAGGCCTAAGCTACAGGAATTTATGTTCTTGCAGTTCTGGAGGCTAGAGGTCCAAGATCAGGGTGCCTACAGGCCTGGTTTCTCCTAAGGCCTCTCTCAGCTTACAGACGGCTGCCGCTTTGTTGTGCCCTCATGTGACACCTCTGTGGCCCCATCCCTTGTGTCTCCTCCTCTTCTTAGAAGGACACCCATCCTATTGGATCAGGATACCTGAACAGCCTCATTTTAACTTCATCCCGTCTTTAAAGGCCCTGTCTGCAAATACAGTCACATTCTGAGGTTATGGGGGCGAGGGCTTCAACCTGTGAGCTCAGGAAATACAACTTGGCCCATCCCAGCACCTTTAACCAATTTCTAATGAGCGTGAACTAAGGGAAAGCTAGATGGGGAGGAAATGAATTTAAAAGAAAAACAAAAACATGTTAGGGGAACAATTCTTCCAGCCTTTTCCTTTGGCCAAAAACATAACTGTCCAATCTTACATTTCAATAGAGTAGAAAATTATCTGAACATATTACAGAATTTGATTTCCATTTCTATTTCTTAAGGTTGGACAGACTACCCAACGTGGAATATCTTGATAAGCCACCTGCAATGGTGTTTCTGTTTTCTTTCTTTTTTAAAAAATCTGAGCACAAAGCAAGGGAAATCCCTCGGAACCACACCCGAAGAAGAAAATGAAATTCAGAACAGTTAGTATGAGTCTTGAGCCCACATGAGGCAGAAGGTGACCTGCTTTGCCTTAAAGACACTAGCATTTGGGTTAGGGCTCACCCCACCGGCCTCATTTAACCCAAGACCCCAACATACAGCTCAGAGGCCAAACCCGTGGAGCAAGGGTGGAGCGATGTGACCAGCCACACAGTGGGATGACAAGAAACTGATCTCTTTCAACTTGGGCAGAGGGAGAAAACAACCTCCCTAAAAATTTATAAATGCAGACGTGGGCTATGAGTTCAAATTTATACTGTTCGTCAATTCCTGTTCTAAGAAATTGGATGTAAAAAGGATTTCCAGGTGCCTGTATTCCTGGTTTGACAGAAGTGTGTACAGCATCTTTCCAAAAGGAGGCAGCCTACACCCCAGGCCCCAGAGGATCCCCACAGACAGAACCTTACCGAAGAAAAGCTCATAATCTCCAATCACCGGAACGAGAGGGAGACTTGGCAGATAGAAACAAACAGCAGGATTAGACTCCCGAGGCCCTCGGATCATAAAATAATTGAATGTACAATTACAAAATAAGTATGCCTAAAGTGATTACATATAGAAAAGAATTAGAAACATGAGGAATGACTAAGACCCTATCAAAGACTGGGTGAATTTGGGGATGGAAATAAAAGCTCTACAGGTGGAAAATTAAAATGATTGAAATAAAAATCAATGGATGGGATAAAAAAAAAAGCAGATATTTGAAAGAATTACCAAACAGGATTATATTTCCTTCTTTTCAAAGCAGAACTTCCCCTTGAAAAGAATTAGTGGTGGCAGTAGATGCATGGATATACAGAGTCCTTTATCTTATCTGGCCTCTGCTTTGCATTTTTCCAGCAGACTGCTGCTGGGGACTGGTGGCCATGAAGCCAGCACTGTCAGCTTCCTAAAGCCCCACAAACTCTCCCTGGGAAATTGAAAACTAATAACCTCTAAGTGTGTGAGCCTGAGGGTGTTTTTCACGTTCTCCTTCCTCTCGCATCCTAAGGAGACTTGTCCTGGACTTTTCTTAATTCATTGGGGTCCAATCAAATTCGTCACGCCAGCGAACATGGCCTGACAAGTTGGCGGTCTGTGTGATCAGAGCTGTGCCATGGCGCCCGGGTGGTAGCTGACCTGAGGAGGGGGAATGTGGCACTGAGAGCCCCACGCCACAAACCTGGGGGCCGGTGACCACAGTTCACATGGCTCTGCTTTCTTTCAGTACTCACTGTGCCAGGAAGCTGCCAACACCTCTGTCTTCATCCCGTTCCGGGCTGCTGTAACAGAGTACCACAGACTGGTGGCTTATAAATGACAGAAATTGGTCACAGTTCTGGAGGCTGGAAATCCAAGATCAAGGCACCAGCAGAGTGGGCCCCTAGTGAGGGCTCCCTGCCTGGTTCATAGACAGCCATCTTTTCACTGTCTCCTCACATCGGGGAGAGGACAAGGCACCTCTGGGGGGCTGGGGCTGGGCCTGAGGAAGGGTCTCTTTTACAAGGGCCCTAATCCCATTCAGGAGGACTCTAACCTCATGACCTCATCACCTTCCAAAGGCCCCATCTCCAAATACCATCACAAAGGGGAAAGGTTTCAGCAGCTTCTCTTATTTAAAGATCTTAGGATGCGGCTCTTACCCCTTTCTGCAGATGAAGCAGCAAGGCTTAGAGTGGCTAAATAGTCCAAAACCCTGTAGCTCAGGATGTGCAGTAGCTTGCCGACCCCAATGCCCGTGACAGCACATGAGGCTGGCTCTTTGGATATAAGGCCAGCATTTCTAAACTCTATTCTGTGGAACACTATAGGCCAAAAGGATGATAACCAGCATTCCTGGGATGGGGGGCAGTTCTGGGATCAAATAAATTTGAGAAAGATGGTACACTCTATACGCCCTCCTAGAGCTTACAAAGCATGCTAGGGGCCAAGAAAATCTCTTGAGGAAACCCATTTAGTTTGTTCAACCTGGCATTTCTCACACTAACAGATCATAGAATCCCCATTTTGGGGGGTTTTTTGGTTTGTTTTCTTACAAAGCATTATTAATGTATTCACCATTGAGGAAACACAAATCAAACGACAATAAAATAGCATTTCACTTCTACTACAATGGCAGTACTTTAAAAGTTAGACAATAGCAAGCATTGACAACCATGTGGAGAAATTGGAATGCTCGGACTGGTTGGAATGTAAAATGGTGCCGTGGCTTTGGTAAAGCCATTTGGCAGCTCCTCAAAAGGATATACACAGAGTTACTGTGTAGGTGTACACTCAAGGAAAAGAGGGCATACGTCCATGTATCCACACAAAAACGTGTACCAGGTAGTTTACAGTGGCATGATTCATAATACTCAAAAAGCAAGAAAAAGCTATGTGTCCATCCATAAATGAAGGGATAAATAAAATGTGGTCTGTCTGTGCAGTAGAATGTCATTCGGCCATAAAAAGGAATGAAGGACTGCCACAGGCTGCCACATGGGTAGACCTTGGAAACTTCACCCTGAGTGAAAGAAGCTGGTCAAGTACACAGAACAAGCAAACCGGAAGGAGTGGTTGCTGTGAGCTGGGGCTGGGGAGATTGGGGGGCAACCATTAATAGGGATGGGGTTTTGGTTTGGGGTAATGGCAGTGTGCTCAGATTGACTGTGGTGATGCTTGTACAACTCTGAGTACATTCAAAACCATTGCAATTGGAACACCTGGCTGGCTCAGTGGTTGAGCATCTGCCTTCAGCCCAGGGTGTGACCTTAGGGTCCTGGGATCAAGTCCCGTGTTGGGCTCCCTGCATGGAGCCTGCTTCTCCCTCTGCCTGTGTCTCTGCCTCTCTCTGTGTGTGTCTCTCATGAATAAATAAATACAATCTTTTAAAAAAAACGTTGTATGTGAATTACATGTCAACAAGACCATTTTTAGAAGTTAACGTGTGCTAGTACCGAAGCTTCACAACACATTTTGGGAAAGGCTGCCACAGACATGACTGGCTGCCGCCAGTGTGGGTTCTGTGACTGTCCCGGGTCACCCAGGGCTGGATAGACCCATCAAAAGCATCATCAGTGTTTGAGCAAATGTCACAGAACAGGAATTAGGTGGGACCCTGTTGCATCAAGAGCATGCACAGAAGCTAAAGCAAGCAGCCACTCTCTCCCCATGGGTGATACTCTGCTTGTACCTCTGCTCTTACGAAGTCCCTGTAAGAAACCAACAGAGCAAGCGAGAGCCTTGGAAGGTTTCTAAGTGGGTCTGGAGCGAGAGATGGTGTTGCCTGGCACGGCGTGCTGAATGTCCCACCAGGGCACCAGCCGCTGTGGCTAATCCATGTGGCCACCGGGTGATGTGGCCCACCTGGTGGCTGTGGGACAGCCGAAAGCTTCGTGCGGGTTCCCCTGGGCCCTTCCACTGCCAGGCTGATCACTCCCCACTTTGTTCTCATTTTAGTGAAAGCTGGTGGGATGCGCATCGTGCAGAAACACCCGCATTCGGGAGACACCAAAGAAGAGAGAGACAAGGACGACCAGGAATGGGAAAGCCCCAGGTGAGAATGCTGGCAACTCTCGCGGTTGGCAGACGACCATTACTCGGTCAAACATGAACGTTTGTTCTCCGCTCTGCACTCCTGATAAGCCCTCGCCCTGGGGCCGCCCCGCGCGGTGTTTTTTTCCGCTCGTGATCAGTGAGGCTCTGTCCCCAGACGGGAGGGACATCTGGAGTTAGCCTGTCCCAACTCGGTCTTACCAGATGCTGTCAATCCATGTGCACTGCCCTCGACTTTCACGACCATACTGACATCATCTTGAGTCCTTCGAAAATGCCATTCTAGATCAATCTCTGGGGTGGGCCTGGCATCTGTGCAGCCAAGATAGTGAACTATGATTTAAAACCGTCCGTGAACATCTGGACTTTCCCATTCTGCAGCCAAATCTAAACCAGCAAGGTCCCATCCTTCTGAATGCCTAGGGGTCCTTAAATGACATCTCTGCCCCCAGTTCCCCAGGTCCCCAACGGCTCCTCTGTCTGCGGTGTCCCCAGCTCTGTTTATTACCTGTTTTCCTCAGATTTTCTCACGTTGGGTTGGGCTCCAGAACCTCCCTACAAACCCGTTTCCTTCTACTCTGTCATGCTTAAACCTGTGCCACAAATGCATACACCTCTGTCTGAGCCTGTCCACATGGAAGAAAGTACACACTGAGCCTCACGCCCCGTCCTCAGAGAGGGTCTCCACCAGAGCGGAAGCTCAGTGTGGGAAGGGTGTGGGAAATCGCTAGCCTGTGTTTCTGTGGACAAGGTGCATGATTTTGTTTCAGCCCAATAGTCCTGAGTAGTAAGTGGCATCCTCCTCAATTTTTACATGGGAAACGAGTCCTTAGAGGCTTTGCACCTGCTCATGCCATACACCTTGTAGGTTAATGGATCAGGAATTTAAAACCAGTCGAAGAGGGTCCCAAAGGGCCAGGCTTCCAAAAGAGTAGCTCCCGAGAGCATACATCCCCCCTAAAGGATGTGCGTGTTCTTGGTAACCCCACATGTCCCCGTGCATATGTGCCATACTGAGTCTTTTCTGCAGAACCTTGTAGGGTATAAGTTACAGTGCAATCACCTGAGAGGCAAACAAAATTGGGGACAAAGTTTCTGAGTGATTATTGCCCATTTAAAATCATGAGATCAAAAATAAATAAATAAATAAATAAATAAATAAATAAATAAATAAATATAAATAAATAAAATAAAATCATGAGATCAGCAATATGGAGGTTCAGCCTAAGTTCTGTTTTTGTTTTTTTGTTTTTTAAAGAAGGCAGCAGTTTTTTTTTTTAAGGTTTTTTTTTTTTTAATTTTTTATTTATTTACGATAGTCACAGAGAGAGAGAGAGAGAGAGAGAGGCAGAGACACAGGCAGAAGGAGAAGCAGGCTCCATGCACCTGGAGCCCGATGTGGGATTCAATCCCGGGTCTCCAGGATCGTGCCCTGGGCCGAGGACAGGCGCTAAACCGCTGCGCCACCCAGGGATCCCGAAGGCAGCAGTTTAAAGAAAATTCTAGAATTACCTTTCTCACTGGTTGTTTTCACAAAGCTGTGTTTGGAGCATAACTCTCCTAGAAGTCCACAGTCCTGTGTCTGAAAACCTTGGGGGGCCCAGTTTATTTCAGAATGGAGACATTTTGGGGGTTTTATGAGAATAAAACAGCACACATTCCATACAGCACTTGAGCATCATATTCTAATCTGTATATGATTTTCACACCAAGGAAGGTAAGCTCTTTAAATGTACAGGCCTAGGTCACTTCAGGTTGACTTTTGCCTCCATGCAGGTTATAAGGAAACTTACAGTTTTTAGAAAATTCTGGAACTTAGTATTAAATACAAGAGTGTGTGGACCTGTGTCATTCCCTCCACTGGGGAACCTGGGAGGTCTCATCTTCAGATCCAGTTGTTCCATAGGGAGAAAGAGGATGAGAGGGAAAGCCTTGCCTAGGGAGGTAAGGGAGCACTCTTCTGTGTGAGTGTAAGTGGAATAAGGTACAAATAGCTATTTCCCTGTGAAACACAGTGTCAGTATGGTGAGAGCAGATAATTTATTAGCCTGTTTAAAAATAAAGACAAAACAGCCCACTCGTTTTCTTTCTATTGATTTTTTTTCATGAGGTGAAATACAGCATTTATTGAAGATGTGCAATTTAAATAAATATGCCAGAGGATGAATGATTGCGCGACAAAAGAGCAAGCACCCTAGTACTCTAGATTTTAGCATCTTACCTCAAAGATTTGTTCTCTGAGGAACTAAGAATTTTGAAGCAGGCTGACTGCAGAGTAGGGGTTGTATAACACATGAGCACAGTTTTCTTTTTTTCCCTGCAGCCAAATTGCTATAATGTGTTCCTTATGAGTGTGTTAGCTCCTGTCCTCTTGACTTCAGCTTTGCTCTTGACCACTGTGGGTTAAACCACTTGACACACTATTGACAGATGGGGTAGGCCTCTGAAGACTCTGAAGCTGTTGACAAATACTGCTAGCACGTCTCCCCCCAAAGCTCTACACCAGGCCTGGTACTCTGTGTAAGACATTACTCCTACCCCTCGTCCTTCTGGTAGGCTGACTGAGTAATCCTAACTAATTGCCCTCACCAATGTTCTAGAGTGCAGTACATGTGGCCCTGTGCTCAGAGCTCTGTCCATATTAATTCCTTGGATCCTTGTACCTCCATTTATTGTCCTCCCTATTTCAGAATTGGTTATTGATTATTATCCCCATTCCAGATTACTGCTCCCTCTTCAACAGCTCAGAATGGTTAAGTCACTTCTCCAAGGTCACATAGCAAATGAGTGGTAGAGCCAGCATGCCAGCAGAGCCCAGAGTCCTCACTATTAGCCCCGACACTGTGCTTACCGATGGAGTACTTGTTTTGTACTGGGCACTCACATCATGTTTAAAGCTCACACCACCTCTAGGTTGGTGTTACTGTGCCCATTATAGAGATGAAGAAACCAAAGCTTAGGGAGGTTTTCTGGCCCAAAGATATGTAGCCTGCTGGTGGCCAGACCAGGATTCAGCCCTGATTCTGTCTTGACTTGGACACTCCTCTTGTCTCTAATATGCTACAGAAACCCCCAAAGTGACACACAATACGCAGAATATATTGACAGGCATAGAATGTAAATCCAGGTCTCTCTACCAAATAAACTTGTTGATTATGGATATCCCATGCCCTTTTCCATATTCCTAAAGTCTGTGAACCCACCCATGCAGCTTTGCTGTCAATAGATGGTATGATTATCATATTATAAGGTTTCAGAGGACTGTGCTGTCTTTACATATAAAAAGACCTGTTTATTTGCAGAATCTGTCAAACATTTAATTATTCTCTTGAAAATGTCATGGCATGTGACTTCAACATCCACATTACCCTAATCCGAAAGTTTTATTATTTTTCATGTTTTGATCCAAGAGTTCTCTGGATATGAAAATAAGGGAAGAGTCTCAGATGCCAAATTCCTCCTTAGATCTGCATTTGCAAAACTCTGCCTTCCTTCCCAGATTTTTATAACTGTCTTTACATTTACTGACTCCTCTCTAGTGGCTTCCTTCCTCATTAATCTGAAAATCAAATACTGATTACAGAGAAAATGAACAACTGGAGCATTATTATATAACAAAACAAAAGAACACAACTTTTACTTGGAATTACTTTTTTCTTGCAAATATTTATGCTACTTAATTTTCCAGAGATTTACAAATAATTTCCCATGCTGCCCAGTTGTTTTGAGCTGCTACATATTTAAAAGAAGAAAAAGAAGTAGAAGAAATTTGAAAATATTACCCAAGAATTCCTGTCAAGCTGAGCGCTAGTTCCCTGTGGCTCTTCATCTCCAAGAAGAGGAATAGGCTTCAGCTACTAGATGCCAACTCAGAACCGAGCCAATTAAGGAAAGCCATGGTTTTCCTCAAAGCCTTGTGTCAAGTGTATTGAGATGAAGTGCTCACTCTTGTTACGTGAGGGAGAAATTGCAAACACAAGTGGACTTTGGAAGCCAGTAGGATTCATGAAGAAAACAGGTTAGTGTGGAAAATGCACTGAGGTCCCACCTATTTAAAAGGCTATGTGACAGGAAGGGTAAACTAGAAATGCAATGGTTGGGGTGTGGGCTGGGAGTGGTGGGGAAGCAGTGGAAGGAAGAGGGAGATAAGGATGGAGGGCCCAGGATTTAGAGCAAGCAACCTTTCTTGAGCATGGCTGTCTTTGCAGCTCTGGCTTAGAAACTCACATAGCCAAAAGATAAGCAACCAATTCAAATTATCCAGCATGTGGGAAAGATCCAAAATGGAATCCAAACAGTAACAGATGAAGGCCTTACTGCCCCACCTTCCACCTCTTCTCCATCTGCATCCCAGAGACAGCATCCCTTCCCCATCACCTAAATTATAATACAAATGATTACTGTAGCCCATTGGAAGGACCGGGGAAGAAAACACCTTACCCAAGTAACTTCAGAAAACACTATATTGACCGGATATGCCAAGGCTAAAGACAAAAAAACACACACAAACAAAACTGTCCAAAAACACTATACTCCAATTAGTAGATGTGTTTCTTACAGGGGTTTGGGTTAGAAATTCTGGGATTGCTTTGTGTGTATACTAGGATTGAACAAATATGTAAATGTGCGGTGGGGAATGGGAGCCCAGTTTCTCGCTATCAGAAGAGAGGTTGCAGCTAGAAAGGAGGAAGGCTGAAACAAGCTTTGCGGTGTTGAATAAGAATTGGAGGTATTTTATGAACTCAGTTTTAAATGATGGATGGATGGATGGTAGGTACACATAGATGCGTACATAGGTACAGAAATAAAGGCAGATGAGTTGGGCTGGCGCACGTACCTATACTTCCTTGCTGTGTTCTCTGAGAGAGCCTGACCACCCATGAGGACTGACACCCGTGTAACCATGAGCATCCCTGGGGTGCAGATCTTTGTTTCTAAACACTTTTCCCCCCTTGAGGGAACCAGGGATCCTTGGAGAGGTGGTAAATTCCAGAGCAGGGCAGGAAAAGTTTGGAGTGCCAGACGTGAGGAAGTGTGCTCTAAAGGATGGGCCTGTCAGAACGACAAAGGAGCCAACCTGAAGGAGCTCCTAATGGCCAAAGCTGGAGCAATTTGCAACAAAAGGATAGTATTGGATTATAACCCATAGAATAAAATAAACATCTATGAGTGCATCCTGATAGAAGTAATTGGATATATGAATGAGGAGAAGGGACAGCTCTTTACAGAAGAATTTTAATTAATAATTGTATAAAAGAGGGAAACAGAGAGGTGTCCGGGTGGCTCAGTCGGTTTAGGGTCGGCCTTCGGTTCAAGTTGTGATCGAGCCCCATGTTGGGCTCCCTGCTCAGCAGGAAGTCTGCTTCTCCCTTTGCCCTTTCCCCTCCCCCTACTCATTCTACTTTTCACTCTCTCTCTCTCTCTCTCAAGTAAAATCTTTAAAAAAGAGAGATGGGGCACCTGGATGGTTCAGTGGTTGAGCATCTGCCTTCAGCTCAGGTCATGATCCCACGGTCCTGGGATCGAGACCCACATTGGACTCCCTGTGAGGAGCCTGATTCTCCCTCTGCCTGTGTCTCTGCCTCTCTCTATGTCTCTCAAATAAATAAGTAAAATCTTAAAAGAGAGAGAGAGAAACAGAATATCACCAATTGGCAAACAGCTCAGTAACTGTTACAGACAAGATCCACTGATGGATACCATAAACAGTGAGTGAGTCTAGGAGAAACAAAGCATTTGCATTGTCTCCAAGCATCTCCACCAGTGAATGTATCAATTACAAAACATGTCCTCCATGAAAAGGACACTTGTTTGCAGTATAAAAGTTGAAATAAGAAAGCAGATCAACTTCATATGGGAACCTGCACATTGGTGACCAATTTTTCACTGCTCTGTCCATGTCTGTGGGCCACCACGGGAGTGCAGTGGGTCCCTGTTTCTCATCAGGATTCCACCTGCCACTGTTAGCATTCACCAATAACCCTTGCCTAAAACAGCTACTACTGTAAGGATGCCATGTAACTACAGGGCCGCTGTAACAAATACCACAAACTGAGTGGCTCGAATAACTCAAATGTAGCACCTCACAATTCTGGAGGTTGGAAGTCCAAGATCAAGTATCACCAAGGTTGGTTCCCTCTGAAACTGTGAAGGAAGATTATGTTCCATGCTCCATCCTGGCTTCTGGTAGTTTGCTGGCGATCTTAGGCATTCCTTGGCTAGTAGGTGCCCTACCTCGATGGTGCTTTCCCTGTGTCTGTTCGTCATCTTCCCCCTGTGTGTGTCCATCTCTGTGTCCAAGATTCCTGATGTCTGTCATTGATAAAGGGCCCATCCTAATGGCTTCATTTTAACTCAATTACTTCTATAAAGACCCTATTTTGTAGAAAGGTCAATTGTGACATACCAAGGGGGTTAGGATTTTACTTATCCTTTTTGGGATAAAGCAATTCAGTCCCTAACAGATGCCAGATGGCAATCTGTGGCCATTTTAATGGGTCTCTCATTTGAAGTGAATTTTTAAGAAATAAAAATTTAAAACTCTGAAGTTAAGAGATGGCACATCCTACGTACCTGGGAATTTTTTTCTAAGCCATTATCTGTACACTTGAACTTTAGTTTCACCGTGTGATGAACCAATTTCAACATCATCCTCACTTTCCAATAACATCTTTTCTATCCAGACTAGTTGCCAGCTGCCTTTTAGAAGAGATGTATCTTTTTCCCTGAGATATGTGGGGCTGGGGTGCTGAGTACCCACCAGCTATACAGATGCCTGTTCTGTTGCAGGTGCTCCATGTTGCTGGGTGGGGGTCATGACGGGCAGCCACAGCTGGCTCGGGAGCTGGGATGCAGCAGCCACAGACCCCTGTCTTGAGCCAAAGGCAAAGTGTTGATGTGGTGGGACATGAAATGACATGGAATATTCATGGGACGGGGCTAAGTGGTTGTCACCTGCTTATGGCCTGAGATGCCTCCTTCAGGGAGAAGCAGTCCTGAAGGCACCATGAGAGCCTAGAATAGAAAGCCTGAGAGGCACAATGTCACAGTGAATAGCCCTGCCACCTTGGTAAGGAAAATGGGGGAGACTCTAGGTACCGTTGGTCATCTCTCACTGTCAGGTTTGCCCACATGAGACTTGTAGATTGATGTTCTCGTTCTGTCGGCAGCACGGGGCACTGATGAACGGTCTGTATACCAGCAAGGAAATGATGACAGTAATCGTTCTGCCCATGGCAGCTTGGGCAGCAGAAAGCTAACAGCACGGGCGCAGGTCCCCACATCCCTGCATGGTTCACCGAGTCAGCTGGTAGCATGTAAGGTGGCATCCATGAGAGGCTGTTGGCGGGGCAGGGTCTGTCTGCGTTCACAGAGTCCACTGCTGTCCTGATGGCAGCCCTCTTCCCTCCCTCCGGAAGACTCTGATGAGCCCACTCTCACAACCCCCAGGTTGGAGCAGACAGGACCTGTGTGGGTCGGCCGCCGCCCATAAGAAGCAGGTGTTCGCTTCTTAGGACTGCCACAGCTACGTTCCACAAACTGAGTGCTTTAAACAACAGGAACATTCTCTCACCATTGAAGAGGCCAGAGGTTGGAGATGCAAGTGTCAGCAGGGGCATGCCCCCTCTGAAGCTCTAGGGAAGGATGTATTCCAGACCTTTCTCCCAGCACCTGGTAGGTCCTTAGCTCCTGACAGCATGACTGTGATCTTCATGTAGCCTTCCCCAGCTTCCGGGTCAGCATGCACCGTTGCTCAAGTTGAGCACTGCAGCAATATGCCTGCCCACCTGGGTAGATGCTCTGTACCAGGGATGCGGGCCACAAACTTTGATCACACAAACCATCAGTTTAAAAACTGTTTTGTACCTGCATCCCCTGTAGGTGTATATTCATTTTTAAATTCTACAGGGGTACTATGTTACTGTTATATAAGCTCTAAACTGGATCCAAAGTGGATATTCATGTATTAGATAAAGATAAGATAAGCAGTATTTCCAGTGTCTCGCTCATCATTGTGACTTTGTGTTAGCATTAGCTAATATCTCAAGGTCCAAATACCCTTGACATGAGCTTTCTCATTAATGATTCAGGATGTAAATCTAAATTTCTAATGGCCATCTTGGTGATTTCGGGTTTTGTGGGGGAGGGCAGCATCTTGTCACATCTGATTAGGTGGTTGGTGTTTGTAATGTGGCTCACAAGACACACTTGGAGGAGAGGTGTGAGCTCTTCTCTGTGATTGCTGTTCACTTGGGCTTGTGTGGGTAGGAGCTTCAGCCTCTGGAGTTCTTCCGCGGGGATCTTTTTAAACCGTCATATTAAGTCCATTTCATAAAAGTTAGTTAAATGCATTCCTAATACATTTGAGCACAGTTCTGGGTGCGTGGATATATCAAGGATGAGACTAGAGAATTGAATTCGTTACCCCCGTTAACTGGTGTCACGTATATTGGAAGACACCAGAAGCAGCTGAAGAGGCTCAGGGCACATTGGAGGTGAACCTGCTCCTTTCCCTGGAGCCCTGAGGACCACGAGGCCCCGTGACACACGATCTGCTTGCAGACAAGCGGAACAGCCACGTAGTAAAGAGTGGCAGAGCTTAATTCATTTCATTTGGGTTTTTTTCCAGAAAAAAGTAAACATAAATAGATGTGCATGTTTGTCTCATTTTCCTGATAACACAGAGGCCCCATTAAGCACCAAGCACGGCCTTTGTCACTAGTTATGAGGGGTGGCTCCAGTACCAGTTTTCCTTTTATGTCTAGTATAAATTAAACATTTCCTCCAAAACCTGTGGCTTTGTGTATGTTAGGGAGATTGATAGGAAGGCAGCTATGGACATTAAGAAGCTTTTCCCAGAATCGCCCGACAAACGCAGAGCGTGATGTATGTGACCCAGACTGTGTCCTAGAACTCACGGGCATTAGCATCGCCAGGAACTCAGTCTCTGAGTCCTCTTTTCACGTAGATAGGCACCAGCGGAACACTTGAGTCTGTTGGGTAGTGAATCAAAGGCTCGCTGCTCCGCCGAGAGATGGAGCATATGGGCACCCATATGTCACGGGAGCTTGGCTGCACCCCTTCAGTTTGGGGCTGAGAAGGAAAGTGCTGAAGGCCCGCTTTCCTCCAGTGCCGGCCTGGTGCTGCTGGTCATTGGCTTGTAGGCAGTGCTTGCACAGCGTCTGGCTCTCTAACGGATGCAGAAACCAGGTGTGATGGATTAGCTTGTGAGCACCCCGTTCCGGCTCCCTCTCCCTCCACAGGCCTCCAGTCTCCTTATAAGACTGTCACGCTCCCCTCCATGCTGGGAGAGCTCTTTTTATCAGATGGAAGGAAGGAAGCAAGGAAATGGAGCTATCAATTTTCCCCTCCAGACACTGCTGTGTGCATCTGCAGTGGAATCAGCCTCGTGGAACGGATGACTCTTTTGTTTTTATGGTGTTACTCAAAGGGTTGAACTATTTATCAGGAGTGTTTTCTTATTACATAAACATACGAACTGAATTTAAATCAACTCTCCAGTGCTTGGATTTTATAGAATGAAATATGTAATAATAACTTCATGGAATAATGCTACATATAAGAATAACTACATAAAAACAAGAGCACTTTATTGATTTTATTACATTACAATTATCATGCCTAAAATTTTTAAACATTCTACTTAAATAAACTCTGTTGACTTCAACTGTCTCAAATCCATAGCACTCAGAAAATACTTTGGTGAATCAGTAACAAACAGCTTAGACTGATTCTTGAAAAGCAAAATAATTAATTAACTTTATTAACTCGACTACTTCTTATTTCCCAACTAGAGAAAGAGGTCAATGAGTAAGGTTAGTGTGGAGGAATAAAGTTCTTTATTCTTACAGGCATCTTCTGTTGGCCCCTTAGCTCTCTCTAGGCAGGATATTTACTTTGGTTTTGGGCTGTGTACAATCTCGAAGGCAGGGCTGCAGGCATTAATATAAAATGAATGTGGACTAGAGGCATTGGGGATGGTTATAACTAAGAAATAACTAAGAAGATGGTTATAACTAAGAAATTCTCATAGAATCATCAGATTTAGAGCTGGACATGACCTGATAGAAGTCTCTTTTTAGGAGCAAGAAGAGCTTTGCCTGAAGGCCTCTAACAAACTCATTGACCAGAACTGGGTCACACTCCTCTCCCTAACTCATTGCTGAGATGGTCTCAAGATGGAGAGTTTGTGGCAGTGTGGATTTTGAGAAGACAAGTACCCTAGGTCACGTGGGCCAGGCAGAGGCCAGTCCAGGAAGTCCCCCAGAGCCGCAGGACAAGCAAGTGCCCCAGGTCTACAGAGAAGAGGCAGGAAGTCAAGGGAGGCCAGCAGAGGCTGAGGTTCTGACCTCAGCCTAGAGCCTGGAGAAGTTTCAGAGACCACAGCATAGGTGGCAGGGTCGTAGGCCAACAAGGCTGGTGGAGGTCAGAGCCTAGGCCCAGGGTCCAAGTGAGGACTAGCACTTGGCCAGTCCAAGGGCTGTCAGTAGAACCCCCTCTTAAAGCCACACTCAGTCCCCAGAGCTTGTCTTTGAACTTGGAAGTTGGCACAAGTAGTGGCCATACACACTGAAAATAAAGCCTGAGGCGTTTGTAAGACCAAATCTTAAAGGTTATCCCTGTAGGCACCATCAGAGCTAACCAAAGGTCATTGGTTAAGTTCCTGGAATTTCACTGTCCCCCATTCTTCTTGTAGATTTTTATGAGACAGAGTTTTTGTGCCCCACTGATTTCTGAAAACGGTGGCCATGATTTATTTCCCAGTGCATACCCATGCAAGTAGTCCACTTTCCTGTGGGGGACCATTCATTTATTCACTCGATATCTGTGCTACTGTGTGCCAGGTGCCCAGGTGCCCTTACAGGTTTTCTGAGTGTGATGACAATGGGACCTAGAGCATCTCCGGACAGTCTAACTAAATTTAGAGAAGTAATTGCTGTTTTCTTTTTGGGAGGCTGTTGTGGGAGGTGGAAAATGAAAGGAAGGACAGCTAAGATGAGAGAGTAGAAATATGAACTTTCTGATGTGGGTGCCTACTTTCCAAGATGGCAGTTGAGTATAAAGTTTAAGTTTGGTTCTAGAAGTACTAATTCATTCCATTTATTTAACAAAATCCCTTCCTCCAAAATAGTTTGACCTCTGCAGCAGAGGTTAGCCTTCAACACACATGGATTCAGTAGGAAGTAGACTTGATGAAATGGTTCTGAGCTTTGAAACCTACCGCCTATGCAGGGAAAGGATGGTTGCTCTCCTGCAATGTTGGATAAGTTCTGCAGGTTGACAGAAAAACTAGGACAATTAACAACATGAATGTTGTTAATTAACATACTGTTCAGTTCACATGGAAGAGTTGCTATGCTTTGAGCCTAGAAGCACATACAGAAATGTGATAGGCAGAAATGTGGGGAATCTGAGTCGGGGGAGTGGTGTAAATGAGCATTTTGGAAAAAAGTAAAGGAAGCGATGATATTACTGATGCTGGAAGGAGGGCTGGGCTGGCTCTCCACACACACACACACACACACACACACACACACACACACACACACATCCTGCCTCTTCATCTCTGCATCATTTCCCTCTCTTCACTCACTTTGGTGTAAGGGCTCCGTATAGAGGTGCATCTGTCCAAGCTGGCTTCAAGGCGTGCTGTGGTGCACTTGTCCAGTGCTATGGACCATGCCCCAAACTCCTGTCTTTGGGCAAGATGTGTTCCTCCTGAATTTCCACTAACTTGAACCTAGGACTGTGGTGATGATACCCATTCACCTGGACTTAGCTGACAGGTCAGGTTTCTAAAAAACATTCCTAGAACATTCCTAGAATGTTCTAAAAGAACATTCCTAAGATTATACATCAGTATCACTATTTTAATTTCTTCACCCCAAAATCTACCACTCTGTACATCATCCCTTTGTATCTCATTTCCCCCGAAGCTCTGAAAAATAAGACAAAACAAATAGAGCATTAGTTCACCAAAGCTTTTCATTGTCTTTTTTGCCCATCCCTTGGGATAAGTCTAAATTATTCCCCCAGCATTTTAAGTGTGTGGGAGGGAGAGATTTCTGGACTCCTATTCCGTCGCATTGGTCTATGTAATGTTTTTATGTCAGTGCCATACTGTTTTGATTACAGCAGCTTGTAATATAGTTTGAAATCAGGAAGTGTGTCAGACTTGATCTGATTTCACTGATCATCCCTTGATCAGAAATGATGTCTCCAGCTTTGTTCTTCTTTCTTGGGATTACTTTGGCTATTGGGGGTCTTTGTGGGTCCATACTAAATTTAGGATTATTTTTCTATTTCTGTGAAAAATGTCATTGGAATTTTGATAAGGATGGCATTGAATCTGTGGACTGCTCTGAGTCATTTGGACATTTTAACAGTATTAATTCTTCTAATCCATGAACACAGACTATCTTTCCATTTATTTGCATCTTCTTTAATTTCTTTCATCAACTTTTTATATTTTTCAATGTATAGATCTTTTAACTCCTTGGTTAAATTTATCCCTAAGTATTGTATTATTTTTGATACTATTGGAAATGGGATTTTTTTTAAATTTCTTTTTCAGCTAGATTGTTCGTATCTAGAGAGGTAATCGATGTCTATGTACTGATTTTCTATCCTGCAATTTTACTGAATTTGTTTATTAGTTCTAATAGTTTTTGGTGGAGCCTCTAGGATTTCCTACAATCATATTATCTATAAATAGTTTTACTTCTTCCTTTGTGGCTTATATGCCTGTTATTTCTGTTTCATGACTAATTGCTCTGGCTAGGACTTCCAGTACTGTTGAATAGGCGTTTTGAGAGTGGGCATCCTTGTCTTGCTTCTGATCTTAACGAGAAAGCTTTGAATCTTTCATCATTGAGCATTTTGTTAGGTGTAAAATTGTCCCAGAGGTCTGTGTCTTATGCATGTGTGTGCATGCGCATACCTGCACGTGCATGTGTGCTCACACACACACATACACACACACACTGTGGCAGGCTAACTGATTAACTGACAGGTAAGATAAAACCTCTCACCCTTCACAATTCCTGATTTATCAGGGGGATGGAAGGAAGAAGCATGTAAAGTGATGTGATTGCCCAGTGGTGCTCAGCTAAGCAGCAGTGGCAGAGGCTGAGTAGCAATCAGCAGAATCCTGGTCTCCTAAGTCCCCAGCCAACACCTTTCCCGTCCCATAGCCTGAGTGACCAAGGAGTGAGCAGAGCCTCCCAAATTCCCAGTGTGCTTGCAAATCACCTGGGAAGGCAGACTCTGCATCAGCACGTCTGGGGTGGGGTTTGAGATTCCATTTCTCACAGGCTCCCAGAGAATGTGGTGCTGCTTGTTCTTATCACACTTTGAGTCATGAGACTCCATCCCTGGCTCTGTAATGCTAATAAAGTCTATATGCTTTTCAGAAATGTGTAAACACTCTATAAAATGTTATATGAGTAATTTACCCTTTAGCTATCTATAAATAATTATAGCTTCCTAATTGACCACTGTATTTATAAGTACCCTAGAGAGAAGAAGGGAGGCAGTATAAGGGAGAACTACCTATAGGACTTTTTTATGGGACTTTAATCCATTTGGAAAGTGTCTGTCATTCCGCCCGTTGAGTTTATGGTCTGTCTCATCCTAATTGGGCCTTGGGAAATAAGAAATTCAGAAGATGGCCCCCACTACCAAACAAGCACTTCAGCATTATTCATAAAGTCTAACAGCCAAATCACAACAAATACAAGCCTCTGTGAGACCAGGCGCCATATATACTTACTTTTACTTTGTCCTCACCGCCTACAAAGGGAGACAGTGGCCCCTCATTTTATGGATGAGGAGATTTGCTGAGAAAGACTGATGACATGCCTGAGATTATTCTAAGAGGAACTGAGACAAGGATGATTTGAATCCAGATCTCTGATTCCAAAGACTTGCCACTCTGCTGCCCACTGCTTATATTCTGGCAACCAGCCTTCTTTTTCCAAAAAGTTTGGGAGAAATTATTGAAAAGAAATCCTAAAATTTTACTTTGGATTTTAAAGTTCAGAGATGTATTTGTAGCACTAAAGACCATATTGCTAGATACTGGTTTCCATCCAAGCTCCTTTAAGATGGAAGAGTTTCTGTCATTTTTTTTTTCTACCCCAATTGTCAACTCAAGCTTTGCACTCATACAAGTTCGGTGCTGGAGTGGCCCCAGCTCCCTTGAGGGCGTCCCCCACACCCTCGGCCTGCATCATGGTGGCTGCTGCTCCAGCAGGTGCTGAGATCTCTGTGTCAGGAGCCATCCACCTTGGAACCTCCCAGCCCAGTGTGGGGGAAGCACAGAGGATGAAGACTGGGTCCTTCTTGATTTCAGAAGCCATAGATTGGAGATTCCTAAGGTCAGCAAAGACAGGAAATCAGACCAGAAAGTACAAATAAGAGGAAGTTGGTATCAACGTAAAACTGATGACTCACAGATAGGTTCACTCTGACTTTAAGTGGAAAAACAAAATAAAAAGTCTTTAATGGGAAGGGTGGTGCCACATGGGCTGAAAACAAATACTGCTGAAGAATGAAAGAGTCTGTTTCTATTTTTCCAGAGGTCCCAAATATGATTATTGATAGAAACGAATGCACACCCTTTCCAGCTCTGGCCAGGCTAAGCCTGTGAGGTGGATTTCCATAAGAAATGCCTGTGTTGCCTCTGTTGGATCGGGGGTAGCCTGAAGCCGAGAGACGAGGGGGAAGGAGGCCCAGGGCAGCAAGTCTCCATTGCCCCTGCAGCATCTTCTGGGCATTCAGAATTCAAGACTGTGCCAGTACATCTGTGGTCCCTGGATGGGAGGTATCAGAAACCCAAGCCTGGGGGCAAGCACAGGGGCTCCTCCCTCTGAGTCACTGAGCCGACATCGCTTACAGGACAACAGAACAGAAAGAGAAATGTTTCCACTTGAAGCTTGAGTTTGATCCAACTCAGACTGGGCTTTTTATCTGATGGTTTATCTGTTGGTCTTCATAGCTTTCTTTTTTAACCCTAGGCCATATTTATGACTATGAAACCAAGCAGTTTAGGGACATGGAGTTCTTAGGTTCAGACTTCCATGGTCTGGGCATGAAGCAGCTTTGCCTGGAAACGTCTCATGCTGGGGATGGAACCAGGGCTTCCTGAGTCCTGGCCTGTGGCTCCTGGGTGGTCCCAGGTATGACACTAACCTTCGGGGCCTGCCTCTTCATCTGTAGCATGATATTTATGTAGATAAATATTTCTCTAATAGGACAGAATGAGGAAAAATGAATTTCTATAGGCTTTGAAAATAACAAAAAGCACATGTGAATTAATAACAGTTATGCATTTATGAAGTTTCTATGACGTGGCTGGGACTTCACTGGACTCTGGAGGAGATGAGAAAGCAAAAGTCAGTCCTCGAGGAATGGCGGGGGGAGAATGGGTCCTCAATGAGGCCATCTGCATTCCACTGGGGGTAGAGTAGATCCTGGGTAGGTAATGAGTCATTTCAGACTAAAATAAGATTAAAGGTGCTGTACCTGTAAATCTTTTTAAAGTTTTTACTAGGAATTATTGTATGACATTTTTAGGGCAACACAAGGAAATGGACTGCCTGAGTGCTACAGTTCATCAAACAAATCTCTTGGGTTTTCTTTTGTGCTCTATGGTTGTTTTCTGCACCCAAACAATGCATCATTTGTATTTCAGTATTTGTTTCAATAATCTTCTAAATGAACACTGTGAAAATGCACTCATCTGAGATAACACACAGTCCCGACTAACATGCAGAGCAAGAGGGATGAGTCTCCTTTTCATATATCCTTGGGAGCTGTGGCGACTGACACTGAAGGTGTCACAGTATAATGAGGATGAAGATAATGGCATATAATAAAACATATAGCCAACTCAGACCAAGATTTTTAATGAGGCAGGAGCTTGGTTTCACACATTTATTCTTTAGCTTTAGTATCTGGCCCAGAGCCTGCCATATAATCTCTCCTTGTGAAGTGCTATGTGTTAATTAGGGACTGTACCATGCTGTCTTTTTCTTTACTAAAACTGTTCAAGAACTGCTTTGTTTTATTTCTCGCCTGGGTATTCTTAATGATTATTCCTATATGTACCTCCATTCGTCATTGTTAGTTCTTCCCAAGAGTCCTCGCGTGAGGACAACCCAGAGGAGCCGAGCATCATCTCCAACGTTCTGTGGCCACTGAGCTGTTCTTACAAAACGCTAGGGTGCCGAGGAGGACCCAGTTAGGAGCCCTGGGCTAGGCCAGCTACACCACAGCTAGCTGAGCGAGCTTTGCAACCCAAATCGAATCTTTAGGAGACGAGATACATGCATGTGTAGAAGGGCGATTGAATTCTTTTCCATGGTTTCTAACATTTTTGTCTTCTGTTTTAATCTAATGGGCTATTAATTCTGTATCTCCCCTCTCCTCTCAGCTTAAGAGTTTGTGACCATAATTGCTGTTTTCAAATGACTGAATGTCTAGCTTTCTTTCTCTTGTAAACTGCTTACTCTTTCGAGGGGACCATGGCGACAGAGGCTGGCAAGGCCGCAGGTATGTGTGGTGTATCTGTCTGTTTCTTTGGCATTGATGTTTTATCAAGGGACATGTCTCTGAAGGATGGCCATGCCTTCTAACGGCCAGGACTTTGCAGCCCCAATGGCCAGAAGCATAAAGATGTGTAAAGAGGATTTTTTGGTACATTGATCACTGAATGTCTTGCCATGCAGCTTCTGTGATGGAATACTCGGTTCTGTGGGCTCCTTCCTAACCACAATCTAAAGGGTAGTGGGGAGTGGTAATTGTAAAAGTCGCCATCAGCATTAGCTGTTGGGTGATGGCTGTAAGCAGAGTACTACTGTCAGGGGCCAAGCCTCATCCAGTAGACGTTGACATCTTCCCAATGGGTCTCCTTAGAGTCAGTGGTGTGTCCCCATGGCACCTGGGCCTGGTGGGGTGTGGCAGACAGCAGCTGCCCCCCCCCACACACACACACACACGCTGCCACAGCAGGGATCAGGTTGACTGAGCTGCTTGTGGGAGGGATGGAGGAGAAAAAATTTCTTCTTGCTAGCCAGGGATGTACGGACTTCAGAGTTTACTGGGCACAATTGATGTGTTCCTGAAAAGTTCCTCATAAATCACAATTTCTCTTAATTAGATTTTATTTCCCAATTGACATGATTCCAGAGCTTATTCAAGCCTGTTTTCCCCAACTCTCCATTTATGGCCCTGAATTTCTCCTGCTTCCCAACTCCTGTTGTCTCTGAAAACTGTGAACGACCAGTAAGCACCGGGGGACACCACGCTTCCTAAAATTGGCCACGGCTGTCAGCCAGAGGGGCACAGTCACTGCGGGGTGGGCGCTGAGTCAAGTGGTATGGAAATTACTGAGAGCGACCCTGGTCGATCCTTGCATCCTCTGCTGGAGAAATTAGAAACAGTATTCATCTTGCTGAATACAGGCATGCTGTATCATCAAGAGGATTCATGTCAGGTCCAATTTGAGATCATCACAGTAATTGTTACATGTGACAAACTGACATGTGAAGTGATAAATACCTCAGTGCAGCCTCCCTGTTAAAATTCCACAGTGAGTTTTCATGGCCAGGGGGCTGGGATGATGGGCAGGGCGGGAGAGCTTCCTTCATACTGCAGCCTGCCCAGCTCCTCGACATGCCCTATTTCCCTAGAAACCTTCATTAACCCATTTACTTCCTGACGGTTGTATAAATTCTTACCATTTTTCTTCTGCCCCTCCCCAGATGAACTCTGGGGAATTGCTTTCCAAGGGTACTCCATCTAGAAGTGACCCAGCAGCCCTTTTATAAGCACATGTGCTGTGTTCTCAAGAGCTGAGTGTGAAACAGCCCACAAGTCCAGCAAACAACTGCCAGTTGCCTGAATTTCTCAAGGTCAGAAGCTGTTGCTGTGGACAACGGTTCCGGCTTTTACCCCAGGCCCCCATGCTTGAGAGTGGGACAGGTGCGGACTCGGCTGCCCGAGCGACACCTGCAGGAAGGTGGGGGCGTTAGCAGCACATGGGCTGGGAAGCTGGCTCTTGATGTATTCAGAGCCACTCCTGTTCCTTCCTGAATGCTCTGTCCTGTTAGACGCAGCAGCATCCTTGTGCGGAGCAAACCCAGGACACCAGGCAGGCTGCGGTGTCTTCAACTTCTGCAGCATTTGCCACTGAGATGTCCCATCTCTGACAGCAGCTCAGCATCCATGCTTATCATTCCCTTCACTGTGGTTCAGGCTGAGGCTAGATTTCAGGGAGTCCCAGCAGGGGGACCCCGGGCCCCCCAATGGGAGACCCAAGAGTCTGCATGTCTGTGCATCTGTTCCATCATGCTCCAAACCCTTTCGAATTTGCTCCTTTGCATTTTTCCCAATTTTGTTTTTGTTTACTCATATTATGGGTTTCCTTGCCATAAGTAGATTCAGTTATCAAAATATCATCTAAAATTATGATACAGTTATTTCTTTAGAAATCTGATGGCAAGATTTCATGATAGGTCTAATGGCCACCGTTGCTTTGAGGTAGGAATGAATGGAATAGTATCTTACCATACCTGCGGTGACAGTAATGTGACATGAAAGTCACAGGTGCTGCTGACGCCATGGGGGCTCGTTGCCTGAACTCGGAAGGAAAGGAAATGTGAAATGTCAGTTTGGCATTGGTGAGAATGAGGTACAGGGCGAGTGGGTTGGTTTTCCTCTCGCCTGGTTGGTGGATGTGCTGATTTCTATTTCAGGGCCGCTTGGGTTAAGAACCTCATCCTGAGCCTCTTAGAGCCAAGTTTTGTCAACACAGATATGTCTAAACTCATATGTCAGCTTTGCATCAGACGGCTTTCCAGGGATCTGGATGTCGGCGTGATGCTCACAGATCCGAACCCCACCTGTGCCTTCGCTGTGAAAGAACTCACAGCTTCGTTGAAGCGATCCGGCTGCAAGTCTGCATTGCCGCCAGTCCTATGGCCCTCTTCCTTCTCACGCCTAGCGAGAACACGCACGAACAGACCGAGGAAATTTCACGTCCCCTGATGAACGTTCCCTGACGCTCAGCCCTCAGACCTCCCCCGCCCCGCCCTCGCTAGGCTACCCATTGGATGGCTCGCCCAGCTGGGCTGCCTGTTCCGAGCTGCCCACTGGTGACCCGGCCCCGGGTGGCAGTGGGCTTCAGCTCACCTCTGCGGTCGGCTGGAGCACAGGGAGCTCGGGTGGGGACAGAAAACGGGTTTCACTCCCAACCCCAACTTTGTGACCTGCTGCTTGTGTGATTCTTTGGGAAAGCACTTAAGTTCTGTTTTGGCTTTTTTTAAGATTTTATTTATTTATTCATGAGAGACATCGGTAGAGGGAGAAGCAGGCTTCCTGCGGGGAGCCCAGTGCGGGACTCAATCCCAGGACCCCGGGGTCACAAACTGAGCCCAAGGCAGACACTCAACCACTGAGCCACCCAGGGGGCCCCAAGCACTTAGATTCTTAGAGCCTGGGCTCCTTGGATATAAAATGGCGGTAAAAGTGATGAGCCCTCACAGAGTGAAAAGACACCAACTCTGCATGACACAAGGCACCTTATGAATGATGGCTATTGATTGATCATTCGAAAAGCCAAGGGCTTTTTCAGCCAAGACTTCAAGGCTCATTTATAGACCTGTCGCTTGCCTGGCTCTGGCCGACAGCCCCCAGCGGTCTCGTGGGCCCCACTCTTTGTAGCCTCACCCAGTCTCACTGCATCTGACGCTCCTTGCAGACCTCTCTTCCCACATGTTTCCCTAAGTCCAGGGAATCCTGAGCCGAGTAGGCCACATCTATGGACTCACCCAAACTGTACCGGTCCTTCAAGAGCCACGCAAGCCCCTTTTCCACAAAGCTCTCCTTCACTGCTGCAACCCCGGGGACTGTCCCCACCTGACTTCTTTGCACCTGAGCCCTGGGTAGCTCTGCAGCAGTCTGCTCAGGCTGACACCGTGTTGCAGGCTCAGGACTCAAACAACAGAAACGGATCATGTCACAGTTCTGGAGGCCCAAGTCTGAGAGGAGGGTATGTGTGGGCAGGGTTGATTTCTCCTGAGGCGCCTCTCCTTGGCTTGTGGATGGCTGGGTTCCCCGTGTCCTCACGTGGTCTTCCTTCCTGTGTGCAGATGTCTGTGTCCAAGTTCCCTCTTCTTATAAAATCACCAGTCATCGTGGATAAGGACCCACCCTCATGACCTCATTTTAACCAGAGGATCTTCTGAAAGACTCTGTCCCCAAATATGGTCCTACCATGAGGCCCAGGGGTTCGGACTGGGGGACACCACGCTGTGTGTAGCAGCCCCCCTCAGCACGCGGTCACCACCTGCCGAGGCCCCGGCTGCCCTTGCTCTGGGCTGCCCCGAGGCGGTCTTCTCGCCGAGGGAGCAGCGCCCTAGGTCACCCTCACATCCCCATGGTGCTCAAGGCCTCGGCCCGAGGACAGCAGCATGAGGAGGCTGTGAACGGGTACCTCCCCCTAAATCAGGCCCCTGGGCTGATCGGGAAGACAGGGCACGACACTTGCAGGATGGGGCAGAGAAGCCCCATGGCGAAGTGGGAGAGAAGGCGCCGGAGGGCTGCCGAGGATTTTAAATGCTGAAGAGTAAGAGAGAGAGGCCAGCGTAGCTCTCCAAGCTTGAACGGCGCTCAAGGCCAGGCCCCCCTCCCAGAGCAGCGGCCTCTAAGGAAGAGCAAAGCTTCAGGCCCGGGGCGGAGGCCGTGCGGGCAGCCCACTGGGAGCTGCGGGTGTTGTCGGCCACCCGTCCTAGGTCCCCCGCCCTCGCCCTTCTACGGCGAACGAGCACGTAAGCCTTTGCACTCCCGCATTCCAGAACCTGGAGTGTGTACCCCCGGCAGGGTTTATGTCGTGTTGGACAGTTTCAAATACTTCAAGAGGTGAGGTTTTACATTAACTCATGTTTAAATTAAGGCTCTCAATTGTTATTTTATTAGCTACGTTACATTTTTCCTCCCTTCCTTCCTCACTGGACATGCTCCCAGGGTCACCTCATTGGCACTCACAGTTTTTCTGACTGCATCAATGGCGAAGCCCGTATCCAGCCCTCCAGCCCTCACCACCAACCCTGGTTCAGACTGGTATGGCCAGCTGCCAGCTGGACATCTCTGTCTGGGTGTCCAAGACAAACTAAATTCCACGTGTCTCCCCCTTTGCACCTGCTTCTCTTTAGCCCCACTTTATACCTTAAAGCCCGAGGTGGTGGCTTTCTTGTAGCCATCCCCACCCCCAGCGTGAACACACACAGTATGCTATGCACACCTCCAGTCCTCTGCCCACAGCACTCTCCATGCTCATGAGCAAGAGTCTGGATGTTTCTAGAGAAAGATCACACAACCTAGCTAACTTGACTCACTCCAGATTTCATGGTGGAGCTCTGTGCAGTTCACTTTCCACTTCCTGAGATGACCATTGTCCTTAACCCATCTCTGCCCCACAATCACCATCTGAACCCCCAAGAGGATGAGGGCTCCCCGAGGAGATCCAGGCCTGGGCCACCTGTGTGTTCCTCCATCCTGGGCACTGGTGCAGGGGAGCGCTCTGTGAACCACCCCTCCGTCTTCAGCAGGCTGACTCCTGCCCACCCTTGCGCCTGGTGTGGGGCGCCCCTGCTCCAACTCCTTAAAGCCACAAAGTGTTGAAGTTGCATTTTTTAAAATCTCTCCTTTCTCTCCTTAGAATACTCTGTGCTGGGCTCGGAGTGGGCTGGAACAAAGCCCTGAGGCAGGCAGTTCCCTGGGAGTGACTCAGCCTGGGACAGGTTGAATGGGTGCAGAAAGGCAGCTGAGTCTGGATTCTAAGCCTGGGGCTAGGCTGAACCTGGGCATTTTCCCCAGAGCCACGCCACAGGCTGAGTGGGAGGGCACCGTCTGCCTGTGCCTCTGATGGGCCAGGGGCAGAGCTCTCCAGCTGTGAAGGGCTCCCCATCACCTCCAGAAGACAGTGCACATCCCTCAGTCAGGGTGTCTCCAATGTGATTTCCCCCAGTCATGCTCCCTAGACCTGCACCTCCCACTGCACCTGACCACTAGGTTGTGTTCTTGCTTCCCTCCCCCTTCTCACTCCCAGGAGCATCCCCCCACCACTAGGCTTTAAGACCGGATGTAAAAGTCAGCTTGATTTCACCAAGAAGTTTCTGTCACTCGTGACCCCCTTAGCAGACATCTGTGACTCAGCATTCTGTGTCATGGCTGTGAGGACAAGTTTCCCGGGAGCTCTTGGAGCCTTGAACTGAGTTCAGGATGAGGGGTGGAGTTAAACCTGGTTCTGCCAGGGTCATCTGTGGCTTTGGCCACATAGCTGTGATGTCCTGAGCCTCAGTTTCTCATCTTGGAGATGGGGCAGCAATACCTTGTTCAGGGAATTTTTCAGAAGATTTAATGTCGTAGAGGCTGGTTAAGGCTTCCAGGTGGTGCTGGCCAGTAGCAGCACTCAGGAAATAGCAACTTGCTGTGCTCCACCTAAGTCCTTAGGACTGAATTTTTCTAGATGGGCTTGGTGGGGGCAGGGTAGTTTTTTCAATATGTGTGTGAATACAGATTAAAAACTGTTTCCTTGTTTGTCTGGATTGACTCAGCATATGGTAGTGAGTTTTCCTAATTGTTTCTGAAGGTGGAAGTGAGCAAGACTCTGGGGTTGCCCCTCCACACCTTAGAGCACAGCCTGGTTCTCAGCCTTGAGTCACACCAGCATCTCCTGGGGGTGGGTGAGACACAGCTTGCCAGCCTGGCCCCCCGAGTTTCTGATTGGGTAGGTCCAGATAGGACCCAGAACATGCATTTCCAACCAACTCCCAGATGAACTGCTGCTGCTGTATAGGGACCACACTTTCAGCCATTGCCCAAAAAGATACAAGCAAAACATCTATACATTGCTTAGAGATGACCACTCTTCTCTTTTGAGAGCCTCCCCTGGGACATGTTACAAGTAGCTAAATGTCCACTTATTTTGCATTCCCCACATTTTCAATGCCAGTATGAGCTGTGGGAGTGCTCTTCGTGTAGCATTTCTCTCTTTAAAAAAAAAAAAAGAGAGATTTTATTTATTTATTCGAGATAGAGAGCAAAAGAGAAAGCACGATCGGGGTGAGGGACAGAGGGAGAAACAGATTCTCCGGGAGCCTGATATGGGGCTCAATCCCAGGACCCCAGGATCATGGCCTAAGCCAAAGGCAGATGCATAACCTACTGAGCCACCCAGGGGCCTTTTGTGTAGCATTTCCCACACCCTGCCGTCCATAGTCAGAGAAGTCAGGCAAGCATCCTCCTGTGATCCCTGGTTGGGAACTTCCATAGATTCCACCTGGACCAAAAAAAAAAAAAAAAGAGATTCCACCTGGACCTATGACCTGGCCAGAGAGAGCCACACGACCCCACATGCAACCATGTGCACAACGCAGTGGAAAGTCTATGAAAACAGCTGGACAATGAGGTAGGATAGGAAACCTCCCATGGTGAGATTTCTTCAATACATTACCTATTTACCCCTTCCTCTCCACCAGTACATTCCATTTGGGTCTTGAACCTTGAAAGACAGTTATGCTGTCTTAAGTAAGCTGTTGTGGGACCTCATGAAATTGAGCTTTTGTCACCTGGCTGATGTAATTTGCCTGACTTTTCATAGGAATGTGTGTACACATTCTGAATAGCAAACCTAAGAAAACTAATAAACTCATGTAGTAGAACTTCACTAATCTGTGTTAATTCTAGTAAATGGTAGTGTGATAGACTTTTTTTAATTTCCAAATTATAAAATATTTATTTAAAAAATAGGGTATTGTTATTTTCGTGATCATGCTGTAACTCGGACTTGACTAGTTAATGTTGCCAGTAAATTCTCATAGAGGAGACGTGATTTAATGCATAAGTAAGACTTATTTGTAATAGATATAACAATTATTTGTGTATAAATTTTCATTGTAGGATATTTGGGGTTTCTTCCCAATACCTCATTTTCTTAAGGGGTTAATATTCTTCCTACCATCTTGTTTATGTTGCCTGTTTGTCCAGCCTTCCTTCTAATGAATACAAACTTCAAATTAGTGAAACCAACTAAGTCAGGTTTTACTCTATTGGAAAAGCCACTCATGCTAACACACACAAGCAGTGCGCCCCCCACCAGGCCCTGCATGTATGGTCTGAGGACATACGACTGTGGTCAGAGCTTTAGGTGTTTGTCTCTAAACCCTATTCTGTAGCTGACCTATAGCACTAGGGTTGCCTACATGACCCTACCTTGGCCTTCACACATTGATTATGATTACAGGGAAAAATGGAAGCATGGGAGGGTTTATCTTTTAATGCATTTGTCAGAGAAAACTGTGTTTTCCAAACTATGGGTTGTGACCCATGGGTGGCTCACAAAGTCAGTTCAGTGGGTGGAGACCAGCATTTTTTTTTAATGGAATAGGATCAAGCAGGAAATATCAGAGTGTGTTCCAGGCTTTGAGGGTCAGACTGTGTCTTATGTATGTGTGTCTGTCCATGTACCAGGTCACAGCATTAAAAGACTCAAGTTTTAACTGTGGGTCATGGTCAAGCAATTCCAAATACAGGAAAAGATTAACTGAAGGTGAAACTTGTCCCCCTCGATGTCATACTGGCCCCTGCACCCCACATCCTCTCTGGGCTTTGGCAGTGCCATGCCCCTGTGAAACACCAACTTTGTACCATCACTGGCATTCCTTCGCACTGTTGAAGGTTGATTCATGCTTCGGTGTAGTGTCCAGCTCTTAGGACCAGAGAAAACAGAGCCACCCCCAATCCACCCCCACCCCTGACTCATCTAAGTGCTCTTCTTTCAGAGCTCAGCCAAAACATCACACTCTTCCAAACCAACCCCCCTGCTGTTCATACTCCTCTAGCGCCTTGTCCTTCACGGTACCAACTCTTTGCCTGAATGTAAATGTAGGCCTTTGATCAGTTTCCCATTCCCTCTTCCACACTGGCCGCCAGCTCCCTCAGACATGGGGATCAGAGGCAGATCACTGCCTTCTCTTTGAAGGCCTCTATGACTTCTCCAAGTAGGTTTTGGACTTAGTCTACCCTTTGTGTCTTGCATTTATGGGAATCCTGATCAGGAAATGAGAAATCACTTGGCCAAGGTTATATGGTTAAGGGAAGATGGGATGGTTTGCATTGTTCCAGAAGAAGGACCAGAATACTCTATGGGAATTCAAGTTTCCCAGCACACTGACCTCTCAGTGGTTTCCTCCACACTTGTTCTATGACCTACAGTGTAGAATTGATGTGGACACAACTGTGGCCTCTGAGGTGCAATAACATAAATTTTAAATTTGGGTAAGTATTTCATGCCCTAGCTGCCACTCTCAACCTAGTAAAAGTGTGTGCTTGGTAAAATTCTGTTGTAATTTTGTCTCAAAAACTATTCAAAGAAAAATCTTCATAGAAAAAGTGTTTCTTGTCTGCCTACTCATTGATTAGTAAAGTTAGTCTCAATCAGCATGTCTCATTTTCTTAAAAGCCCAGCAACCTTTGGGTTAATTCACACAATTGTGCCATAACCATAAAAGGCCTTAAAGTGGTTTAAGGTTTGGACTTTGAAGAGCTCCAGCTGCCATTAGGAGCCCAGGCTATGAGCTCGGATCCTGGCTCCCCCTCTTCCTCGTTGTGTCACCTTAGGCAGCTTACTAACTCTCCCTGTGCCTTGGCTTCCTCACCTGTCAATTGTGAGTAATGGTAGCGCTTACCTGAGCAGGCTGTCGTAAAGATTACATGAGTCAAGGTGTCAGCGGTCTATAGTAGTTCCTGGCATAGAATAAGAGAGAAATATTAGCTCTCATTAGTAGTATTCCGTTAAGATTCTTTATCTGTTATTTTACAGTCAAAAACCTAGAACTAAAAGTAATCCTAACACTCTGTAAGTAGATAGAATATTTAAGGCCCAGTATGTTTAGAAGCATGCCTTTGCCTCTCCTCACTGTGTCGTGCTTTCCACGTAGAAGGTCTGACAGGAGGCAGGTGGTCAGCGTGGCTCCCAGGTGCTGCAGCCCAGTTGGGCTTTAGGGCATCTCTCCAGTGTTGCCCTGTTTGATAGAATCGCTGATGCTGAGCTAAGTTCAAACTCCCAGTCCAGGGTTTGGAGTCTACTGTGGCTACTTTCTCATCCCACCTAACAATGCATGTTTGAGCAGTGCTTTGTTTCTAGGGATCTCACATGATTCCAAGGGCAGTGATTCTCCAAACAAATGTCACTTTGTGTGGGCTCATGAAACTATCTTCCACCAAGGACACTTGGCACGGCTCTCCCACCTGACCAAAGATTTCAGAACTTCTAGAATTTCGTAACACATACATATATTAAATAACTGCAGAAGGAAATCAGAGTCCCAAGATATCACTTCACCTTACTTTAAAGTTTGCCCTCCCATCACTTTGCTCGTAAAAAGTTGTACTGAGTCAAAAAGGAAAATTGGAAGAGAGCAGAAAGCATCTTAGACTGAAGTTGTGTTCCTCTTACTTCATTAAAAATGCCCACTGTCCACCAGGTTTTGCACCAACAGTGCATCGGCCCTGGAGGGGACACCCATGTGCCACCACAAATGACCAGGCACCAGGCGTCAGAGCCGGATACATAGCCCGGCTCTCAGACAGCAGCTGTGCACGCTTAGGCCCATCCATCAAGTGACCTCGCAGCCCAAGGCCCAGAGGGAGCTGGCGATGGTGGAGAAAGAAAAGGAGGAGGATGGAGAAATGGATTCCTTCAACTGGGTCAGGGTGGGTTCTCTTTCAGCCTTTGAGGTAGAACACTTCGCAGATGGATACGCTGCTCTCGACTCTGTGTAAAGTCATAAATTCAGCAGCAGAATGTGCCTTCAATCGGTGTCCTGGAGTATGTCAATGCTGATGGGAGCTCTGCCCCCAAAGGGTTCCAGATTTGAAAGCATTTGGGAAAAATGGGTTCAATGAAGTTAATCTGGTTTCCTTACATTGTCACTCGGCCCTAGTATCTGAAGGGCTGCTGAGTGAAGTAAGTCAATCGGAAAAGGACAAACAGTGTATGTTCTCATTCATTTGGGGAATATAAATAATAGTGAAAGAGAATATAAGGGAAGGGAGAAGAAATGTGTGGGAAATATCAGGAAGGGAGACAGAACATAAAGACTCCTAACTCTGGGAAACGAACTAGGGGTGGTAGAAGGGGAGGAGGGCGGGGGGTGGAGGGGAATGGGTGACGGGCACTGAGGTGGACACTTGATGGGATGAGCACTGGGTGTTATTCTGTATGTTGGTAAATTGAACACCAATAAAAATTAATTTATTAAAAAAAATAAAATAAATTCCCAAGAAGAGGATACAGGAACAGCGTGGCCAGAACCCAGTTAACCAGGGTCATGCAAATCATGGTGTAGGACTGGAGATGGGCTGATCGGAGGTGGGGCCACAGTCCTGAGGGTCGTGCCTGAGGCAGGTGGCAGGAGAACAGTTTGCCGGAGAATTTGAGGAGCCGGGTTCTCCTCCCAGCCCCCTGACCACGCGGGGACGTGGCCGCCTCTGCCACTCCGCCACTCCGCCACTCCGCCACTCCTTCGT
Source organism: Vulpes vulpes (assembly GCF_048418805.1). Lineage (NCBI taxonomy): Eukaryota > Metazoa > Chordata > Mammalia > Carnivora > Canidae > Vulpes > Vulpes vulpes. Next base: position 70,167,824 of record NC_132782.1, on the reverse strand, counting down.
GTAAAAGGAGAACGGTGCTACCCTTGTGCTGCCCCCCCCCCGCACACCCTACGGTGATGAGCCCTGGAATGTGGGCCAAACAGGCTCCAAAACCCGCAGATGGCCTGCAGAGGTGGGGCGGGGCGGGGGGGCGGTAGGACACCGTTCCGTCCACCAGGACAGGCTCTCTGCTTGTGTTTGTTTGCTTCTGCCTTGCCAAAGGTTTCGCTTACATGCATGAGTCATATTTACTCTGTATAGATAAACATAGAGAGCAGACCACAGCTTCTGCGAGTCCAGAGTAATGCCTGGGATACTTTTTGCCCCTTGACAGCTATGCTGTCTTGTTTGTTCCAAACCCGTTCTCTTTCTTGGTGCTAGAAGGAGCGGTAGCCAGAGCTGTATAGGAAGCCGTAACTGGAAGGTGCCCAGGTGTCCCCAGGACAAGTGAAATGCACAGCCCAGAGGCCTCAGGAAACTGCAAAGTTTTCATATCTTCAGCCTCAAACTCATACAGTGGCAAAAATTCAAGCGATAGGAAGCTATTTATAGTCCTCACTTACCCTACTTGGTGTAGTATCCATACATTTTGCTGTAGAAGATATTAGTGGGTTTAAATATGGGGTGTTGCCCCAGACCACTCTGGAAGTCTTTCCTATACCTGATCTCTACAATATGTTGTCTTTATAAACTTTGAAAAAAATCTGAATTCTGAAACCTGTCTGGCCCCACGGGTTCCAGGTAAGAGGTCAGGGGCTGTCATGGAAACTGAGCCACAAAAGCACATATGAAGATGAATGGCACCCACGCTGGCGGAGGGTTTGAGGAGCAGGCTGTGCTGTTGCTGGGTCAAGGTGACAGGCTGCCACACTCAAGCATGCTCATCATTATTGTGGCCCCTGGCAAGATGCCTCCCCCCTCCCTCCTGTTACTTCCCTCTTGAAGCCTTAGACAAGGCGGTGCCTGGCCCTGGACCAGGTGGTGGGGACCCAGCTCTCTCCTCCATCAGGGCTCTTTGGGAGGCCGCCAGGAAGAAGGCTCCCTGGGACCCCCTCACCCAGGCTGTTCAGTAAAGAAGCAGTTGGCACACACCCCAGGAAGCTAGCTACCGCCAGAAGCCAGCAGTATTTCACGAGCCTTAGAAATCCTGTTGTACCAGTCCATTATAAATTATTGAATTAACACTGCATATTTATAGCAACATCTTAATAGTTTAATAATTTACTCCTCCCTTATGGATCCTTTGGTATATCTCTTTTAATTGTTGGGGAAAAGAGTCCTTTTTAGAGCTGACTTCACTGGGCTCCTCTCTCAGTGATGCTTCCAGAATTCTAAAACAGAATCCAACACAACTGTTCCTAAGCGTAAGGTACCTGACACACAGTAAATTGACCCGTCTACCTGGAAGCCGGTGCTTACCTCCCTTTGCCTGCACCCCAGGGCTGCCACACTGCAGAAACCAGCCAGCCAGTCTCCTGTCAGCCCTGAGAGTCAGGTCACTGGCCCTTAGTGTCCTACACTTGGGTTACATAGATTATGAGACAGTAAAGGGACCTAGCATCATTAATATTGTTTCTAAGGGGGGGGGGGGGAATCTTTCTAGGTCCAAATAAGTGACTGCTCTGCTTTTGGAGCCCTCTCCTGTGTGAGATGTGAGCTGCGGTCCTAAAGCGAGTCATTCCCCACAGAACTCATCAGTGCTTGGTGTTAATAGGACAGGCCATGTGTCCTAATGTAAACCCGCGAATTGGGATGGCTGTGGGGAAGGGAAAAGCTTCAAAATGAAGACCTGGGTCCTCCAGGCATTTCAGAATCCAGCTGAAGAAGCAAAGCCTGCTAGACAGTCGTATTACAGGGAAGGATGGGGGCTGTGCATCTTTATCTTCTCCAAGCTCCTGAGAAAATGCTTTGGATATTATAGTCCCTTTTGCGTGGAGTTGGGCTTTTGTCGTGGGTGAAGTCACACTTCATAAAAGAGATGCTGGTTTCTTTCCAAGGCTGGCTGCTATTTTAAAAATATTTATTTATTTACTTATTTGACAGAGCGAGAGCACAAAGCAGGGGGAGGGAGAGGGAGAAGCAGACTCCCTGCTGAGCAGGGAGCCCCATGAGGGGCTCGATTCCAGGACCCCGGGATCATGACCTGAGCCCAAGACAGAACTTGACAGCCTGAGCCATCCAGGCGCTCCACGGTTGGCTGCTTTTGAGCCTGGGCCTCCATCTGGTGACCTCCACATTTTGAACCATTCTAGATTTTTAGGTAAGTATGGCAAGAGTCCTGCAAAGAAATTCAGCGCTGTTGGCAGCTGCCAAGAATCGCCATATAGAAAGGAGGGAGGGGTATGTTAAAGGTCATAATTCAGACTCTCAAAAACTGTCTTAAGGAGGAACATACCCTTCCTTCTCCTTTTTCTGCCCCTTATCCTTTAAGATTCAACTGATGGTCACATCACCATTCTCAAGTTTGACGTCAGATGATCTGAAGAAGTGCCTCTTGGCCTGAGCTCTTTCTTAATGGGGAGAAAACTGTGGACAAGTTCAGGATCAGTCTGGCAGTCACCGGAGGAATAGCCCACTTGCTCAGGAACCCCAGGTTCCCTACCCATCACCAGCTGGCCTGGTGCAGCAGGTTGGTAGGTAACAAACCTGGTCGGATCTCTAATTGCTCCCTTGCAAGCCTTTGATGCTCTCCGCACACGAGGAGTTACGTGTGTTTCCAAGTCGTGAGCAACAAACAGCCTCAGTGAATCCCCCACGTTAATTTGCCCTCGCCATCACTACAGACCAAGCTAGTGTGCTTGTGTGGCCTTAACGGGATCTGTTATGGCTCCGTGTGCACCGGACACTGCTGGTGCTACAGAGCACCAAAGCCAACCACCGTCCTCGACCTGGAAGGGGAGCTAGATGTGCGAGAGCCACGCTGCATGGATAAGTGGGAAGCTTTTGTGGGAACACAGCTGGGAGATAACCTGTTTCAGCCAGTGGATCAGGGAAGGCAATGAAACATGACATGCGAGCAGGCCTTTAGGTGGTGCTTACCAGGTGGCTCGGTGTTAAAGTCCGGCAGAGCGGATGCAGCATCTCTTCCACACACAGTGAAACTCCCAAAAGTCTCAGGAATGTTGAGGATCATTCTAGAATTCTGTGTCTTAGCTTGTAGTGACCGTGCAACATGTTCAGTATGTTTCTAAGGGTGAAAGGAAGCGCTGCTAGTAGTTACACCAAGACCGAAGCCGAGCAGCCAGCCAGGCCCAGGAGTCAGGGACGCATGAGCATCCCAGGGATAACCGGCTGAGTCTCCCTCCCCTCTACTGGTCAAAGAGAGGCAGCAGGAGGTTAGCTGCCTTTCTTTTTTTTTTTTTTTTCTAGAAGAGGATAGGAAGGCAAACATCATGCCATCTGCCTTTGTATCATTTCTGAAGACTGCATTGCAGAAAATGTTTGTACTTATGTCACCCAAAGTGGTTTAGGACTCTCACAGCCGTGTTACTGCACCATAAAAATGCCATCTTTTCCTTTCTACTCAGATCAGCACTTTTTTGAGGCAAATGCTGACGAAAAGCAACAAATTACATCTTGAGCTTGAGAAGAACTCCCCTTTAGGGTTCTTTGTACCTGATAGAACTTACTTCTTTCAGATAGGGTTCCACGTTACTGCTCCTCTTCCCTCTGCCTCTGCCCTTGTGAAATAAGCAGAAAGGATGTAAATGATTTTGATGCAAATGATTCTGATCTGGATGCTTCATCCATGTTCATGTAACTCATTTGAAAAACTGCACTTTTGTTTCCTTGAGAAAGTTCAAGGTGAGTGGATGCTTCGGGTCCCTGCCATGCCCCCACTTGCCCCAGGCGGGCTCCCTGCTCCACATAGGTGTCACCTTTCCTTGGGGTCCTTCCCTCTGATTTCCAGTGTGACGGCTTGATTATCAAATGCTTACCTGAGGCTATGAAACAGTACAAACACAGAGGATTTACACTCTATACTCCAGCATCCACATAGATTCTGGAATAGTACTGCTTTCAAATATTCTCTCCCGCTGTCCTCACAAAGGATTTCCATTTGCCAGGCAGTATGTTCTGGTTTTGGATAATAAAATGCAAAGCAGTCAGGTTACCTTATCTATAGCATGTGGCCAAGAAAAACAAGGGCCCTGGTTCATTGACAAGTAGGTCAAATCTGTCTTGAGTTCCAGTCTACCGTGGAGAGCCCAGATGCAGTTAGCCTCCAGGAGGGCAGGCCCCCATCCGTGTCTTCAGTACCCAGCCCCATGGCTGGGGCCAGTGGTTGCTCAGAAAATGTTTATTCGATGCAAGGGCCCAGGCACGATGATAGAATGCAGAGATCCACATGCACAGTCCCGCCTTGCCCCTGGTGTCTGCACTGTCTTGGCCTTCAGCTGTGTCATAACTGTGCTCCCCAGCCAGAACCTACTCTTCAACTGAAATGTCCACCTCTCCCAACCCTAACAAAGGACAAAGGAAAAGATCCCATCTTCCTTTTCCCAGCCTTGTTTGCCTTACATTCTAGATCATTTACATTTGTTATGATTGGCCACTGTTACTGACCTGGAAGTGCTTACACTCCTCTGAACTGTAACCATGCTGTTCCTGTACTTTGCCTCACTCCCCCAGAATAGGTGGCCTTAGGTGTGGATTTATTTGCCCAACCATGGTGGAGGAAGGCAGGCTCTGGTATAAGGCTCTGTTCAGGCCTGCCGTCTCAAAGGGAGGATTATAAAATATAAGTTCTCCTTTGATTCCCTTACGCTTAGCCCTTACCCCTCAAAGCACATCACATCCAGTCTGCTGAGAGGATAACCAGGATGTCTCATTGTGGACCTCAGTGTTTGTGGCTGTGGCCACAGGATGGTCTCTCCTTGGTCCCCAGGTCACTGCTTGTCAGTCCTCTCCCCATCTGGCCACATCCACATCATGGTCCTCGAGCACTGCCTTGGGTTGCCAGGATTCATCCTCCAGACACCAGGATGTGCTTCTCCACTCCTGCTTTTACACTAGGAGAGCTGTTACCCTGCACACCCTTTCCTTCTATAACATGGCCTAGAAAAATCTGCTTCAGTTTACATACTAACCTAATAATGGTTCTCTCCTTGAGTCACACTTTATATGTACTGCATGCCTATCACGTGGAGCTCACTTGATCTTCCCTAAATTCCCATGAACTCCAGAGGGGGTAGTTAGCTCCTTATTTCAGATAAGGAAACTGAGTCTCAAGTGTCTGCTGCCACCTGGCTGTCAGTTTGAATGTGTGTTTTCTGGCTGCTGGCCCAGTTCTCTTTCAGCCCCTTGGAGCTGCCTCACCATCCAGTTATCTGCTTGACTTTTCAATACAAGGCATGTTGAATGCTTCACTGGTGGTGAGAACAGGTTATCTGGCTGTCTCCATGGAAGGAAAGGAAGCAAAGGCCCAAAGGGAGCATTTGGAAGGTGGAGGTGGTAACGAGAGCTTTGGCCATGGGGTCCCAGGTGGCATGTGTTGGAGGCTTGCTTTGTCTTGTGCCCCCGTCCTTCCCTTGGCCACCTGAAGTCCTTACTCACCAAGTTCAGGGAGATTCTCCGATTCCCCACAAGTCCCCAGGAGCAGCCCTAGGGACTTTGTATCCTTGACAGAGGATCAGCCCATGGAAGTTCTTCCTGTCTGTAAGGACAAGGACATGCTCTGTTTTCTTATGGTTGCCACAGACACTGGCCACATTGAAACACGGACAGCCTGTTTCTGGAGAATCACGATGACCTGTTTTCCGCTTGAGCTTCTGGCAGACCTCACAGGAGCATCCTGTTGGCCTCTTGATGACATTCAGGAGGCCCCTGGGTCCAGCTCCCTGCTGCTTTTCATCCATACCCCTAATGGACGATGAGGGAGCACCAGGCACTCATTAGCGGAGAAGAGATGGTAAGGAGGAGTGGGGGCGAGCAGGCCTGTGTCCCTCCAGCTACTGAGCAGCAGGAAGCAGAAGCGCACCAGATATAACTCAAACACTGCCTAATTCTGAGGCACGCTTGGTACTCTCCGACATAGAACTGTTGAATGAGAAAACAAGTGATACCAGCAGATAAACCACAATAAACCTTGGGACCCTGAACATATTCATTTACCCAGGGAGCGAGCGACTGGTCGCCAAGACCAGAACATCATGACAGTTCAATGTCAGGGAGTGCATGAAGACTTCAGTAAGTGCCTGGAGTGCTTTTCTCACAACCGGAAGTGACTTTGGTGTTAGTCTGTACCAGGCCTGTCCCTGTCTGCTCCTGTGCTATTGGGATGTTCTGGGGCATCTGCTCTAAACAGGGTGGGGTTCTTGGATTGAATTCAAGTCATCCCAACTCTAACTGGTTTGGAAGAGTAAGCCGAATCAGAAGTGGGTTTGGGTTCCTGTCCACTTCACTTTGCTCCTCTTTTTCCGTTAAGTCCTGAAAACGCATGGGAGTGTGCTGTGACATGAGGAGGGTCCAAGAGCTAGTGTTTGCTGGCAGGCAGCAGCTGAATTTGCAAATCTGGAGACCTTTGAAGGCAGCAGCTTATCGTGTCCACCAGGCCGGCTGGGCTGGGACTGCTGCTATCAGCTCACCAGATCCCTCCCTGCCAGGAGTTTGGAGGGTGGATTAAGGATATAATTACAGGCGAATCCAGCAACAGAGAAATCCAAAAGCTCTTGTCCATCATGCCATGTACTTGACTTTAACCTAAGCCGTGTTGAGTCCTCCCCAGCCATATTTTGACTTTTGCTAGATACAAAGCTCCCATGGCTGAAAGTCTCCTGAGAGCAAGTGAAAGCTGGCATCTCTCCTCTTTTATTGTTGGGTTCTCCACAAAAAACAAAAACAAACAAACAAACAAAAAATATCCGAGTGCTGGCTGGCCCCATTTCATTTCAGCTACCTGTACATCTGGAGATGGAAGTAGACCCAGGCCAGATGAGTTTTGAGTGTCTGTATTTGATTTAATGTGTACTTCATTCTAATAGAAATTCTGTAAGCAGTTGTCAGATTTTTTTCCTACTTACACAGTCATTCTCCCACTTAAAGCTCTGACAGCTCTAGAAAATACATACTTCATACTTTAAACCACAGACACCCTCCTCCCAAACTCATATCATTGTAAACATGACCCATGACCCTAAAATAGCCAACTGGATCTGATTTCAAAATACAGACAATAAATACTTTCCTTTTGGCACCCACCAACTCAGCAGTAACTACTCACTGACATTCCCTATGATTGAACTTCCAAAGTATGACCCCAGGACATGGATGTGTTCAGAATCAAAGATACGATGGTTTTAAGTATAAATGTTACTTACTGAAATGAAGTAGCATTTAAAATTTTTAAGACATATATGGTAGTTACACAGATTGTCTGATAATTAAACAAATTAAGCCAGAGAAAACAGCATTTCTCTGTTATAAAGAGCACAGTGCAGAGCAAGTACTTAGAACAGGCACTTCCCAGGCGGTACTAGGAGCCTTTCCAACCATCACCAAATATTTCTTGATTTAGCATATTTAGGGGCGGCCCACCTACAGCAAACGTCTTCCAACAATGTAGCTTTAGAGCTAACCAACAGGCAAGCTTTTTTCCCCAGCATCTCCTACATTACCACATACGTGGTAAAATACAGATTTTTTTTTTATTTTTTTTATTTTTTATTTTTTTAGATTTTTTTTTTTAATTTCAAAACTTAGCCCTTGCCTTTAATAATAATCTACATTCTTCCTAAAAGGAGGTATCTTCCCTGGAACATTTAGTGACATCAAGGAAGCAGTCCTCCCCCCATGCTGTTTGAATAATACAGGATGCTGGGAGTTGAGGTGGGCAGGGGCTCAAATTCTTTGGCACTGGAACGTCTTCTCTCCATAAAAACCCTCTAGTCCTACCCCCACGGCACTGTATGGGCTCAAAACAAGGAATGAGAAAATCAGGTTCAAAGAAGCTCTAAGAAACATTGGAATTGTTATCACAAAGGGAGGGAGGGAGGGAGAGAGAAAAAATAATTTTTAAATTACAATTTAGAAGACAAAAGAGCAACTTGTGGGCTTTCTTTATATAGGAAATTAATTCAATATCTGTTACCGCTAAATGCAGTTTTGTCAGTGGAGACAGCATCTAAGCACAGTGGATACATTATTCCACTTAAACGACCAACTCTTCTATGAAGTAGGTGTTCCCATTAGACAGGTGGACACTGAGGCTCAGAGAACCTACTCATCTCCTGTGAGATTTGAACCCAGAGCCATTAGTCTCCAGAGCCCAGGTCCTCAAACGCTCCAGTACACCCTTTGCTCTGCGCTGCCGACCTTACCCGAGCTCTCTGCAGAGGCATGGCACAATGAAGCAGGTTTTCTAAGCTGTGCAGGTGTCAGGCACCTAGCCTCACCTGCCCACACCCAGCAGGAAGTGTGGTCGGGGTTCCTCTCACCCCATGTGCTCACCCCTCTATTGTGATGAACGCAGAGGTGATCTCTGGCAGGACGACCCCTGCATATTAAGTCTGTAAGATACTCGCTGCACTTCTCTTCCCTGCGTCCAGTGAAGAGCCCAGTGAAGAGCGACAAGGAGTAAGGACAAAGGGAAGAGGACGGGAAGGCCCTAAGTCCCTCGAGGAGATCTCCGTACGGAAAAAGCACTAAGCTTAGCTTTCTGGAAATATGTGTCTAGAGGTAAAGGCCCTGGCTAAACAGTCAGTAGCTCTCGCCCTGGGTCTTGATGTCTGTGGAGCCCACCGTTCACGTGTAAGCCACACTTGCCCTGCACACTCGGGACTTGGAGTGTCAGCCTCCTCTAATGCTGGGGGGTGAAGTGCTGGCATCTGGGTCGGCATGCAGTCGAGCACGTGTGGGTGGGGTGCCAGCTAGCAGAGCCTTTTGAGAAGCCCTCTCACATGGAGACCCGGGCCCCCACTTGTCCTAAGGACGGACTCCGAAGGACAGGCCTGGCGAAGGTTCTGTCCAAAGTCAGGACACTCGCTCAGGGGTTCTGAACAAGGCAGGAGAGAGCAGGAGAGATTTGTAAGAGATCTGTTTTTAAGATTTTATTTATTTATTCATGAGACTCACAGAGAGCGAGGCAGAGACAGAGGCAGAGGGAAAAAGAGATTGGGACTCGATCCCAGGACCCCGGGAAGGCAGACCCTCAACCCCTGAGCCACCCAGTGTTCCCTGCACAGGCCTTTAAAAAAAAAGATTTTACAAAGTCCACTTACCAAATCCAAAAGGAACTGGGCTCCTGGTTATTTTCTCTCAGATTTAGAATTTTAGCTAAAGCATTGGAATTGTTCTATTTTTACCTTTGTCAGACTCACAGGACAACTACGTATGCCATAGGGACAGGGGCACACACCTGTCCTTAGGTGCCAGCAGCCCCTGCCCCCCAGGGACATGCAGCCCCCAGCCTTCCTGTGCATAGAGGAGCCTCTCAGGCTTTGAGGCCCGACCGCCAGCAGCTCAAAGGGCCGGCAGCGCCATCTAGTGGGAATGTTCTGGGCCCCTGAACAAGTGGGAAGGAAGCAGGTCTGTGAAGGACATAACAAAGAAACGTCTGGGTGCTGTCACGTGGGCTGTTTCCTCTGGTCACCAGCCACGCTAATTACTGTTTTGGTGCCTCGAAAATTAACAACCCAAATAAATTAACACCAAGCCAGAAAGGTATCTCAAGAAAGAAGTGACTAAGAAGGACTTGCTTTCCGTATATTTACTAGAAAATGTATATCCATCAGCCCAGGTGGGAAGATATTTTTCTGTAAACTCCATGAAAAAAGGACACGCGTTTAGAGCAAAGTCAAAAGACAGTAGCAGAATCTGCTTCCAGGTTGCCTGAAGAGCGCTGCCCTTAGGGCGCAGGGAGACCAGCTGCCTCAGGGGTTCCTCACGGGCTGGGCCACACCCCACGCACCCCCGCATTGTGGGAGAAGAGCAAAAGAGGCTCCCGGTTGACCTCACTCACTTTACTGACAAAAGCAAATCGAATCACACCCCTTCTCTCTGCTGACTGGTGCCCCAGCACCATGTGCTTCCTGTCATCCCTGTGGGCCTCCGAGTAGACCTCACCTTGTCAGGGTCTGTGTTGACCCCCCCCCAATGAAGGCACCCCCTGAGCGGCAGCCATGCTCCCTGGGCCCACGGGGGCTCAGTCGGTGCAACTCCCGGGAGGCAGCCCCTCTGCACGAGGGTGCATGGTGTTTCCATGTGTGGGGCTGCATTTGGAGAACCCCACCTCTTCCCCGTTCTAACCACACATGACACCCTTGAAAGCCTTTGTGGTCTGGGAGCAGCTCGATGCTCCTTGTGAGCAGGCCACAGGTTGAGGCCTCATGGAACTGTTGGCTGCTCACTGAAAAACGAAATCGAGAGTCTGACACAGCCTTCTGGGCCTGAGTGTGTGGGGGAGCACCACCCCCTGACTCACCAGGCAACTCTGACCATCAGGGAGATTTCGGGGGGAAATCCCCATCTGAGCATACACATGCTCTCTTACCAGGAAGGGAGGTAAAATAACCCCCTCCCAGGGCCTGATAGTAGCCTTTTCTGGATGGTGCTGTGCTTCTGCTGACCACTGCCAATGTCCCAGCCAGGCCTCCTTCCATCCTCGCTTCCTGTACTGTGACAGGCGCTGTGGGCAGAGGAGGGGCTGGTGGCCTCAGAACTGAGCACTTGGAACCCCTTACTACCCAGCCTGGTGCCTCAGAGCACACCAGCCTCCGCCATAAGCTCTGGTGGCCCCATCACGGTCCTTGGCTGCCTCATCATTGCCATTCATTTCTTCCTGTCCTGAGTGGGCTGAGAAGCTGTCTGAACCGTGTCAAAATAGAAATCAGATAGAGTGAGGGCCTAGAACATGAGATAGAGTGAGGGCCAAGTCAAGTCCGTGGGTTCTGTGAGGTCTGATTGGTTTATCACAGATTGTTTTGTTCACTTGGGCCACCTTTGTGTCCCAGATAAACAGGGTATTTATTATTCCACATGGCTGGGGGATCCGGAGATCAAACAAAACTGAACCAGGTATGAATTGGCAGTGGAAACGAAAAGCAGGGTGCATAGGGTGGAGACGTGTCATCTCAACACTGACAGTTATGGGAGTGTTTGAACAGTGTGTGCATGTACAGTCACCTGAGGAGGTAGGGTCCACTGCCATCCCATTTTACAGAGGAGGAAACTAAGCCTCAGAACCATCAAACACCATCCCCCCAACCCATCATTGGCAGAGCCAGGGCTCGAACATGGACATCCAGGTTCAGAACCCGTGCTTGGCGGGCCCTTTCTGCCACTTTTCTTCCTGGCCTCCTTCTTGGACCATGTCAGCTGTGTTTTGGCTTGATAGATAGTTTGGAACCTTCACTGGGCTTTGTTTCTGAAGCGCGAGAACCGAGGTGTGCACGAGGGTAGAACCAATGACCCAGCAAAGAGCAACAAGCTGAGAACTCAGGGGCCCACTCCCTCCTGCTCTGCCTGTGGCACTACCAACAAATTTCAGCCTCTTGCATCCACCATAGCTTCATCCGTAAAATAAAGATGACGCCTGCGGAGGAGAATCATGTGAGCTAATTTACATGGAAGTGCTCTGTACCCTAGTGAAGTGCTAGAGACATAAATGATAGATTTCAAGAAAAAAAAATCCATTATCAGCTCAAAAAGTAAATACTAAGGCAGATTTGAACACATTCGAATCTGTCTGGTTGAATGAGGAATTCTGTGATTACATTTACATTACTTACCTTTAAAATCTACATCTAAATCATAGATAGAAGACACAATCTGAACATAGAGGCCACGAAATGACCCTCTTCTCAGCCCTGAAATGAGGGCATTGGGCTAGTGCCCTGGCCTGCCCTTGTTCCAAGTGACCTCTGGGCACTTAGATCCTGTGCAAACTTCAGGCAATTACTTAACCTCTCTGAGTTCCCATTCCTCCGGTTATAAAGTGGACATGATAGTCCCTACCTCTCAAGTTTGAGAGGGTTGGATACAGTAATTCTGGGTAAAGCGCTTAACTCAGTGCCTGGCCCATGGTGAGTGGTCAGTAGATAGGAGCTGTTATCACCTGAGATCATTCCTGTCCCTTTAGAGAAATTAAGAAAAAAGCAATCCATTAAAGGCTGCATGACCCCATCTCTATATAAACACCTCCTTCTGATATTTTCAGAGTGCATTTACATGAAGAGGAGAAAGTATTTGCAGAGGATAACATACTGTATGTCCTTGAACCCAGATCAAAAGCATTCATGTGAAATGCTTCTGTTAAATAGAACTCTCCAGTAATGCCTTTGCTGCCATGTTGACTACTTGCGGTGGGATCAGTGAAGTGACTGGACTCCTAGTCCTACTGATCAGTCTGTGTGTGTGTGTGTGTGTGTGTCCATCCCACAGTGCTCCTACACGGCAACTAGGCAACTCTGATCTGTGTCAGAGCGCTGGGGAAGGCATAGGCCAACCGCACTGACCACCACCTCGCAATCATAGAAGCCTATTTTTGGAGGAGGGTGGAACAGATCTCCCCTGGAGTTAAGGGAGGAAGAGGAAGGATCCCGTAAAACGAGCTTGGAAAGCAGGGTTGGTGCAGGGCAGCGGGTACAAACTCGTGCTGACCATGTTGCCTATCAATAACAGTCCTGGGAAGGTTAGCATTTTGGTCCTTGCCATTGAGGCCAGAATCATTTCCCTAGGGTGCACTGCTCCCTGTAACTTTGAGCAAGAGTAGTCTGCCCTGGACCAGGTCAGCATCCTGCAGAGGCCTGGGTTGCTGGGGTCTATGTGGGGTGTAGATGCTGTTCTGGGCAAGACTCTAGAGACTACACTGAAATAGAGGTGGGGGGACCCCAGGAAGGGAAGGAATTTGCAATCATGCCCTGTAACCTGGGAAAGGGGTGTCTCAGCGGGCCTGTGATCCCCGAACATCAAAGGCCTGTCGCACAAGAGAGAAGACGCTTTGTCTTAGGATGGAGCCGCTGGGCAAAATGTCAGGGCTGGGGACAGTGCAGAGGCCATCCCGAGGGCCCTGGAGCTTCTTGTCCACAGAGGCCCCAAGACACAGGCCAGAGTGCGGTCCACATGGAGGGAAGCTGGACTTGCAGCCCTAAAGCACAGGGCAGCCGAGCTACACCTTGCAGAGCTGGGCAGGACACGGTGCATCGCCCAGGACTTGTGCTGACTGTCCAGGTTGTGAGGTCTTAGGACACAAAAGAAAGAATGTAAAGTAATCTTGATAGCTTTTCTGTTGATCTCATGTTGGCCTAGTTCAGATATGTTGAGTTGAATTAAATACATTGACATTTATTTCAGTAATTGCTGTTTTAGATTTTAGGAGAGTTTTAAACATATGAATTGTTTTCACAGCCCTGGAGACTTTTATTTAAAAATGAGACCAGTGAGGTGCATGGGCGGCAAGAGTCAGTTGAGCGTCCGATTCTTGGTTTTGGCTCAGGTCATGATCTTAGGGTCATGGTTTCGAGTCCTAAGTCGGGCTCCATGCTCAGCAGGCCTTTTGCTTGAGATTCTTTCCCTCTGCCTCTACTCCCACACTCTCTTCTTTCTCTGTCTCTGTCTCTAAAATAAATAAATAAATCTTTAAAAAATAAAATAAAGATGAGACCAGCAAACCCGCTCCTGAGGGCCATCTGCATTCCACAGTGTCACTCATTCTCTAAACTTTCCTGGCATTTTATCCTGCCTGTCAGGAATCCCAAGAAGACATAAACCTTGTTCATCAAGGAACCTTGTAAAATAAATAATAAGCAAATGTAGTTCAGGACAGATGACCCTGGTGACACTGTGATGTGGTCCTGAACAGGTGAGCCCTGGAAACCTCCCTGCTTCAGATATTTGGCAGCTGTTCAGACCAGGTGTGAAGAAGCGGCGGTTCTGCTGATGTATAAGAAGCCGTTACTGGGGCGCTAATCCCCACTAATTCCGCCTCGCTTGCAGTTCCTTTAAGTTTAGATAAGTGTGGTTTTTAGAAACTGGAAAAGCCTGAGGATGTGGGGAGGGCAGGAATGATATTTTTCACTGTCTCTGTTTCCTGAGAGAAAGTAATGTTGCATCTTCAAAACAACATCTGTCAGAATGATTTTCATCAGATTAAATAAATCCTCAAAGCTGCGATCACAGTTTATAGAATCTTGGAAATGTAGGTTATGCTTTGCATGGAGCCCTAATGGAGTTTAAAATATGTGTTTTTTTGCAAACACAGCTTTGTAAGCAGACTCTTTACCGGGGTTTCTCGTTTGTGAATTTTTGTTGAAGCTACCATATCTCAAGGAGTTTTAGGAAGTGCTTTTATGAGATAAACGTAATAAACAATCATTTACCAGTTTGAGATGCTATTAATTGTAGGTGGAAAAAGACAAGGAGCTGCGTGCCCTTTGGCCAAGCCTGATGAAAACCTGCACCGTAACACAGGCTGTGCCAAAAAGCTACATGAAAATCCACGTCTCTGTGAGGTGGCACTCAAGAGGTCAGCCTTCTGTCCTCTTGTCACTGGTGGCTACCATATGTCCTTACAGTCGATTATAGCCTTTTTGGCTTCAGAGGGGAGAAGAACATTTGGGGGGGGGGGCGGAGATTGATGTCATAAAGACCTTGGATGAATGATCAATGCACATTGATATGTATTATCCCCTGCTGCAAGGAAGCTTATTTTTTTTAAGATTATATTTATTTATTTATTTGAGAGGAGAGTAAGTGTGCACATGTGTGCCCATGAGCTGGAAGTGTGGAGAGAGAGGCAGAGGGAGAGGAAGAAACAGACTCCCCGCTGAGTAGGGAGCCCAATGCAGGGCTTGATTCCAGAACCCAGGGATCATGACCTGAGCTGAAGACAGACACTTAACCGACGGAGCCACCCAGGGGTCCCAAGGAATCTTATTCTTTAAATTAGTAGCTAAGTCTAAACAACAGCTAGGTACCACGTTTCACACATTAAGATGCCTACTACCAAAAAAACAAAACAAAACAAAACAAAACCAAAAAACCCAGAAAGTAATAATGATTGGCAATGTGCATAAATTGGAACTTGTGCTTTGCTGATGAGAATCTTGAATGGTGGAGCTTCCGTGGAAAACCACTTGGTAGTTCCTCAAAATTGAGCACAGAATTATCATAGGACCCAGAAGTTCCACTTGTGAGTGTATACACGAAAGACTTGAAAACAGGGACTCAAACAGATCCTATTACACCAGTGTTCACTGCATCATTAATCAGAGCAGCCAAAAGGTGGAAACAACACAAGTGTCCATCAGTGCTGAATGGATAAACAGAATATGGCCTACCCATATAAAGACATATAATTCAGCCTGAAAAAGAAGGAAATTCTGATATGTGCTACAACCTGAGTGAACCTTAGGCTAAGGGACATAAGCAAGACATAAAAGGACAAATACTGTGTGAATCCATTCATATGCAGTACCCAGAGTGGTTCAGTTCTTAGGACAGAAAGTATAGCAGCAGTTGCCAGGGGCGGGGGATCAGGCTGGATGAGGGGCTTGGAGAAGGGGCCATGGAAGGCGCTGGGGGTGGGGCTGGGACTGGGGGTTGCTCTGTAATAGTTTCTCCTAAGGATGCTGAAAAAGCTCTGCAAATGCATGGTCATGATGGCCGCGTAACATTGTGCACGTACTATGCCACTCCATTGTACAGCTGTATAATTAGAAATGGCTAGAATGGTGGGGCTCCTGGGTGGCATAGTCTGTTAGGCTATTGACTCTCAGTTTTGGCTCAAGTCATGGTCTCAGAGTCAAGATATCGAGCCCCACATTAGGCTCCACGCTCAATGCAGAGTCTGCTTGAGATTCTCTCTCCCTCTCCCTCTGCCCCTCCAGCTTGTGCTCTTTCTCTCTAAAATAAGTAAATTTTTAAAATATTTTAAATAAATAAATCAGGGTAAAATGGTCAATTATTTTTTGAATTAGTTGTTCAGTTAGCTAGGGTTTTAAAGCAAACCTGGCAGGGAGGGGAGAGTGCACTCCAATTTTAAGAACATCCTCTACCTGGAGCTGACAGGAGCTAACACAGACTCAGTTCTCCTCTACAAGCTTGCGCATACCACACAATCCTTGAATGTTTTCTGTTTTGGGCTTTTTTTTAACATTTTTTTCCTCCAAATTTTTATTTAAGTTCTAGTTCACATATAGTGTAATATTGGTTTCAGATGCAGAATTCAGTGATTCATCACTTACATAGAATACCCAATGCTCATCCCAAGTGCCCTCGTAACCCATCCCCCCAACAACCCTGTTTGTTCCCTATCATTGAGATTCTCTTATGGTTTGCTTCTTTCTCTCTCTTCTTTTTTTCCTTTCCCTTACGTTCACCTGTTTTGTTTCCTAAATTCCAGTTATGAGTGAAATCATATGGTATTTGTCTTTCTCTGACTTATTTCACTTAGCATAATACCCTCTAGCTCTATCTACATCATTGTAAATGGCAATATTTAATTCTTTTTTGTGGCCGAGTAATCTTCTGTTTTATATATATACCATATTTTCCTTATCCTTTCATCAATCGATGGACACAAGTGTTCTTTTGGACACAAGGGTTCTTTTCCATAGTTCAGCTACTGTTGATAAAACTGCTGCTGTAAACATCGGGGTGCATGAGTAAATTCCTAGTACTGCAATTGCTGGGTCGTAGGGCAGGTCTATTTTTAGGTTTTTGAGGAACCTCCACACTGCTTTCCAGAGTGGCTGCGCCAGCTTGCATTCCCACCAACAGAGTGAGAGGGTTCCCCTTTCTCCACATCCTCACCAACATCTGTTGTCTCCTGTGTTGTTAATTTTAGCCATTCTGAGAGTCATGAGATGCTATCTCATTGTGGTTTTGATTTGTATTTCCCTGATGATGAGTCATGTTCAGGATCTTTTCATGTGTCTCTTAGCCATCTGGATGTCTTCTTTGGAAAAATGGTTATTTGTGTCTTTTGCCCATTTCTTAACTGGATTATTTGGGTATGGGATGTTGAGTTTAATAAGTTCTTTTAAATAAGATTTTGGATAATAACCTTTTATCTGATATGTCATTTGCAAATATCTTCTTCCATTCCATAGGCTGCTTTTTAATTTTGTTGATTGTTTCCTTCGCTGTGCAGAAGTTTTTATCTTGATGAAGTCCCAATGGTTCATTTTTGCTTTGGTTTCCCTTGCCCCCATTGATATGTCTAGTAAGAACTTGCGATGGCCAGAGTCAGAGAGGTTGCTGTCTGTGTTCTGCCCTAGGATTTTGATGGTTTCTTGTCTCATGTTTAGGTCCTTCATCTTCTGTGTGTGTGACTGTCCAGTTTTCCCAGCACCATTTGTTGAAGAGACTGTCTTTCGTCCAATGGATATTCTTTCCTGCTTTGTCAAAGATGAGTTGACCAAATAGTTGTGGCTGTATTTCTTGGTTTCCTATTCTGTTCCATTGATCTATGTGTCTGCTTTTGTGCCAGTGCCATACTGTTTTGATGACTGCAGTTTTGTAATAGAGCTTGAAGTCCAGAATCATGATGCCTCCAGCTTTGCTTTGCTTTATCAGGATTGCTTTGCTATTCAGGGTCTTTTGTGGTTCCATACAAATTTTAGGATTATTTGTTCCAGCTCTCTGAGAAATGCTGGTGGTATTTTGATAGGGATTATGTTAAATGTGTAGATTCCTTCAGGTAGTATAGACATTTTGGCATAAGTGTTTGTTCTTCCAATTCATGAGGATGGAATGTTTTCCCATTTCTTTGTGTCACCTTCAGTTTCTTTCATCAGTGTTCTATAGTTTTCAGAGTACAGATCTTCTACTCCTTTGGTTAGGTTTATTCCTAGGTATCTTACCGTTTTGGAGCAATTATAAGTAGAATCGATTCCTTGATTTCCTTCTCTGCTGCTTCATTCTTGGTGTATAGAAATGCAACAGATTTCTATTCATTGACTTTATATTCTGTGACTTTGCTAATTCATGTATTAGTTCTAGCAATTTTTTTGTGGAATCTTTCAAGTTCTCTACATAGAGTATCATGTCATCTACAAATAGTGCAAGTTTGACTTCTTCCTTGCTGATTTGGATACCTTTTATTTATTTTTATTGTCTGATTACTGAGGCTAAGACTTCCAGTACTATGTTAAATAGTAATGATGACATCTTTGTCTTGTTCCTGACTATAGACAAAAAGCTCTCAATTTTTCCCCATTCAGTATGATACTAGTTGTGGATTTTTCATATAGGGCCTTTATGACGTTCAGGTATGTTCCCTCTATCCCTACTTTGTTGAGTTGATAAAAATATCAAGAATTGATATGAAATAAGTCAATCAGAGAAAGACAGTTCTGTGATTTCACTCATGTATGGAATTTAAGAAACAAAACAGAAGAGCGTAGGGGAAGGGAAGGAAAAATAATACAAATGAAATCAGAGAGGGAGATAAACCATAAGAGACCCTTAATAGTAGGAAACAAACTGAGGGTTGCTGGAGGCAAGAGGGGTGGGGGGATGGAGTAACTGGGTGATGGGCATCAAGGAGGGCACGTGATGGGATGGGCACTGGGTGCAACTGATGAATCACTAAACTCTACATTCGAAACTAATATTACACTATATATTAATTCATTGCATTTAAATTTAAAAATAATTTTTAAAATTTTTTAAATGTTTAAATTTAAAAAAGAATGGATGTTGTATTTTGTCAAATGCTCTTTCTGCATCTATTGAGAAGATCGTATGGTTCTTATCCTTTTTTTTTTATTAATGTGACGTATCACATTGATTGATTTGTGGATATTGAACCACCCCAGGAGCCCAGGAATAAACCCCACTTGATTTGAATGTCTTTTAAAAATTAGAAGGTACAATCTTAACGTAAGAACTCTCCCGAAATGTGTTGGATCTACAGGACTTTTTCTTTCTTGCTTTCAGTGCCATATTTCTTGCCAGCACCAGCAGATGGAGGCACTGAAGAACAGGGATATGGGGTAAAGTCTTTGAGATCCTCACTGTTGCTTCCATCACTCGGCGTAATTGGATGGCATATGCACTGTTTTGGTTGGGTCCCAAATGCCTGCTCTGACTTGAAGCCAGCGTACTGCCCCTACTCCTTGGCCCAAAATCAGCCCTCTTCTGTGTGCAAAGGGCAACTGTGTCCCTTTGACCAGGGATGAGTTACAAACACCTTTTCTGGAAGCAGGAATGGGGTATGCTGTGGCCAAGACACAGGGTTGATGTGGCCTCGGTGGCTTTCTGGGCTGCACCCCCTGTCCTTGCACAGATCCCTCAACACCCCAGAGGGCCCACTGTGTTAGAACTGCCCATGAGGAGTCCAGGTCTGTAACCATCAGTAGATTTATGATATGGATAGACATTGGTAAGGCACTGTGTACTTTTTAAGACAACACCAAAAAGTAAGGTTTGATAAGAGGTTCTTTGAACTTTTAATCCTTAATTATTTAGTATTTATTTATTTTTCAGTATTTAGATTAATATTAAGTTTTAATATTTACTTCTACCATTTGTATTATTTACCATTTCTGTATTCCATTTCAAAGAGACCATGAGATATATGTACACCATGCATGTATCTGTAGGATATGCTCCAGGAGCTATGTCATCTGTTCCCTCTGCTCACCCCTAACCAAGAGGTAGTTCATGAATTCCAGTAGAATATTTCAGAAATCCCATTTCAAGGCCAAATAGCCACTTTGGACAGAACACACATGCCATAAGACTCCTGGTTTACAGAGCCACCAGCACCCAGACCTCCACCGCCCATCACCCCAACTGTTATCAGAGCATATTTCCTAACTCTGAGCCCTTTTCACTGACACACTTTTCCATTAGGAGAAGAATCCAATGAGCAGTTAAAACCCAACAGCTTAATTAACACATGTCAAAGTGTAGGTGCCTCAGGAAGATGGGGGTCAATGAGGAGAGTGTCATTTTGCAGCACTATCCTTAGGGAGATCCTTAGGTTCTGCACACAATCCTTGGGCACCCCTTAGAGAATGAGCTGGACTGGGAGGAAGCACCCTTATCTTGGGGTCCCCTTTAGCTCACAAGGTCTCCATGGCTGCCCAATGCTTGTGTGCTGAGGTGTTTGTGAGAGGCTCATCTGGAGGGAAGCCTCTGGGAGTCAGATTCCAGTGGAGGGGATCAGCATTTCTGATGCTGGGGCTGGACCAGGGTTGTTAATGATGTGGGGTAATCTAATCTAATCAGCATTTGCACACATTTCCCAAGAGATTCTCAAAGCAGGTCTGGAACTGACGCTCGTGTTCAACGTGGGAGACACCCAGGGTCTAACGTGATGGAAATAGCCAGACTTTGAAGGGTCACCTCTAAAGAAGAGGAGGCCATGGCTAGAAGCATGGGTCCCCGTGATGGGACTCCTAGGGTCTAGAGACCCTTCCTCCATGCACAGAAGGGAGTGGGTACTGCCAACAGTCTCCTGACAACCAGATTCCCAGAGTCCAGGGCAAGGGCTGCCATCCAGTGGGAGATGGGTGTTCCACAGAACAGCAGGAAGGGCGCTGGGGACAAAGGGGTTCAGGACACAGGGATCCACAGCAAGCTGGCACTCTGCTACCCCCCACCTGCTATGGGCCACCTCCTTTCTCCAGAACCAGATGCTGCATCTCCAGGAGTGTAATCTGTGGATATGGCTGTAGTTTTCTTACGGTAGAGGTCTATACATAAATGTGCATTTGTATATTTTATACATAGTAATATAGTAATTTTAACTTTTTATTTGCTTGCCTGATTTTCAACAATGAATGCTTACGTACATGTATATAGAAAGACAAGAAGGGAAAGAGAACACATGTATATTATATATATTTATAATGGCTCAAGCTCCCTGAGCCACCTTGTGGGGTTATGTTGGGCAGAGAGCCTCTGAACTGTGTATTTATTCTGACTAGGTTCACTGTGTGGGTGGCTTTCTCATCAAGTGCTTGCTAGGACAGGGCTGTCTTCACTGCCTTTCAGAGCCTTCACTCAGGTTACAAAACCAAAAACAAAGGGGAGATGATCCAAGCAATCCTGCACTCTGGGTACAAAACCATGGCCTTGCCTCCCTGGAAGGTGATGCTACATCATCAGTTGACAGAATGGAGCCATTCCTACTTCAGGCTTTTCCTAGATTTTTAAAGGAACGTCCAAAATGTGGAAAAGTTTTGTGGTACCATTTCCATATTTCTTTGTAAAACGAATATGAAATGTTAGAATCCAGAACATAGCTCCCAAGTTTTGGATGCAGAGCCCTTAGCCATGAATACCCTGGGAGCCCAGCCTGTGGGTGGTCA
Source organism: Vulpes vulpes (assembly GCF_048418805.1). Lineage (NCBI taxonomy): Eukaryota > Metazoa > Chordata > Mammalia > Carnivora > Canidae > Vulpes > Vulpes vulpes. Next base: position 70,146,585 of record NC_132782.1, on the reverse strand, counting down.
GGATGTACTTGGATTCCAAACAAATATACTTGAACTGAACTTACTCGTCTCTGGCTGAGTATTGATCTTGTAGACGAATCAGATTTGTAATAAAAGAAAAAAACCAACCCAGTTAACCACTCAACGAAAACGAAAATAAAATCAGTCATGTAAGAGAGGACATTTCTGTGCTGCTTAGTAAGACTTGAAGTTTCTTAATCTCATGGAGTAACAAATCACTTGGGGGAATTTGGGGTATTTTTGCTAAAGTGTTTGGGATATAAACAGTGAACTTCCTGAGTAGTGGATTCTTGCCTGCAGCAAAACAAAGCTGAGGTGAGTGGTTTTCTTCCCACGATGTGACCAACAGCAGAGCAGAGAGGCAGAGCAGGTGGGAGGCGGGCTGGGCAGCTCGCAGGATGGAGTCCCCCGTCTGCCCAGCAAGATTGCCCTTGAGCAAAACTGTCCCTCTCCTGGAGCTCCCCTCTCTTGCGCTCGCCCAGTCTGGCAGGCCCTGTATTCACCTGTTGCTCCGAGGTCGCCTTATCTCTGATGGAGGGGTTTCAGAGGCGTGTGTACCGCGTACTCCCTGCAACTGGGTTCCAGTGTTCTTAAACCATGACACGTGCAGCCATTTTTAAGAATGCACAGGAGAGGGTGCTCACTGGAGAGGGTGCGCCCGCACAGGAGAGGGTGCTCACTGGAGAGGGTGCACCCGCACAGGAGAGGGTGCTCCCTGGAGAGGGTGCGCCCGCACAGGAGAGGGTGCTCACTGGAGAGGGTGCGCCCGCACAGGAGAGGGTGCTCACTGGAGAGGGTGCGCCCGCACAGGAGAGGGTGCTCCCTGGAGAGGGTGCGCCCGCACAGGAGAGGGTGCTCCCTGGAGAGGGTGCGCCAGCACAGGAGAGGGTGCTCCCTGGAGAGGGTGCGCCCGCACAGGAGAGGGTGCTCCCTGGAGAGGGTGCGCCCGCACAGGAGAGGGTGCTCACTGGAGAGGGTGCGCCCGCACAGGAGAGGGTGCTCACTGGAGAGTGTGCGCCCGCACAGGAGAGGGTGCTCACTGGAGAGGGTGTGCCCGCACAGGAGAGGGTGCACCCACAAAGGAGAGGGTGCTCACAGGAGAGGGTGCTCTCACATGGAAGTATGTTCAGCATATCCTAAATGCAGAAAACAGTAGGACTCTTCTGCAAGAATCCCGAAGTTTAACAGGAAAACAAGCACGTCTATTGGTGGACAGAAAGGCTGGACGGATAGCCGTGTGTTAATTGATCATTTCCATGCGGTAGAATGACAACGACCTTGAACACATTTGCACTTGTCTGCTTTTCAGCGATGGACATGTGTCATCTCCCACCGCCCCAGTAGTGTTACCAGGTGGGGGAGCTCAATAGGATTTAAGATGTGCGGAAGTGACAATAGCCTCACAAGGACCCTGCATTTTTAATACTTGGGTCTGGTAAGGGCCAGGAGCTTTGCTCTGGGATCTCCCCGCTAGAAGCTGCCAGACGCCTGGCCCGGCAGGAGGAGAGTCCCTCCTTGGTGGCAGTCTCCAAGGTCAGCCCGGGGTGACCCTGCTTCCTCCCGCCTCGGGAAGCTCCCGTGTCCATAGCCTCAGGAAACAGAAACCACTGGACTGGCCACAACCTCCCCTTGAGGAGGATCCTCCCCGGGGCCCAAAACACAGGGAAGGCGCAGGAGGCCCCTGCTGCGCGCTGGTGCGGGCCCCTGCCCGGACTCCCCTGAGGGACCCCAGCAGGGCCCGGGGAGAAATAACTCCGAGGAGGAGGTTCGCTGCTCTGGCCCGTCCCGTCCCTGGCCATGGCGCTCCCCAACCCGCTCCTGCCCTCTGCGTGACTGTTCCCTGACATCGCCTCCTGCCTGCCCTCTTGTCTTGCAGCCCCCCCAAGCCGACCGTGTTCATCTCAGGAGTGATCGCCCGGGTAAGAGTCGCGCTTGGATGGGGTCGGACCCTGCCTTTGCCCACGCCATCCGTGTGTCGGGTCTGGGGCCCCTGGGAGTGTTGTGTCCGTGGGGCGTGCCCCGGGAGCTGGTGCCGCCTGCCCCTCCCCCTCGTCGTGCCCCCCCCTTTAGATTCACCCAGAGTTCCACCAGCTGCCCCGGGCCCTATGTTTCTGGGGGACCTGTGAGCTGAGCATGCTTTTTCATCTTTAAATGGTCAAAAACCCAAAAAGGAATTGAATGCCGGGAGGCATGAGAAGGAGGTGACATTGCTATCCCGGGGTCCCTGGTGGGAGCCTGGGCAGCACCCGCCCCGCCTGCCCCACGGGCTGTGGCTGCTCTCCTGCCCGGGGCCGGGGGCGCGGCCCAGCAAGCCCCGAGGGTGACCGTCTGGCCCGCAGCAGAAAATGGGGGCTGAGCCCTGCGCTAAAGTCATGGGGTTTTGACACACCCTTTACCTTTCAAGAGCCCCTCTTCTGGTGAGACCCAACATTTTTTTTTTAAGATTTGTTTATTTTAGAGAGAGAGAGAACAAGCAGGAGGGGCAGGGGTGGAGAGAGCCCAAGCAGACTCCCCGCGGAGCACAGGGCCTGACTCGGGGCTCGATCACACACCCTGAGATCATGACCTGAGCCAAAACCATGGTCAGACGCTCAGCTGACTGCGTCACCCAACATTTTTTTTTAACGACCCACTAGCAACCTGGCATCAGAGGGATGGCCCAGCACCACCACCCACGGTCCTGTGGCTCACCGGCCACGAGCCCAGACATGTGCTGTTGCTCAGAGCAGCTCAGCACAGCGCCCCAGGGCCCCTGGACACACAAGTGGGACACCTACCATGTGAGGGAAAACTAAACGCTGACCCAGGTCCAAAGTCACCCCCGGCCGGTTAGCTCAGCCAGACCACACTGTGGCTCTGGCCTGCTCGCCGTGGCCTGGGCCCCAGCCACCTCCCCACATGCACTGTTGGCACAGGTAGGCAAGTCCTCCCTGACAAGTGGCCGGGTACCTTCTTTGAGGCCCAGGGGGGTGAATCCAGCTTCATCTCATGGGCTTCCAGCCCTGCCCCAAGTGTGTCCTCCTCAGCCAGTGCCCCTGTGAAGCGGCTGTGGCAGCAAATCTGAATTTAAGACACTGGCTTTGGTTCTGTGTGGCCCCTAGTTGGAAAGGCCACGAGGATAGTTCTAGCAGAGGAAAGCCATCCAGTGCCAGCTTAGTTCTGAGGAAGTCGTATGGTGACCCAAGCTCATGGTGTCGGGGCAGACTCTGAGCATCCCCACCTCCTGGGGCTTGTGGGCCCCAGGACCCCCCTCCGCAGCCCACAGAGCATCAGGACCCCCACAGTCCCAGGAGACAGCCCACAACCTGCCCACAGGTTGCCTGTTTTGTCGACCAACCTGTAGGGAAGCCAGTAGACAGGGCATTGGGGACCCTGCCCTCATGTCACCGGGCTGTATGGGGTTGACAGGCCAGTGCATTCTGTATCTCGACAGGGCGACAAAGACTTCCCGCCAGCAGCCGCCCAGGTGGCCCACCAGAAGCCCCACGCCTCCATTGACAAGCATCCTTCCCCGAGAACCCAGCACATCCAGCAGCCTCGCAAGTGAACAGCGAGGACCGGCGCCTCCACCACCAGTGCCTCAATTTCCCCACCTTTCCTATTTCCCCGGCAAAGATTTTCTTCAAGACACTGCTCCGCTGGGAAATCTAAGACAAAGTCAAGTGCCCCTTCTTTTGCCTTAAATTTCCATATCTGAAACTAAGAAGGATCTGACCCCCACCTTGTGTCCAGGTGGTCCTGGTTGGTGGCATTTGAGGATCTTTGTATCCCTGCAAGTGCCATAAGCAGAACTCACCAAGGCCTGATGAGTCAAGTGACGTTTCCAGAGCTCAGCTTTACTTCTGTGTCAGCAGTCATCAAAGGCCCTACCTGTGGTCTTAAAAACAAGCGGGCACACATTTGGGAGGACGGGATTAAGGCTGGTGGGAAAGTCGCCCATTTCCTGCTTTTTAGTAACAGGACAACACGTCTTAACAGCAGGAGGGCAAGAGGGGCATTGATTACTGAGTGGGTTTCAGGAAGGCAGGGGAGGGAAGGGTTTTGGTGCAAGTGGCACCAGCATCCCTGAATTCCTCTCCCTGTGTGACGGGGGCTCACTGCCCAGGGAGGCCCAGATGCTCCTGGGAAAAGCCAAAGAGAAGCTCCCATCTTTAAATTGGCTCTATAATCACAGGAGCCATATTCTGGAAAATTAGAAATCTAGGCAGTCTGCCTGCAGGGAGCTCCTCCAGAAGGACATCTGCCTCCTGAACCAGAGAGCCTCCACCAGGGACACCGGGCAAACCTGCGTTTCTCGTAATCCTTTCTAGAGCTGCTTTTGAGTTCTAGAAGTGACCAACGACCCGGTGGAGGAACCAGCTTTCCTGGTTCTGGGACACTATAGCAAGCCCACTGCATGCATGCAAAGACGGATGAAAACCTGCCCCGTTGTCTCCCCAGAGAAAAGCAGAAACACCACATTCCACTTGAGCTAGAAAACACCTGTCAGTCCAGCTGAATTCCTTCTGCGCAAGCACAGGTTTGCCTGGGCCCGCGTTCACCGGGGCGCATCTGATTGTCCTCTGCTTTCGGCACGTCCTTCCGGCGTGGAGCTGCCTAGACTGCTCCCTGGCTCACGGCTCTAGAGAGCTTTATTTTTCTGAAAAGCCAACGGGCTGGTGTGTTCAGAGGCTGCAGATGCTCCTGGAGCAGGTACGGCCCCGACGCGCCACACACTGGCGGTCATACTCGCAGCAGGTGGCAGTGGTGCTTTGAGCGCCGTGCACACACCGCCAGCCTCGCTGACGTCCCTACCAGGTCCGCAGCTGCCAATCTGCAAAAGTGACGCAGACCTAATGAGACCCACCTCTCACCCTTCCCCGAGGGAGAAGCAGCAGGGCTGCACATTGCAGAGGCAGTGTTGGGTTTCCCTTCTCACTGATTTGCTGGGGGGCAGGGTCTACCCCTCAAGGCACCTGGTAGACGCTGAGATGTTGGTGTAACATCTCACCAACTCTGGCTTGCAGAGTTGCAGACCTGGGGGAGCGGGGTGGGCAGGAGGCAGCGTGCCCTGGAGCACAGCGAGCCAGCAGCCGCCCCACTACCTCCTGAACTAGGTCAGGCCTGTGCCACCACCGTACCCTCCCCTACAGAAGTTCAGATGCATCCTTGATACTTTTTAGTTTTGCAGCCTGGAGCGCCATGCTGTTTCCCAAGGTACATTTTCCATGTCCTTCTAGCTGCTTCTAGCATGTATCCCTGGGCCCTAAATCATCACATGCAAAATATTTTCTTGAATGAGTTCATCAGTTGTTAACCTCAAGGATAATAATGATTGTAATAAAGCTCTTGCATTTCCTTCTCATGGTTGTATTTTCTTACATTTCAGACATTTTTCTTGTACATTTAACAGGGGTTCCCAGATGGATTCAGTAGAATCACGAACATGCATGTGTGATGGTTATTTTCACAAATTGTTGCCCAGACACAAAGTTAAACTGTTGGACACCTGACACCTTGAGTCTGATCATCTACTTTAAAATGTCTTAAAATGGAAAAGCTTAATGCCACTGATGAGAACATATTACTTGTGCCTGGCAGCTGGCCCTATGCTATCTAGGGCCTCCAGGACAGACTTAGAAGGAATTAGTAGTAAGCGCAGGGGTGGCTGTGAGCAGCTTTTGATGAAAAAGACATTTGCCTTGATCCAAAGCTCTGCGGGAACCCTATGGGTAGGAGGAGAGATGAGCACGACAGTCAGACCTGGAGATCCAGGCGGAACACAGACTTGGATGGGAGAGTCCTCTGCGGATCCCCCCACACAGGGCCTCCCCGGTCAGCGGAGGACCTGGGTGTCACCTGGGGGTGAAAAGCCAGAGTCTGCATCTCCCAACAAGTCTGGCCATTCCTTAGCCCTGGTGTCCCCTCTGGGGCCATTGAGACCTACAAGGGGTCTCACACATTTAGTGTCGCTGGGTGGAGAGTCTGTCTCTGTAAATAAACGCAGGTGGACAGAAATGCCAAACACATGCCAGCCAGCGTGGAAAAGAACTGCCTCCGATGGCTTTATTGTTAACATTGTTGTCACCTGCATTTTCCCCACATTGTTGCTATAACAAAGTACCACAAAGTGGCTGGCTTAAAACCATGAAAACATATTATTTCATGGTTCTAGAGTCTAAAAGCTTGGAATCAGGATATCAGCAGGACCCAGCTCCCTAGGAAGGCTCTAGATGATGCTCATGCCCTTCTGATGGCTACCTGCATTCCTGGGTATTTATTGCTGGTTGAAGCATAAGTCCAATCCCTGCGCATTGTCACATGGACATCTTTGTGTGCATCTGTGTCCACATTCCCTTCTTCTAAGGACACTGTCATTGGATTACTGCTCACCCTAATCCAGTATGACCTCATGTTAAGGAATTAGATCTGCAAAGACCCTATTTCCAAACAAGGCCACGTTCACAGATCCTGGGGATTAGGACTTGATGTGTCACTTGAGGAAACATAATTCAACCCCGAGTATCCACTGTGCACTGAAAAGCTAGGAATCTCCCTCCCTGCTCATACTGTTTGACTCACTGTTCATTCCATAAAATTGCTTTTCTGAATAAACTTAGCTGTAAGAATGCTTTATCCGCTGCAGGTTACTGGCCGGGGAGCGACCAAAGAGTGCCTGCAGGAGGCAGGGGGAGATGTGCGGGAGAGGCATGCGCATGCTTGGTGCCTCCAGCCACGGTGTCTGTCTGTCTGCAGCTTGTGAGGTCCTAGCAGCTTGTGAGGCTGCAGCTCTTGGCTGCGCATGTCCTCGTCCAGAGTCGCGTGTTTCTAGATCCCACGTCTTCTCTAGTAAGAGTTTTCCGTGGTGAGGACCATCCCATTTTACAGATGGGAAGACTGACGTACAGTGCCCCGTGGCAAAAGTCGCTGTCAGCAAACATTTGTCTAAGGGAGATAGATAGCCAACGAGCACATGTAAAGATGCTCAGTATCATTAGTCACCAGGGAAATGCAAAGCAAAATCACTTCCCACCCACTAAGATGGCTAAAATCAAAAAATCAAATAATAACACGTGTTGGCAAGGATGTGGAGAAACCAGACCCCGCGTGCTGTGCCGGCGGGAGCGCAACACGGTGGCAGCCACAGAGAAATGAAAACACACCTCGACCCGCTCACCCGCCAACGTTTGGAGCCGCGTTACTCATCAGGGCCAACAGAGCTGCCAACGATTTAGGTGTCCGGATGGGAGGACAGACCAACAAAACCCGAGCCTGGCGGGCGGGGACGGAGTTTGAGGGAGGCGGTGGCGTTCAGCACGAGCCAGCCAGAGCCCCTTGCCCCTGGGGCGGAGAGATGAGCGCCGGGTCCGGGCGCTGGAGCACGGGCGGGGCGGGGGCCGGGCCGGGAAGCTGCCCTCGGGAGGGACGGGAGGCAAGAACGTTGGAAAGAAGGGGCGAGACGCCCCGAGGGAGCAGAGGTCTCGGGTGGAATCCCCGCCCCTCTTAGGGCCTCGCCAGCCCCGCTGCGGGGAGCGCCCTGCGTCCGGGAGGCCCGGCCTTGCTGCCGGCGGTGCAGGCGGGCGCGGAGGCAGGAGACGAGGTGGAGCTGGGGGAGCTCCAGGAGGCAGCCTGGAGCTGGGAGCCCGGGTCGGGCCTTGGACGCCGAGTCCTCGGGAGACACGGAGCCGCGGGGCGCCTGGGTGCTGGCGCTTCGGACGGGCACCGGGTGAGCGGAGGCAGAAGCACAAACCCCAGAGGAAGAAGGGGTGTGATGAGGCCCAAGGCTGACAAGGAACCCCGCGGGGACCAGAAGCTCCGCCAAGCTGCTGCCCTTTGAGGGGAGGGCAGGGCGGCGGGGCTGGGCTGCCGGAGCGAGCTGAGCCTTCTCCGAGGCTGGACCCTGAGCAGACAGGCCCGGACAGGCCCCGACAGGCCCGGGGCGCGGAGGCGGTGTCGGACCTGCGGCAGGTGCGGGGCGCTGGGGGGGGGGAGGCGCAGCCTGCACCTGCCCAAGCCAGCTCTTCAGAGAGCATCGCGGCGCCTCAGCTCTCCACCTGTATGCAGGGGAAGGGGTCTTGCCCGGATGAAAAAAAATCATGGATATTAACTTCCTGCCTAATATAGACACCAGTTTCAAAAGAACAGAGCTCCCAGCACAGGCAGGTGGCACTGGTAAGGTGCAGAGATTTGGGATTGCAGAGAGGGAGGCCTGGATCAGTGCCTGTCCAGGCTGTGCCCAGGAACAACAGCATGGAATTAGAGACGAGGCTGGAGAGGCCCAGCCAGTGATGAGTGGAGCAGGAATGGGCGGATCCTTAGGAGGTTGAGGACCCCAGGGCGCCCCTAGGGCAGATGTACCCAGAGGTCAACAGGCTTGCCTTTGCCCTGGTTCCTGCGTGCTGTGTGCACTGTGCGCTGCCTGGGGATAGACTGAGACCCCCTCTCCAGGCTGGATCAACTGGGAGGCCCACTACTACCCTGGCCTGGTCTGGGGAGACCGGCTCCCCACTCTCAACACATCCTCCTCCTGTGCCATCTGCTCCCTGGGTCCAGGGAGAAAGACAAGTACCATATTACAGCCTCTCCTGGCCCTCAGGTCCACACCTACGACATCCATGCCCACCTCAGGGAACCGCCTCGGTTCCATGCTTCCAAACCAGGGTCAGCACCTGGTGGGGCGACACTGGCCATCCTCGGAGCCCAGAGCAAGTGTGGGCCCTCCTGGGTGCACCCTCCCACTTAGTACCCAGGTGGCTCTGCTCCTCTGGGCCTCAGCTTTCTCACTGCCAAAAGGAACCTTCCTGAACGTCTCTGGTGGGGCTGTGTGTGTGTCAGAGGTGAGCACTCAGGTGATCTTCATTTATCCCCATTACAGTTATGGTTATTCATTTATGACACAAGACCAGAGACACCAGGAGCTTCTATCCATTGAAAGTGAAACCCGGGCAGTGGCAGAGGAGCAGGGCAAAGGGGGGGGGGGGCAGCCCTGGGGCTTTCAAGCACACTCACACCACGACCTCAAAGGCTGACTCCAGCGCACACAAGCACATGCCCAAGAGTGGATGGTACTGCTCCCCGTCCGTGGTCCTATGCTTCCACCAGCCAGGTGTGGGCACAGAGAGCCAGGGTGTGCACAAGAGTGTACAGAGCTCCAGAGGGTGGCAGGCCCGTGGCTTCCACAGAACCAGCCAGAAACAGTGGGAAGCTCTGGAGACAGTGAATTGAGCGCCAGCCAGTGGAGGTCACTGCCCGACCCAGGTTGGGGGCATATGCACCACACTCGGGCGCCCCGAGAAAGGGCAGGGCTGGAGGGAGGACCTGGAGGGAGAGGAAAGACATTGCCAGGCACAGCAGGTTTTTAATTAATGAATTCTTTTTAGAACATCTGTCTCCTGCCTCGGTGGCCCGTGGTGTTCTTCTGCTGTCCTGCAGCTTTTTCTAACTTCACAGCTGCCATGCTGGTTAAGTGTTTCTTTTTTACAAACCCCAAAGTAAACTTATTTTCCCCAAGACTTGGCATCCTGCTGAGCTCTGCAGTGTAAAAACAAAAACAAGACACAACAATAAATAAATAAATAAATAAATAAATAAATAAATAAATAAAACCCCAGCATTTCATAACCATCCCAGGCGGCGTCTACAGCCGTATGCTCCCAAGTATAGAGAAGGTGAGTGGGTGTGGTCATTAACTGTGAAAGTGGGAGTATTTGAAGTTTCCTCAATATTTGTATTAACCCGGGATCCCTGGGTGGCGCAGCGGTTTGGCGCCTGCCTTTGGCCCAGGGCACGATCCTGGAGACCGGGGATCGAATCCCACGTCGGGCTCCTGGTGCATGGAGCCTGTTTCTCCCTCTGCCTATGTCTTTGCCCCTCCCTCTCTCTCTCTCTCTCTCTCTCTCTCTCTCTCTCTCTCTGTGTGTGTGACTATCATAAATAAATAAAAAATAAATAAAAATAAAAATAAATAAAAATAAAAATATTTGTATTAACCAGGGGCACCCAGGTGGCTCAGCGGTTGAGCATCTGGCTTCGGCCGAGGGCATGTTCCCAGGGTCCTGGGATTGAGTCCCGCATCGGGGCGCCCGCTGGGAGCCTGCTTCTCCCCCTGCCTGTGTCTCTGCCTCTCTCTGTGTGTCTCTCATGAATGAATAAATAAAATCTTTTAAAAAAAAATAGTTGTATTAGCCAGACTTCTCCAGAGAAACAGAACCGACAAGAGATGATAGTAGATGATGATAGTATAGATAGATGATCGCTAACTAGAGAAATAGATAAAGAGATTTATTATAAAGAATTGGCTCCCCTGCTTATGGAGGCTGGCAAGTCCAAAATCTGCAGGTGAGCCAGCAGGTGCGAGACCCAGAGAAGAGCCAATGCAGCTCAAGTCCAAAAGCCATCTGCTGGCAGAAATCCCTCTTTGCTGGGGGAGGTCAGTCTTTTGCTCTTTGCAGGCCTTTACATAACTGGAGGAGGCCCACCCACATCATAGAGGGCACCTGCTCCCCTCAAAGTCCACTGACTTAAATGTGAATCTCAACCAAAGCCTCACAAAAACATCCAGGATAATGTTCGACCAAATATCTAGGCCCTGTGGTCCAGCCAAGAGGACACAGAAAATGAAGCATCCTAACCTTTCATCACCACTCACTTTTCTCAGGTTCTTCAAAGCATCGTGAACCTGTTTTCACTTTGTCCACACTGAAGCATCTGTCCACCTTGCAACATTCTGTCAAACATGTATGCAGCTCTTCCAAACAGACTTTCTAAAATTCAATTAAGGGCATTCATGACAGGAGAAAATCATCTCTCCCTCACCCTCCCCATTAATCCTAAATATTATTATAAATCTAATTGCCATGCTTTAAAAAAAATCCAATTTGTCGACTGAAAAAGACCCAACATGATCTGATATAATGAACAGATATAATGAGGAAGATTTGGGACTTTACTCAGAAGCCCTGGATGAGTGATTTGATTACCTTTCAGCTCTGTCATTTTGAGGTGCTGCGGGTCACCTAAAAGAGAAAGTCCAACATTTTGTCGCACGAGGGCTCAGTTTTCATGCAAATTACCAGAAACCTATTTGTGTCATTCTTTAGAGATGCATGGAGATCATGGAATGTATTTGGAGTTCTAATGATGTCTTCATTATCTCTAGGGCAGTGGTTTTCACCTGGGGGCGATTTTACCCCCAGAGAACCTTGGGCAATGTCTGGACACATTTTTAGTTGCCCCAACTGGGGTCTGGGGATGGAACGAGAGGTACTAGTGGTAGCATCCAGCGAGTAGAGGCCAGGCGTATGACCAAAAGTCCTACAATGCACTGAGAACAGCCCCAACAACAAAGAATTCTCCAGATCCCAAAGTCAACAATACCAAGGTTGAGTAGCCCTAATGGAGTTCTTGTTCTAGAACTCCATGACTGCTAACAATGCAATTACATAACTAAAGGCAAATTTCCCTCATCCCAGAATCTTGAAAAAAATAATAATAAATGTGTTTCAGTGACAAGGGCACATTTGGTGCAAGCAGCTAAAGTAGCTCAAGCTTGTGTATGCATTTCAGTCCCTGGAGCAGCAAATAGCAAATTGCCCTGATGCAGAACTGCTCCTGGATGCAATGGGACATTTTAGATAAAGCCAGCCTTCCCTTCAGGGAGAGCACGCGGTGCTTCTACAGCACGAGCAAACCCCGTGTCTGCCACAGAAGGACTAAAGGCCAGCTGTGACCTCCCGGGGAGGTGGCCACCTCTGACCCACCACTCTGCACACAACCTGAGTGACAGATGTGGGACGTTGACACCCTTTCTACCCCTCCGACATGAGGATGTCCAATGAGTTGGCTCGACATTTAGCAGCAGCATGTGCAACTGGACCAAATCACCAGGCATCTAGAAAACACATATCAGAGCATGAGATGGGACAAAAGTCTGTACAAGTCACGTGCTTTATCACAAAATTCTCCACCTTGATGCCAACGATGCCTCGGCCTCTGTACCTCAGTTGGCTAGAAACTTTCCCGGCTCAGTCACTTCTAGAAACACTACCTGCCAGGGTGTCATCACCAACCAGGGAAGCCCTGTGTGACTCACGGGAGTCATCTGGCACAAAGGAGTAGCACTTCCAGTTAGGTTCAGATTCGTTCTAATTCTGGTCACTAGATTCACCAAACATCAGAGGCGGTGTCAGGCCAGAGCCAAAAGGCAGTCCACGCGCATGCGGTCCCAGATCTCCCGTGCCCACAACAGCAGAGCGCGGTGGGTGAGGACCATCCTCGCCATGAGACGGATGCAAGAAGCCCACATCCTGGCACAGGCCACCTCTCAGACTGGTGTAGACTGGGCCTGAGAGAGGAGATGTGTAGTAGAGAAACCTCTGAACAAAAATTACAACCAAAACAAACAAGCAACCTAAGCAACGGGCTTTGGAGTCAGATTTCCTTTAGAGCATGATTGGGAAACCCCCTCAAAGGCATATAATGTCACATCATGTACATCTCCCAGCCCTAGGATGACGCTAATCCCATCATGCCAGTGCCATTAAGATAACTAATGAAGTCCTTTATAGGTTTGTTGTTTGACTTTCATAGCCAATGCTTTCTTCCTGCCTTAAAATGAATGTTGTTTCCAACTTAATAGGTTATTTTACTATCCTCATAGAGGCTCTCACCATATTAAAAGGATCCCCCAAAAAAGATTTCCTATGAGGCAACAACAAAACCAAAGGATTATCACTTTACAAGCACAAAGTACTGTGACATCTAAGAAAGAGAAGCAGCATTAGCGTGATAAACAAGTATTTTCTTCGAAGACAATTAGGTAATCTGAACATAATAGGAAAAGGATCAATGAGCACTTATAAATTAATGCTTTATTTCAACTATATAAACTTAACCAGTTTATATAGATTATTATAAATCTAATTGCCATGCTTTAAAAAAAAAATCCAATTACACTATTTTCCACGAATTCCAAAGGCATCCAAGTAGCTATGTTCCCCACCCCACCCTCACCACCAGCATCTTCATCATCACTGCCACCATCTTCCTCCTCCTCACATTTATTGAGTGCTTACTACATGCTAGGCGCTCACAGCAACTCCACCTGGCAGACTTACTTTCACTATTACATACACGTGACAACTGCAGCCCAGTGTGGTAAACAACTTACCCACATAGCTAGTAAGTGGCAAAGCTAAGATTGGTCTGGCACCAAGCTCTAGGCTTTCCACCACTAATCATGAAAGAGCAGAACATTCCACTGTCATTTCCACACTCGATCCGTCTGTCAACCCAGACCATCTCCGGGTCCTCTGTCTTCCCACAGAAGAGAGCTCCGATGCTCCTCTGGCAACCAACAGAAGTCCTCCCAGGGGCAGGAGGTCCCAAGAGTTGGAGGAACAACAAGATCCTCTGGTTGCCAAACATCTAGATTGGAGCCTGAGAGATGCCAAGGTCCTGCTCCCAGAATGGGTAGCCCTAGGAGAAAGTTGAACCCCATTTGAAGGCCTTTACTGGGCCAGATCACAAAAAAGAGGAAATCATGAAAGACTAGACTTAAGTCCTACTTCAATGTCTGGAGATCCAAGTCTAAGTTCTAGACGTTGTCTCCTCTGGGAGTAATGAAACGCTCCTACGCACACGCTGCAAGTGCTCATCTCCAGTGGGGCTGGAGCAGCAAACTGGAAGGGAAAGTTCTATGAGGAGAGCAAGTCTACAATGGCGAGGATTCCCCAAAATTAGGAGGACAGGGCCTCCTCCTGCTTGTGCCCCAGAAGAAGGTTGAGAGCAGAAAATACTAATAAAACATTGACTTTCTTCAGCTTTGGTGCAGGGATGCCAGTCTCCCCCATGCCCACACCCCTTCCTCTTTGGAATAGAGCCCTATTATCCAGTACAGGCAATGCCCCCACTTCCACGGCTCCATTTTCCAACCTGATGCGTATGTGTGGCTGCAGGACAAAGTTTGTGAATGGGATACAAGTGAGTGTTAACTTAAAGGGAGGTGAATCATCCAGAATATTTGCTTCTTGTTGCCCTTTACCCCTTTCTCCTATGTGGAAAGTGGGGTAATGACTTGTACTCCAGCAGCCAGCTTGGATTATGAGGCAACCAGGGGTATGGAGCTCCTGCCAAGGATGACAGAGCAGAGGCAAGAAAGAGCCTGGATCCCTGATGACAGTGGCACCACCATGCCCGCCCCAGCCTGCTGCTCTAGTCTTTGCCTGGAAAAGGACAAACCTTGACATATTTTTAGCCACTCTTTTTTGGCCATAACAGAAAAGCTTAGAGCACAGACTCTGAAGCTGGACCTTGATTAAATCTCAGCACCTCTGCTCACTAGCACTGAGGTCTTACATAGGTCTCTTGACCTCTCTGTATCTCAATTTCCCCACGTGTAAAATGAGGCTAATCATAGTTTCTATGTTACAGGGTCATTATGTGCCTGGCACACAGTAGCAGGTAAGCTTTTGTAGTGATATAAATCATAATGTCAGTGATTATGGCAATCACCATGTCATACCAACGTCAATGACAATGACTGTTATGAGTTTTCACTCATATGCAGCTAAACCTAATTTTGTTTGATACAAATGCTCACAGTAGCCAAGCAAGAGTGGGCTTTCCTTGGAACAAAGGAGGAGACATGGCTCCTTAACCTCCTTCAGCAGCTACTCCAGGGAGCCATGAGGTCAGAAAATCAAGGCCAGTTTCCAGGAAGCAACCCCGGTAACCCTGGTAAATAACTTGGTCAGCCAACTACCAGGTTCAGTTTTGCTAAGTTGGCAGATGAGTTTTAGGCAATAGAGAGGACGTCAAGGTTGTGTGAGGGAAGAAGGGAGGAGACACCATCCAGAGAACATGGGGTAAGGATGAGGTCCCCACGGGAGCAGATGCCTAACCAGAGAGACTTGGTAAGGTTGTCCGGGATGACGCTGCATGCAACTGACCCACCCTCCATCTCCTCTGAAACCTACAGTGAGACCTCCAGGCTTCTCATGAGTTCCTATCCTGAGTTCCTAAAGCATTGCTGCCCATAACGTCCTTAAGAAAGCAGCATAATATCTATCTGCTCATAGTAAAGAGAAGGTCACAGTAATTAAGTACTTTGTTGGCCAGATTCTCCAATCTCTTGGGCAGTGCCAGGCCCCACCATCCTGAGTTCTAACCCTGGCGTGGGCCAGAGCCAGGACCTCTGGGTGCTGGTGGAGGGATGGCACTCTGAGCGTGACAGTGTGACAAGACTCTCACCACCTCAGGGAAGGCCCACTTGCCTCTTTGCCTGTTTTTCTAAGTTATAGGCGGCTGGATGGTCAGAGGGCAGGTCAACAGCAACCATCCAGTTCAGGCATCCCCGTCCTCCCAGAAGACCTGGGGATGGGCCTCTTAGCCAGGCTCCACTGTGGGCTCTGGGAAGAAATGAGGCACTTCTCCTGGGAGCCACCCTTCTTCCTTTCACCTGTGGTTAGAAAGATCTTGACCCAGATGGTCTGGGATGCTGCTCTTGGCACTGAGGCAAGCACAGGTCGTAGACTGCTACACCATGACTGACAGCTCAGCCCTAGGAGCAAGGAGCTGGGACACCTCTCCACTTGCTCGGAGGCCCTGCATGATCCAAGGTAGTTCACCAGAGCAGGGGCTTACACAGGGCCTGGGGCTGAAGAGCTCTGGCCAGATTCCGTCTGGGAGAAGACCTCCTAATGGAGCATGTTAGAATTCAGAAGGCCCTTACAACATGTCTGTCCTCATCCCCACTGTGAGCCATTATTCTGCTGACCTACCTTCCATCCGGAATCACAAGGGCTCTTGAGAGACCTTCCTGATGACTCGGAGGTCATGGAGGCAGAGAAGAGATGGAGAGCCCCTGAGACGGCCAACCAAGGTGGCCAGCACAGCGTCTATGCTCCAAGCGGCCCCCAGGACTCCGTCCAAGACTGGCAACAGGCAGGGTGGGCAGCGTCCGTTCAGAGACTCATTCCTTAAGGAAATGACGAACCCTGCCAGGGTCACAGAGAGAACAGTAGCAAAGCTGGGCCCGGGCCCCTGTCTGTCTCCAAAGACCTTCCCCACACAGCCTAGAATATGTATGTTGTCATCTCGCTTAATTAAGCAAGCCAAGCATCTTCTTCCCCGTATGCTTTTCTGGGAGAGAAGCCAGGCTGAATCCAATGAAGCAGGGTATTTTCCACGTGGCTGTTTCTAGCGAGCTGATTTAGCTGGTCTCCACGGCCACTTAATATGGTCTTTGTCAAACAGCAGTCCGCTCAACAACGTGGCCTAATCGGCAGCATTCCCGAGAGGCATTTGGGTGCCGGACGGCCACCACTGCCCCCTCGCCAGCGGCTAGCAGCTGGGGCAAGTCAGCTTCTGCCGGGCAGATGAGGCGAGGCGAGGCGGCTGGCGGCTGCCCCAGGTGTGCGTGGGGCCTCCTCCGCCTTCTCACCTCCAGGACCAGGGCCCAGGCCCTGTGAACACCCTGCGGAGATGCACAGAGACGCCGCTCAGAAGGCCGCGCTGCCCATTTGGCGAGGGATCCACGGGTGGAGGAGGCTCAAGCTCAGCCCTCAAGGCTGGCCCAGACAGGACCACAGAGGGAAGGGAGGCCCTTATGTCCTGCCTCCGTGGGATGGACGGACTTTGGTCTGGAGGACGCCAAGAGCATTGGGAGCAGGTGCCCGCGGTGACCATACTCCCAGGGGCTGGGACAAAAAGGACGAGCAGACTGCGGATGTGGCCTCTGTGCAGCCAAGGAGCTTTCAGAGCCACTGGCGAGTGAGCAGGTGTGCGTGGGAGCTGGTGCGGGGCAGGGCGGGCCTCAGCTCTACTCCCTCCCTGGGAGCCTGGTCTGACGTCAGAAAGCAGACGGCCCTGTGACCGCCCCCAGGTTTAGTGCGGACCACAGCAGAGAGAGGCCGAAAGTAAGTGGCTGCGAGCTCTGTGCCAGTCTTGTTAAAGATCTAGGTATGGGGACCCCGGGGGGGCCCAGTGTTGAGCGTCTGCCTCCGGCTCAGGGCGTGACCCCGGGGTCCCGGGATCGAGTCCCGCATCGGGCTCCCCGCAGGGAGCCTGCTTCTCCCTCTGCCTGTGTCTCTGCCTCTCTCTGTGTCTCTCATGAATAAATAAAATCTTTAAAAAAAATCTTGGTACAATTTCTATGTCATATAAACTCTTCATGAAAACCTTACGCACCAGGAAAATCTCCACTTTAAAAACGAGGGTGCTGAAGCAGGAGCTTAGGTAACGTGCCCAGAGCCCTGCAGCCAGAAGGGGGCAGAGTGGAACCAGGGTCCGTGCTGGCCTGGCTACTCCGTGCTGCCTCCCAGGGGACCAGGGGCCGGCTGGGACTCTGCCCGGGGCCTACACTCCAGGGCCTCGGTCGGGAGTCAGGAAGTCAGCGTCCAGCTCGCCAGTCTGCAGGTGCTGCCGGGGGAACTACCATGGGCCAAGCCCCGTTCCAGATGCTGGACGATAGTGGGGAGCCACGAAGACGTGGCCCCTCCACCTGTGGCCCCTCTGCCCGTGGCTTCTTGCCTTCAGGGGTAGAGCAAGGAGAAGGGGCTGGTGGCACCGGAGGCCAACAAGGTGGAGGAGCCGGACAGTAAGGGTTAGGAGGGGGTCCCACCGGGGTGCAGTTTGGGGGAGGGCAGCATTCCCAGCCTGGGGTGCGAATTGTGTCCCCCAACAAGATCTGTTGGAATCCTAAGCCAGGTGCCTGTGAACTTGCCCTTATTTAGAAATAAGCTCATTGCACATATAATTAAGACCAAGTCACACAGGATTGGGATGGGTGCTGATGCGGTGACTTATGGCCGCATGAAAGAGGAACATGTGGACACAGACTCAGAAGGAAGCTGGCCGTGGGGTGCTGGAGGCAGAGGCAAGAAGAGGAAGGATCCTCCCAGAGGCTGGTGGGGCCCGGCCCCGCTGACTCCTGGCCTCCGCCCCGTGAGGAAATAAATACATTTCTGCATTGTGAAGCCATGCAAGTCAGCTGTCATTGTCGCAGCAACCACAGGAAGCTGATACAGGTGGGAGCACCAGGTATTACTGAAAAATTTCCCAAGTGCTGCTGATGCGGCTGGTCCCAGAACCCCCGGGGCCCTGAAGAGCCACTGGTTCATGTGACGGTGGAGGCTAACCCACGGGCCCGGGGAGAACGTGAGTGTTATTGCAGCATCTCCAGGGCACCTGGCCTGATTGTGGGACTGGGGTGGTCTGGAGAGTTCCAGAGACACAGGTGGGGCCTCGGCACCTGCACAGCACTGGGAGGGAAGGTCAGGAAATGCTTTTCCCATCGGACCCCAGAGAGGGCATCATGTACTTCAAACAAGGGAGGAGGACGAGACGTGCCCCTGGAGGGGCCATCCCAGTGGGGTTTGGTCAGGAAGGATTGCAAGCCTGCACCTGGCAATGACCGCTCAGGACAGTTAGTAGGTAAAAGCTGGTATCCCCTCCCCAGGAGGCGGCCCACGGACAGGGGGTGACTGGGCGGGGGGATGGCTTGGGCCTCCCAGCCAAGGGACTCCTCTGCCAGGGAGTAAAGACACTTGGCAACCTTTTCCACTGCAAGAGAACTTCCCCACCATACTCTTGAACCCTCCTGTCTGTCCCTGGTGACCCAGAGAGGGGCACCCAGGGCCAGCTTCTCATGTAGGCTCTTGGGACTAATCCTTTTTCAGTAAGAGCCAAAGAAAAGTTGAAATCCTACCTTTGCAATTCATTTCTCGATTTTGTTTTTTAAATAATGCTTTTGAAATATCAAAGTGGATTAGGGTTTGATTTGTCTATTTTATTTATTTATTTTTAGCCAGAAAAATTAACATTTTGTTAGGTTTCTGTTTTTAAAGTGAGAGCAATAATGAGCTCGGGCAGGATAACAGGTCTCAAGGCAGGCGGTTCAGGCTGGGCAGGGGTGGTCACCCCCCACTCCCCCACCCCTGACCTGGCTGACCCTGATGCAGGGTCAGTGACCTCTGGGAGTGGAGGCTGCTGGCCAGCAGTGATTTATGTGAGCCATTTGCACATCAAAGTTTGTTTTGTCAGCAGACTGGAGGCTTTCAGCCACCTTTCCTGCCCCTGGGTGCAAACCAGCCAGGACATCAAGGGAGATGGCAGGACTGACCCTGGGGAGCCAGCAACCAGGGCTGCACGCAGGCAGAGCTCTGAGGTCGTCCAGAGGCTGATGTTCTCCATCACATGTGGAGACACTCCTCCGAGGCCGGTGGACAGGGTGGGCAGCGAGGGAATGCACCTGCCGGAAGCCACCCCTCCCCGTACCTTAGCTTCATGGGTGAAAGCTGGAGCTTCACCAGGCTCCAAATAGATGCAGTGAGGGAAATAACGGGGATGTGACCACGTCCCCCCTCATCCTCTCACTTTTCATGTCCTGATTTTCACTTTTCTTAAGGACTATCCCTTGTATGCATTCCTATTTACTAATATTTCTACCCAACACATATACACGTTTTTCACAAACAATAAATACAACTATCTCCGATCACCAACATGGTCTAGAAATTTTTATTTAATATTTGACTTCCTGGGACACCTGGGTGGCTCAGTTGTTGAGGGTCTGCCTTCAAGGGCATGACCCTGGAGACCCGGGATCGAGTCCCACGTCGGGCTCCCTGCATGGAGCCTGCTTCTCCCTCTGCCTGTGTCTCTGCCTCTCTCTCTGGGTCTCTCATGAATAAGTAAATAAAATATTTTTTAAAAATTTGTCTTCCAAAAAAAATTTTTTTTGTCTTCCTATTCAAGGTCCTTCCTTAATAATTGTGATTTTTGGTGGGTAGAATTAGGATCTTCTAACTTGGCAGACTTCAGACTTCCTAAAGGCAGAGCTGAATTTCCCAAATAAATAGGAGCCAATTTCAGTGTCATCAAAAATAGCCGAGGGGCACCTGGCTGGCTCAGTTGGTGGAACATGCGCCTCCTGATCGCAGAGCCGTGAGATCGAGCCCCACATTGGGGATAGAGATTATTTAAAATAATAAATAAAAATCTTTTTTAAAAACCCACAAATGTAAATATAAGAAAAATTACGTTTGACTATATCATAATTTCACATTTTTATACAAGACACCTTAAAGATATGCGATAAAATGGGAGAGAAAACCCCACAATGTCTCAAAGAACTATGATCTGAAATTTATAGCAGAATCCTACAAATGGGCAAACCTGACACAAAAACACTAAACTAAAAAACTTATCAAACAGGAGATTAAAATGGTCGAAAGACACTCAAAAAGATGCTCCACCTCACCAATAAGTGGAGAAATGAAAATTAAAATGAGACGCAGCTCTCCACCCATCAGTCCGGCGACGGTGAGGAAGCCAGCGGGCGACAGGTGCGGCCGCGGGGGGCCAGGGCTCCCTCGGGAGCCTCGGCGGGGAACAGGGCCGCGGGCTGCCTGGGACGAGCCCCGCCTGCGCGTCGCCCTGGCCCGGCCCTTCTACGCGCTTGTGCACAGCGGTGCAGGCCAGGCCAAGGCCCTCGTGCTCCTCGGGGGGAGGAACCGGGGAACCACGATAACCCAAGACGGGGAAACGCCTCAGACGCCGGGGTGCCTGCACCCAGAACACCGCGGGGACCCACCTGCACAACGGGGCCCAATGTGCTCTCCCCGAAACGGGAGTGAAAGAGACCGTGCGTACGGCGGGATCTCGTGTGTCAAACACGAAGGGAAGAAAACACTTAAAACACATTTCGAGAAGGATGCCCCAGGGGAGGGTCAGTCGCTTTTCATGTGAGACTCTTTTACAGCTTTCGGCTTATTTTTCTGTGTTTGTACATCCCTTTTTTAGCCGTTAAAAGAAGAAATTGATGAGGTACCTTATATTGGCTAACTGAACTTAAATTTAAAAAAAAAGAAAAAGAAAATTAATTTCAGAGTTCTCTGAAAAGCTTTTCAAGGACATATTTTAAAATAGAGAAATTCCAGAACATTTACATTGTACCAGTGAGGTAAAGACAAAAACAAAACTGGATTTTTGTTTGGACCCATGTTATGTAAATACATGGAAACAAGGCTGCAGGGTGCCCACGCTGGTGGGCACCCGGAGGACTGCAACGGGATCATTTTAACGTAAGTGAAAATATTCCTGGATAAATCATTAATTTAAAAAAAAAAACCTTACCGGGCAGCCCCGGTGGCTCAGCGGTTTAGCGCCGCCTTCGGCCCAGGGCGTGATCCTAGAGACCCGGGATCGAGTCCCACGTCGGGCTCCCTGCATGGAGCCTGCTTCTCCCTCTGCCTGTGTCTCTGCCTCTCTCTCTGTGTCTCTCATGAATAAATAAATAAGATCTTTAAAAAAAAGAAAAAAAAAAAGAAAAAAACTTACCATCCAAAAGTAAAGTGAAAGTGTATCAGAAGAAGTGCCCATCGATTTCAAGCAAAGTAAGTGACAATAAAAAATGCTGACCTGAGTCATAAAAATGAGGGACCTGAGTGGCCAGGGGTTGAACGTCTGCCTTCGGCTCAGGTCATGATCCCAGGGTCCCGGGATCGAGTCCCACATCAGGCTCCGTGTGAGGAGCCTGTTTCTCCCTCTACCTATGTCTCTGCCTCTCTCTCTGTTTCTCATGAATAAATATCTTTTAAAAATAAATACATAAATACATAAATAAATAAATAAATAAATAAACAAACAAACTGGCAAATTTGTCTCATTTTCTCATTAATACACACTTTGGTTTATTCCAATACCACACCGTTGTACCACAAGAATGTTGATTTCACAAGTGATGTTTAATCCTGTAGCCACAATCCCCTCCCCCATATTTTTACATTATTCTTTCTATATTTTTAAAATATTACAGAAAATTGTTAGAAGTTGAAAGGAACAGACACATTCTTTCTGCTGAATAAGGTATCATATTTAACTTAAAGATTATTAACCTTCTGGATGTTCTGGATAGAGAAATTTGAAGCTGCTGGGAGTCACATGTAACCCTGAGGTCTAAATAGGAAAATATCTTTTATAAACTGTAACAAATCTCACCTTGAAATAAAAACCTATGAAATGCACACAATTCCATCCAGAGTCAACATTGTTACAATATCCACTTTCAGAATGGACAATGACAACAGCTTTACATTCAGAAAACACAGCCTATATACCAAGATGGCGTAACTTGCCACCTGGCACCCCGTGTGCGAGAAGTCTGTTCGGCCCTTAGGCTGTCACAGAGTTGCCCTTATTAAAAATACACGTCCTCAGATGCCCAACAAGCCAGGCAGAACAATGGTTTGAAGGAAGCAAATGCCAATGGGACTTTTTCTGTGCATCTGACCGGAGGCATATCATTGACATTCCCTGGGATGTCCCCACGGCTCACAGGGTTGCCGGGAACGTCTCCAGGTTTATAGGATCCTTACATATTTTTCATCCAGTTCTCTAGAGTTGTGCAGTTCCAAACCAGCTTCTAGAACATCTGCTCAAAAACTGGCATTAAAGTGCTTCAATGCAACCTCCCAAAACATTATAAAGTGTCAGGTCAACTCAGGTCACTGCTCTACCTGGAATGACTAGCTTCATTTTTGTTTCTGGCCTACATTTCCTTTTAACACAATACAAAGGTGTAACACAGGGATGAGCCTATCTCTCTTAAAAACCCAACTGTGTTAGCTTCAGTTAGACTACCTAAGACTCGGGCCGACTGGCGAAAATCCTAGCGCTTCCTCAGGGTGAGATGGTGCTGACTCTACAGCTAACCTGGCACCGAGTACCAAGAAATCCAGCGTGGCCACCGCTGAATGCCTGGTGGAGCTCCCCGAGCAGTCTTCTCTGGCTTCGGCCTCTCAATGACGGAGGATGTCATCAAAGGCCGAGAGGTGACCCGGATTCGGTTACTGGACGTCGCCAAGGAGCTCCTGCACAAGCCGTCGGGGCCAACACTGCCCCACAGTAAGATCTGGGTTACGGCGGGCGGGCTATGCTATGTGTCCCATTGAACAAAGTGCTCCCCGTGAGTCTGGGGCAGTCCAACCCTCCTGAACACACTATCAAAGCAGGTCACACCTGACATTCCCTGGGAGCCACAGCAGGGGTCACCTTGGCGAGCACAAAACCGTCTTCCTTCTGTTCATCTGTGTGTTTGCAAGCACACGTGTGTGTGTGTGTGTGTGCGCGCGCGCACGCGCGCGTGCACACCCTCACCTTAGCACGCTGACCGCTTTAGCATGGCTTGCAGCCAACGGCCAGCAGAGCACTGCAGTGGCTGTGCCTTTCACAGAAGCCTTGCTTCAGGCTGGGTCACAGTGAGGAAACTGTGTGCACAGCACAGCAGCCATTCAACCGGGTCACTCGAAAATTAGCTAAATCAGTTCAGGTAGTGGTGGGTTTTGTGTTTCTCTCTTTTTTTTCCCCCCCAAAAAAACAACCTCCAGAAGAATTTTTTTAAGCCACTTATTTTAAATGTTAGTGAAGAAACATGTGAACCCAAGGTCCCAGAAATGAGCAGCTGACTCCAGAGTGTCACTCCAAAGTGACAAGTTCTAAACGCATCAAGGTGTGAAACGGGGAACGGCAATCTGCCTCCGGGGAAGAACGGTTTTGTTCTAAGTTCTTTGTGGGCAGCAGCACCCTGGCCGTGACAGTCATCCTCCCGAGTCCAGCTGCCGCCTTAAACGGGACTGTCGTAGTGCAGGCGCCGGCGGTGATGGACCTGCCACCTTCCCTGCCCTCCAGGGCAGGAGAAGCCGCAGCCCGGCCCACTCATTACCTGCACGGGCCGGAGAGCGTCCTGGGCAAATACCCAGGGAGCGTCGTGTTAGCGTTTCCCCCAAAGGCTGTAAAAGAGAACAAGTGCAAGCGTTTTATCACCTACAAGCTCACGTAGACCTTACAGCAGTAGGTAGGTGGTGGCTCTCCAGGCCACGGGAGGCAGGAGGAGACAAGGGGAGCGGGCGGGCTCTCCTGGCACACCTGGGGAGAGGCACACCCCGGGAGAGGCGCACCTGACTTACAGCAGGCCTGGAACTCCTTGCACAGAGCGAACAGGTTCATTAGGAAAAGACGGTCTTCTCTCGGACTGTAGTGGGAACGAGAGGGCGGAGGTGCAGGGTTCTTGCCAGAGGCTGCAAGAACAGCCTCATCTTGGCCCCTTTACTGAACTCTCAGGGAGGCCTCTTTTCATAACTTGGTACCTCTGATTCTTCCCCAAGGATAGCCAGCTTTGCATCCATTTCAGGACTGGGGCTTGGCCCACCTGGTGCAATTCCGTTTACACAGCCGCCTGGCCTCCCCTCAGGCGCTGGGCCCCCAGAGGCCTGTCACCCCCAGCAGCTTGGAAGGAGGTGGGCAGACGCAGCCTGCAATGGCCCGTGCTCCAGCCGACCTCACGATCCCTCTGTCCTCTGCTGAATGGGTCCCTCGGGTCTCCATTCACGTCGCTGAGGTATCCAGTGCTGCCACTGGGAGGAGCCGCAGGGACTCAGGAAGGTTCTGGGTTGTGTTCTCCAGCGTGGCCAAGACATGGAGACTTCATGCACTGAGCCCTGAGGTCCCTGCAGATGAACCTCTCCCAGCTGTTCTCCGCCCTCCTTCCAGCGGTGAGCCTGGCACTGGGCTGCCTACAGAACACTGGATTCACAGAAGCCAGGCCAAGAAACTGGCACTGGCACCCTGCACACCCCAGTAACAGACAGGGGGAGCCAGTTCTAGAGGTAAAATCGGTGAGTCGCCCATCTGTGTTCTCACGGCCACTTCACACAAAGACTGAAGTGTTTTAAATACGAGGGTTCACATCCACAGGAGGTATCGGGAGGTGCTGGGGTGACCTCATGTCCACTCCAGAGCCATTTTAGCTGCCAAAGTCCCAGGTCTCCAATAACCAGAAAATCTCAACTGAGGGAGATCACAGGCCTCTCCCTGGAAGACAACACCACTGACATCATCTCAGAAATATTTCTTCTGTCTAGTGTAATCATAATTCACTCGAACAGTTTAATAAAAGTATTAAAATATACTTCATCTTTTCTTCTAACTACATTTATATATAAATCCCTGAGAAGGTACCTGTCAACTTGTAATTCACTATTTACAGTTAATAAACATCAGGGGTGCAAGCAGACACCGGCTTGTCCTCCTCTGTATAGCAGAGTGTCTGTCATCTGGCAGGAGAGCAAACTAGGTCTCCCTCCCTTGGACAGGGGTAAGGGGGTGGGAGGCTCATTCAGTTGAGCATCCAATTCTTAGTTTTGGCTCAGGTCATGATCTCATGGGTTATGGGATCAAGCTCTGCATTGGGTCTCCTTGCTCAGCAAGGAGTCCGCTTGAAAGATTCTCTCTCAAAATAAATAAATCTTGAAACAACAACAACAAAAAGGCATGTGGGGCTGTGCCAAAATCCTAAACTCTCTGCACAGGAACTGGGGAAATCTGTCCTTCATTCACTGGGTAGGTGGAGGTCACTACATGATAACTCAACTTCCTCTCATGATCGCCTTCCTTTTCTGCCCTTTTTAGACCTCAGAGTGGTGGTGCCAAGGAGGATCAGGGCATTCAGCCAAAACTGGAGAAGAAAACAGGCAAAGGAAGGAGAGGCAAGCAAGGAAGAGAGAAGGTGAAGGGGGTGGCAAGGAATGAATGTGCCCACAGAGCAGAAGGAGGTCATTGCCCATCATCGCCCCTGCCCCCAACCAACACTAGAAGCAAAGCAGCAAAAGGTGACCCCTCAGTGAGAAAATACAGCCAGCCACTCAAAGCAATGAAAATACACAAACCAGAAAATGATCTCAACAGATGCTGGATCAGACTGTGAAGGAGATGAGGGGTGTTTCTCTTCACCTCATCTCTTCCAAGGAGACTCGGCCAATCCCAACTCTTGGAGCTGCAGCTACCCTTAGTATCAGTGATGCTAAAAGTGGTTCCAGACCTCTATGCCATTCTGAAAAAAGGGAAAGGCTCACTAAAATCTGACTTTGAGAGCTGCATTAACATCACAACTACCCATCAGGCTGGTGCTTCCCAGTAGCCTGATGATTGAAGTTTCTGGAGAGAGGAGCATGAGGCCCCAGAGAGTGCAATGCTTCATGGTGCCAAGAGGGAGGGACCAGAGAGAGGCCGGCGCCACCCGTGCCCACATCATGAGAGAGGTGCTCATCACGACACAGCCAGGGAGCACGATTTGACATGTGAATCCAGGGTTATGAGAAAAAGCTTCCAAATCAGTCTCTACTATTTTAGATCTATGGCTTCCAAGCAGGATAATTTTTAAATAAAGTGCCGTCAGTAGTGCATATGTGACAGATACTCTGCAACCCACATGGCCAGAGATTCATTAGAATTTCTCAGTGCTTTGGAGATAAAAAGTCTGGACAAAAACTCCCACTGAACTCAGGGCCCAGGGCAAATCACATCCATGCTCTGCCCAAGTCCCCATATCTTGGAAATTCTACAAAGCCAGCATGAGGATAAACTGAACATCACAGGCAGTCATCAAAGGAAAAAATACAAGTAATTCCACACCAGGAGCTCTTTGGAATTGAGTCTGGAGGAGGGAGCAGCCCTCCTCCGGACTCACTCCAGTAGAATTTGCCTAAAACAAGTTTGCTTAATATTCAGTTCTAATCTGTTTGTTTAGTCCTCTCCCCCTTTCCAGTGATTTGTATCACTCTGATGGCTTATTCTTTTGCAACTTTTTTACATTTTAAGGATATCTGAATTCAATTTACCTAAGAGCACAGAGGACTTAATTTTGTAGTTCTAGTAAAATTCTATTACATTTGCCCCCATTTTATTAAATAATAGATTTTTCTCATATCTATTTTTTAATATGTTGAAGGCTTTGCATCCAGTTTATCTAAAGTCCCTTGCTTAAAATATTTAGTTCTAGCAATAAATACATGCTTCTCTATGCATGGTTTCGTGCTTTGACAACAGGTTTTTCTTCATTATTATTACCGTATAAGTAAGAGAGCTTTCAAATAAGATACAAAGGAAATCTGATTCCCCTGACTTACTTCATCATTTTGCTGGAAAAGTAAATGCCTCCATCAAGTAGAAACAATTATTTGAATAGGTTAATCAAATCAATAAGAACATACAATGCTCACGCACACCTATGGTGAGAAGGAAAGACAAATGGCAAGAAAGGGGAGACTTCCACAAATTCTGTATGAAATCATAGAGATATCACAAATAATTATTGCTATAAACAGTATGTTAAAGGGTCTTCAGGCAAACATGTTAAAACTGTCTTAAATACAAACAGCCCCATCACCAGTAAAATGCTGCAAATTGGATCATGATTAAAAATACAAAATTATTCAGACCCTTCGATAAATTGGTCTTAAAATTTTCTCAGGTGAGGTTCTAGAGATAGGCTTTTGGGGCAAATTTGCCCACTAGGTGTACAGATTGCCGGGGGAACCGGTTTTAGGCTCGTGGACCTGCGCCCTCCCCCATTCACTGTGCAGCCGGAACCGACGGCGCGCGCCTGGGCCCTGTGCGAGCCTGGCCCGGGGCCGCAGGGCCGCGGGGCCGCGGGGACAGGGGGACACGGGGCCGCGGGCCAGCAGGGAGGCCAGCCGCACCCTCCCCCGCGCAGCCCCCCGACCCCGCAGCCCGCGGCTCACGTCCTCTTCCTCCAGGACGGCGCCCGCTTCTCCTTCTGCGCCGCCGCCGCCCGCTGCCTCTCCGCCTCCTCCGCCCGCCTCTTCTCCTCCTTGGCCTCCTTGTACCGCCACTTGGGCAGCTGCAGGTGCGCGCTGTCCTTGGTGCTGCCCCGCGCGGCCGCCCGCTCGGGCTGGAAGGTGGGCGCGGGCGCCTTGCTGATGCGCACGCGGGGGATGACCACGCCGGGCCGCACGCTGCTCCTCCTCAGCAGCTGCAGGGGCAGGAGGCTGGCCCTCCGCGGGGCGCCCGGCTGCTGCGGGGACGCGAGGCCGGCTCTCGGGGCCCCCTCTCTGGAGACGCCCACGGCCCGCGAGGTCCGGAACGGCGGCTCGGAGCCCTCTATCTTGTCACCCGCCTGGGCGCGCGTGTCCCGGCCCCCGCGCGCCTCCAGGATTTCCTGCACCGCCAGCCGCCTCTTCCCCACGCAGGGGGCGTCCTCGGGGCACACGGTCTGGCAGACGATGGCCACGGCGGGGCTGTAGAGGCTCGTGGTCATCCGGACCATGTGGTCCAGGACGCCCCCATCCTCCGGGCCCTGGCGTGAGCGCAAGGCCAGCGTGGAGCGCACAAGCTCGGCAAGCCTCTGCAGGCAGCTTTTGGAGCCCGACGGCTTCAGAACCGCCTCCGCGGGCGGCGGCAGCTCTGGCTTGTACCTTTCCCCGAACTGCTCCGGGCAGGGTCGCTGCAGCAGCCTCTGGATGAGGCGGACCGCCTCCAACCGGCCGGTGTAAGCCGCCCACTCCTGGGGCGCCATCCCGCGGCGCGGGTCCCGGGCATGGACGTCTGCCCCTGAAAAATACCAAACACAAACGGCAATGGGAGAGAATGCGCCAAGAACAACCCGGCCAACGGCAGGAAAGGAAAGACTGAAATGGATCAAAGACAGAACCTGGGAAACCTAGTAACTGGCCACCTGGAGCTGTGGCACCTGGATGACCCTGCCTCTGCCCCTGAACTGCAGCCCACCTTGAAGTGCTCCAGCTAGTGGCTTACTTTTCCTAAACAAAACTGCCTGAACCCAGCCCCTAAATCGCACGATTTTTAAAGAAATAAGACTTCGTGGCTTTCCAGCAATGGAGAGGTGACTAGACAGCCAAGGTGCTTCCTGAACACTTCAATGATGTTACTAGAATGTTCCAGAATACTAAAAGGAATAATCGCTTGCAAAGTGCTTGGCATCCCATTTCTTTATCACCTCACATTTTCCAGGAAATGTGCAGTCCCTCACTTCTTATACTGTGTGGTTGGTAGGTCCTAGATCTATCCTCTTCACCAAACTGTGGGCTTGTCCACCACAGAGTTCACCTCTTACTCGTTTTGGTTTCCTTGACACATCTTGTCCTGGCTGGTGGAGGTGTGCAATGAATAAAGATATGTTACAGATGGTGGTAGTCACAGTGGCCAAGGGACCTACCTGAGGCCTCCAAGCTGGTAAAAGTGAAGGTCTCAGCCCCATGCACTTCCTGCCACCCCACAGGGAGGGCTGCTTCCTCTATGACAGTTTTCTGTGTCAACGTGGCCAGACTATAGTACCCAGGGATTTAAATTCAAATCTAGGTGGACTGTGAAGGTATTTTGTAGGTGCAGTTAGCATTCACAGTCAGTTGACTGAGTAAAGGAGATTGCCCTCAACAATTTGGGTGGGCCTCATCCAATCAGTTGAAGGCCTTAAGAACAATAGCTACAGTTCTCTGGAGAAAAAAAAAACTCGGCCTCAAGACTGCACCATTAACTCCTGTCCAAGTTTCCAGGATGGCCTGTGCCCACTAATTTTGGGCTCTCCAACCCACAAAATCACGTGAGCCAATTCTTTAAAATAAATCTCTTCATGTGTACCTCTTATTGGTTCTGTGTCCCTAGAGAACCCTGACTCCTACATCCTCAGTCACTTCCTTAATAAATCTCACCCATACCACCCACTGCCCCCTCCTAATACTGCAAATTTAAACTTCAACTCAACTTGATGAAATGTTCATAAATTTCAGCATGGTCGTATAAGAGAAATTAATAAGGAATTGCTGTTCAATTAATCTTGGTCCAATCCCAGCCCCGTACACAGTTAAAAATCATTCAGGATTTCAGGTCACATTAGTCATACTTTCTCTGGCAAAGCAATGTGGAGAACTAGGGCAATTATCTAGTCTGTGAGCTCCCCAGGGACCAGGACTGGCAGAGGCTTCTGCATTTATATCCCACACAGACCCAGGTGGCTGACGTGTGGCGGTGGCTCAGTGCAGAGCAGAGGCAAGGAGGGCTCAGTGGCCCCCCTGCCCCAGCACCCCTCCAGCGACCCCCCACCCCAGCCTGGGCAGACCCAGCTCACCTGAGATTGCCTCATCATGCTCTTCATTCAGGGGCATATTAAAAAATAGGCATATTAGAAGAGTGGTAATTATTTGGAACTGGAGATCGGGATGGAACTCATTAGCCCGAGTACAATTTATAAACTGACAAAAATGAAAAGGGGGCAGTAAAAATGTCGCCACAAAAAATAGATGACACATTAAACCTTAATTAATTGCATGTCACTTAAAAAGGTACAAACTGCAAAATTAAAATCTTAATGAACATGGCTTGAGAAAGACATTTTTCAAAAGCTAATGGAAAACTAAAGGAACAGCTGTCCAAAGTGTAGCACACACACTTCTTCCTGTTGCTTTCGTGCCTTTTCAAAATGATCTTGGAACCCACACACGTTTGGCAGAATGGCAGCGCAGCCTAAGGGTAGGAGTTGTGCCATCATTTGGGGATTCACTTCCTTTTTTTTTTTTTTTAAGCTTTATTTATTCATGAGAGACAGAGAGAGAGGCAGAGACACAGGCAGAGGGAGAAGCAGGCTCCATGCAGGGAGCCCGACATGGGACTCAATCCCGGGTCTCCAGGATCACATCCTGGACTGAAGGCAGGCACTAAACCGCTGAGCCACCCAGGGATCCCATGAGGATTCACTTCCTTCAGCAATGGGTATGGGTAATATTCATGGCCCGGGTGGAGTGACTAAATCATGGAAGGCTAGCACCGGTGACCAACACTCGATACACAAGCCTTTTAGAAAACAGAATTCTGATGGGCCGGCATCTGCATCTTCTCCTCATGAACTTCTGGCATCCTGTTCTCACCCCTACCCAGTGCTGTTTCACCCAGAGCTCCAGCCACGCAGCCCGAAGTTGGGCTCCTGCCCATGCATCCACTTGCCGCCACACCATTGAGTGCTGTGAGCTGTCTACACAAAGTCCTCTAGTTTATTCCAGGCAGCAACATACTCAGTTCTAGGCAATGCATCATGCCTGGTGTAAACCTGGGCTTTGCCACTTAGGTACTATTGATGTTTAGGGCAGATCATTATTTGGTGTGGGGGCTGTCCTGTGCATTGTTACGACTTGTAACAGCACCCCCATCTCTGCCCAGTAAGTGCCAGCAGCATTCCACAGTTGTGACAGCCAAATACGTCCCCAGACATTACCGGCTGTTCCTAGGGGGCAGCCCCCACAGTCTACCCAGTAACTGCAATCCTGTTCCCCCTTTTTCTTAGCCTCCCTTACAGCTGGACAGTGAGCGCCAAAAAGAAGGCTTTTGTGCCCTGATAAAAGTGACCACTATGGTTGGAGGTGCCGCTGCCTATCTGAAGCCCACAGTTCTGGTGACCAAGTCGTGGTGGGGAGGACGGGTGATGGGGGTGCTGGGTCAACGCATAAAGGAACCTAGTTCTGTGACGTCCTCACGGAGCCCAAGGCCAGCACTGCACAGTGACAGCCCACCTCAAGACTTTCAGTGAGGTGAGAAAAACACGCTTGTTTTCTTTCAGCTACGGGCAAGGCAGGATGTCTGACTGGAAGCAGAAAGCACTCTAAGCAGGTGCTAAAGGAAGACAAGTTACCTTCCATCATTCATCCTAGAAGCTTCCCCTAGAGTCGCGGCCAGGTGTACAGGACCGGCGCAGGCAGCCAGAGCCCGGGCCGTGTTGCTTCCTGGCCGGCTTCTCTGCCAGCCCCCCACATTATCTACCCTTCTAAGCCCCGCTCCGGTCCCCCTCCCACCAGGAGGCCTTTCTGGTCACATGGGACCCCTGCATGTCTCCTCCTGTGCCATCCTGGCCTGTATCTGGGGTACTCAGGGTATAAGCGATACGGTAAATTAGAATGCGGGGTCTCAGGAGAGGCCTAATTTGGGGGCGGGGAGGATGGACACCTGCTTCCAGCCTGGTCCACCCCGGAAGCCGTTTCCAAAGAGATCTTGTACTTGGTCTTTCAGAGGGTCTCAGCAGGGCCGACTCCCGGTTACCCAAGGGCTCCCTTCCCCATCCTTCACGCAGCTTCCTGGCTCACCTTTCAGAAAACCTAGTTTCCCTCAAGTCCTTCTCTCAAGGTTTGCTTTTGTGCCAAGCTAAATACCCAAGTGAAGACACTGCCCTTGGTGACACGGAATGCCTGACTTTTAGCCCTTTCTCTGCATAATAATTTGAAACTATTCCAACTTGGCAAATTCTCAGGTCACAGGAAAACCATATTTTCCTTATAAACAGAAAGAAACCTCTGCAGTGATACCGTTATCACTTGGCTTCGGGAGCACACCGTCGGGGCTTGCCTGGGACAAGAATGACCACAGGACCAACCAACAACAGCAGTGCCTCTCCCCCATTAAACCAGCCTCCCGCCCCTTCCGAGGTGTCTGCTTTGTTGCCCGAAATCACAGGAAGAGACGAGCCTCTTGTTTGCCTACGTCTGCTTCCCAAATGCCGCAGCAATCAGACCACGCTTCAGGTATAAAAGCCAGCTCTCTTAAGCAAGTCTGGAGCCTGCCAGCCTCCACTGAGCTCTGCTTCTCTTCAGAGAAAATCAAATACTCGTTATGGCTTCTCGGAGCCACTTATTTAAATAGACCTGTCACTTCAAGGCATTAATATTCCATTGAATTAACAAGAATCCGCAGCCCCACTTGCGATTCTTATCAGCAGAACTGACATTATTCCTGGAGAAGCCAAAAACCAAAGAGCCAACAAATCAGCTTTTCAGACCCTGGTTACATTTTTATTAAAATCCAAAGTATTGATAATTCTCACATTATTTCGTTCTGCCTGACAAGGTAAGAGATAAGAGCTGGTATGTGTCTGTATGTTATGAACCACTGGCAAATCTAAACAGTTTAGGGGGGCATCCGTGATCCATCATTTCTAAAAGGAAATGGTTCGTACTGAATGGAATGAAATTGCAACTCAGAAATTCAACTCAGGTGCAGAAATACACTCAGGTACAGGAGAATGCTTGCACTTGAAAAAATGAGGATGAGATACCCATTTCTGCCTTAGCCATTCAGACGTTACAGCGCTTTGTGCCTTTTGCTTTTGAATTGATCACAAGATGACCATTCTGTGATTAGCTCTCAAGGGACCTTCCACAGCTGCACACAAATGCCCTGGACCTCTGAGGTGTCCCAAGGCTTTAATTTTACTAAATATTAATATGTTAAATGGAAATAAGAAGATTTTAAAATTCTCGTGCAAATTTTTTAAATATCCCCACACGTCTCCTTATTGTTATCCACTCAATCCAGGAGAGACTTCGATCACACCTTTTCTTTCCTTTTAAAATGTAACATGCTTTTTTTTTTTTTTTTTTTAAGTTAAACATAACATGCAGGGCACCTGGGTGGCTCAGTGGTTGAGCATCTGCCTTCAGCTCAGGTCGTGATCCCAGGGTCCTGGGATCAAGTCCTACATCAGGCTCCCTGAGAGGAGCCTGCTTCTCCCTCTGCCTGTGTCTCTGCCTCTCTCTCCGTGTCTCTCATGAATAAATAAATAAAATCTTAAAAGAGAAAAAAATAAAATAAAGAAATAAAGAAAAAAGTAACATGCACCTCTACTTATGTAAAAGGAAAATGTATTTTCCTGGGAAAAAGAAGTATGAGCTACCTTAGTAATAGAAAATTTAAATCTTCTAGAAATTAAACAACCAAAATCTTAGAGGGCCACTCATAAACTCCCTGAAAAAGGTGTCAGATTTTTACATTAAGAAGGAATATAGAAAAAGCTGGAAGGAAGAATTGCATATTAGAGGGAAAAGCTTCTCTTTTCATTTTTTCTATCCTTTCCCATTTAATCACATCAGTTGTTCTTAACAGGAGAGGACTTCACCTCCCCAGCCCCAACCTGGGGACATTCGGCAATGTCCAGAGACATTTTTCATTGTCATGACTTGGGGTGCTGGAGTCACCTAGTGGGCAGAGGCCAGGGATGCTGCTAAACACCCTACAGTTCCCAGGACAACACCCCCCACCACCACCACAAAGAATTACCTGACACCAGATGTCAACAGTGCCAGGGCTCAGAAACCCGCACATACAGGCCTATCACCCTCAGCAGGCAAGTTTGTTTCACTGCAAGGGTACTTGTCAAGGGGAAAGCCATACCACTGCTTCTCATTCATGTAACAAATAATTACTGAGCACACAAATTCACCAGTAACAATAATGACAACCAGCACTGACTCCGTGCCAGACGTGCACCCAAGCACTAGTCCACTGGGGAGCTCATTCAGTCCCCATCCAGCCTTCCCACAGTGTCATCCACTCGCTGCACAGAAGAGGAAACTGAGGCTCAGAGCATCAGGCGACTGGCCCCCATATGGAGGGGATAAGTGAAAGGGGCTGGAGTCTGAAACCAGGGGTCCTGGCTTCCAAGTTAAC
Organism: Vulpes vulpes; assembly: GCF_048418805.1. Taxonomy (NCBI): domain Eukaryota; kingdom Metazoa; phylum Chordata; class Mammalia; order Carnivora; family Canidae; genus Vulpes; species Vulpes vulpes. The sequence continues at coordinate 70,112,307 of NC_132782.1, read as the reverse complement.
TCCGCTGACCACAGGTCTGCACTCGTATGGACTGTTCTAGACTTGGATGCGGCTGGGCTCGGGGGGAGGGAAAGAAAGGATGGTACCTCAAACCTAACACCAAATTCATTATCCGTAATGGAGGGGGAAGAGAACAATGTGGCACCGCACTGGACGCCCGGCCCATCTCTCAAGAGACCCCAGAGATGTTTCTGCCATCTCCTAAACACTTAGCAAATGTCAGAAACCTCCACCAGCCCCGGGAAAGAAGCAGAATGACAGCAAAACCCCTGCATTACCCAGAGTGATCGGAAAGGCAATCGACCCCAAAACAAAAGGTTTGTAATTCAAGTGAAGTCATCAGGAAAAATGCAGTGACAAAGTGGCTGACATCATAAATTCTTGGTTAAAATGTAAATTTTTTTTTGTTGTTGTTAAAATGTAAATTACTCGGAAAAGAAAAAAAAGTGAGGACGGCAAACCCTAAGAGAGACTCTTAATCACAGAGAACCCGCTGAGGGTGGCCGGAGGGAGGTGGGTGGGGGTGGGCTGGAGGGGGGTGGGCATTAAGGAGAGCACGCGATGCGATGAGTGCTGGGTGTCCTACATAAGTGATGAATCACTAAATTCTACTCCTGAGGCTAATAGTACACTACATGTTAACTAACTAGAATTTAAGACTTGAAACATTAAAATCAATCAATCATAGTTGGAGGGGAGTAATTTACTAGAAACCTACACTCAATTAGAACTAGCTCCAGAAGTAGTAAAAGCAGATAAAGCTTCCCCCAAACAAAAGAGCATCAAAAACACCGTTTAATTAGAAGGAACCACCTCTTGTTGCTAAACAACAGGCAAGGCCTCAACTGAAATTGTTATCTTGCCTTTCAAAAAAATGAAACTATCACAGCGTCAAAAGCACAATCCATGCCATTAAATCTAATTATGCTCTTTTTTTATTTTCATGAAAGTTTTCATCTTTGAGGCCTGTCATCACTTACTGAAGTTATTTTTTTTCTAGCATCCCCTACAACACACAGATTAAAGTGGGAGAGGAAAAAAAAATCCAAACAAGCTGTGAATCCTATAACCCCCGTGTAATCCCAAGGGAAATGACAGGCTGAGGACACTGTATCCAGGCCAGGATGGGGACCTGAGGTCATGAGCGAAGAGGTGAGGCGCAGAGACCACAAGACACTGGGGACACAGGACAAGCACATGTGGGAGCCCGGATGCGACCCTGGGAGGGAAAGGGAACAGCACCAGAAGCACAGGTGAAATCTGAGTAGAGCCTGGAGTTCAGTTAATAGTAATTAACATACCAGTGTCGGCCCCTCGGTAAGACGTTAACACGCGTGGGGTTGAGCAAGGGCCATGTGGGGCTCTGTATTATTTTTGTCACTTTCCATACATCTAAATTATTGCAAAATAAAGGTTTACTCTAAAAAAAAAAAAAAAAAAAAAAGGACAGCAGCAAATTGTGTAAACAGAACTACCAGCCTAGGCTGATGCCCAGCAGAACGCTGCCGCGCCCTCGGAGATAGTCATGGGAGGGCAAAGGCCACCTGTGCGGGAGCTCGTGGGGCCAGGCGGGATTGGCTGAACCCGGTGCCGAGAACAATGACAACATGAAGCGAAGTAATGAAATGACATCATGTTGTCGCAGCACCTCACACTGATCAGATCACTCGATGCTAACTCTGCACCTGACCCTTTGTGGCGCATGATACCCATCTTCTTGTGTGTTTCTCCAACTAACCCAGCGCGGCAGTGTTAAAGATGAGCAGGGACTGCACTCTGGAGGACAGCAGCTGGAGAGCGGCTGCAGGGACTCCAGCTCGGGGGTGCCTGACCCCTGCATCGCCCTGGAGAGCTCGCAAGGCAGGGTCACGGTTCATCCTGGGGGGTGGGAAGGAATGACTCCCATTGCACAGATGGAAACAGGAGGCTCAGAGAAGGAAGTGCCCCCTCCAACATGACCAGGTCAGAAAGGGCAAGGAGGGGGTGCCTGTTGATCCAAAGCTACAGCCTGAGAACTTTCCATTCTGCTACATGGCACTGACAAAGGAACCTGCTGCGTCCTACATCAGCAGGTGACTCCAAACACCAGCAAGTGGGGATCTAGGATGGCTACTGGGCCCACCCCACCATCCCAGTGCCCACCCTCAGTGGACAGGCTTGCCCTCAGAGCCAAGGCCAGAACACACATTTCTAAAGAACAAATATAGGCAAGAGGAAGCGAAGGGTGAGGGAAGAGTTTATCAGAGAGCAAGGAGGGGTTTCTTGCAGGGTGATCTGGACTGTGACCTCCCACCCTAGCTCGAAGGGCTTGCTTTCCTTGGTCTTAGCTCAGATGAGGATGGCCACACACTCCATAGAAACTATTCTTTGTTGCATCCACTAGGCTCTGCGTCTCTATAGAACTGATTCACCTCAATACATGTTCTTCAAAGGAGCAAAATTAGCATTTGCCGAGACCCTCGGGACCTCACAGGACAGGCAGAGACATACCTGCTAGCATCAGGGCTCGGATGCACTCCGTCCGGCCCTGCATGGCAGCTTTCATCAGGGCCGTGAACCCAAACACGTTCCTCCTTTCAAGGTCAAGACCAGGAAAATAGTTCAACAAGTAGTTGGTGATGGTGACGTGCCCTACAAAGAGAATTACACACGTTTATTGACCACATTCCACCCACAGCGGACATGCCAGGAAGCCTTCCCAGAGGAAGATCACGTGGTCGACCTCCAGGACCAGCCCGTTGCGGGGTGGGCAGCGGGGGGGAGGCGCCTGCCCCTCAGACACAAGGACTAATTCTCCTGGAGCCAGCAAGACACAGGGCGCCACCCTAGTTCATTCTGGTTCTCTTCGGCCCACCCGCTTGGGAGCTCAGGTGTCTGTCAAAGTGGTGAGAGGGACCGTGGGGAGCCAGCACGGTGTGGAGGTGGCATGGGGAAACAGCTGAGCAAGCCTCCAGGACACCGGTGACCAGTGGGGAGGTCCTGGACGCGGTCGGCGCCCCGGGAGATGCCAATGCAAACAGATGCACAACTAAAAATGAACCTTGGAGCCATTTCTCGAGGCTCCCTGGGAGAAGGTCATCTACACAACAAGAGGATACGCCAATTCATGCTGTCACCTGCTGTTACCACTCAGAGGGGTCCATCTGTCTGTCTCTATCTCTCTCTCTCACACAAACACATGTGCAGAGGCAGGGAATATGGGCAACGTTGCTACCCAAACCCTCAGCCATAACCCAAGCAGGTAAGAACATTCATTTGATAATACAGATTCTCCCTCTTTTCACCTTGCACTTCCAAAAAGACCTGAATGGGGACACTTGGGTGGCTCAGTGGTTGAGCATCTGCCTTCAGCTCAGGGCGTGATCCCGGGGTCCTGGGATTGAGTCCCACATTGGGGTCCCCGCAGGGAGCCTGCTTCTCCCTCTGCCTGTGTCTCTGCTTCTCTCTCTGTCTCTCATGAATAAATAAATAAAATCTTAAAAAAAAACAAAAACAAAAGGACCTGATTTTCTGTTCATGCCCAGAGGGGTTCTTAAAAAGCCCACAAATTGTTAGATAAGGGTGAATAAGGGGAACATCATGTAAAAAGCATTATTCCCAGGATTCTCTAGGCTCACCCACAGAAAATCAAAATGGACTGAGGGAGTTCTTCAAAGAGAACCATCAGGGCCACGTAAAGAGGTTCTCGGGCCAAATGAACATGCTGCCCGATGCCCACTGGCTATGCTGAAGTCCTAGTGTGAAATGCACTCCCTTCCTCATCAATCACCTAGAGCAGGGCCCCAACCTTGGCACTACCGACCTTTGGGGCCAGGTCATTCTTGTTACAGGAACGTTCTGTGCACTGATGCTGTCCTGGCAGCTGCATCCCTGGGGCTCTACCCACTAGACGCCAGTAGTGACCAGATCTCTCCTTCTCCCCAAGTATGACAACCAAAAATGTGTCCTGCCATTGCTAGATATCTCCTGTTTGGAAAACTCACCTGGTCCTAGAGGCTCAGACTTCACTGTTTCAGGATCAAATGCACCCAGGTGGGAGATGGCTCTCTTCCCCTGGGGCCCCTGCATCCCCATGTCCTTCTCTGAGCTGCCATCCCCACCCTGGGCCCTGCCAACGTTGACTAACCATCTGTGGAGAGTGCGAGAAGCCTGCAGGAGCCCCTCTCCTGTGCGCTGGTGGAGGGGCTGGGGATCCAGCCCTCTGAAATCCCCCTCCTTCCCAGTGCACACATGGTCCTGGGGAACCCCTCGTGTCAGGCTGCAGGCGGGGGTCTCATGGACACTCCAGGGCTCTCTGTCATTAACTGAGTATCACTTCCTCCCCCCAAGGGAGGCCTCGGCGCTATTGAGATGCCAGACCCATGAGGCCCCTTCCCTGGCTGACCCCAGGACAGTTAGCGCACGAGCTCTGGGACATCGTGGCAGAGGAGGTGAGGCCTCAAGGCTGCCTGCTTTCCACAAAAACTGGAGTGCGGACTCCTCTGGAACCCATTGTTGTCTGCTGACCGTGGACCTCAGCCCATCTCCTGAAGTCATGGCAAAAATTAAAAACTGAGCCATGAAGCTTTCTGAGACAGAAACACTGCCTAGCATGACCTTGCCGGAAACAAGCTACAAACAAATGGGTGTGACCTGCTAGCTCTGTGACTCACGGATTCCAACCCACAGCTGGTGCTTTTTGACTCCTTTGCTCACTAGGCCCTCTATTCATGCCATCGAAGGTGTTGGGGCGGGGATGATGCTGGCGGTCAGGTGCCCAGAGCAGCTTAACTGCTCTTAACTGTGGGGGGAGGAGGGTCCTTTGATCTCAGGTTCCTCACCCAGCTAAACGCTTTGCAGCACCTGTCAGATTTATTTATTTATTTTTATTGGAGTTCAATTTGCCAACATATAGCATAACACCCAGTGCTCATCCCGCCAAGTGCCCCCCTCAGTGCCCATCACCCAGATTTAGAGTGAAACAAACTGCAATTTGTTTAGAGTCGTTTCTTTTAAAATGTGAAAGCATGTCTGTCGTAAATTCCAGCAGGATATCCTTTGCACCATTATATCCTAAACACTTTGAACAGGCAGGGAGAGGAAAAATGGAAAAATCACAAAGCAAACCACCCATTATACAGAACAGCTCTGCTCATTATGTTGGGCTCAGAAGAACCAACATGCAGCCAACTTGTTCTGACTACAGGCACAAGCTTTCAGTGATCCGTGAGATCCATCCTGCCTCCCCACTGGCTTTCTTAGGACAGCAGAATAATACCTCTTATCCCACAGAGGGGCCCGTCCACTGAAATCATGGGTGGACAAGATGCCTCTAAGTATACACAGGCATTAACCTCTCTCTTCTGTGAAAAACAGGACAACAGGTCCAAAATGGAGTCGCTTATGCTAAGGCCTCAGTCACCAAACCAAGGCTTAATTAGTTTTGCCTCTCCCAGAGACAGAATCTTAAACCAATCAATCAGGAATTGCCTGATCAACACTAGTGATCCTGATCATCTGCCCGATAGACCCCTGCCCTTCCCCAAAGGAAAGTGACCTGGCAATAACCAACCCACTTTTCTGCCCTAAATAGCTCCCTTATTCTTCCTCCCTCCTCCCCTTCCTTCCTCATCTGACTACAAAAATCTCTTACTTTGTACAACTCCTTGGAGCACCTTTGTATCTGCTAGATGGGATGCTACCCAATTTGAATCAACTTTCGCTCAAACTCAACATTTTTAATTTGCTGCAGTTTTTCTTTTAACATTTCTTTAAAACCATGACCATTAAACAAGAGGAGCTTTCCTTTTCTTTAGTAAGACAGAGACATATTTCATAGATAGGCAGAGAGACAGAGAAGACAGGCTAACACACAGTCTTCCCTACAGAACATGCACCATACTGAAACTTCGTTTTAGCCCAGTCCAACGTTCTGGCATAGGATTTGATGAATGAAGTCTTCCAACAAAGCCCTTTCAAATGGTGGGCTCACCACAGACACCCCTAAATGCACCCCCCCCCCATGAGCCTGCCTAAGGGAAGAGCACAAGTGACCCAGGGGTTAAGTGAGTTCTCGATAAATTAGCTTCAGTGGCATGATTAAATGCCAATGTAGACAGAGAACTTAGGACTTAGAAGAGCTGACTGTGAGAACACCTAAGTTCAAGTCCCAGACTGCCACTTAAAATCTGGGTAGCCCTGGGAAGGTGCATCAACTTCACTGAGTTTCCACTTCTGGAAAATGGGAAATAATATCAACCTCACCCCTGTGAGATTTACATAAGACAGTGTGTGTAACAAGTGCCTTGCAGAAAAAATTCCAAATAATTCCTGCAGATACTACACTCTCAGGGAGGAGGAAGATAACAACCCACTCCTTAACTCGTGGGCTATGCATTGTGGCTTCTTTCCAAAGAGGAGACTATAGCGGGCAGGGAGGGGACAGTGGAGAAACCTGACAAACACGACCTCAGCCAAGTGACCAAGGTGAGCACCAGTGGCGTTAAGTCATGTCGACAGCTGTACTGCCAAAGTCTCTTTGCTTGACCAAACTTTAGTCAGGCTCCTGAACCTTCTCCTAGGCCCATCTGGGCACTTCCTTGGAAAATCAAGTTTCAGCAAGAACTCTGCTCAGTTTGACCAGCATGCCACCCTCCATATCTGATCGTGGTCCTCATTCTCTACACCCCCCCAGGGAGATGACGGGTCACCTTGACATGCCTTCAGCACAAACCCCATTAGCTCAGTTTTGCCACAACTTCCGTTACCCCTGAGTAATTTCCCACCCGCTGACCCCCACCCTGCTCCTTGGCTATAAACTCCCACTAGCCTGTGCCATATTCAGAGTTGAGCCAACAGCTCTCCCCCAACCCAAAATCTCATTGTGGTGGTCCCAGCTCCTATTACAGTGGTCCTGAATGAAGTCTACTTTACTATCTTTATAAGTGTCACTGCATTTTGGCGGGGGGAAGCCTGGGTGGCTCAGCAGGTGAGTGTCTGCCTTCAGCTCAGGGTACAATCCCAGGGTCCTGGGATCAAGTCCCACATCAGGCTCCCCCCACGGAGCCTTCTTCTCCCTCTGCCTATGTCTCTGCCTCTCTCTGTCTCTCATGAACAAATAAAAAAAATCTTTAAAAAAATAAGTGTCACTGCATTTTTTCTTTTAATGGTGCCCTTGATAAGATGTGATAAGAATGGTGTTTCTTCCTTGGTCTTCCCCACCTCCCCCGACTTACAACTCTAGTCTAATCATGAGCACACATGAGGCACACCCAAACTGAGACACATTCCACTAACTCCCTGACCAGTACTCCTCACACTGTCGAGACCATAAAAACAAGGAAAGTGGGAGAAACCATCACAGCCAAGAGGAGCCTGCTATTACAGCTGGATGTAATGTGGGCCCCCAAATAGGATCCTGGAACAGAAGAAGGGATTAGAGAAACACTGAGAAAATCTGAGTAAAGAATGGACGAGTTTATGATAATAAAGCATCAATACTGGTTCATTCATTGTGTCAAATGTATCCCACTAATGTAGGATCCCAACAACAGGAGATACTGGGTACAAGTAGATGAGACTCTCTGTACCTTCTTTGCAGCTCTTCTTTGCAGCTCTTCTGTGAGTCTAACTATTCTAAAATCAAAAATGTTTATTTTTTAAAACGGGGATCTATGGGGCACCTGATCTATGGCTCAGTTGATTAAACGTCTGTCTCTGGCTCAGGTCATGATCCTGGGGTCCTGGGATTGAGCCCTGTATCCTGCTTCTCCCTCTCCTGCTGCTCACCTTGCTTGTGCTCTCTCACTCACACACTCTCTCTCAAATAAATGAATAAAACCTTTTTAAAAATAATAAAAAAATAATAAAAAATAAAAAAATAAAGGAAAACCTAGCATAGGGCCGCTTGACAAAAATACAATGTAAGGACGATGATTCTGGGTGGGCAGCTGGCTGTGATCCTGTCCCCACTATACCCAGGACTTCCCCTGGTGGTGGGCACACAGTGAACCCCGTGAGGGCAGGCAGGCAGTGGAAGGCGTGGCTGACATTGTGCGCTCCTAAAGAAGTGAATGGACAGGACTTGATGACCCAACAACAGAAACTAAAAAGCCCAAGATGACTTCTGGTATCACCCCACCAACAACTTTTCAGCTCTACTATATGGTTGGCCAATGTCTTGTTCGCTGAGTGACCATCTGAGGGTGAGAATCCATGATGCCTGCAGTGCCCATAGACAGGCAAGCTTGCCTGGATCCTCCACCCATAGCCCACCTACACTCTGACTCTCTCCCAAACCCCAGATGAAAAATTTTTAATTTGCTCACTGCTTTTTTTTTTTTTTTTAATATGGGACTTCATGAATTCGTGTGGCATCCTTGCAATGAGGCCATGCTAATCTCTGTATTGTTCTGATTTAGCATATGGCTGCCTAAGCAAGCACAAACTTTTCCACTCTTAAGTCACCTACCTCCCCCAGCCAACACCATTGTCAGAAGATGACACACCTTCTACCTAAGAGAAACTACAAAAAAGGGAACCCCCTTAACATTCCCTCGTTTCCCCACAAATTTCCCCACATCCTTAAGCAGTCTTTCCTTCCCTCCTTAGGATAAAGGAAGGGTGACTCTTCTACTTATAAATAGCAATCTCTCCTCCCCTTGCAGTGCTTTAAAAACACTCTTCACCCACTTCCATGGAGTATCTGTACTACCGATGACCTCTTCTCTTCAACTTCTCCCTCCTTGCAAATCCACTCTCATCAGATTGCAGCAATGGCCCAAGTTTTTCACCTTGCCCTTCCATCACGTTGGCCAATGGGACATTTAAAGGCATGATGCAAGCAGAAGCTTGGAATGCACTTACTTGGCTAGACTCCCATCATGCTTCTCATGAAGGGAGTCTAGCCATCTTCATGAGAAAAACATGCCCAGGCTTGCCTGATGGTCCCAGGAAGAGGATAAGAAATGTGTGGAGCAGAGCTGGCCCAGCTGAAGTCCACAAGCAACCCCCAGAACAGGGTCCAGCTCATTCACAAATTTGTGAGCAAAGGCAGTCTAGATTATCCGATCCCCAGCCATTCAATGATGTGTGAACAATAAACGTATCTTAAACTGGGGTTTGGGGCTGCTTGTTATACAACAGTATCTAACTGGATATGCATGCACAAGGGTATCCCATCTTAAAAAAAAATTATGTATAATTAGGCTACTCTAACAAACTACCATAGACTGGGAGCTTAAATAACATATTTATTTCTCATAGTTCTGGAGGCTGGGGAGTCCATCAAGATGCCAGCAGACCCAGGGTCTGGTCAGATCTGCTTCCTGATTATCATAGACTGCTGTCTTCTGGTTGGGTCCCTACATGGCAGAAGCAGGGAGGGAACTTTCTGGAGTCTCTTTTCTAAGAGCACTAATTCTATTCCTAAAGCCTCCACCATCATGACTTCATCCCCTCCCAAAAGCCCATCTCCTAATACCATCATCGTGGGGGTCAGGATTTAACACAAGTTTGGAAGGAACATAAACATCCAGTCCATCGTAATGACTGATAATGATCCTATGGACCTGTCTCCCAACTCTAGCCCTGACCCTTAGTCATCCAACTTCTCAGTTCAACTTCCAGAGTCATCCACTCTTGCTCTTGCTACTTACACTCCCCCAATCCTCCTGAAAGTGACTTCCATCAGTCCCCAGTGACCATATTGTAGGGAAACCCAATGAGTCAATTTTCCTCTAATTTGACCTCTCCAGTGTTTACCCCTTGTCTATTCCATCCTTTTTGAAACACTCTTTTCAAGGATATCCAGACTGTTCACCCTTCTGATCTTCCTCCTATCTCTCTGGCCACTCTGTCTCAATTTCCTTAATGAACTTCTCTGTTCTCTCCTTCCTGAAATGCTGCTGTGCTGCAGGTGCATGACGAAGCCCTCCTCTTATCCATACACTCTTCCTTGGTGACCTATCCATTCTCCCAGATGCAGTTATCACCCTAGAACTCTTATCTCTGTCTCTCTTCCTGACTTTCCTATTTTAATATCTTTTGAATGGATATTTCATCTTGAGTGTCCCACAAACAAATCAAACCCAAAACGTATTTCTTCTAAACCTGCTCCTTTCTCCAACGTTCTGTATTCAGTGATAAACATCACTAATAAAATAGGTCCCCAAGCCAGAGATCTAGGCTTTGTCTTCAGCCCTCCCTCACGTTTGCCCCATCCAAACTATCATGCAACTCTGCCAACCTCCATCTTTTATTTTTTTATTTTTCATCTCCATGTTTTTTTTAAGATTTTATTTATTCATGAGATACAGAGAGAGAGAGGCAGAGATACAGGCAGAGGGAGAAGCAGGCTTCATGCAGGGAGCCCAATGTGGGACTCGATCCTGGGTCTCCAGGATCACACCCTGGGCTGAAGGCAGGCGCTAAACTGCTGAGCCACCCAGGCTGCCCAATCTCCATCTTTTAAATGCCTTGCAAGTCTATCCTTGTTGCTCCATCCCCATATCTACATCCTGATCTGGTCCACCACATCCCCACTGGGCTACAGCCCCTTTCCTAACCATCCTCCCTAGTCCCATTTCTGCCCTCCCAACAACTCTCCACACTACCAACATGGTAACTCCAAGAAGAAACTCTTCTGACCAACACTACTACTTAAAGCACATAATGGTTTCTACTTCTTAGATCAAGTCCCAACTCTTTTAATAAACTAGCTCCTTTTAATCTAGCCCTACTCCCTGAAAGGTAGAAGATGCCACCCCAAATTATGCTACTTTGACATAGATTATTTTGAACTGAGGGTGGACACAAGAAAAGCTCCCTGCCCTCTTCCATTTGCCTAGAAGCAGGGTAGAAATTTCCAAAGGAGTCTCTCCTTCCCTCTATACCAGGACGGACAAAAGTTAATCACCAAGGCACCTGCAGATCCTCTCAGGTGGCACTAGAGAAATCTACATAACAAACCTTCCAGTCTTTACCTACTATTAGTCAACCTTCCCACCGAGTGGCATCTCTGGAAGCCAAAAACTACTTTCCTCTGTCCCGTCATTTCTCCAGGACAGGAGATCCCATATAAGCTGGAGTTCTAAGTCACCTCTTTGAGTTACTCACTTTTCCCTGGGTGTTTCCCATGTATACATGAGGTATACATGTCTATAAACTTGTTTTTCTTTTGTTACCCTGCTACTTGATGAGTCATCTATTCCAACGGAGGCTCTTCCTTGGTCCCCCCAGGCCTGGATTAGGCACCTGAACCATAATATCCCATGTCCACATTCCCATGTGGCTGTAGATTACCACAACTACAACCCTCAGGACCTTACTCATACATCCAAAACTTCCAACTGACTGCAAACTCAATACATATTTGGTAAATAATAAGATTCAGGAATCACTACTTCTGACTTGGAAAAAATACACTTATCAAGAAGGTTGTCAATTATCAAGCTATAACCCACATTACCTAAAAATTATATGGACATCATAAGTATTAATTGTTAATTCACTCGACATTTTATTGGATACCAGTCTTAGGTTAAGAATCTCATTTACTCTTTTATTCAAGGGAAGGAAACAGACAAAACACCCATGTTCTTCTAAAACTGAGAAAATGTTACAGAATTTGAGTGGCCTAAAGATTTGACTGGTTCAATTCCAGGTACTTGAAATGTACTTTTCCAAACTAGGCCAGTAGAGGGAACCGTTGACTTTGGAAATGTCACATCAGACTACAGCGCTGGAGTCCATAGGTGCTCCCCAAGGGTGGAGGTGTGACTGGGAGGGGGAAGATAGACATAGGGGAGGGTGGGAGGGCCCTACAGACAAGCTTCCCCTTGGTCTTCGGGAGAGGCAGGTGTCTGAATGAACAGCAGGGTAAGCTGTTGGGGGAGGGACACTGCAGCAGCCAGTGAGAAGGGCTCAGAAAACTGGAGATTACAGGAATAGGTAAGGCAACTCTAGGAAAGCCCAGACACTTGCCAAGCTCGAATTTCTTAATTGAAACACTAGAAATCAAGAAAAAGGAAAACACTTTGAAAAATAAAAATAAAAATCAGAATGAAGTCAGGCTAAAATCATGATCACGTGAGGTAATAACAAAATAAATAAAAATAAAGAGGCATTTAGGGGGCAACTGGGTGGCTCAGTTGGTTAAGTGTCCAACTCCTGGTTTCAGCTCAGGTCACAATCTCAGGGTGGTGGGCTAGACCCCCATGTCCAGATCCTCACTCAGCACAGGAGTCTACTTGAGATACTCTCTCTCTTCTTCTTCCCCTTCCTCACCCATACTCTCTAAATGAATAAATGAATGAATGAAATCTTAAAGAAAAAAAGAGAGAAGCATTTATTCCTGGCTTTAAGGAGGCCCTCCCCAAATCCGGTTCATGAGCCAAGCCATGCACGGGCAGTCTGAGGCACACCACCCCCCACCCAACCCTCCCCTCCCCCCAGAGCCTCAGTGCCACTCTGTCCTCTGCAGCGAGCAGCATGCATAATGCCAGGCTGGCCCTCCCTGCATTTCCTTCAGGATTATAAAAATAAGCTCAAGGAATAACAAGTTTCAAGGATGCACCAGAGGTTACTTGTACGCAACCAACTTATCACCAGTTTAAAAAGACACCTGCTATTCTTTCACTTAGCCACACTCCTGCCCTTCTGCTAAAGAGGAACAAGTGGAGAAGTAAACACACAACTCCACCCCTGAGACTTACTCATTTCCTTGGTTATCTTTCTATATATTTGGCTTTTGTTGGGGGAGGTAGGATAGAAGTTGGAACTGCAGCGAGAAAGAGCTTCTCTCTTTTTTTCTTTAAGATTTCATTCATTCATTCATTCGTTTAGAGAGTATGGGTGGGGAAGGGGAAGAAGAGGTGACTTTATTTTAGAGTTCATGCCTCTCCCTACTGTTTCAGGAAAGACGCTGTTTGGGTTTTTAAGCTAGAGATGGTTGTGTCCCATTTTAATCCGATTCCAAAACCAGTTTTATTTATATGATGGTTTCTTAATTCCAAAAGATGTCTAGTAATATGTGCTTACAGTAAAACAAAACACAAAAAACAAAAACCAACCACAGAAGTATTCCTTTTTTTTAAAGTCGCAGTCCACTCTCCCACGTCCTCTGTCTCTCAAATCTCCTGCTGTGCAGCCACCCACACTTCCAGACCTCTCTCCCTTCAAGCACACACGTGTGTGCCTGTGCTTTTTATGTACATGCGCATGAATAATTCTGTAGAGCTTTTCACTTGAATTTTTTTCACTTAGTAGATCTAGGAGATCTTTTCACATAGACCCGTGGACATGAGATTTACCTTGTTCTTCCTACAGCACATTCTGGAGTGTGATTGTGTGTCGCTGGCCGCATCCTCTGTGTCCTGTAACTGTGAGGCGGTTCAGTAAGCTGTGACTCATCCACTCGGTACAGAATCCTCTTTTAAAGCAAATATTTGTTCAGCAATTACTTCATGTCCAAGGGCTACCACGGGGAGCCAAGGCACACAGCTCCTGCTTTCCAGGGGTTTCCGAACTAGCCGGTGCAGGCAGCACCGCAGTGAGTGGCAGGGGGTGCATTTCTGAGCAGGGTGTTTTGAGCAGCAGGTGTTCTCAGAGGGCTGAAGGGACGAATTGTAGGGGCTCTGTCCCTGGAGGAGGCCGGCAGAGTTAGGGGTGGGATCCCAGGCAGGGGGCTGCCCCTCAGCACACCTGCCACCCTCAGCTGGCAGCCTGTGGGGCGGGAGGTGGGCAGGGGCGCAGGGGAGAGCACCCCCGTGTCTCCTTCTGCCCCGGCCCCAACTGAGCCACACCAGACACCTGAGGGCTGAGAACAGGCCGGTGCTGGGTCGAGGCCAGCCTTGGGCAGAGAAGGAAGAGGAAGCCATGTGCAGATAGATTCTTAGAACTCAATTGCTTCGTCAGGACATGCATGTTTACATAGCTGCTGCCAAGGGGCCTTTAGGGAAAAAAAACACACGTATTTATGCTTTCCACCAAGTTCCCAAGGGTATTCTTGCCAACCCTGGAAAAGATCAGTTCTTAGTGTTTGCCAGTCCTTGGATTACAGTTTGCAGTTGTTTCCCTGATTCTCATTGGAGGCCAGGATCTGTTATGTTCTGGGTGCAGTTGACTGGATACCCAGTGAAACAGGGCTTCGGAGAAGAAGTTGTCTTCTTTTGCAACATGACATGTCTGAAGGCCACAGTTAGGGGGTTGCTTCATTGAATCGCCCCATGACACTAGGATGGGGGGCCAGCTTCTCAGAAGTGCCGGCCACCTTTTCCTCGCAATGCCAAGACTATAGCACATGGAGGCCTCGGGAGGGAGGAGTGAATCTGTCTGTGTGTCCTGTTCTCTAGGGCAGGCAGACATTTCCAGAAGCCTCCAACAGAGTTTCATTTATAATTCACTGCCAGGGTTATGTCACACACCCTGTGCCAAAACAAGTCACTGGCAAGGGTGACAGAATGACCCCAAATGACTTGGTCTAGTCAACATCAGCCCCAGCAGGATCCGTGGGGTTAAGGGAAACTTTCAAGCAACCATAGGTTTATATTATTTGATATCACACCTGCACTGAAAGTCCTGGCTTTCTTTTCTACGGCATTCACTCAGCATTTGTGAGTATGAATTAGGGTACAAATGCTTTGATCTGCCTGTCGCGTGTTCTCTAAAAAGTCTAACCTCTTCAGATACTTAATGTGTGATAAAAATTCAACCGAATCTGTATTAGGCCTTTACAATGGAGAGAACGTATGAAAAGAAATCCCTCAAATAATCCCTAGGTCTCGTTTAGCCAGCAGTTCCAACTTCTATCCTACCTCCCCCAACAAAAGCCAAATATATAGAAAGGTAACCAAGGAAATGAGTAAGTCTCAGGGGTGGAGTTGTGTGTTTACTTCTCCACTTGTTCCTCTTTAGCAGAAGGGCAGGAGTGTGGCTAAGTGAAAGAATAGCAGGTGTCTTTTTAAACTGGTGATAAGTTGGTTGCGTACAAGTAACCTCTGGTGCATCCTTGAAACTTGTTATTCCTTGAGCTTATTTTTATAATCCTGAAGGAAATGCAGGGAGGGCCAGCCTGGCATTATGCATGCTGCTCGCTGCAGAGGACAGAGTGGCACTGAGGCTCTGGGGGGAGGGGGGGTAGGAAGGTGGGGGGGGCGGTTGGGGGGGGGTGTGCCTCAGACTGCCCGTGCATGGCTTGGCTCATGAACCGGATTTGGGGAGGGCCTCCTTAAAGCCAGGAATAAATGCTTCTCTCTTTTTTTCTTAAGATTTCATTCATTCATTTATTCATTTAGAGAGTATGGGTGGGGAAGGGGAAGAGGAGGTGACTTTATTTTAGAGTTCATGCCTCTCCCTACTGTTTCAGGAACACCTCGACTGCTTGCCTTTATTCCTGCTTTAATGATGGCTCTGTGTCCCTCTGATGTCTGTCCGGGCTGTGTGGCCTCCCCAGCCTTGAATGCCCACCAAGGGCCACCCCGGCCACCCCTTGGTATGGGAGCCCCCAACACCCAGTTCTCAGCCTGGGATCCCCAGACCAGCAACTCTGCAGGAACCCCTTGAGAGGCACATTCTCAGGCCCCTCCCCAATCAGTTTCAATCTAAAACTCAGGGGGTAGAGCTGGGCAATCCCTGTTCTAACCAAATCTGCATCAAAACACAGATTAGCCACCCCACCCCCCCATGGGGGGAGGCTCCAGGCTGAGAAGCAGGCTGCGCTCTAAAGTATGGTGCTCACAGGGAGGGGGGCAGCCCGGGAGGGCCTGTCACAACCTTTAGAAACAAATTAGGGAAAAATCTCTTCCTCCCAGTGAGGCAATTAAGACAAACAAGGAAATGCTCTTTAACCAGATTTTTTTAAGGTGAAGAAAAAACAACAACAAAAAGAAAAAAACACCACCTCACCCCTCCTCACCCATATCCCCAGACAATTCAGTTCTAAAGCAGGCCTAGGGTGGGTGTCCCAGGGATCAGAGCCCAGGTGCAGGGAGTGGGTGCCAGGCAGAGAAGAGGGTGGGCCCGGGACCCAGCCGGCAGCATACATAGCTTGAGCAAACCAGTAAACAAGGTAATGATCTAGACACCAATAGGAGAGAAAACTTAATGAGAAAGGAGGGACGTCTGGGTGGCTCAGCAGTTGAGCATCTGCCTTTGGCTCAGGGTGATCCCAGGGTCCTGGAATTGAGCCCCACATCAGGGAGCCTGCTTCTCCCTCTGCCTCTCTCTGGGTCTCTCATGAATAAGCAAATAAAATCTTAAAAAAAAAAAAAAAAGAAAGAAAGAAAAGCAAGAAAGGGAAATATAGTTCTTTATGAAGATGGAAGAGAACCCATGTACCCATCAAATTAACAACGGTTACCTCACAGAACTAGTGAGAAGCTAGGAGATTTTCACCCTGAACTTCACTGGCTTTCTGTGTTTAACCTGAGCTGCTTATGTGGTTTTCTCCCGAACACTGTGTATTTTATCGTATCATCAACTTAGTAGACCATCAGCGGTGTCAAGTAGAGAAAGCACCCAGAGCAGCCATCGTCCTATGCAACCCAGTCTGGTCACAGCCCCAACACCTCCCCGCTACACCCTTACGTGTGGGGCCCAGAAAATTAAATACATGCCAGCTTTGGCAGTCCCCACGATCTAACCAAGCTATAATCTCACTCCTGCGGGAGGAGAGGCTCCCCCAGGGACCATCGCCTCCCTTGAGGTCACAGTTGTGGGGGCATGAACACAGGTGTCTTGTCCCCTTCTCTGCTTCCCACAGGTGACCACAGAGCAGAGAGAAGGCAGTGGCACTGCCAGAAACCACAAGAGGCCTGCTGGCAGTGAACGCGGGTGCAAGTTGTAGGGGAGGTCAGGCCAGACATCAAGACCTTGGGGAAGTTCAGCCGCGGCCCCAATGCGCAGGGCAGGAGCAGAAGGAAAGGTGGGCTGTGGACCATACTGAACTGCCAATGCCATTTCCTGCACCCCAGCACAGGAGGCAGCAGAGCCACCAGGCCAATGTGGGGGCCACCCTCTACGGACACAGGCTGTGCTGCTCCCCTCCCACACAACTCGGACGTGAGATGACAGGGATGAAGCAGGGATGGGAGAAGCCACTGGGCTGCCCTTAGATTTTTCTTATTCATGAGAGATACAGAGAGAGAGGCAGGGACACAGGCAGAGGGAGAAGCAGGCTCCCCACAGGAGCCTGATGCAGGACTCGATCCCAGGACCCCAGGATCACACCCTGAGCCAAAGGCAGATGCTCAACCTCTGAGCCTCCCAGGTGTCCCTCGCTGGGCTGCCCTTAGCTCCAAATTTCTCCCTCTGCACTGCAGGCCCCAGGTCCTGAGCCTGGAAGGGACATGAGCTTCTCCCTTTGCTGGGCCTCTCTCTGCCCCTGAGAGGACCCGTGTCATCTGTGACTTATAATACATCAATCCAGGAAAAGCATAGCCCCTGCGTAAAGGATGAGTGTGATGGAATGAATGGTTGTATCACCAGATTCCTCTGTTGGGCTCCCAACCCCCAAAGCGACTGAGTTTGGAAATGGGGCCTTTGTGGAAGAGATTAAGATTAACTATGGCCACAAGGATGGAGTCCTGCTGCAAGAGAACAGGTGTCCTTAGAAGAGGAGATACCAGAGACAGATCTCTCTCTCTCTCTCTCTCTCTCTCTCTCTCTCTACCACATGAGGACACAGAAGAGGCGCCCCGTGCATGCCAAGAGGAGAGCTTTCACCAGGACCCAAATCCCCTATCACCCCAATCTTGGGCTCCCAGCTTCCAGAACAGTAAGAAACAAGCTTCTGTTGTTTAATTCCCCTGGATGTGGGATTTTTGTTATAGAAGCTGAAACAGACTGAGACTTGAGGGATGCTCAAAAAGAATAAAGTAAATATAATCCAACAAATGGAACAGAAACAAAATAATGAAATAATATACAGGATTTGCCCACATCTTAGAGTAACACAATGGGGGGGGGGGTGAGACAGAAAGTCGTGGCATGAGGACCAAGTTATTCTATGCCTAAGAGCAAATCTCAGCAAAAAAGAACAAAATAGGGCAGATAGTGTTTCAAAGAGATTAACAGCAATTTCCTGAAAATATACCTAATATAAGTCAAAACAAATGCAGAGAGAAGGAGCTGAGATCTACATATAGCTGGGGCAGGGGGCTGTTTTCAATGTCAAGGACAAACGGGGAAATATTTACAAGTCTCAGCAAGATCAGGGTATCAACAAAGATACAAAAGCAGGCTGGAATCAGACTATTCCCCTGCAACACTCAATGGAAAAAAAGGCAAAGGACAAGTCGTTATTTCTATTATTTTCAGATAGGTAAGAATTCAGAAGGTACCCCCTGGGTGTTACACCACAGCCATTACCCTTAACACATGAAGACTCTTGCAAATCAGTAAGAAAGGAAATCTCGTCTTACTGCACATTCTCCTAGCGCTCAGGTGTAGTCTGTGCCATGCCCCCCGGCCAGCTACCCCTGAACCCTCTGGTCTGTACCCTGACGGGCCCTGGAGTTTGGACCTCCATGCCCTCCGCTTGCTGCTGAGGCCTCTTATGTAGATGTCTCACATCTCAAACAGCCCGAGCACCGAACAGAGCCAATGCTTCTCCATCTATTACTTTACATAAACCCCTTTGCAATTCATCACCTCCTGTCCAGATGCTAGAAGCCCTCCCGGATGCCGCCTCTCCTCCACCATCCACATCACACCACTTTCTGCCAGCTGGTTCTTGCTCCTTCTCTGCCTCTGGGCCTTTGGAGCCTATCCAGGCTCCGTCATCACACAGCCAGCCTCGTGGCACTGAATGCATTCCCTCGCATTGCATCTAGACCCTTAATGAGCTGGTCCCTGCTCCCTGTGGGGCCACCTCTCACCTCTCCTAGCCGAATGCAATCTTACTGCCACATCACCAGAGGCATGCTGGGCTCCCTCTTGGCACCTGGGTGCCTCGGCTGCAACAGCCTCCCTCTGACTTCTTCGGCACTCAGGTCAAGTCCACCTCTGCCACAACCCCCTCTTCCATGAGCCCTGTCCTAAACCGCACAGCTAGTTGTGGTCCCCAGCACACCCTCCATCAGAGCTCCATCAGATGCCTACTGAGCTGGAGAATTAGTTCAAGGTAGAACCGCCCATCGCTTGGGCATCCCCAGTTCCCAGGCCGGTGGGAGGCGATGAATGGGGAGCCCATGATCGCTGAATGCCATGCGATATACTCTTACACCCTTGCACTTCAGGACACTATGGACCTCAGCTTTCGAAGCCTGGAGTGCCTCTGTTGGCAAAGTTCTGCACTCTAAAAGCTGCTGAGGCCAACACACTGGCAAAATTGAGGGAGTTCTCCATTTACCCATATTGACCGAAAAGCAGTGTGTATGGACTACTTCCCATTTCATCACGGGAAGATGCTGGCTAGGCTGGGCTCCCTGGGTTCCCTGGGTTCCCTGGATCAGTCACCTGTGCCGGCTTTGACCTAGGAGCCCGTGATGCAAAACGGGACAAGAAGGTCTCTCTTTGGTGGTGGCAGCAGATGGTTTGGGGCATTTTCTCCAGCTTTGCAGCCTTGAGTCTGATACCCAACAGCTCCCAATGACATTGTGAGGTGTCCTGCATTCCACTAACAAGCAAACGCCTTTTCTTCCCAACTCAGCCAGAAGCAGCTTCTTCACAGCTCAGAGCCTGAATGATCCAACAAATTCATCTTGGCAGCCAAGAATTTTCAAAGTGGTCAAGTAACAAACCCACTAAATACCACGAGTACAAACAGAGTGTGGTCCTGAAGGCACAAGCGCAGCTTTGTGTTTGTCTCCAAAAATGTCTGAAAACAATCCTAGAAGAGGACAGCCGCGATGCACTCAGCAGGGGGAGCAGAAGTGCCACTTCTTGCAATGACCGTCCTGGGCTGAAGCACATGTATTGGGATGTACACCTGCCAGGCTCTCTCCCTAATGGTCCCGCCGTGTTACACGGATACACCCTCAGCAAGCAGCACCTGGCTTTTCCTTACACCTATAGGTCAAGTGTAAATATGCCTGATACACTATCACTAGTGAGCGAGAGTAGTGAGTTCACCAGCATCTCTCCGTTCCCCATCTCCAACACTGCCTGGGGCGAGATGCTCTAGGTGAAGGGATGACAAGGCTGGGTTTCTGGTGCAACTTCACATTCCAAGACTTTGGACTCAGCAGGGCAAGAGGTGCCCCACGGTGAGCTCTGTGCAAACAAACTCTGCATCGTCCCAAAGGCACAACAAAAATGTGTCCGAGGATGGATCGGCCTCTCCTTGTACCTCTTAATGTAGTAGGACAGATTTCTGGACCATTGCCGTCCTAAGGTTTATCTCCCAAGCTGAGTTCACATGCAGCGTGCCCCCCTCCGCCACCCCTCACCTCTTGGCAGCTGCTCCCCAGCCAATGAGGGAAGGAAAAGTGGGTCTTACCTGCCTGCGCGGCTGTGATTAGAGCTGTGTTCCCCTCCTTGTCCTGCCAGTTGACGTCAACGTGAGGGCACTCGGCTAAGACCACAACAGTGTCCACAAAGCCGTGGTAGCAGGCGACAATGAGGCCAGTCTAGAAGTGAAGAGTGAAGCGGTCAGAGGGGGCTGAGCCCGAGCATCACCGCTGCACCCCCTGTGCACACAGGGTCTCCCAGGGGAGGGAGCCTGGGCCAGCAGCCAGGTGAACACAGAAAACCCCGAGTCCCGGTTCTGGCTGGCAGTTTAGAACCAGCCAGCCAAGTGTCCTCTCAACTGTTCCATGCTGACCACGAGAGAGGAAGGACGCCTGGGAAACCTCGGGAAGCAAGGTCCCTGTCCCGTACGCTTTGCCTTCTAACAGGAGGAAAACGGCAAACCGCAGACCTGCCAGATGAGTCCTGACCGTGGGTTGGTAAGGGGGCTAGGGTAAGGGAGGCTGTGAGTGCAGGGGCGGCGTGGCTCAGTGTCATACAGGGTGCTCGGGTGGGCTACCTGGGAAGGGGACACTGGACAAAGATGGCAAGGAGGCGAGGAAGGGCCAAGGGCCATGGGGGGAGCATCCAGCTGGGAAGCCCGTGGGCCGGAGCCCTGTGAGCCAGAAGGAGGAGGTCAAGGGGGCATCAGAACCCCAGAGGTCACAGCACAAATCCTGAGACAGGTGGCATTTTGAGCAGCCACTTGTCAAGTATCTTCATCAAGTCTAGCAGCTGGATGGAAATAGACTCCAAGACACAGGCCTGGAAGTGGGGAGACCCGTTGGGAGTGGTGGTATAATAAAAAATATGTGTATCTGGTCTTTGTCCCAGGTTCCTGGCACTCAGCTCTGAAAACCCTCAGAAATCACCAATTCTTACATGCCAGTGAGATGCTTCACTGGGGTGGGGGACAATGCTGGTACCTTCAGGATGGGGGCCAGTCTCTAGAAAGACCGACTACCATGGAAGTAGGTTAGATCTTGCTTCTCTGCACACTCCCAACCCCACCTCCAGGGAGGGGAACGGGCCTGGAGATTGAGTTCAATCTCCAATGGCCAATGACTGAATAACCTAGAGCAAATCATGCCTACTTACTGAAAACTTCATAAAAACCCCAAAACAGTGGGGCCTGAGGGGCTTCTGGGTTGATGAACACATTGAAGTGCTTAGGAGGGTGGTGCCCCCCGGGAAAAGGCAACACAAGCGCCAAACCTCTTTCTCATACCTTGCCCTGAGCACCTCTTCCATTTGGCTGTTCCTGGCTTTTATCCTCTATAATAAACCAATGATAGTAAGTAAAGCGCTTTCCTGAGTTCTGTTATTCTAGCGAATTATCAAACTTGAAGGGGGGTGTGGGAACCCCCAAATTTGTAGCCAGTTGGTCAGAAGGTAACCCCTGGGTTGGGACCTGGAGTCTGAAATAGAGGAGGTCGGGATCCCTGGGTGGCGCAGCGGTTTGGCGCCTGCCTTTGGCCCAGGGCGCAATCCTGGAGACCCGGGATCGAATCCCACGTCAGGCTCCCGGTGCATGGAGCCTGCTTCTCCCTCTGCTTGTGTCTCTGCCTCTCTTTCTCTCTCTCTGTGACTATCATAAATAAATAAAAAATAAAAATAAAAAAAAAATGAAATAGAGGAGGTCTGGTGGGACTGGCCCTACACCTCTAGGGTCTCTGCTAACTCTGGATAGTGAGGGTCAGAATTAATCGAATCACTAGAGACCCTGGAGGTGGCCAGAGAAGTGGAGAATTGGTAAAGGAAAACCACTAGTGTCAGAAAAAAAAACATCACAGGGGACTCCAGAGGCTGACCAGGGGACAATGGCAGTCATCCACGAGCCAGGAAGCAAGCCCTCACCAGGACCCCAGATTTCTAGGCTCCAGAATGGTGAGAAACGAATTTCTATTTGATCAGCCATCCACTTTCATTGTGCTATAGCAGCCGCGCTGACTAAATACTTTGCAACTGGGGCGCTGGGGCGGCTCAGTCATGCAGTGTCTGTCTTGGGCTCAGATCATGGTCCTGGTCTGATAGAGCCCCCCATCAGGCTCCCTGCTCAGCAGGGGACCTGCTTCTCCCTCGTCCCTCCGCTCATGCCCTCTCTGTCAAATAAATAAATAAAATTGTTAATAAATAAAAGACAGGAGAGCAAGCAGGAGTGAGCCCAGGCCGACTCTACTTATTAAGCGGCTACGGCTTTCAATGTCCCCGATCCCAAGGGTTCACTGCCCCCACCACCCGCCTTCTCCCACCCAACGTGTCTGCTCACTGCTGCACGAGTGGTCCGGAGAACTGGTGACTCCACTTGGTAAGCACCAAAATCTCATTTTTTGAATTCTTTGGATAGAGGTAGTTCTCAAGTATCTGACAATTTCCTGACTTATAAGCAAGGCATGCTGAACACAATGCAGCTTCTTCCTTTTTACATCATTACACAAGAAGCTCATCTTTATTACAGGAAAAAAAATCCAATAACAGAGAAGGAAAAAACTTATCTAGACACACACAATCTCACAAACACAAGACGTACACACATGTGCACACACACACACGGACGTCTTTTCTATACCAAAATAGGATTGTTTGCTATATGTTTCAATGAGGAATAGATCAGCAACATCTTTTCACATCAATGGAAACACTTTTGTGTCAACATTTCCAGCAAATGTGGAACATTATATTCTACTACGACAGAATCATAGTTATCTGATGAATCCCCACTCTTGGACGCGGAGATTGATTCCCATTTTTCTGTATTCTGAGTAAAACTGGCAGTGAAAATCCCTAGAATCATGCCTTCATGAATCTCATTCCTTAGGATCTCAGGAGACATTCTTAGAAGCAGTATTTCTGCATCAAAGGAAAGAGATATTCTGAAAGCTTTGAACACATATTGAAGACTGGCCCTTCAAAAATATCCCAAAGGGTACCCACTTTTGCCAATCTGGACATCCAATCTTTACTTAAGGGCTCTGGGTTAAAAGGACAAATTTAATAAAGGAGAATTTCAATAAAGGGATGCTCTTGTGAGCTCCTGAGCACCTGGCTCTTGATTCTGCCGTTTTGGGATCATGCTCACCTCCATTCCTTGCTACCACAACCACTGAGAGGGCCCATGTTCTGGAACCACAGCCCCTACTGGCCACCAAGGTAAGACTTCCCAAGTGTGCAGCACACCACTGCTGACAGTAGTCTTAGAAATCTTGAAAGAAAGAAAGAAAGAAAGAAAGAAAGAAAGAAAGAAAGAAAGAAAGAAAGAAAGAGAAAGAAAGGAAGGAAGAAAGAAAGAAAGAAGGAAAGAAATCTTGGCACAACCTCAGGTCAGAAATGATGATTACCAGGGGAAAAAAAATAGAAACCTAAATTTTGAGGGCTCAGGATAAAATGATATCGGATGCAGAAGTGATACCTGTCATCTCCCAACACAGACTGATTTACGTTACTATTAAAAACAATTACCTTCAGAAAAAGAAAAATTACCTTTGTTCCCTACCCTTTAAGGGGCTCCCTCCAAAAGTCTGACATTTCCATGTGTAAAACTAGTGTTTAACTAGTGTTAACTCTGTGGTAGCTGGAGCATCTTGGTGCCCCCGACAGGACGGTAGGAGGTACAATCTTTGGCACCCTCAGACCATGGTCTCCCAAGACAAACCGCAACAAAAGACTTGTCACGAAGGCAAATAAATATTAACCACTCGCTAAACTGACAGAAGCTCACTTGCAGATGGTCGCTGAGGCCACATATAGGCTGTTTTTTTTCTTAATTTCAAGCAAAATGTCCATGAGAATAAAATAATATTCTTAAGAAAAAATAAGGAGCACTTGGGTGGTTCCGTTGGTTAAGTGTCTGCCTTCAGCTCAGGTCATGAGCTGGGGGTCCTGGAATCGAGCCCTACGTCAGTAAGGAGCCTGCTTTTCCCTCTCCCTCAGTTGCTCCCCTGATTGTATTTCCTCTCTCTTTTTCTCTCCTCTGTGTCAAATAAAGAAAATCTTTAAAAAAGAAAAAATAAACTATCTATTTGGACATCAGCTAGAAATTCAAGTCCCTCAAAACATGAGCTTAGGGATCCCTGGGTGGCGCAGCGGTTTGGCGCCTGCCTTTGGCCCAGGGCGCGATCCTGGAGACCAGGAATCGAATCCCACGTCGGGCTCCCGGTGCATGGAGCCTGCTTCTCCCTCTGCCTGTGTCTCTGCCTCTCACTCTCTCTCTCTCTCTCTCTCTCTATCATAAATAAATAAAAATTTAAAAAAAAAAAACATGAGCTTAATTTCTAAGTCTACACACCATAGAAACATTGGCACAACACGACAAAAAAAATGAGTTGAGATATTTCTGTTTAAGAACTGCAAGTCTGCACATCAAAAAAAAAAAATTAAATATATATACACACAAACCAAAACCCCATTCCTTGCAGAGAGAAAGGAGGATCTAACACCAGGATTTTAGTAACATCATTTATTATATATTGACAGATGAAAGATGGAGGCAGGAGAAAGAAAGGTTATTAGCGTGCGCACACACATGCACACACAAGAAAATGCACAGGAAACATCTAGATGAATTATACCAAAGTATTAATGCCCTCTGCAAAAGGAAAGGAAGTAGGGTAAACGTGATGGTTAATTTTATGTGTCATAATTTTATGTTGTACCCAGATGTTTGGTCAAACATTACTCTAGATGTTTCTGTGAAGGTGTTTTTTGTTTTGTTTTGTTTTGTTTTGTTTTATAAGACTAAGATTTGAATCAGTACACTGAGTAAAGCAGATTGCTCTCCATGACGTGGGTGGGCCTCCTTCAATCAGCTGAAAGCCTGAAGAGAACAAAGACAGGCCTCCCCTGTGCAGGCAGGAATTGTGCCAAGGGAAGGCCTTGGACTTGAACCACAGCTCTTCTCTGGGTCTCCAGCCTGCCAGCCCACCCTGCTGATCTTGGATTCGCCAAGCCTCCACAATTGTGTGAACCAATTCCTCAACAGCAAAAATCTGTGTGTATATCTGTGTGTATCTCTGTGTATATATAGCTGCTACATGGTGACATACAGACATGTGTCTACATGTGTGTGCATCCAGCTAAAGATAAACGGAGATACATGGACATAGATGATATAGATGTCCACAGAGGCACACACAGACTCGACTGGTCTGTTTTTCTGGGGACTCCCGATTAAGACCAGGCAGGGAAGAAAGGAACACTTTGAAGGAACTGCTTTTTATTCTGTGTGTTTCCATACAGTTCATGTTCTTTAAAACAAAGTTGTATTTGTGAGAAACTTACATGATTTTTAAGGCACAATGAAAAAACAAGTACAGGTAATGATGTCTACATTCATGATGTTCTCATTAGGAAACACAGTTTTCTAACAAACCACTGTAAACAGTGGAGAAGAGAACCCAACTGTGAGGGGGGAGGAGGGGCAGCTGGCGGGAGACAACAGGAGCTGACAAATAGCCAAGCAAAGAGACCCAGACACCAAGAAGGACACACAAACCCCGCGGCCATGTGGTACAAAAATACAGTAATTATCCTGATTATCCAGAAGAAAATGGAGATTACCCATGTTCTAAAATAAGAAAAAAAAAATACCATAGTTTGTAGTACAATTTTTTAAAGTTTGGTACCAGGAGAAGAAGCTTGAGTTACTCCAAAATCCATTTCTAGGCAGTATCTTTCTCTGTTCTCCACAATAATACCACTGACTTTATGCAGCTTTGTGAAAGAACTTAAGAATCTCAGTCCTATAAAATATACGGTACTTTGGGCGTGCCTGGGTGGCTCAGTGGGTTAAGCTTCTGCCTTCAGCTCAGGTCACAATTCAGGATCCTGGGATCGAGCCAGTGTTGGGCTCCCTGCTCAGGAGGGAGTCTGCTTCTCCCTCTCCCTCTGCCCATTTGTGCTCTTGCTCTTTCTCTAGATCTCTCTCAAACAAATAAATAAAAATCTTTTTAAAAATAAAATAAAATGTATGGTATTTCTAAAAGCTGCCATGAGTTACTGCTAGCATGGGTGTGATTTGTTGGGCCAAGTGTGTCTGGCATAGATTCATTAATCTTATTTATGATTAATAAGCACCATGGAGAGAAGGTAAATCCCAGGATGAGAATCTGATCTATTTTGATCACTGCCAAGTCCCCAGCTCCAAGAACAGTGCTGAGCTGTTATATATTTATTGAACAAATAAAAGAATACTAGGATTTTTAGTAAACAGTTTCTTTCCAGATGATCAATGGATTTGACCTTTGCACTATCACATTTTGATGGCAAAGGTGTGGCCAGGACCCTCTGGACAGCAGGTGATGTTCACCATCAGCCTTCCACCACCCCCAGCTTGGCCCTGACACCTACAGACATTGCTCCTGCCCATTTGAAGGCAAAAAAATCCAGCAACTACAATCACACAAACATTGCCTGAGCTTGCAGGCTTTAATTAATTCTCACCAAACTATCACTTTGTGAAATGTTGCTTCTGTGTTCTTCACCTCATAAAACATTTGCAGCTTCTATGAGGAGACATTTTACTCTGAGAAATGTTTCTGGTCCCCTGACACATGCTCACAATTGGGATGGCTGGTTAGGTCAAGGGAGCAGTGGGGGAATGGTCAGGAAAACCCATAAACTTGGGAGAAGGGTTGTTTGCAAGTCTGGATGTCTGTCACACGTTTTAGAAAACACATTCTAGGCTGGCCTTCTAGAACTAAAATCACAGCAAAGATTTCCTTTGTTAACTTTTAAGATGATGTGAATTAAAATCAGGGGCCTGAGAAAAGAACATTCCAGTGCAAGGTGGAGGTGGAAATCCAGGATAAAAATAAACCAGACCATTGGCTGCAGCAAAGACAATGGCATGAGAAGGGTGAGGTCCCTGCGAGGGGCGGGTTCCTGGCTCAGCCTCACAGGATGGTGCAAGGACTTCCAACCAGGCGCAAGCACTAGACTGACTCAGATTTTCCACTCTGACAGTCTTCTGAAAACACCTCCTTACCAACTAATGAAGCTATTCTCCCAATGAGATTCCAAAGGAAGGGGTATTCTATAAAAGTCTTCCCCTACAGGCACTAAGAAGGGCGCTTGATGGGATGAGCACTGGGTGTTATGCTATATGTTGGCAAATGGAGTATAAATTTTAAAAAAAAATTAAAACAAAAACAAACACCTTCCCTTAACACTAGCTCATTATTTCAACATATGACAAGAAAAAGGTGAGTAATGAAGCTACAAGCCCAGCTCCACAGGCAGGAATGCTTTGCAGGGGCCCGACATGGACGGCGTAGGAAAGGTCCGTGCACCTGCAAGGTAGGAAGTCCTTTTTTTTTTTTTTTTTTTAAAGAGAGAGAGAGAGAGGCAGAGATGTAGGCAGAGAGAGCAGCAGAGAGAGAAGCAGGCTCCATGCCGTGCAGGGAGCCCGATGTGGGACTCGATCTTGGGACTCCAGGATCACGCCCTGGGCGGAAGGGAGGTGCTCAACCACTGAGCCACCCAGGCATCCCAGGTAGGAAGTCCTTAACACGAACCACCTGATAGAGAAGCCCGACTGCTCCTCTCAATTCTTCATTAAACTAAGAATCGGCTGTCGCTTGAGCCAAACCCTTCCCAACTGTCTGAGGAGAGTTGAATGAACTCCACCGCAAAGCCCGGGCAGCAAACTTCCTCTGGGAAGTGTCTCCCTAGGAATTCATGCCATTTCTATGATAGGGTATCTGTTTTGCTCTAAAGACACACACTTATGAGACTGCCTAGGTGTGATTTTTTTTTTTTTTTTTTTTTTAGCATCTTGATCCGAATTACTTCCTGTGATGTGTTATCAGAAGTCTGGGGGATAAAGGGAGGCGCAGGTCGGGAGCAGAGGGGTTGGGGTGACCACCTGGCCAGCAGGCAGGTCCCAAGGGCACCTCCCACTGTAGGGCATGGCCCCAGGACCTCTCACAAGCCAGCTCACAGGAAGGAGTCCCATGGAACATTCCATGGCCAGCTCGTGCAACACAGACTTCCTGAGGGCCTGCTTGTGCCAAGCACACGTCAATGCTGGTGGGGACTCCAGCGAACCAGACAGAAACCAGCATAGCCCCTGATAATGTGCTTCCGCTCAGGCGGCCCCTACTCCGGCAGCTCTCCCCAGGACGGACGCAGGAGTGTTAACTGTAAACCAATTCCAAATACGGAGAAGAGTAAAATAGAAAGCAAGCAATATAACAAACACCCTCGTCACACTGACTACATTAGCAAAGGCTAACGTCCTGTCATAATAGCTTCACACTTCTGTAAGAAGTCAATGTTCCAGAAAGAGCTGATCCCTTCTGTATCCCTCCTCCCCAGGGGCAACCAGCTGTGCACTGACAGGTACCCTGACTTGGCTTTTGAATTTTTATTATCCATGCATGTATTCATAAACAATCCATTAAACATACAGTGTTAGTTTATATTTTAAATATTTATGAAAAATAGTATTTCCGTGTACATATGAGCCCACAACCTGATTTACTCGGTGCTAGATATCAGATAAGCCCAAATAATCAGGCAAGCACATGCGTCCCTCATTAGTCATCTATACCCCCAAACTGAGAGACATCAAATTTAAACTGGTGCCAAAGTCCCATAAGTATAAATATGGAGCACTGAGTTAAAACCTTGGTCTGTATCTCCTGATGCACCTGGGTTAGAGCCACCTGGGAATCAACATCTAAAAATCAGGGCTTCTCGACCACAGCACCATTTGCATTCAGGGCCCTATGGCTCTCTATCGTGAGAAGTGATCCCATGTATTGTAGGATGTTTAACCGCATCCTGGGCCACTACTCACTAAACACCAGGAGCATCCATTATCCCACATCAATGACAACCAAAAATGTCTCCAGACATGGTCAACGGTCCCCCACCACCACCCCCAGGTGAGAACTGCCTAGAAATGGACCAGATGGGGGTAGGATCTGTCAAAATGCTTTCCCAAGTGTTTGCAATTTCTTACAGGCCACCACTGGTATACACAAGCCACAACCTTCTTCATTCCAACCAATATTCATTACTGTTGAGTAATCCTGCTTCTTTTCTTTCACCAATTGGATGGGAAGTCCTTGTTATTATTCTCAGCCTGCATTCCCAATCGACAGATTGAAGATCTTCCATGTTTATTGGCCACTAGTTTTTCCTCTCCAGTGAATGACTGATTCATATTCTTTGCCCATTTCCTGCTGGCTTCTTTTCCTTATTGATCAGTTTGAGTTCTTTACGTATTCGAAGTCAGCACTATACAACAGGAGCCACAAATTTAAGCCACATACTTAATTTTAAGTGTTCTGGTGGCCACATCAGGAAAAGCTGAAAGAATCAGGTGAAATTCATTTTAACGATGTATGTTATTTAATCCAACATAACCCAAATATGATTATAACACATGATTGACATTAAAAAATTTAATGAGATGTTAATGAGGCAGTAAGTGCTGAGAGGGTGCTCTGAGTCAT
Source organism: Vulpes vulpes (assembly GCF_048418805.1). Classification (NCBI taxonomy): domain Eukaryota; kingdom Metazoa; phylum Chordata; class Mammalia; order Carnivora; family Canidae; genus Vulpes; species Vulpes vulpes. The sequence continues at coordinate 70,082,425 of NC_132782.1, read as the reverse complement.
GCTGAAATGCTGAAACCTCCACATGTGAGCTTTTGCTGCATCTCCTGGAAAGGGGCAAAGGAAATTGCCATTGAGAGTTGTTGATTCAATAATGTGAAGTTATAAATAAGAAGATGAATTCACTGAGAGTCTAGCAGAAAAACAGGTGGTTGAAATCTCACCATCTAGGGTGTTTTGCTGTCCCAAGTAACCTTTAGCATTCCCCCAAAAATCCTGATAGACATTCCCATCATCCCCTTCTCCTATCTTCCGCTTACATAGGACACACACCCACACACATGTGGGTTGACGGTCCATGATGGGTCTGCTAAGGTACACAACAGAACTTTTTTTAAAAAAAGCAAATGGGGAGGGGATGCCTGGGTGGCTCATTCAGTCAAGCATCTGACTCTTGGTTTTGGCCCGGGTCATGATCACAGGGTTGTGGGATCGAGCCCTGAGTTGGCCTCTGCACTGGGCATGCAGCCTGGTTAAGATTCTCTCCCTCTCCCTACCTCCCCACTCTAAAAAAAAAAAAAAAAAAATCAAGGGCCATCCAGTTGTGGGAGTCACTAGAGCTGCGCCTACACTGCCTAGTTCTCTTGCCAGAACTGCTTGGTAGACCTGCATTTACCCACAGTTCTAGAAGTTCAGAGTGACTGATCTGCTTTAGGTAATAAAGTGTAAGTGAGATGGCATTTGTCACTTCCAGACAGGAAGTTTTAGGAGACAGTACATGGTGTGCCACATTCCTTTTTTTTCTGCGTTGACTATCCTTTAAACCCAAGAGATGGAATGTCTCTACTCAGACTGGGTCTGGGTGAGCGCTTGGAGAGTAGAGCCCCACTCGTACCTCCAGCCAACCCACAAGAGCATGAATGAGCAAGAAGTGAATCTTTTTATTTTAAGTCCCAGCGACTTGGGGGGTGTTCCTCATCACAGCACACACACCATATCCAAACACAACCTACAGACACACACATATATAAATAACATGTGCAACTGTATGCTTATACGTGTCAGTCGTTTTACTATTTATTCTTTTCCTTGGGGAGAAACACCCTTTATTTTAAGATTAGGTCCTTGCTACTTGATTGGGAATAAAATGTACTTTCACTTATAATACGATGGAGATAAGAGTTTATGATTATATTTTTCTTTCCTGGCTTGCAAAACAAAAACTTGGTAACTATGGCATGACACATGTTCCAAAAACACCCACACCAGGCAGTCCTCCAGCCGGGTAACCACTGCTCCAGGCCACCCAGAAAGGGTATCCGAGTGCCGGAGCGTGTTGCCCCCCATGGCTCCTGACCTCTAACATGGCCATGGCCACACGGCGTCCCCATGGTTGGGTTCTGGCCAGTGCCAACCTCCGCCACCAGTCCTGACGCGGCTCTGTGCCACCAAGCCTCTGCCCCTGGCGTGGCCTCTACCTGGAGCACCATCCTCCCCCCACCGCCCCCGCCACATCGCCCAGTGCCAGGCACGCGTCTGACCCTCCTGCTCCTCTTGGGTCGGGCCCTCTGTACCCGTCTGCTGGTGCTCTCCTCAGCCTAGGAGCACCTCTTGCTGGAAGGTGGGCCCCAATGGAGAAGCACCCCATCTTTCTGACTGTTTCCCCAGTGCCTGACATCTACAAGACACTCGACAGGCATCTGGTGAATGAATGAAATGCCCCTGACGTGTTTCCGTACCTCCCAGCTCACCCAGGCTGCGTGTACTGTCTCCACCAGGGATCCGACACATGGTGACGAGCCTTGAGCTTTTTATCTCACTAACACATTCAAACAAGGAAATTCCGTGAGGTCCCCGGGAACCTCAAAGAACACAGTTGCCTTTAGTGTGGTCAATATCACCCTAGGCTGGTGCCACCCGATCTGGGTCTGAATAACACAGACGTGAAAGCAACAAGCCAACGCAAAGAAATGGAAAGCAGGCTCAAGAGTCCTACCACGAGGAAGGTCACGATGTCCTTCAAGGACATTAACGGGACATCAAGAGATCTGCATAAAGAACTGTAATTGCAAAAGCCTGAGAACAACCCAAATCCACATCAAGAGATGATGGGCTAATTAAACCCAGGCCGTGGGACACTCTGTCACCCCCACAGGAACGGGGTTGGAATGCAGGTGCTCTTCAGGTGACAGTATTAGCAAAACAACCTTAACCACAGGTCAGAACGGGGCATGCTGGGGTGAACTCCTCAAACGTGTGCATAGCTCCGGGAATGTCTATGTTCATAAGTGATCTTTCATTTCTCCTGAAAGGAGATGTAAGAAACCTAACTAGCCATCTTGAAGACACATATTGTAAGTGAGGGGACTTAGAGGTTTTATTAAAAGCTTTAGATTTGTTTCAAAGTCTTTTCAAGGCATACACATTTTTAAGTATACAAACAGAATAATTCTGGCAATGGAGTTATAGGTTATCTTTATATTTTAATTCATGTATTCCTGCATCATTATAAAGAGATGCCTAATAAGTTGTTTTAAATAAATAAAAATGAACATTACTATGGATAAGATGGATAAAATATATCATGAAAATTCTTTTAGAGGCAGGCCTCACCTAGTAGCCTCTGGGTTAGGAATAGACAAATTCAAAGTTGTAATTCAAAACAATTTCCCTTTAGACTAAATTTTTCAAACAATGTGAATTTTATCATCACTGCAAATCTCTTGTGTGGATTTATAACTTTAGAATGTTAGTCACTTTAGGAAATGACTGTGTTCCACCTTAGGGTCTCTTTAAACCCAACATATATATAGGTAGGTAGATAGAGATATATTGCATACAGTATATACATTATATATTATATGTGTATCAGGCTTGTCTTATTTTCCCAGTAATGGCAGTGGTTTTCGGTCATCTTACATTCAGTGAGATAAACCAGGCCTGGTCACCAAGAGATGCTCCGCAGACAGACACTGTCAATAGTAAGGACATGTTCCTCTCATCATTAATCCCAAATTTTTACAACAGATACACAAAGCTCAAAACAGAACTTTAAAGAGAGAGAAGGGGAATCCCTGGATGGCTCAGTGGTTTAGCGCCTGCCTTCAGCCCGGGGCATGATCCTGGAGACCCAGCATCGAGTCCCACATCAGGCTCCCTGCATGGAGCCTGCTTCTCCCTCTGCCTGTGTCTCTGCCTCTCTCTCTCTCTCTCTGTCTCTCATGAATAAATAAATAAAATCCAAAAAAAGAGAGAGAGAGAGAAGAACTAGAAGAACAAAATAAAGAAAACAGAATGGGAAAGAAACCACTCTGCCGGTGAGAAAGGGCTGGAAAAGGGTGTGCTACAACCTCACCACCCAAATCCAAATCCGGTCCCCATCAGGCCCTCAGACCACAGCCCAGTCAAGGCTTGGCAGGTACCTCAGGTGAGACCTTAAGTCAGACCAGCCAAGCTGCTCCTGAATCCAGAAACTGGGGGAGGATATGAATGCTAATTTTCTTTCGGGCCACTATACTCTGAGGCCATGTTATGTGCCATTAGATAGACACCAGTGAGTCATAAGAGTAACTACTACTGGATGGGCAGCCCCGGGGGGCCCAGCGGTTTAGCACCACCTTCAGCCCAGGGCGTGATCCCGGAGTCCCGGGACTGAGTCCCATGTTGGGCTCCCTGCATGGAGCCTGTTTCTCCCTCTACCTGTGTTTCTGCCTCTCTCTGTGTCTCTCATGAATAAATAAATAAAATCTTGGGCAGCCCGGGTGGCTCAGTTTAGCGCTGCTTCAGCCCAGGGCATGATCCTGGAGACCCGGGATCGAGTCCCATGTCAGGCTCCCTGCACGGAGCCTGCTTCTCCCTCTGCCTCTCTCTCTGTATCTCTCATGAATAAATAAATAAAATCTTTTTTAAATAAATAAATAAATAAATAAATAATTAAATAATTAAAAAAAAAAGAGGAACTACTGACATACACATTCATATGCTTCTGCACCCCACACATATTAGCAACTCCTGTTTCCATCTTAAGAACCAGATTCTTGGACTAAGGTTGGATGTATGTTTATGCAAAGAAATACATAATTAAATAAAGTGTACTAGGATTTCATTAATAACCAACCATTAAAATCTATTAAATATTATGCTAGGTACAAGGCAATATAATTAATGCCACAAACCAGCTAAGAAAATTTCCCTGCTGGGCTTAAAGTCAGAACTCACCATATTAGAAGATATGAGCACAAGGCTATTTTTTTCCTTTTTTCAAAAATTTTCTACTTTTGAGATTAGAAAAGAGTTAAAGAACATTGTCCTATTATAAAATCTTACATGTTATCAAGCATTAGTAAAAATGAGGTATTTGAAGAATGCTAGTCATGAAGAAAAGGCTTAAATCGTAATATAAAATGAAAAACATATACTTCAATGAATAGATTTACAAAATTATCAACACATTAAAAAAAACACTAGGGGGCGTCTGGGTGGTTTAGTTGGTTAAGCCTTGGCCTTGGGCTCAGTCATGATCCCAGGGTGCTGTATCAAACCCCTTATCGAGCTCCCTGCTCAGCAGGACATCTGCTTCTCCCTCCACCTCTGCGTCTCCCCTCCACTCCTGCTCTCCTTCTCTCAAATGAATAAATAAAACCTTAAAAAAAAAACTAGAAAGAAATGCACCAAATTTTCAGTGGTGATTGATTCTAGAAGATGACATTATAGGTGGCTTCTTTATATTTTTCTGTAGTAAAAAGCCCTGTTTTTACTACAATGAACACTTCTATTTAATAATCAGAAAGTTAAAAATTTTTAAGGAAGAAAAAATTCTGGTAAGACTTCCCAGTGTCCTGCTTGTGCAACTTCGTAAATCCATAGATTGGGAGGAACCAGTACCAAAAAAGAGAGAGCTGCTGCCTGTCCTTTTCTGGAAAGAGCTGAAAAAGGTAGAAACAGATTTACAATCAAGCAAGCAATCCACAAACAAAAAATGAATTGGCCCTTCCAGGAGCCGTGGGTTACCGTCAGCTTCATTTCTTGCAAAAACGCTCCATAAAGTTTCAAAAGAGGAATCCAAATTGCCCATGACACCAGCCTCAAAGAATCGACACGCTTGTTGGATATCCAGCCCGTCTGCCAAGTGTTGCTCACGCCAAAGCTCTGCCCAGCCGGTCCACCCGAGCGTCTCAGACAACAGTGTGCTCTACTCATGATAAATAAACTCTACATGGATTTTTTTTTTAAGGCAAATTTTTTTCACAAATACTGAGTCTGTAGTACACAGATACTGGTTTTGTGTGACACTGAGTGTGGCATAACACAATACCATCCAAACCAATCAATGGAGAATAAACTACTGGGCTCATTAGTCCCCCAGGTGACCTACTTACTGTGTTCTCACGGGTTCGCCTTCGGCCCTGGCCACTCAGAGAAGGCTCCCTGGACCCGCAAGCCGCAGGAGCATCCCCGAGAGCTTGACAGGATTCCAGAACCCTGTCCACCGCGGGCCCCTCCCACCCAGACCCAGTGAATCAGAGCGCACATTCCACAAGCCTCCAGCTGGTCTCTCAGACAAAAAAATGCAAGTTGCTGGCAGAAGCCGGGTGCGGCTCAGATGGACCGATGGTGGCTGCACAGCGCCCAGGAGCCCCCCACTGCTGGGGTGCCCGAAATACAGCTCGGCTTGCTTTTCCCAGGAATTTTTATTTCAATTGACTTTATTTTCATTTTATTTTACTTTCCTCTTAATGTTCATTATTTTTTTATTCTGTTTGATTTGATTTTGATTTTTGATTTTGCCTGACTGCACTAGCCCTGGCCCAGGTGCCTCCGCCTGCACCCCCAACGCCACCTCATCGGGCCTGTCTGCCACCGGCTCCTACATCCTGCATCCCCAGTCATCCCTGGTCGAAGGCTGCAATGGAAGGGTCACGGGGTGAGAAGGCGACACGGCAAGACTCCACGGTTTGTATTTGTCTTAGAGATCTGGGGGTGGGAGCCCTGCAGTGGCACAGGAAAACAGATCCAGCGGGAAGCGGGCTCCCGGGGCAGGCGGTCACACTGCTTTCAGAAGGCTCTTTCGGCCACCCCTGGGTATTTGGCCACCAGCAGGCAAGTCGGTACTGACGAGCTCCAAGGCCTGGCTGGGTGTCGAGAAGGCAAAGGTGAACTTGAAATCAGACAGTCCTTGCCCTGGGGACTTCAGTCTGGGGAAGCAGACAGGAAAGTAAACAACAGCGACAAGGCCTGCCCAGAGGACCACAGGAGGACAAGGGACCAGAAGTCAGTCGGGAGAGGAGGCTGGCACCCACCCAGCGGAGCCAAACAACAGCAGGAGGCCCAGCGGAGCCAGGGAAGAGGGGCCGGCGGCCCGCGTGTTGGGCGAAGGTGTGCAAGGGCCAGGCGCTGAGAGCTCCCGGGAATCCAGGCGATCGTGAAGCGTTGGCGAAGAGGGCTAAGGAGCCGGAGCTGTGTCTGAAGCCTGGGAGAACCAACCCAGGTCTGAGGCAGGACGCATCGTGATCCTTCTCAACGCCTGTCTCCAGGGCACCGGGTTGGCTCAGTGGCTGAGCATCTGCCTTCGGCTCAGGGCGTGACCCCGGGGTCCTGGGATCGAGTCCCACGTCGGGCTCCCTGCATGGAGCCTGCTTTTTCCTCTGCCTGGGTCTCTGCCTCTCTGTGTGTATCTCGTGAATAAATAAATAAAATCTTTTTTAAAAAATAAAATTAAATAAATAAAAAATAAAAGCCTGCCTCCAGGAGTGCCTGGGTGGCTCAGTTGGTTAAGTGTCTGACTTTGGCTTAGGTCATGATCTCAGCGTCCTGGGATCAAGTCCTGTGGGGAGCCTGCTGCCCCCTCTCCCTGCTTGTTCTTTCTCTCTCTCTCAAATAAACAAACTCTTTATTTTAAAAAAAAAAAAAAAAAACTGCTTCTGGTGGCAGGTAGAAGTCATTTTCTTCTATTTTCAAAATATTCATTAAATATGTGCCCCCCCCCCTTTTTTTAACTGATGTGGCAACTTCTTTGTGATTTAAGGTATAATTGAAACTGACAGCTGTGTGTCTGATTCCTACCTGTCAGGGCTGACGGCTTCAACGAACATGCGGGATGTCTCTTTTCCAGGTGCTCGTTAATATCTTCTAACTTAACTTTTTTTAATGTAAAAAATTTAAATTATAACCTTTTCCAAATGTGAAGGTTCTTGATATCATTAGTCATCGGGGAAATGCAAATTAAACCCACATTGAGACACTGCCATACACCCACCAGAACGGCTAAAATTAAAAAAAGACAATACCAAATGCGGGTGAGGGTGTGGATCTCTCGTGTTCCCAGCAGGTGGGGGTGTCAAGGGGAACAACCATATTTGAAAACTGGCAGTTTCTAATAGAATTCACCACACGCCCACCTTATGACCCAGCAAATTCCACTCACGGGAAGAAACTCAGAAGAAATAAAGTCTATATTCATTTAAAGATGTGTATAAAAACGCTTAGGAGGGTTTTATTCAGAACAGCCAAAAATTGCAAACAATGCAAATATTCATCATCAAAAGACGGGCTGGTTGAGGAAGCCTTGCTATCCACAAGCTTAGGAATACTACTCAGCAGCCAAAAAGAACAGAATCCTGGTACATGCAACAACCCCAAAAAGTCTCAAACACACTGCACCAAAAGAAATAAGCCAGACGTAAAAAAGCACATGCTGTTTGACTCCATTTAATGAAACCCAAGGATGAGCAAAATTAATCTACAGTGATGAAAAACAGTAAAGGGGATTGTTGGAAGGAGTAGGAGAGAACTTTCTAAGGTAATGGAAATGTCCTATATCTCAAACTGCATAATATTTAAACGTGTATACTCATTTGTCAAAATTCACTGAGCTGTACCCTGAAGAGCTCTGCCTTTCTCTGTGTGCAAATTACACCTCAGTGAAGTAAGACAGACGGAAACCAGCTTAGCCAAAGATATACAAACGGCCAAACCCACAATGAGATCTCATTACACATCTGCTAGGATGTCTATCTCAAGAAAAACAAAAAACAAGCGTTGGCGAGGATGTGGGGAAACTGGACTGTTGGCACCACTGGTAGGAATGTAAAATAGTGTGACCGCCGTAGAAAAGTTTGGACGCTCCTGAGAAAGCTAGATATAGAATGGCCTTATCAGGACGCCTGGGTGGCTCAGACAGTTGGGCAGCCGACTCTCAATTTCGGCTCAGGTCATGATTTCAGGATTGTTGGATGGAGCCCTGTGTGTTGGGCTCTGCACTCAGTGGGAAGTCTGCTTGAGGATTCTCTCTCTCTCCCTCTTCTTCTGCCCCTGCCCCTGCTCTCTCTCTAGCTCTCTAAAAGAAATACATAAATCTTTAAAAGAGAGAGAGAGAGAGAAAGACCGGCCATATGACCCAGCAATTCCACTCCTAGGTATGTACCCAGAGAAATTTAAGGCAGGGATTCAAACAGACATTTGTACACTTCTGCGCACAGCAACATCACGCACAAGAGCTGAAGGTTACAGGCAACCCAAGTATCCATGAGCATGGATGAACAAGATGTGGTCTCAGACGACAGGAGGTTATGTCTTTACATCAAGGAGTGAAATTCTAAGCACCTGCTACAGCACCATGGACCGTGAAGGCATCATGCTGGGTGCAGGAAGCCAGACACAAGAAGACAAACATAGGATTCCGTCCATGTGACATATCTATAATAGGCAAACTCAGAGACAGAAAGTAGGTTAGAGGTTCCCAGAACTCAGGGGAGGAGGAATGGAGAGTTACTGCTTCACGGTTACAGGGTTTCTGTCTGGAGTGATAAAAACAGACGATAGTGATCGTTGCACAACAGCGTGAGCGTAAGTCATGCCACTCAACTGTACACTGGTTACAATGCTTAGAAAGGAAGTTTTATGTTATGTACATATTCACCACACTAAAAAAAAGAAGTAATAATGGAGTGTGCCCCAAACTGTTTAGATCTATACCTTGAATGGACAAAGTGTATGATATATATTGAATTATATCTCTGTGAATCTGTGAAAAATGAAAAAAAAAAAGATAGAAAAGCAACTTAGTGATATATGCGTGAAACGGGCAGACCTCAGAATCATTATGTCACATGAAAGAAGCCAGGCACCACCGCACACACTGTGTGATTCCACCTGTCCCAGCACTGACAAAACTAATCCACGGTGATAGAAATCGGAGTGGTGTGTGCCTCTGATGGGGGGGCGGGGGTGGTTTGCTGAGCAGAAACTAGAGGAAATTCTATCTTGAGCTGGGGGACGAAGCCCAGGTGCACGAGTTTGTCAAAAATCATCCAGCTGTTCATTTAGAATCACTATATGCAAATTATACCTCAATAAACTACTATTATGACAAAATATGGTTTAGAAGCAAAAAGGCAGGGACACCTGGGTGGCTCAGTGGTTGAGCATCTGCCTTTGACCCAGGGCATGATCCCGGGGTCCTGGGATCAAGTTCTGCATCAGGCTCCCCACATGGAGCCTGCTTCTCCCTCTGCCTGTGTCTCTGCCTCTCTCTGTGTGTCTCTCATGAATAAATCAATAAAATCTTTAATAAATAAATAAAAGCAACAAGGCATGGATGGTGCTGTGAAGGGCGTGGGGAAGAGCAGGCCCAGAGGTGGGAAAGCAAGGTGACCCTGCCATCAGGAGGTCTCCCGGAAGGAGCCAGCAGCACTGAATCAGGGGCAGGCATGGCGGGTGCTGAGGGAGCAGAGCCAGAGGTGGTCAGACAGGCGAACCACCACGTGACGTTGGGCATGAGGTAAGAAGAGCTGACTGGCTTGACTTGGGCTTCTAAGAAAATATCAAAGTCACCAGCCAAGGAAAACAGCACAGCAAGAAAATCCAGTGCTCCTAGTAAACAAATGAAGGGCCAGGGATCTAAAACCAACCACAGGAAGAGTCTCACATCCACACAAGACAGATTCTACTGGAATCAGGGACTCACGTGAGAGCACATTTTGTTGTTTTGTTTTGTTCTGGCGGGCTACAGTTTGCCTAGCTTATGCCAAAAACAATATATCCTCCAGGCACACGCAAGACAGCATGTCCTCAAGCTTTTCCCTGAGTCAGGGAGCGCCATTCCTTTGGTCTGACTAAAGTGCTAGAAGGGCCTTCCTCTGCTATCCACACATCACACCTGCCTGTTCACTGAGACAACGGACAGAGATTTCTAGAGTCATATAATCATCCCGATGGTGGTGACCAGTTGGGGTACCCTGTTGGGGTGCAGGGACGAGCCAGAAAAGTGGCCTCATATGCGGAGAAAAGGGAACCCTCTTACACTGTTGGTGGGAATGTGAACTGGTGCAGCCACTCTGGAAAACTGTGTGGAGGTTCCTCAAAGAGTTAAAAATAGACCTGCCCTACGACCCAGCAATTGCACTGCTGGGGATTTACCCCAAAGATTCAGATGCAATGAAACGTCGGGACACCTGCACCCCGATGTTTCTAGCAGCAATGGCCACAATAGCCAAACTGTGGAAGGAGCCTCGGTGTCCATCAAAAGATGAATGGATAAAGAAGATGTGGTCTATGTATACAATGGAATATTACTCAGCGATTAGAAACGACAAATACCCACCATTTGCTTCAACGTGGATGGAACTGGAGGGTATTATGCTGAGTGAAATAAGTCAATCGGAGAAGGACAAACAGTGTATGTTCTCATTCATTTGGGGAATATAAATAATAGTGAAAGGGAATATAAAGGAAGGGAGAAGAAATGTTGGGAAATATCAGGAAGGTAGACAGAACATAAAGACTCCTAACTTGGGGAAATGAACTAGGGGTGGTGGAAGGGGGGAGGAGGGCAGGTGTTGGAGGGGAATGGGTGACGGGCACTGAGGTGGACACTTGACGGGATGAGCACTGGGTGTTTTTCTGTATGTTGGTAAATTGAACACCAATAAAAATTAATTTAAAAAAAAAAAGAAAGAAAGAAAAGTGGCCTCAGAGCAATGACGACCCCCTGAGGATTCGTTGCTTTCCTGGAGGGACCTTCAGGGCCTCCCCTTGCCACACCCTGCCCCCCCCAGGTCCCTCCTCTGAGAAAGGCCCCTCACTCAGGCCTGAGCCACGACCCTCTCTCCCTCATCTACCTGTGACCACCGGACGTGGGTTGGACTGTGCCTCTCCTGCAAAGGTATGTCCAAGTCCTCAGCCCTGGAACCTGTGAATGTGACCTTATCTGGAAAGAGTCTTTGCAGGTATAATCAAGTTAAGGATCCTGAGAGGTGTCTGAGGGTCTCAGTCAGTAAAGCACCTGCCTTTGGCTCAGGTCGTGACCCCAGGGTCCTGGGATCAAGCCCCTATTGGGCTCCCTGCTCAGCGGAGAGCCTGTTTCTCCCTCTGCTCCTCCCCCTACGCATTCTCTCTCTCTCTCTCTCTCTCTCTCTCAAATAAATAAATAAAATATATTCTTTTAAAAAGTTAAGGGTCTTGAGATGAGGTAGTCCTGGAGATGAGACTGAGATACAGGGAAGCCATGTGAAATCGGAGACAGCAAGCAGAGCGGTGTAGACACACCAACTCTGGGGCCATCAGAGCCTGGAAGAGGCCGGACCACCCCCCGGCCCAGGGTCTTCACAGAGAGCATGAACCTGCCGGCCCCTCGATTTGGGATTTCCAGCCTCTGGAACTGTGAGAGGGAAGATCTGTTGTGGAAGCTGCCAACTTCGTGCTAATTTGCTCCCAGAGCCCTAACCCACATGTCCACACTCCACCGCCACATTCGCCCTGTGTCCCCTGAGCCTCTCCTCCACCTGACCTTCCCCCTCCCCTCCTGCTCAGCACACCACCTTTGGATAAGGCCCTCACTGGCCCCCAATGGCAGCAAAAGCCCCCATCATGTCACCTGCCTCCTGGCCTGACTCCCCTCCACCCTCCACACTCAAGTGTTCTCTGTGCTTACAAGTGTCCAGTCCTGTAACCGCCAGCTGCCCTCAGGCTGGCCTCTGCCCCCGTCCCAGGCCTGGGCGGGCACCATGCCAGTGACACCTGTTACAGTAGAAGTACTGAGGCGGTGCATTTGCAAAAATCAGATTCAACCGTGCTGTGCATGGAAATACTCAAGATGCCTGGTCACTTGTTTAGCTTTTCTTCTCCAGCCACTGGCAACCTCAACTTTTAGTACATGGCAAAATATGGCTGATTAGGGAAATGAGTGGATAAATACTCTGCAAATAGAGCCCTAAGACATCAATGCTGTGCCTCAAAAAGAAACAACCCATCTGGGCAACTAACACTATCAGAGAGCATCCCTTATCAGCAACAGGGGAGCCCTCACTCACCTAGGCTTCCAGTTAGTTCCTGCAACAGTTCTAAGCAGGGTCCACCTGCCTTCACCCACAGGAATATTGGGAATGCAGGGTATTTCTAAGCCCACAGGGAGATGGGGCCAAAGTTCATGCCATTGCTTGTACCACAGCTATTTCCAATCCCTTCTGCTTGCAGCTCTATAGAGTTCCACGTAACTCTTAGTATTTCCAAAACCAGCACTCATAGACTAATCAAATGCTCCAAACGTCCACCTGCAAAATGCTGTTGTCATTGTTTTAATAGACTATTTTTTCTAGCAGTTTCAGGTTCACAGTAGAACTGAATGCAAGGCAGAGAGGCTCTCCTACCTGCAAAGTTTTAGTACCTGAAATGACGTCCAGAACAATGTAGGGCCAATGCTACTATATTCCAACTTCAACAGTGAAGCAATAAAAGCTAAGACCAGTCTTTTTTGTTTAAAGAGCTTAATAGGTTAAATAGCTAAAGCTTTGCAAAAATGAAAAGGAAACATACAGTAAATATATGCCATAAAACTTAAAAATACGTTATTGCATAGAGAAGGGAAGGTGGTCTAGTACCCTAGCTGATTCTTCAACTAACAGCTATCTTGTCAGAGGACTATCAATGTTAATTGTTTTCAACTGCTGGACTCCAACCATGGGTAAAATGGAGATATACAGAGGCATAATTACAGATGAGAGAAAGTGCTATTAATCTCATCAGTGGAAACATAATGAGGACAGGAGAGGTGGGCGTAGGGAGAGGAAGTTAAGGGTAAGGTTAGGAACATCCTTCCCAACACAGGAGTCCAGAATACTGACTAAAACTATGGCAAAGCAATCAAGGTTGAAATAAAAGATATTATAGAGTGCTGTGCAGGTGCCTGACAATTAACTTTTTCAATTCTAAGTGCCTAACATTACACTTTTGATTCCGAGGAATCCACTTTAAGACATCCATCTTGAGTCAACGCAGGGCCAGTTATTCAACTAGATAAGGAGCCAGGCTGCCCCGCCCCTGATGTTACCCTTTTTAGAAAGCCCTGGGTGACCTAGATAACTCTAGATTGCCAGACTGTTCGCCTAACCCTCCTGCACCATAATTCCACTTCGTGTTTTAAATTCACCAATAAAGAGTGAACCCCCAAAACCCTAGGTCCCACCTCAACCCCAACAAATGCAGAACTGCAGGCCTATCAGGGTTCTCCCCTTACCCCACACACACAGCCGCCTCCCCCTCCTCCTGGTCCTTGCCACCTGTCTTCCTCCCTTCCCTCCTTCTGACCCTCCCTTCCTTCCTCCTTGCACTCAATCCCAGGTTTCAGAGCTTCCTGATGATTACTACTCAGGGGAACTTGCAATCATAGTAAGAACCACAAGGACCGCTCCAGAACAACATTGGCTCTGACTGGGGAAATGCCCAGGTGAGAGCCCCAGGCTTTTGTAGTTGATAGTATCACCACTGATAGGCTGAGAACACAAAACAATAAGGCATTAGAACGATAAACATGAAAAACTATGAGTAGTGTGTCTGATTGGAGAGTGGGGGACATCCATCTGTCATTGCAGGGAGTCATAGCATTGTTCTGAATGGATAAATCGAAACACCCATTATGAGCAAGCTGTCCATCAGCGGGGAGGTGACCACCAGAAGATATGGGAATGAGTCAAAACAACCCCTTCTGGAAAGCAGACAAACAAGAAAAGGTCTGAGGTGCATCCACAAGCCCACCAGCAAGAATATCTTCTAGGATATAACAAAAGACTTTAACAAAAATGGGTGAAGGGGGTAAAAGATATGAACTTCAAATTACAAATTAAACAAGCCAGGGGAATGTCATGTCCAGCACAGTGACAATAGTTAACAATTCCGTGTTGCATATTCAAAAATTGCTAGTTGTTAATAGTAGATTTTAAACGTTCTCATCACAAGAAAAAAAGCTGTAACTCTGTGTGGTGGTGGATGTTAACCAGAGTTACTGCGGTGATCACTTTGCAATATATATAAATATCAAATCATTACATTATACACCTGAAGCAAATGTACTATTACATGTCAATGCTACCTCAATTAAAAAAAAAAAAGAGTACTAACAAAAATTAAAAAGTACATTAATGGGAAAAAATACAACAGATGGCACAGAATAAGACCACTGTCATTAAACTTTGAGGCTGTTAAAGGGATAATATAGAAAATGGATGGGTTATTTAACCAACATTGCTAAGAACATTGATTATCAAGCAGGCAAAGTATACACACATATACCATATATCAAAAGGACTAAAAAATTAAGGGCAAAAATCATATCTATTCATACATGCATACATACATTCTAAAAGAGTTAAAATAGTTAATGTCGTTGATCACAAGGAAGGGACTTGAAAGCATAATAGCTACGTGTAAAATAACAAAAATATAAATTCACTTTATGTGAAAACATAATTATTCATTTACCTTTTAAAAAATCATTAAAAAATAATAAAATAAATAAAATAAATAAAAAATCAGAAGCAAAATTAAATAGAAATTTAAAAACAATGACCAAAATTAATGACATATACAGGATTATTTAAATACACAGAAATGCATTAAATATCAGCATTACATAATGGATAAAGAAAAGTCAGAAGAAAACAAAGAATCAACAAATATGTGTGAAATACATATAATCTCACTAGTAAGCAAAGTGGTGAAAATTAAAATATTAATGAGACACCATGTACTTAACAAAAAAGATTATATTTCAGTTATTCACAGAAGACAGATTACTCAGTTAATGGTGTTGGATAAATGTCCTAGCCATATGGGGAAATATAAGATTGGACCTTTACCTCAAGCCTTATGCCAAAATGAATCATTAAATATACGATTGAGAAAACACTGGTAGAAAATTTAGAAGACGATTTCTATAAACTTGGCTTTAAAAAAGCATTTTGAAGCATAATAGCAAAGCCAGAAACCATAAAGAAAAAGACAGATAAATCTAAGTATACAAGAATCTACACCTCTTCAGCAAAAAAAACAGTATAAACAAAGTAAAAAGACGAGTAATAGGCACTTTCAACTTCAGCTATGAAAAGCTCAATTCAATCACATCTACTGTGCCACTGAGAGCACAGTAAAATTGCATTTTTTTTTTTAATCTATTTGGAAGCATCCGACTTCCAAAACAAGCAGGACTTGCAGGCTCTATATCCCAGAAAGAATGTAAAAGCCCTGAGACAAGGTTCCATTCTCACTCTCTTCCCCTCACAGTATTTGCTGATTCATAAGCCTGAGAGACCCAGAAACCAAGCAGCGAGCAGTAGCTGCAGATTAGAGGCATTAGGCAAAGTCTATCACAGTCTTGGGGGTTAAGGAGACAAAACTGGAGTTCATGGCCTGCCAAGGAAGCCAGGCCTGTCAAACATGCCACATTTTCTGTAGCAAGCCCAAAGGGCTGGCCCCAGGAGTGGGGCAAGCCAGAAATAGACCAGACCTCACAAAGACCACAACCGAGCCTGCTTTCATCCGCCCACTCTGTCTGCCAGAAGCAAATTAAATCCTCTCTGGAGGAAGATAACACCATTTAAAGCTACTTCAATTTTTCACATACAGCGTCTACCATTAAAAAAAAAAAAAAAAAAGAAATTACCAAACATATCAGGAGAAAAAGAAACCAGAAAAAATATCTCCAGGACATACTGATATTGGCGTGATCAGTCTTTACACAAACTGTGATTATATACGTACGTAAGAGAGAAAAATGACAAATGGGAAGTTTTAGCAGAGAACTAGAATCTATTTTTTAAAAAACATCAATTTAAAATCAAGTTAAAATTTTGGAAATAAAATATAGAATAACTGAAACTAAGAATTTAAAAATGAGTTAAGGTGTGCTTAGGGGGCTCAGTTAGCATCTGCCTTCGGCTCAGGTCATGACCTCATCTGGGTCCTGGGATCAAGCCCCACAGCATGGAGCTCCCGGCTCAGCGGGGAGTTTGCTCCTAGCTCTCCCTCTGCTCCTCGCCATAGCTAATGCTCACACTCACGCTTTCTCTCTCTCAAATAAATAAATCTTTTAAAATAAACAAACAAATAAATAAAAAGGAGTTAAGAAGCAGATTAGGATACACCAAACTGGAAGATGAGTGAACCAAAAATGCCCAGATAGGAAAAAAAGGATGGAAAGATAAGAAAAAACCACATAAGAGTCCCATGGAGCACAGTGGAAAAGGTAGGTGATGCTGGCGTCACATGCTGGGAAGGAAAAAAGAAGCAGACAAAACAATATTTGACAAGACAGCAGCAGAGAATGTCCCTGAACTGACAAGACATCAAGCCATAAATTCAAGAAGTTCTACAAACTCTGAAGAAGGTTTAAAAAATAAATACAAACTGGAAAAAGAATGTGGAACATATGCTAGACAAAGAATAACTTTGGCGGATTTTAAAAATTCTTAGAACTCAAGAAGAAAACAGACTAATCCAAACAAATGGGTAAAGGATAGATATGAAGAAGATCATGTTCTATGAAACTTGTTCCCACCTCACTCATCATCAGAGACACGCATGTCAAAGTCAGGCATATCATTTTTTTTACCATGAGTTAGGGAAGATTAAAAAGAGGGTAATAACTAGCATTGCAAAGTATGAAAGGAAAGGTAACTTTCCTATCTTGCTAATGATATGATGAGCATAAAGAAGTTCCCTCTTTCTAGAGGGCAATTTATTATTATGTATCACATCAGTCAGGATAGGCTACATTGTATGACAGTAACAAGCAATCTCCAAATTCCAATGGCTTGTGACAGACGTCTGCTTGCTCACATGACACATCCGCCGTCAGTGGGCGACATTGTCTTCCCTTTAGGACACGAATTGATGCAGGAGGCTCTATCAGGGATATTTCCAAGCCTCACTGCGAAGGAAACCCAAACCCCATGGGTCTTAACATTGATGGCTAGGGATCCCTGGGTGGCGCAGCGGTTCGGCGCCTGCCTTTGGCCCAGGGCGCGATCCTGGAGACCCGGGATCGAATCCCACATCGGGCTCCTGGTGCATGGAGCCTGCTTCTCCCTCTGGCTGTGTCTCTGCCTCCCTGTCTCTCTCTCTCTCTCTGTGACTATCGTAAATAAATAATAATAAAAAAAATTTAAAAACATTTTAAAAAAAAAAAAAAAAAAAAAAACATTGATGGCCAAAGGTTACACTGATTTGGTCAGAGCAAGGGGAATGAGCGAATGTAATGCTACAGAGAGAGAAGTCTGCTCGTGCTCCAGGGAGAGGCAGAATTTTTCATGAAAATTAAATGACCCACCATGCACATCCAAACTCAAGACCTAACAATGTCCTTAAAAAAATAAATAAATAATAAATAAATAAATAAATAAATAATCTCGATTTGTAAATGTATATGTAAACTGCTGTATTGCTTATAAAGGACAAACTAGAAATAATCTCGGTGTCCATCAGGAAGTCATAAGCTAAATAAAGGAAAATATACAGAAAACAGAATATATGGCAGTCATTAAAAATAATGATGAGTATTTGCTGACATGGAAAGATGTCCTCAATAAGCTGCCAAGGAAAAAAGCAGATTATATGTACCATATTATATTAAATGACTGTGAAGTCATACCTAAAACATTTCATTATCTCTACATCAGAGATTTTCATCTTTGGCATTTTGCCTTTCTGTATTACCTAAATATCTTACAATATGAATGCACGACTTTAATCTTTCAAAGACCAACAAACCCATTTCAATACTTTTAATAATTCATGTGCAATGTCACGAGGATCCAGCAAAACAGGCAATTTCATAGGACTGCTGGTGGAAGGAAAAATCAGTAGTCTTCCTAGATAGCAAGATGCCTTTAAGAGGCCCATACTCTTAAAACAGATAATCTACCTCCTAAACCTTGATCTAAAAAGAATTGTTCCGAGCGCCAATACAAGATATACCAAGACATCTATTCATAAGAGCATTAGTATAAATAACAAAAATCTATAAACAATGAAAATGCTCAACAAATGATTAAACAGTGATGTATGTAGGAACAGATTTTAAAAATCAAGATTCTGAAGTACTTTTAACAGAAATGAGCTCAGAAGATGCTTCTAAGTGACAAAAGCAGAATCCAAGACTGTATTTATAGGATAAACCTTAGAGATAGATAAAAAGACGGACAGATCATGTCAAACTTTAACTTCATTATCTCCTCCTATCAGCGATATTCATTTATATCTTCTTCATACTTGGCTCTTTCTTGCTTTGTTTTTGTTTTCATTTTTCACACCTAAATATTTATATTGGAAGCAGAAAAAAAAAATCCAACAAATATTACTGCCATATGTCAGAGTAAAGGAGTAAGGATCAGAGGGCGGTGTGATCATTCACAGGGAAAGCCAAACTCCAGAAGGATTGTCACAAATCACTAAAATCAGAAACATTACACCACAATGAAAACTTCAGGCTTCCAACTTCATTGCACCTTGAAATTCAGCAAGCAAAATGTTCTCCCAACCTCTTAGCACATAACTGCTGCTGAGAACCAGGAAACAAGTGAATAAGCTCCCGGTAAACGTAAATGTAATTGTAAAAGATCCACATTTGCACTAGAAAGAGCTTTCCCCATTTGAATCTGCTCTGACGTTAGGAAACCAACAGCAATTTCTTAAATTACACATTAAGATGATGCACAAAAAATTTAGCATGAAAACTGAGGATAACCACTCTGCTGACCTAAATGTTGTTAGAAACCGTATAGAGAGAAGAAAGCAGCAAGCACGCACGCGTGTGCACTGAGTTACAGGGACCCCCACCCCACCCCTAGGCATGGATGCATGTGCAGTGTTACAGGGACCCCCACTCCACCCCCAGGCACAGATGCACGTGCACTGAGTTACAGGGACCCCCCCCACTCCACCCCTAGGCACAGATGCACGCACACTGAGTTACAGAGACCGCATGCACACTGTATTTTCACAGTGCATCAGATGTATATGCTGACTTGCAGACAAACTAAAAAGCTCCTGGCTGTGGCACCAACACCACCCTTTCTTTCTCTTTCATATGTAGGGCTGCATTATTTCTTGCTGTCACAACTGGAAGAAATACTACCTGGTACTAGGTGTAGCTGATGGAGAAACTCTCAAGACCCTCATTAATGCAAAATTAGCAGTCTTCACAGACTTGTGTGGCCATCTGTTCCTTCCTTGGAGGCAGAGCTCCAGGGCTTGTGCTTCTCCAGGCTTCCAGTCTCCTGAAGAGGGCCTGGCGTGGAAAAGCCTCAGGTGAAGATCTGGGGTTGGGTGGACGATTGATGGCTCAATCAATGGAGGATCGATCCAGGTGAGGGAGGAGAGAAGGGGCCATGGCAGTGAAGCCGAGGTGCAGCCCTCCACTCACCCCAGAACCATGGCTCTGCTTTATATATGTCCTACTTGGCGCCCCCAGCCCCAGGTGGAAGCCTATCAAACACCAGAGCCCCGGACCTCTTCATGGGAGGGCACCTAGCACACCTTCTGGCAGCGAGCTTCTGGGCAGCCAGGCCATAGAGGCTGACAGAGGAAACCACAAGCACCCCAGAAGTGCTTTCCAGTTCTCAGGTTTCTCTTGGGGTCTCTCTTCCCAAGAGTGAAGCCTGGCGCTCCACAGACTCTCATCATCCCATTTGTAAGCTTCCTACATCAAAGGGAAATATCCACCCAGACTTGAAGTCTGACCTAAACAGCTGAAGTTTAAGGACAGAGATGAGCAGCCCAAATACAGACTTGTCAACCAAGGACCACATCTGGGGACCCTGGCTCTCAACCCACTATGTATCCATAGAATACCTGATCTAGTTACAGGACTGTTAAAAGGCACTAAAATCCAGTTAAGTATGATGTACCAGCCACGCTCACCACAAGCAGCCCTGAAGGGTGTCTGGCCCCCGACACTGTGGCCGCCCCATCCACTGGAAGGAGCACCCCAGGACATTATTCAAACTTTCACTTCTGAGTGGAACTGGGTCTCTTTTTTTTTTTTTAATAATAAATTTATTTTTTATTGGTGTTCAATTTGCCAACATACAGAATAACACCCTGGGTCATTATCCTGCCTCTAACTCTCACTGCCTAAGGCTGGCCTTCTCTCATCAAGTGATCTCGCTGGTCCCTCTGACCTCTCCTGCTAGCTCCCCTCTTCATTCTGCTCTTAGCCTTCTGGCTTCCTGGCGGTTCCAGAACATTCCAGGGGTTCCCACCCCACAGCCCATGGTTCTTGCCACTGCATCTGGACTGCTCCTCCTCTAGACAACAGCACAGCAAGACTTTCACTTCTTTCATGCTTTTATTCAAAGGTTCTCTCCTCAGCCTGGAGGGCAAGTTTCAGATCAGCCCCACACTATGCACTCACACCTTGCTTGCTACCATTTCTCCTCAGCATCCATCTCATGCTAGGGGTTTTATGCCTTTTTACTTAATTGTCTTGTTTACTGTTTCTCTCCCCCAAACGTATATGAGCTCCATTCAAGTAGGGATTTCACTCTGTTCAGCTCTCCGGTCCCTAGAACACTGCCCACTGCAAGGTACACCAGTTCAATAAATATTTGCTAAATCAATGAACCCATTAAAATGAAAAGAAGGTAACTTCAAAACTCAAGAACCAAAATCACGAAGCATATTTCATGCAAATAGTGTTTGTAGTATTTTTTAAAGAAAGAACGGCAGCCCAGTGTTCGCTTGAAGTGTTATTAATTAATAAATATGTTATGATTTTGAAAATCAAAACCAAATGCAGTTTACTTGATAGAATGCACATCACAAAGTCTTGCCAGGCATGAAATGGGTCATCTCTGGCTCCTCGTTGGCTTCACTATCAATTAAATTTCCAAGAGCATGTGGTGGCCGCCTCCAGACGTCCTCCTTAGCACCGGATAAAGCTGGAGCGAACATCACAAAAGGCAAACTCTGTGAAATTTGAGGGGATGCGTCATGCCTCTTGCAGCTCATCTCCTCATATTACGTTTATAAAAGCACAACTTGTCCTATTATGAGTATTTTCCAAGGGGAAAATGAAGTCTAACGTTCAGAGTCGAACAACAAATACTCCAACGAAGAGTCTAAGATGTGTTTACAGTGCTGACGGCTGCAGCTACAGGCTCTTCTCAATTTGTGGAATAGGAGCATCTCGCAGGAGCTGCTAAACACAATTTTCCAATGAAGCAGTGTAAATTTCAAAAACACCTGACAAAACATTTGGTGAGTAAGAGGCAGAAGAGAGCAACCAGGCATGCCAAATACTATAGATTCTTCTATGACCTCAGGAATTTCTCTGCACAAAAAGACACCCGCGCTCACAACTCAAAACAGTTTTGCTACCTTTATTCTCTATTTCAGTGAGCATCAACTGGGGAGTGATTTTGTTCCCTGAGGGTCATGTGTCAATGTCTGGAGACATTTTCGTTTGTCACAACTGGGAGGCATGGGTGCTACTGGCATCTAGTGGGCTGAGGCCAGGGATGCCACTCAGCATCCTATAGGGCACAGGAAAATCCCCACAACAAAGTATTACCTGGCCCCAACTGTCAGTAATGCCAAGGTAGAGAAGCCTCAACATAATAAAGGCCATTTGTGAAAAGCCCACAGGTAACTTCCTCATCAAGGGGGAAAAATGGAAAGCTTTCCTCTAAGGTCAGAAACGAGACAAGGATGTCCACTCTTACCATTTCTACTCAACGCAGTACTGGAAATACTAGCAAGAGCAATCAGACAAGAAAAAGAAATAAAATGCATCCAAATCAGAAAGAAGTAAGATTATCTCTGCAGATAACATAATCCTATACATAGAAAGCCCTAAAAACTCCACAGAAAACCGTTAGAACTAATAAATGAGTTGGGAAAGCTGCCGGATACAAAATCAACATGCAAAAATGAGTCACATTTCTCTACCCCAATCAAGATCTATCTGAAAAGGAAATCAAGAAAACAATCCCATTATGATAGCATCGAAAAGAGTAAAATGCACAGGAATAAATTTAACCAAGGACATGAGAGATCCATATGTTTAAAACTATAAAACACTGATGAAAGAAATGGAAGAGACTACAAATAAATAGGTATCTTGTGTTCACGGATTAATATTGTTAAAATAGTCAACTACCCAAAGCAATATACAGATTTGGTGCTATCCCTATTAAAATTCCAAAGGCATTTTTAACAGAAATAGAAAAAAAAGTTCTAAAATTTGTTTGGAACCTTAAAAGACCCTAAATAGCAGAAGCAATCTTGAGAAAGAAGACGATGCTGAAGACATCACACTCCCTGATTTCAAATATTACAAAGTTATTGTAATGAAGACGGGATAGTATCAGCACAAAAGCAGAGACACTCAGATCAACAGAACAGAGCCTAGAAAAAAAATTCAAGTATGGAAAGTCAAGTGATTTTTTTTTTTAAGGACTTTATTCATTTATTCATGAGAGACACAAAGAGAGAGAGGGGCAGAGGCACAGGCAGAGGAAGAAGCAGGCTCCATGCAGGGAGCCCGATGTGAGACTAGATCCCGTATCCCAGGATCACGCCCTGAGCCAAAGGCAGACACTCAAACTCTGAGCCACCCAGGCGTCTCAGTCAACTGATTTTTGACAAGGGCACCCTGAACATACATACTGGGGAAAAGACCATCTCTTCAGTAAATGAAATTGGGGAAACTGGATATCCACATGCAAAAGAATGACATTGGATCCTTAGCTTACACCATCCACAAAAATCAACAGAGTGGACTAAAAACTGAAATGTGTGACCTGAAACTGTGGCTTTAAATATTTCAAAATCCAGGTATCTAGCTGACAGCCAGACACAGCTTCCCAATTTTATCCAATAGGAAGGTACAAACCACCTACTACGTGCACCAAACTCTGCCAGACTGAAGAGGACAGAAACTGAACGATGTTGATGCTCTCTCCTTCCTGGAGCTTAGAGTCTAGCGAGGAAGCACTAGCCAAGCAGTATCAAACAAAGCCAAAAGAAAAGAGTTTTATAAACAAGTTGCAAACTGTGCCAAGAATCCAGAGAGAAGCCACCTGGAGAGGAGGAGGCGCTGGAGAAAGATCCCAGCGAGGGTAACATCTGAGACTGCCCTGAGGTAGGGAGAAGGGTAGAGTATGGGGCCAGGGACAATAAGGATCTACGTCACGGCGTGGAGCTGGCACAGCACATGGGGGGGGGGGGGGTAACAAGTCACCCGGCTCAGTCACCTCGGCTCAGTCACCTCGCTGACACAAAGGGAAGCAGTAGAAAATCAGGAATTTGGAGCATTCTTGTAGGAAGACCTGAAGGAAGAGCTTCCGAAGATGTTGCCACTGTACTAAAAGCCACATGTACAAACATAAATCCAGAAGTGTCAGCAGAACAGAGTGGAAAGTGGCAAGATGCGGGGGAGGAGGGGGAAACCGGAGAGGAAGTATGGCGTCTATTTCAGGGGGACGTCACAAAGCCCCAAATTAGAGCAGCAGTGTGATCCCAAAGAAGAGTGGGAGGCCATCAGAGGCCGGTCCAGTATGTAGAAGTGACTAGATGCAGGAGATGGAGGAGGATGGGCCTACTCCAGGACTGCAGTTATGGGCAAGTAGCCGCGTGGAGACAACCAGGGCCGGCTACGGAATCTGCAGCCCCCTTGCAGAATGAAAATGCTGAGCCCTCGTTCAAAAATCATTTAAGAATTTCCAGACAGCCACAGCAAAGCGTTACACCAAACAGGGCGCCTTCTAAAGCACGAGGCCCTGGGTACTGCACAGGTGGCACACCCACGGGGCCCGCCCTGGAGGCAGCAGCAACAAAGCCAAATGGTGGAGGGCGGGGATGAGCTGTGCTTCAAACGCGTAAAACAGGAGATGCTGGGAGAAGGCTGGCACAAGAAATCCTGCAGATGATCTGAATGCAAGTGCGACTCCTGGAGAGCTGTCCGGGGCTGAGGGCTGGCAGCAGAACAGGCCTCGGGGGCTCTACCAGCAGGCAATGTTCCTCAGGCGACACGTGAGTCAGGGCTCTCAGGAGGGATGGAGACGACCAGCAGGAGATATAGACACACAGAGATGTATCTTAAGGAACCGGTCGGACAAGCCTGAGAGCTGGCAGGCTGCAAACTCAGGCAGGAGCTCATGCTAGTCTTGAGGCAAAATTCTCCTGCTCCAGGAAATTTCAGTTTTTGTTCCTAAGGCCTTCAACTGATTGGACTAGGCCCACCCACATTAGCGCTGGGGAATCTCCTTAGAAGTCCCCGTAGCTGGCAGGGCACAAGAAACCCATGGGTTCCAAGGAGGTGATGACCCCAACTGTGCAGCACTTCACCAGGCCTCAGAGGATTAGGAGTCCTGAGGTCAGGCCACTGTCAGGATGCAGCCAACCGCTGACAGCAGGGGCACTCGGCTGGGGGAGAGGAAGGGGCTGGAACCCAGCCCAGCTGTGCGCCAACCTGCGCCTGGCACAGGCCTGCCAGCTCTCACCTTCCTCCCGGAAGGAATGTCATTTCCCATCGCTGACAACAGTGCCCAAAATGCTGGAGGGCGGGGCAGTCCTGCCAAGGCCAGGGGCAGTTTCAGCAGATGGGCTGAAAGAAAAAAATAACTGGAGAGGATGAGGCGGGGCCTTTCACAACATCTGACAACAGAGCCAGAGGGAGAGCTGCAAAGCCAGAAGGGTGGAGTCCTGAGGGAGCAGGGGCGGAACAGACCCCACGGCCACAGCCGGGCCTTGGGCACCGGCCCCAGACCGGCCCGCCCCATATGCCTTTGGCTGGGGCCGCATAGGACCGCAGGGGCCTGTCAGGGCCAACCCGCCGCCAGTGGGTCTGGGGCTTGTTTGGTTGGAATTTTATCCCCTTGTTTACGAAGAGGGTTCCAAATGTGATGTAACAAGAAGGAAAAGAATTAGCAGAGAGGACAAGATAGGAGAGGCCATGCCCACAGCAACGGATAGGAGCCCGGGGCTTAGGGGGAGGGTCCAAACCCACTCAGGGCAGGGCCTCGTGCTCAGAGGGGAGGGCTCTGCTGAGGGGCGGGGCCTCGCCCTCGGGGGCGGGGCCTCATGCTCAGGTGGGGGGGGCCTCATCCTCAGGGGAGGGGCCTCGACATCAGGGGCGGGGCCTCATGCTCAGAGGTGAGGTGTGGACGCTGCACAGTAGTGTGCTCGTCACCTTTACTGAGCGCTTCTCCTGACCCCTGTCCCAAGACAGGTCAAGGGCAAAATCAGCCTGGCCAGCCTCCCAGCTATTCCTGAGTCAGGAGCAGGAAAGGGGGGGCCGAGTGTGGGGGGACAAGCCTGAGGAAAGCTACCTCCCTCTCCTCTTCAAAACACAGAGCCAGGATGCACCTGAGCAGAAGAGAAAGCCTCTCAGGTTGAACTGAAACACTGACCAGAAGATGTACGTGCCACCCATCGGTGGTTCTCAAAAGTGAGCATCAGAACCCTCTGCGGGGTTCGGGGAACACAGAGGGCCGACCCCAGCCCAGAATTCAGATTCAAGAAGTCTGGAGTGAGTCCCCAGGTGCCGCTGACCACACTTGGAGGACCTCAGTGGCAGGTCAGCAAGACCGAGGAGGGATGACCAAGAGATGAGTCTGGCTTGATGCGCAGTGCGAAACGGGTCATGTGTGGGGCTTGCCTCACTTGTGTGAAAACCTTAACTCCGAAGGATGCCTGGGTGGCTCAGTGGTTGAGCATCTGCCATCCGCTCAGGTCATGATCCCATGTCCTGGCTGTGTGTCTCTCGTGAATAGATAAATACAATCTTTTAAAAAAAAATTTAATTCCTATCATACATTGGAACTTATAGGAAACTTAAGGTAAGACATTTGAAGGTAGAATGGGCACATGTCACTCGGTCTATGGGTGCGGCACTTCCCGTGGTGAAGTGAATGTTGAATACTAAGATGTTATTCATCCACTCGTGAGACAGAGAGAGAGAGAGGCAGAGACACAGGCAGAGGGAGGAGCAGGCTCCTCACAGGAAGCCTAATGCGGGACTCGATCCCGGAACCCTGGGATCACGCCCTGAGCCGAAGGCAGACGCTCAACCACTGAGCCACCCAGGGGTTGAGTGTCCCTGAATGTTCTTTATTGAGTAAAAGGTCAAGATACGTGGTCATAAAGTGGCAAGGATCTAGTTCTTCTTTCCTAAAACATTTATAAATAATGTAAATGGTTAAAGTAGATGAGTGGTTGCCGAGGGCTGGAGGGGCCGATTGGATAGGGGGGTCACAGCTGGATGGCACAAGGTTTCTTTCCGAGGTGATGCCTGCATACATCTGGGAATGTCCCCAAAATCACAGAATTGTCCACTGTAAGTAGGAGAACTGTGTGGTATGTGAATTATGTATCAATGCAGCTGTTGTTAAAACACTCTTTTCTTCACTTTTTCCTTCAAATTACTTCCTTTTATTTTGCATTTTGGGGATTCCCCATCACTTAGAACTTTAAGGGCTTAAATTAGCTTTCTTTTTAAAAAAATGTTTTCTATTCCTGGACATTCTATGATGACTTAATTATCTAATTTTACTCATGTAAACATTTTTTTTAAGTCATAGATTAACAGAATTCCATCCTTTCAGAGATGGAGATCATCTACAGGTGAACCCATCCAACTCGCCAGGTGGACAACCCTAGGGTTTTTTGAGTGGATGCCATACATGTGTGGTTCCATTCACATATTAGAGAAATAAACTATACAGCTCTCCTGCAAGTGGAAACATTTTAAATGCATTTTTAAAAATCTCTTCAGCATTTGATGTATTAGGAAGTGGGGCCTTTTGGGTGTGATTAGGTCATGAGGGTAGAGTCCTGTGATGAAATGGGTGCCTGATAAGAGAGCCCTTCCCCCTGCCCCCATGTGAGGGCAGTAAGAAACCGCCTGCTCAGAGCCCGGGCAGCCGGGCAGCCGGGCAGCCGGGGAGCAGGACCCACCCGGCACCCCTCCCACAGCACCTGATGTCGGACACCAGCACTGGGAGGGAGCAATTAATGCTGCTGTGAGCCACGCAGTCTGCAAATTTCTGTCACAGCCACCCAAATGGAATAAACCGATTTACAGCAAACATTCAGGAATGAGGCACTCCTCTGAAAAATGAGCTTTTTTCCTTTTTACAAAAATTTTTTTCTTAAGCACACATGTTACTGATAAGGAAACAGCCTCTATGTATTAGCTAAAACTCCTATGTCAGAAGCAAGCCATTTGCAAATTGGCAGTAAATGTAAACTGCCAGATGCAAACAAATGAGTTTTTAGTTATTTTCAAAGGGCTCCTCCACTGAATTAACATTAGGAAACCTCTACAAATAAGTCAATAGCACCTTAAGTATTGGGGGACCAAGTAAACTTATTAGTAGAATCACTATGAGACACCGCTTGTAACAAATGAAATGTTTTGTTTTTTTAATAATTCGATACACTTGTACCAATGGATCTAGGGGCACCTGGGTGGCTCAGTGGTTGAGCGTCTGCCTTCGGCTCACGGCGTGATCTCCAGTCCTGGGATCGAGTCCCACAGGCTCCCTGTGAGGACCCTGCTTCTCCCTCTGCCTGTGTCTCTGCCTCTCTCTGTGTGTCTCCTATGAATAAATAAATGAAATCTTTCAAAAAAAAACTGAAAAGAAAACCAATGGATTTAGATCTGTTTACACCAAAGAAAATTTTGAACTCACCACAGAGTTCATGGTGCATTTTAAGTAACTGAATTTTTCAGAGAAATGTATTTATCCTACTTTTCACATATGGCAATGGAGATCCAACCCTCCTCTCCAGGACCCCCGCCTCTCCAGGGCCCTTCCTGATCAGGGGTTCCCTTGCCTCCCAAAAGTACCCTCAAGAAGATACTCCTGTTCCGTGTCCCACCTGTGTGACAGCTCTCTGGCATAATTAAAAAAAAAAAAAAAAGTCTTGGGGCTCCTGGTTGGCTCCATTAGTAGAGCATGCAACTCTTGATCTGGGGCCATGAGTTCAAGCCCCACACTGGGCAAAGCTTATTTAAAAACAAAGCAATCTAACCAACTAAATTTAGGCAAATGCTTCCCTCCCAGTGATAATCCTCCCCCACTCCAAAATATAAATTAACACCACAGCTTTCCTCCAAAGTAAGAATTCCAGATACTGCTAAAGGAGGAAATCTGTAGTCCAGCAGGTCTTTTAGCTTCTCTTCATTTAGTCCAAGCCAGGAGACCTCAGAGGTGGCCTGGACCAGCCCAGCCTTCAACAAAGGAGAATGTGCTAGTGTCAAGATGCACCAGAGTTGCTCTTACCCCTGCTCCTAGGTCCCTTCCCACTGTGGATGGAACAGGTCCCCCAAAGATCTGGACCTTCCAAAGCATGACCGTCACTAGGAGATGCCTCTCCCAGTACCAAAAGGCCTCCACAGTGCAGCATCCTGGCTTCAGAGCCTCCTCAACTAAGTTCAGGGTAGCCTGGCACTGCTCTAGATGGAATTCATCCCCTGGAGCCCCGTCCATTATCTAACATGGAAGAAAAAAGGCCTAACTCACCGTATGGGCAACCCTGGCCCAGGAACGAGTCACTGCTGCTGCGTTTAGCACATGACTAGTGTTCCTCGTGTTTCCATTTATTATGATTTTGTGATTTTTTTAAGTGGGTTCCATGCCCAGTGTATGGAAGCCACACAGACTGACCCTCCTGACAGGAGTGGGCAGGGCCAGGCCCCCTTTTGGAAGGCCCAGCTCAACAAGGTCACAGAAAAGTGGAAATGTAAGGAAACTCTGGGAACCCACTACAGCGGTTTGCTTACAGAACATTGTGACAGCGTCTGTGGAAGTCCCACGATGAACCAGGGCTAGGGCTCCAGGGCCCTCTGCACTAACTCGTACTCAAGGAAAATGATGAAGAAAGCAACAAGCTTGTCATGATGCCCAGCACATGCACATCTTTCCCCTCTTTGAAATAACCTACTTCCCCACTGTTCCTGAGTCTGGATCCTTCCCTTTCTCCTCCAAACCCCGGACTAGTACCACTCCACTCCCTGTGGTGGTGTCTCAGACTCCACCCCACCCAGGTTCAAGGTGCTCCCAAGATGCACAGAGATGTGGCTCCAGCCCCCCTCCCCCCTCCCATCTACCCCTTCACCTTGCTTCATTTGCACCCATGGCACCAAGTGCCAATTTCATTCAATATAAGCACTCAACAGGAGCTCTACCCTCAACAAATTCATGTGCTTCCACCTTTTCCCTTGCTTAAAATTGTTGAAACACAAGTACTGGAAATCATCTTGTGATTAACTCACCATAGACACAACAGTTCCATTTACTGAGTGCCTATGATGCGGCCCCCTGTATATATAAGCTACAATGTATTCTCCCTAGAGTCGCTAGGAAATATTGTTATCCTCATAATGAGCATTCCCCTTTTATAGATGGGGATCTAGAGGAAACTCAGGATCAAAAGATCATGCAACTGGTCCAGCATCATGTAGCCAACCTGAGCCTACCATCTTTAGCCACCAAACTCGCTTCCTGCTCTAAAAAAGGTCCTAGAGCTCTTCAAATAAGCATACATGCTAATCACCTCAAGAACTGTGTAAGGTGCAGATTCTGGTCCAGGAGGTCTAGGGATGGGCCCGGGATCCTGTATCTGGGCAAAGCTCTCAGGTGATGCCAGTGCATGGTAGCAATGGTTCAAACACCTAATATTCCTAATGAGTGGCATTCCCACATAGTAACCAGGCCTAATCCTGCTTTAGTTTCTAAAAGTTGATCTATTCATGTTGGTTAGGCTACCGATAAAAGGTAATTCATGCCTTCATTAATTTTCCAATTTTTTTATGGTGGCAAAATAGGTAAAATATTTCCATCTTAACCATTTTTAAGAGTTGCCTTCCTTTGTTATTATACTCATGATTTTTAAATAGCAACAGACCTACAGAAAGCCTTTATCTCTGCTTCAGCTTTCAACCCCAATGTCAACATCTTACATAATTACAGGGCCAGAGCTCCACCATGAAATGGGCATTGTTCCAATCCAGAGCCTGTTCAGGTGTACAGTGGGGGAAGTGGTCCTCTTTCATTTCAATCCAAGTGTAGACCACCACAGTCTAGACACAGGGCTGGCCATCACCACAGGCCCCCTCCTGCTGCCCCATTAGAGGGGTACCCACTCCTCTCCCTGAAACCCAACCCAGGCAACCTATAACCTGTTCTCCATTGCTACAACTGCATTATTACAAGAATGTTACACCAATGGAATCATACAGCATCTAATCCTTTGAGATGGACTTTTTTCACTTGGCCTAATTCCCCCATCTTCCTTTATATATAAACCAACTTCATGCACCTTCCTTTGTCTCAGAAAATGGGCCACAGGAAACTTATTTAACAGCCTGTGCTAGGCAGTTCCCATAAGCACGGCTCCTGCCTCTTCACCAGCCTCATCTCCACACCTCCTGCCCATGCCTCTCTCAGCTGGAATGGCCCTTGATCGGCTGATGTCGTATCTAATCCAAGAGTCATTTAAATCCCAGAAACAGAAGCCAGAGAGAAATGCTTGACTCCATATCCCATCACTTGCTGACTTTGTGTTGAATTTATTCAGAGCTGACATAAATATGTCTTGGGAAGCATACATCTGTTTTTGTTACTTTGAAATTGCTCTCAATCCCACAACTCCAATCCAATTTTGCCACCGAGCCAACTGTCACTCGGGATTTCACATGTACCCTAATTTCCTATCTCTGACTTGGTAGAAATAAGTAAAATTCACCTTCACTGTCTTTCAAATTTAAGAACACTTGAAAATAGTCTCTTTTATGTACACTCACACTGAATGACATCAAGGATTCTTAACATCCTACTTCATCTTAAAATCTGACCTCATAAGAACACATAGGTACACACATGCACACACTCACAAGCACACACACATACCATAACGATACCATCATTCCCATTCCCATTTTTTAGCCTGTCTAAAAAATTACTTCCCAACTGTCTTGAATGAAACATATTTTCTTTGTTCACATATTTTAACAACTTCACTACAACGTTCTTATTTTTAATTAAAAGGAGTTACATATTATTTTATGTGTGGAACTGTTTGACTTAATATGGAGAAATCATAGACTATCACATGGTTATAATTTAGAATTACTGGGACGCCTGGGTGGCTCAGCAGTTGGGCATCTGCCTTCGGCCCAGGGCGTGATCCCAGGGTCCGGGATGGAGTCCCGCATCGGGCTCCCTGCAGAGAGCCTGCTTCTCCCTCTGCCTGTGTCTCTGCCTCTCTCTCTCTGTGCCTCTCATAAATAAATAAATAAAATCTTTAAAAAAAAATTTAGAATTACTGGCCCAATAATAGGCTGTGAAGCCAGTCTCAAGAAATTTCAAAGAAGTTATCATAGAGGCCATAATCTCTGAATAAAAAAGTCTGTTTAATAAAGCTTAAAAAATATTTTTAAATGTTAAATATAATTCGAAATAACTTCTAGATCAAAAAAAAAGAAAAGAAAAGAAAAGAAAAGAAAAGAAAAGAAAAGAAAAGAAACCCTAATGTAAATTAGAACAGAATGAGAAGTTTTGCCCAACTTGTGGGCAAAGCAAAACTGATACTTCAAGAGAAAATTATAGACAGAATAAACCTGAAGGTAGAAAATAATTTTTTTAAAAGCAGAAACAGGGATCCCTGGGTGGCGGAGCGGTTTGGCGCCTGCCATTGGCCCAGGGTGCGATCCTGGAGACCCGGGATCGAATCCCACGTCGGGCTCCCGGTGCATGGAGCCTGCTTCTCCCTCTGCCTATGTCTCTGCCTCTCTCTCTCTCTCTGTGACTATCACAAAATAAAAAAATAAAAAAATAAAAAAACTGAAACTTTAAAAAAAAAAAAAAAGGAGAAACAGGTGGGCACCTGGGTGATTCAGTGGTTGAGTATCTGCCTTTGGCTCAGGTCTTGATGCTGGGGTCCGGGGATCAAGTTCCACATCAAGCTGCCCACAGGGAGCCTGCTTCTCCTTTTGCCTTTATCTCTGCCTCTCTCTGTCTCTCATTAATTTAAAAAAAAAAAAAAAAGGTAGAAACTGATGAAATAGTGTAGAAATAGATCCAGAGCAAAAGTTGACTCTCCGAAGGGATTGATTGGATAGATTTTTTTTTTGTATCTGTCACAAAAGAGAAACAGTACAAACTCAAAAATACAGAAAAAACATGATATAAGACAGTTATAACAAACATTTTGAGAACTCTATTTTGAGAACTTCAGACTACTGACATTTAAAACTTAGAAAAAAAATTAGGACACTTCTTTGAAAAAATAGACGTTACCATAATGGACAGAGGAAGAAGAGAAAATCCGAATTACCCTATAACCATTAAAGAGTTACTGACCTAAAGATCTGATAGGATGACTTGGATTTTGTAATTTACAATTAGTTAAATAGTACTTAGAGCATTTCCTATGTCATAGCCACATGTGCCAGAAGTTGTCATGCAAAATCACTTTGAGTTAATTTGCCAATTATATAGATACAAATGTCAGATGAATAAATGATATTCTAAGAGTTCATATACCCTGTTATTATTTTAGATTTCTGTAACACCTCTCTCTCAGTCTTCCTTTATAAGATGGAAAAGAAATCAGGTGTTCAAAATCACCCAGCCACCGCCTCATTTCTCCTGTACATCCGGGAGGAGGCAAGGGTAGAAAGTTCAAAAGCCCCTTGGAGAAACCCACAGGGTTCAAAGGAGCAGCAAGAGCAGCTTCAGGGTCATTCTAGAACCTGGCTCTCCTGATGTACTAGATGCCCTCGCCTCTGAGCCTCACTGTGTTCAACTACAAAAAGGTGGAGACAAATAACCTCTAAAATCCCTTCCAGCTCTAAAATCCCATGACAGTGGGAGCGCCTGGGTGACTCCGATGGCTGGGCATGCGATTCTTGGTTTTAGCCCAGGTCCTGATCTCAGCATCCTGAGATGAGCCCTGAGTCAGGCCCCGCACTCAGCAGGGAGTCTGCTTTCTGCTTGAGGCTTCTCTGTCTCCTGCTCCCTCTGCGCCTCCTCTCCATGCTCTTTCTCTCTCTCCCTAAAAATAAGAAATCTTTAAAATCCCATGACAGGGGTCTTTCTAAATTTCTGAAATCGTCATCCACACAAACACAAAGAGCGGCATTAAAAACCACCGTTTCTGTGAAAATTACAACAGGCCTTTGGAAATGGATGGCTTCCTGATGCTGGATGGTTAGGGTGTGGGGACTCTTACTACCCTCTACTTGGGTACCCATCTGAAATGTTCCTTCATAAAACTAAACTTAAAATAAACAAATATATTGGTGAATAATATCCTTTACAAACAGAAGCAAGTTTGCCCTTAAGAGGGAATATCGGGGCTTGGCCTTGTGATTTCCTTCAGCAGAAGTGACCTGAAACCTTGTGCCCTCTGCTTGTTCTCTCCTTGATACCCTTTATCCTGCCCCCGAGAGCAAGACAAGGCCAGCCTGCTGGAGGATGAGAAACCACACGGGGCAGTCACCCCAGACAAGACCTTCCTGGTCCTGCCATCTGCAGCTGACTCCAGCTGAACGCAAGGCCAGCCAAGATCAGCTGAGCGGGCCATCCTGAGCAAAATGTTTACTGCCCTCCGCACCCTTGAGATTTCAGTTACTTGTTATTTGGCATGGTTGTGGCCTCAAAGAACTGACACACCTGTATCAGCAACACCTGGGGGGGCACCTGAGCCTTCAGCTCAGGTCATGATCCCTGGGTCCTGGGATCCAGCCCTGCTTTGGTCTCCCTGCCAGGGAAACTGCTTCTCCCTCTCCCTCTGCCCCTCCCTCCCGCTTGTGTGTGCGCGCGCGCGCTCCCTCTCCGTGTCTCTCTCTCTCTCTCAAATAAATAAAATCTTTTAAAAAACACACACACAGGATACTCTTAATGTCCCTACACATCTGTCCAAACTCACAGAATGTACAACACCAAGAGTAAACCCTAGTGTAAACCATGGACTTCGGCGGGTAATGTGTCCGCGTAATTCATGAGCTGTAACAAACGCACAATTCTGCTTGCAGGTACTTGTGATGGGGGAGCCTGAGCGTGTGTTGGGGGCAGGAGGTAAAGGAGAAATCTCTGTACCTTCCCCTCAATTTGGCTATGAATCTAAAACCATTCTTAAAAAATTAAGTTCTTAAAAAAAACAAAGATACAAAAAAGCACACAGGCCTCTACTGCTGCTGGGCCCAGAGCAAAGCCCTCATCCCCCCACCCCCACCCTCCCACTGGCACCATCCGTGGGGAGGAAGCAGCAGACACCTGCCAGCCTGCCTGCCGCATGCCCACTTCAGTCCACTGCTTCTCTGCTCCTGCCCTCTTGGGCTCCAGCCTAATCTGCTCATTCTCCCTTCCTCACCCCCCACACATCAGAAATAACACACTAACACACATCCCCAAACAGCAAAGCCAGGCTCCCTCTCCACAGGCCCCCCAACCCCCCACCCAACTGGATGACCCTCAAATTGATCAGAAATAGCCCCATTCTAAGCACAAGTACTGAGCCCTGGTAAAGGCAGAGGGCTGGGTGTGAATGCCAAACAACCTGATTCTCATTTGGGGGAAAAGGTGGTTCCAAAGTTTATAAATCCCCCTGTGGCATTCGGAAAACAAAAAACATAAATCAAACACAAATTTTTTTCTCGTGTGTGTGTGTGTGTGTGTGTGTGTGTGTCAAGATAAAGGTCCTGGTCACTGCTGCGAATCTATAAAACACTGCAGCCCTCAAGAGTGAAGGGAGATAGCCCCACACGCTGGGTGTGTGGTGTGGGCTTTGCGGACCTAGAGAGCAAATGAGGGGAGGGGCCTTTGGAGAGCCCCTAGAATTCAAATGTGCACAAGAAGAATGACATCAAGAAAGGAGGGCAATATTTTAAATTTGGCATACTTGGGCCTAATTTGGTTCAAGAGCTGTCTGACATTCGAACTACCTTTCTACAACGATGAAAGCAGCACAAAGCCATCCTTGTGGTGTCAGTGCCGTCTCCAGAGCTGTCACGGCCATAAAGGTGAACCTCAAGAGATAATAAGAGGAAGAATAGAATTAAGAAGAAGAATTATGGCAGCCTTCACTGTCGCCAAGTCGGAGCGAACGAAACAACCATAAATCTAAATGACAGCAAGAGCACATTTTGAATGTTACTGGAGAATTATTTGACAAATATTTACATGTTGCATATTAAATTATGCAATCCTTTTAGAGCAATAAATATTTTAGAAGAAAATTGTATGCTGAGCCACATCCAAGATACTACACATCTCAGGAGCCAGGAAAGAACACATTTTCTTAAAACAAGACACATCTGATCCTTAGTTACCCAAACCAAATGAAACATCCGTCAGCTCCAGCAGAACTGCCTTCTTAACTGACCAGAGATCATTAGCTCAACAAATGTACCCAGAATTCCCTTCAAAGCCTTTAGAGACATTTTTCTTTGAGGAAGCTGGCTGTGGGCAGCTTGTGAGCTACACGTTCTGTTGTTCGAGCAAGTACCCCTCTACTCCACCAAACTTCTCTCTAGGGCTTTCTGTGAGGTTTTTACGGTCACTAATTGTGATTAAGCTTATAGATCAGGACCAAAGGTCTCATGCCTCAGGGCCTTTGCACTTGCTACTCCCTCTACCAGGAATGTTTTCCCCCACATCATCTTCTCTACATCTTAGTCAAATGTCAACGGCTCTCTCAAATGACCACTCCTCATTCCCTGAACCCCTGGATAGTGCTTACCTGGCTTCCAGGTGCTGCTGGCTAGACTGGGGTAGGACAAAAGCCCTCCCTGAGAAGGTTTTCCATGAGGAAAGAACCTGAAGGCTGCGGGTGAGCCGGTCATGTGACCATCTGCAGAGGCACACCTCAGCCCCCAGGTTGAACACCGTCACACTGAACAAAACCAGTTCCCTTCTCAAACTCCTGTTTCTTAGGTCCTCTGGGCTGGCCTCTTACTGTCAGGCATGGGTTGGCCTATCCAGCTTTGGCTCCCATATTGCCCCCTCTCTGGACCACAGCACAACCAACCAACTGCACCCCCACCCCACGACCACCCTCTTGGCTCAGTCGACAGACCAGAACTTCCTCCCCTCCAGAGCCCCCCAAGTCTTTCCTCACTAGGCTCCGAGGACTGTCAGAGCTGCTTGCACCTGCTCCACATCTCTCTAGGCTGCCTTCTGGGCTCTAAGTACTGGGTAGTCTTTCCCTCTAAGCAGCAGGTACTAATACTCTGAGTTCTCTCCTCAAATAAAAGGTGGACTCTCAAAGGCAAGGACTGTCGGATTTCTCTTCCAGGCTCCGACAGTACCTAGCCATTGCCTTGCACACAGTATGTCTGCAAGAAATCCTTCTGCAGTGACTCGCTACCCCATTTGCCATTGGCCATGCGTTTGCCCTTGACAACATTTTATTCACAGTTTCTATAGGAAGACAGAGGCTGTTTGGTCAACAGAATCTAGGAGCCACTGGGAAGAATAGAAGCTCTGGCCTCTGGCACATAAAGCAAGAATTTAAAAAAAATTTTTTTTAATTAAAAAAAAATAATAAGGCAAGACTTGCTCCTGATCAGAAGACACAAGAGCCCACAGGTCTTGCAGTTTTTTGGCCATGTACCATTTCTCCATCATGATTTGGTGGGGAGCAGGGAGGAGGACACTCAACGCGGAGAAACAGAGAGAGACTGTACTCAAAGGCAAAAGCAGAGAAAAAAAGAGCTTTGCCTGGCAGAAAAAAGTGCTGGAGATGGTGTTCTTCGGGGCCCGGAGGCTAGTAAAACAGGACAAGATGGCAAACCAGGGCTGTCCGTGTGCCCCGTGTACTAAGGGGGGCTTCTTGTCACCACCTTGGGAGGTACAACTAGGAAACCGAGGCAGAGAGGCTGGATCCTGTTCTGTACAGTTCCACTGCCCTCCTCAGACTATATGCTGACGGAGTGGCTTTCAAAAGTAGCCCAGACCCCCTGGCCATGGTCTGCTTACATCCTTCTCAGATGGCTAGAATGCACCTGTCCCCAAACGTTTATTTTTTTTTGCCCCCCAAAGAAAAACATAATAAAGCTGGGCCCAGTAGAGCCTCAAAGTGGCCCCACCTCTGCCCACCCTCGCCTGCTGGAGACCCCAGGCTGCCCAGGACATGGGACCTACCCTGCCCCCATACACCGTGTTTGATCTTTGTGGGGCTTCCTTAAAAGCAGGCCCTGCACTTGCTTCAGGCCAGGGAGGTCTACAAACAGGGGTGTGTGAAAACTCACCTGGTACGGCCAAAGTAGAGCTGCAGAGGCAGCCCCAGCAGCCCCGCCACAGCGAGGGCCCCGGGAAGGGGGGTGCAGGCTCTGCCGGCAGCAGGGCTCAGGGGCCTCCGCGCCAGCGGGCCCGCACGGTACACTAGGCACAGTCGCATCCCGCTTTCAGACGCTGTGTCAGGTTGGCCGCCCAAGTGTGACACTGGCAGAAACTGACTAGAAGCTCCTCCACGACTACAGCCCAGCCCAAACCACAGGAACCCAAACCACCCGGCTCCCCCGATAACCCGAAGGTACGGGCTCACCGATCCCAAGTAAAACCGCGGAATTTTCGCGTCAGCCACGGGCTGGGGAGCAAAAGCACCGCGGTCCGGACAAGCCCGTGCAAGGCCCTGGGGACCCGTGCGAGGCGGAGGCCGAGGCGAGACCCCACGGGGCCGGGGGTGACACGCCGCGGGGGCGCCGCCGCGGAGCTCCCAGCACGGCCACCCCGCACGTGGCCGCGGTCACCGCTGCGGTCTGTCCCCCCAGGTGTCTGGGAGGTGGTTCTGGGAACCAGGCATTCCGCGCTTCCAAGACAACTTTCTCCTTCCCTTCCAAATGCTTCCTGCTACCATCCCTGAATCTTGAAACGCCTCCCGGGAGCCCAGGCATCCCCCCGCCCCAGCCCCGCCTGCCCTGCCCTGCCCTGCCCTGCCCGGGGGCGGGGCGCGGGGCGCGGGGCGCGGGGCGCGGGGGTTCGGCGCCTCCAGTGCGCTCCCAGCCCCGGCCCCCAGGGACCCCGCCCGCACCGGCTGGGGGCGGAGGGAGAGCCTGCTCGCCGGGCGCCACGCGGGTCACCAGGCGCCGCGGAGTTGGGGGTTGGGGGGGCCGGGGCGGGGGCCCGAGGAAAGTCCCACTCGCGGGGACCCGGAGGAGCCCGGCGCTGTCCGCGCGTGGAGGGGAAAGGGCAAGGGCCGTGTGAGGGGGCGGGGGCGGGGGACGGGGCGCCTCCCCGGCAGGCGGGGCGGGGGGTAACGGACCCGGAGACGGGGCCCCCACCCGGATGCGAGCGCGGGCCCCGGGTGGGGGCGGGGGGCTGCAAGGACGGGAGGGCTCCGGGGGCGGGAAACCAAGAGGCGGGGAGGGTCCGAGACGCGCGGCGCCTCCCGCGGGCACCGCGACCCCGCGCCCCCCCCGCGCCCCCCTGCCCCGCCCGACCCCGGCCCGGGATGCGCAGGGCCGCCGCGGGCTCCGGCTCCGGCTCCGGCTCCGGGCGCGGGGGGTCCCGGCGGGGCCGACCGGACCGAGGGCGGCGGGGAGGCCGAGGGGACCCGCACCCGGCGCGGACGCCACCTTACCCGGCCGTTGCGGTCCGTCTCCTGCACCTCCTCCACGCTCGGCCCCCGCCGCACCAGCGCCCTCAGCAGCCCCACGTCGTTGGCGCAGGCGGCGCGCAGGAGGGTCGCCTCCTCCGGGACGCCCTCTGGGACGCTCTCGGCGCTCGCGGTGCCGTATTCCTCCTCGCCTCCCTGGGGGTAGAAGGAGTCGTCCGAGGCGATGCTGCGGGTGTCGGGCAGGCACGAGAAGTCCTCGTAGTCCTCGTAGTCCGCAGGGTCCTCCCCGGCCTGAGCGTCCCGGGGTGGGGACGGCGTCTGCGGAGACACGCGGCGCGCCCCGCCGCCCTCCGGCCCGGGCCCGGCCAGCAGCACCATCGCGGCGGCCGGGGCGCGGGCCGGGACCCCGAGGCCGCCGCCCCCCCCTCGGCCCCGCAGCCCCCGAACAGGCGCGCTCCGCGCGCTCCAGCCCGGCGGGAACGAGCGCCGCGGCCGCGCTCCCCGACTCGAAGTCGCCGGAGGCTGGAGGAGCCCCGGGGGGTGGGAGGAGCCGCGGGGGCTTTCCGGGCGCGGCGGGCGGGCGGGCGCGGGCGGGGACCGGGCGGGGACGAGGGCGGGGCGGCCGCGCGGGAGGAGCCGCGCCCCGGGTTCCCGCCCCGCGCCGGGCCCGGCCAAAGTTGGGCGCCGCGGGCCAGCGCCCCCGCCGCGGGCTCGGAGCCGGGAGACGGGCGCCGGGGTCCCGGCCGCGGGGGAGTGTTTCTCGGCCGCGGAGCCACCGAGCTCGTCTTTCCACCTCCCGGGAGAGCGGGCTCCGGGGCCAACTCCACTCTAGGCTTAGGACCGGGGGAGTCGCCGCGGGCCCGGGGCACGGAGGACGAGGGGTGCGCGGGGCGCAGAGTCCGCCGGGGGCCGGGGCCGGGGCCGGGGCCGGGGCTGCGCTGCGGCCCGCGCCCCCTGAGCCCCGAGCTCCCGGAGGGGCCGCCCCAGAGCCCCGCGCTCACCCAGAACCCCAGCCGCGGCTCGCAGTCCGCTCCCAAGGCCCGTGCCCCGGGCGCTCGGGGAGGACCGCTTGGCGGCAACGGAGGGCTCCGGGCCGGAGCTTGCGGGGTTCCCTCCTCCCCTCTCCTGGCCGACGTCCCCGCGCCTGGATCTGCGGAGCCAAGACCGAGAGGCGCGTGAGGCCGCGACCGGGCACGGACTCCGGGGCTGGCTGCCAAACGCAGAGCGCGGCCGCAGGACACGGCCGCGGTCCAGTCCCCGCGCCCCGCCGCCGGGGCCGGCCTCTCCCGGTGGGGCCGGGGCCGGGGCCGGGGCTGAGGTGCGGCGGGGAGCCCCTGACCTCGGGGAAGGGAGTGTGCGGGGGGCCGCGGTGAGCCGGGGTTGGAGAAGCGGCCCCGCTCGGGTCGAGGGGCCGATGCGGATACCACGGGGGACACGAACACCACACCCCTCTCTGCCTGTCTCCCCGTCCCTTCCCACCGCTGTTGAGAGCGTGCCTGGGCCAGCCCGTGCAAGGCGCTCGGGACCCAAAGGTGGCCACCACCGGGCGGACGAAATCACTGGGCACTAGCTTGGTCCCTGGCCTGGGAGGACAAAGCTCAGTGGGGAACAGTCAAAGATACCTGGGTGGGGGGTGGAGGGCGGAGCAGGGTCGACCAGCGAGGCCCAGGGAGACCCTAGTGTTGTGCTGCGGGGCGATCACCCCCCTGGCCGTCACCGGGGGCCTGGGGTGCGCGGTGCCGGCTCAGAGCCTGCCCTCCGCGGGGCCCAGGGGGGAGGCGGGGGGCACGGCGATTTCTGGTGAAGACACAACCAGGCCTGAGCGTTCCCTGAACTAGTAGTGAACTCTGGTGCACTGGCTTCCTCCTGCCCTGGGGCTTTCTTCCTGAAGCCCAAAATACCCGAATCGAGATCTGCTTCTGTTTCTCGTTACTGACCAAATTTACATAAATTCCCACTGGGAATTTCCTGGCTTTCAAGGTTGGCGTTGGTTTTAGCCTTTCCAGAGGCCTGTTAGAAGAAGTCAGGGGATTTACAAGTCGAAGTGCCCCCTGAGAGCAGGCACTCTCTTTTGGGAGCCCTCTCCCCACGGAATGTGGTGGCAGCACCAGGTGGCATTAAAGAAGGAACGCCAGACAGCTAGGACACTGTCCCTGCAGGATGGAGCCGGGTCCTTGGAGGGGCTGCAGCCCTAGATCTGAGCACCACGCACCCTTTTCTGGAGTCCAGCCACTCCCCCTGGTCCTCATCACCCAATTACTAAGCAACTGAATGCAGGCCCTATTTTCTGAGTTCACCACTTCCTCCCTTTCTTTCTTAGAAATTTAGATCTAAATAGCACTGGAATGGGGTTTTCCCTGGAAAGATAAACGTCTGGAGCCGTTTGCTCCAAATAAGGACTAGCTGGCCATTTGTGAGTAACCAGACCCCAAGTCCAAGCTGATCATTTTCCCCTTTTAGAAATGCGCCCCTTTGAACACAAAGACAATAGATTCTCAATGTTGCTACAAGAACACAAAATGAGGTATATGTGTTAACTTATGTGTACAAAATCTGCATAGAAAGGACAAAAGAGGGCAGCCCTGGTGGCTCAGCGGTTTAGCGGTTTAGCGCAGCCTTCAGCCCAGGGCGTGATCCTGAAGACCTGGGATTGAGTCCCACATCGGGCTCCCTGCATGGAGCCTGCTTCTCCCTCTGCCTCTCTCTCTCTCTCTCTCTCTCTCTCTCATGAATAAATAAATAAAAACTTAAAAAAAAAAAAAAAAGAAAGAAAGAACAAGGTAGTTTATCCAAACTGCCAACACATAAGTCAACATTTCAAGAAATTGTATTGTCTCCAAGACTTCAGTTTCCATTAACTATTTTAATTTGTGAGGTTTTTTAAAGTTTTATTTGGAGATCAATTACACAATTTGTTGATTTAGTTGAATAATTTGTCTTTGGATCAGAAAAATAATACACCAAGTTATATTTCTGGAACAGTCCACCTAATCTTAACACCTACAACAGGAGCATCTTTCAAAATTATAAACAGTGTATTTAAAGACCGAAACCTGAATGCACCTGTTGTGGCATCCTACCCCCAACTTTGTTTGGAAGGCAGAATGGTGAAGGATAGAGCAAATCCAAGTCCATTCCACTGTTCATAACCGGGTTTGAGGGGGTATGGAATGGGAGAGTGGCTTGTAAACCTTTGCAGTCTACCTGGAATTTAGCACACAGTAAGTATTAACATACCCTGTTATTAAAATTAAGGTATTCCCTAAGTCTTGATGATATAAACTGCTCTGAAGGAACTGATTCTGCAAATAGGTTGCCATTTGCAGAGAGAACTAGTCCTTGTGAGGTGAATGAGAAATGCTTTTTATTTTTTCGTAGGAAAGGCAGCGTGGCCCGGGGTGGAGAGTGGATTGGGGTATCAGACACAAACCTGGCTTCTTATTATGGTTCTACCGCTGTTGAATTGCAGCCCAGTGGTTCTAGATTTTTGAATGTCTATTGCTGTGGGTATACTCAAGTATACTGTGAGTATATAACCTTAAGTCAGAAAAAAATAAAAACAAACCAAAAAAAAAAGCCAAATGAAAGAAAAACCCTAACTGTATGAAAAACATTAATTGTGCTGCCTGTTACCAACGATTCACGCCAGAATCTAGAGAAATTGCATACAAATCAAGAAGAAAAAGCAGCTTGTTTACCGATTTTGTAAGCCCTCTTGTCTCCCGGCAGTAGCAATAAAACTCATTAAAATGAAAATAGCTGTTTGCTTGCCTTTAGGGCTTCAGAGAGGCTGTTTGCTGGCCTGGGTCTTGCTTTCTGGGGGTCTGGACTGAGTGAAGGCCACTGCCAAAAGGAAATTAAGGTCCGTGTAGTTGGTGTCAAAGGAAGAAGACCGGGTGTCCGGGGGACTCTGGGGACCCTGGGCTAGTCTTCACAGAGGCTGAGAAACTCCACTGCCTGGCTCCCACCTTCCCCTCAGAATTCAACCCCAAGACCAGAGTTGGAGAAGCGCTCTTGAGGTGTGCAGCTAGTCCTGCAGCGCACCCCCGCAGCCCCGTCCACTGCCTGAGTGAGAAGTAGAAGCGAGCAGAGATGGAAACCTTTCAGTCACTCGTTTAAAAAAAAAAATAGTTCCAGTAAACCAAAATTATTTTATTTGGAGTTTTTGCAAATTTCCCTGGGTTGATGATAATGAGTGGAAGCACCCTAGAGTGTCCTGAACTCCATCTATAGAGTTATGAGACCAGCTTACCCTTCTGATCTGCTTAGAAATATAAAGAAAAGTCTCTGTGTGTATTTCTGGATCTCCTTATTAAAGAGATTAGCTGCTGTTTGGCCCTAATGCAGTTCAGTTGACAGACGCAGGCTCCCTCTCACTGCCATCTGAATGGATCTCACCATTTAACAACTTCATTTGCTTCAGAGAGGATCTCTGCCCTTGCTGTTCAATACTTGGAAGAAGTCCGTGTACGTGTGCACCTACTGCTGATTCTTCTGCGTTTTTCCTGTTCCTGATGGGAATTGGCAGGAATAGGGTATAGCCCCAGGCCAAAGGTCTTGGGGCCCCATCTGAATAAAGTTGTTTAAGACTGAGGTTGAGATTCTGAAGACCAATTCGGGAAGTCAAATGCGATGTCAAAAGTCGGTTGTTAATCAACTTACACAACGGAAGGCTTCTCTGTGACTGCCCTTGTCTCCCACCCTGAGTGGAAGGACAAAGGCCACCCCTTCTCCCATCACCGCTCCATTGTTTATGCCTCTCTTCTTAGCTCGAGGGGCCCTGTTTTCCAGTGATTTTTGCAGAACCCTCTTCCTTCTCATAACCCGGGAGTTCACCAAATTCAAAGGCCAGTCTTAATTTTCTTGATGCCCAGCATTCAAGAGGGGATCTCACCATCTTGGGTGATGCTCTTTAACCCCTGGTACCTGACTGAGCAGGCGGGGCTGCTAGACCAGCCCCAGGTGTCTCTGGGGACCTTCTGGAGTTATTTATAGAAGACCAAGCACGGGAGCATGAACTTGCTTTAGCCACTTGCACTTCCAAGTCTTTGTGTCTTCAGAAGTTAACAAAGCAGTGCACCACCCTAGGCAGGTAGACTTAGGACTCTGGGGGATATCCAGGTTCTATATCGGCTTCCAACCTGACCTTCCTTGGTTCCCTGTAAAGCAGGGTTAATATGCAGTGGTGTTAACTACCCTGCGCAGGAGGCTGGGGGGCTCCCTCAGTGCTGGCGGTGCTGCTCCTAGAGGAGCATCTTGTGAAACAGGACGACGAGGACGAGGACGACGACGAGGCATGGCATGAGGCTCTGGCCTGGACCCCCACGTGCTTGACAGGAAGGCCTCTGAG
The DNA here is from genome assembly GCF_048418805.1 of Vulpes vulpes. Taxonomy (NCBI): domain Eukaryota; kingdom Metazoa; phylum Chordata; class Mammalia; order Carnivora; family Canidae; genus Vulpes; species Vulpes vulpes. Next base: position 70,038,303 of record NC_132782.1, on the reverse strand, counting down.
CTGTGCCTCCCTGCCACCCTCCCTCATTCAGCGTAAATTCCGTAGTCAAAGCAAAAACTAAACCAGAATTTTTTTTTATTACCATTGTGAATCATACATTTTGGTTTACTTACACCTATCATTTGCCCTAATATCATTAGGGTGGCTTTCGGGTCAAAGTGTACCCATGGGGACAAAGCTAAGGGCAGAGAGGATGAATATGAACAAATGAAACAGAAAATGTCAACCCCCCCTCCCCCCGCAGTATTAGTTGACTAGGGCTGCCGCAACAGAACATCACAATCAGTAGACGTGCGCGCTCTCACAATTCTGGAGGCTGGAAAGTGAGGGACCGAGGTGTCAGGAGGGCTACTTTCTTCTGAGCACTGTCAGAATCACTATCATGGCTGTTCCCAGCTTCTAGTGATTTGCTGGCAATCTTCAGAGTTGCTTGGCGTGCAGGAGCACCCACCCCATCTCCACCCCTGTCTTCACATGGTGTTCTGTGTGTCTATGTCTCTGTGACCAAATCACCCCCTCTGCCCTTTTTAAGAACACCAGTCAGGGACACCTGGGCAGCTCAGTTGGTTGAGCATCTCATTCTTGGTTTAGGCTCAGGTCATGATCTCTTGGGCCATGGGATCAAGCCCCACCTTGCCCCCCAGCTCTACACTCAACAGGGAGTCTGCTTCAAGATTCTCTCCCTCTGCTCCTCCCCCTGCTCACATTCTTGCTCTCTCTCTCAAATAAATAAATAAATCTTAAAAAAAAAAAAAAAACAAAACCTGTCCTACTGGGTTAGGGTCCACCCTAAAAACCTCACCTTAACTAAATACATCCGCAACAACCTAATTTCCAAATAAGGTCACCTTCGGAGGTCCTGGGGTTAGAACTACTATGTATGAACTTAGGGGGAACCCAGTCCAACCCATAACACTTGCCCTTGGAGAGCTTCCATTCTGCTGGGGAGCTAGTAATAAACAACATAAATGCATGAAATACGTAGTATGTTAAATAGAATGAAGTGCCAAGGAAACCCTAAAGCAGAGAAAGAAAATGGGAGGAGTCCAGGGGTTACAACTGCGATGAGAGAGCTAGAGAAGGTACCCCTGAGGAGGGGGCTATGGAATGAAGACCTAAAGGAAGTTGCAGTGCGAGCTCTGCCGGCCATGGGGTCCTGATCCGTCCCTGCCTCCCATCTTCATATCCATCCCCCTCCGAGTAGTGTCTCCTAATCCGGGTCCTACTGGCCCCAGGAGCGAGAGTCCCTGGTCCTCCCCCTGCCCCAAATCTAGCTCCAGCAATGCAGGTTTCCCAGAGAGCCAGACCTACCACCCTGTCTCCCAGTGCCCACAGGGCCTCCTCAAGTCTTCCCCCCAACCTGCCCTCCAGCCCAACCCACCACCTCCCCAAAGTCTTCACCTCCTGCCCCACGCTGAAAGTGAAACCAACCTCCTGGAGCCGGTACACTGTACCCATCTTCACCTTTGCTGAGATTTGTCTGCCTCTCTGACCTTTATCACCTCTCAGCCTCCAATGGAAGAGATCCCCTCCCCTAGAGCCAGACCCAGAGCCCTCCCCCCGGGGACTCTTAGTACCCCCCACCCCAGGGTCCTCACATCATCAAGTGGCACCTGTTCTCAGGCATCAACAACCCCAGTCAGATCTGCATTGTAACACAGGCTCTGCTTCTCCCCACCTGCCTTGCCTTCACAACCAAAGCTTCTGGAAGAGAAATCTTCAACAGGCCCCAGGGTTCATGTTTTAGTGACTAAGAAAAAAAAAAAAAAAACATGTTTTTGAAAATGACAAAAGTTGCACGTGCTTTTTGGAAAAGCCCCAAATACTCTGAGTCCCCGAAGTGTGGAGACAATGTGTCCCCTCTCTGTTTCCATTGTTACTCATTGGATGTCCGTCACCTGTTTCTTCCTCTCCCCTACTTCCCCAAGGGTCCCATGGGGGCTTCTTTTCTATTAAAGTCAATGGGCATTTCCAGCTCTGACCCAGATTCATGTCACCACAAGGCCTGCTCTCTGCCTGAATGGTGGCCACCTAGAGGAGACACAGACTGGGTCACCTAGGTTCAGTCTGGCTGCCCATCCTGTAGTCCCTGCAACTCCCCAGGGCAGAGCTGGGGAGCGGGGATCCCCCTTACTCCATGCCCCCAGGACCTCACCCTGTGGCTCCAGAGAGGGGGAGACAGTGGGACTTGTGCCCAAGGGGCTGCAGAGGAGCAAGACTGGCTGAAGGATTGTGAACTAAAATTTGGAGGTTCAAGAATAGAGACCGTTCTGGCGCATGGTATCCTACAACAGTGGTCCAGACTATGCTCCAGATACATTCGTGGGTGAACACATGGAGGAGACAGCTGTGCAATCCCACCTTTCACAGGATCCTAAATCTAAAGCCACCTGACAGCACCCCCCGCCCCGAGCCAGAGGCTCCTACCCTGGCACAGAGTTTGTAGGAAAGATCTGCTCCTTCACGGCCTGGATTGCAGCGGGGCCCAGTTACTACTTCCTGCTGTGCACCTCTTTACACTTGACTACAACTGCCTCCCGTCCCGTGGCTGGAAGGGTGTAGGTGTTCTCCACAATTCACCAGAACACTTTGGTATTTTATTCTTGGACCAAAAATATCCCCAGTTTACGACGATGAAATCCCAAAGTTCAATTCTTCCCTCTCCTAGTCTGGAGTTATTTCAGTCAACTGGTTTACTGAGAGAAGCAGATGCACAATGAGTGTCTCAATATGCACATTTTATCATAGATTTCCTCCGCGGGATCCCTCCCCCTCCAGTGACTCAGGCCCATATTCGCTATGGTGGCAGCTGGTTCCTGAGTCCCCCTCACCAGGTAGTGAGGACCTCTCAGGGATAGGCTCTGCTTTGAGACCTGGCTTCTGGTTTCTTCTTTATCACCATAGACCTGCTGGCCCTCAGTCATTTTCATTGATGGTATTTATCAGTTAAGCACTGATTTAACAGGGGGGATAGAAAATCATTCCAGCTTGGTCCTGCTCTGAAAAGCCACAGCTAGTGTAGATGAGGACCCCACAGAGAGCAGGCCCTGAATAACAAACACCCTTGAATTTAGGTAGCCCTGCTAGGAGGCTGCCTCTGTCAAGGGGAGCAGCTAGGCCAGTGTCTGTATGACACACACCGGAGCATGCTGGTCTGATGGTGGCTGCTTTTGCTGGCTGGCTGAACGTGTTGGCTGGGGAACCGGTCATTATAACCCTCATTCAAACCTGACAACAGTGTGTGCCGGGTGAGAGGTTCAGCACAATTATCCACATCGCTGTTATATATGGCCAAGGGGCTCCGGTGGTCCCCATTCTCCCTGGCAGGCCATGTCCCCCAACACGTACTACAGAGGACACAGTGTCACAGCTCTTCTGATGTCACATGATTCTCTGGTCTGTGTTGCAAATACTTTGTCACCACTCACCATGCCAGTCTCCCCCATGCCTGGAGCCCCAGATCCTGGGCTTCTCTAGGTGGTCAGGGGCATGGCCCCATTTCTGAACTATACTCATCTATTTTTTTAGACTTTATTTATTTATTTGAGATAGAGAGAGAGTGAGAGAGAAATCATAAGCAGAGGGGAAGGGTAAAGGGAGAAGCAGACTCCCCACTGAGTAGGGAGCCCCATGCAGGACTCAATCCCAGGACCCTGGGATCATGACCTGAGCCAGAGACAGATGCTTAACTGACTGAGCCACCCAGGGACCCAATATATCAGTCAGTTTTTTAAAATGTTTTCCCTACATCCTCCAAATATCTCATGCTAAACTGTTTATTTTTCCCCCAAACCAGCACTGTTAGGGCTCTTTGCTTTAGCATCCCCTTAGCATCCGACTGTAGCCCAGCCTGCTCAAAAAGAAGGGTCCTAAAAACATGGGTGAGGTTCCCAGAGCCACTCACCCATATTTGGTCCAGTCTGCATTTTTGCTCTCTGGATGCCTACCACTTCCTCCTCACTCCAGCCCCACTTGACGGTAGCAGACAGCCTGACTCTCCAGCATCGGGGTCCTCAGGCTCTTGGCTCTGTGACCATCCTCTCCTTCCGATCCCATCCCTCTGGCTTCCCCCACACCACAGGGGGAAGCATTAAAGTCATGGCCATACTGCCCCCTGGATGACACCACTGAAGGTCCCTGCGGCATCTTGGGACTCTACGTGGGCCAGACTGAACTCACACTCTTCTCTCACAAATTGGCTCCTCTTTCTACCTCCTTAAAGTTAAATGATACCACCACTTGCCCAGGAACCTAAGCCAGATACTGGAACCTTTTGCTCATCACCCTCCCCCCAGGTCTCGGAGCACCACTACTTCTCTCCATCCCCATCCATTCCCACTGCCACACCAGGCATCTCCTCAGTATGGCTGTCTGTGGTTTTGCCTCCATATCCCCAGCCTGACACTGCCCATGGCACATCGTGGCATATGGCACAACTGTTAGGCTTAAAGTTGAGCACGAACTGGTTGGTCCCAGTGAGCAACAACCCTGTGACTCAGTCATTCGCTCTTGGGTATGCATCCAGCACAAACGTACATGCGTCCAATAAGACATGGCCTGGGCCATTCACAGAAGTTCATTCATCAAGGTAAAGAGGAGGAAGGAGGAGAGGCAAGAGACAAGAACTAGAGGAAGAGAATACAAATGTTCACCAACAAGAGATTGGATAAATTTGCGATGGTACCCTCATACAATGGGACACCATAATGCCACATCAACAGATAAACTATGCTACTCTCAGCAACAGGAATAAATGTCACCCACATAATGTTGACCAAAAGAAGCCAAACACAAAAGAACATATACTGTATGATTCTAATTATAGAAAGTTAAACACAGGGCAAAACTAATTTTTAAACACACACACACACAGACCCCAAATGGTGTCACTTAAGCCAAGTGACCAAATCTGGACTTAATACCTAAGCTACTTGCAATGTCAGCCTCCCCTAGAAATGTAGTCTGCCCGGGTCAGTCAGGAATTGTCCGATCAACACCCATGAGGTAATCTGTCACCTGTGCCTTCTCTGTTCCCGGCCCCCACCCATCACACGGCTGATGAGCTCATCTGCATAATAAGACCCTCTGCCCTGCCCCTTAAGGTAAGGTGATCTCACCTGAACAAATTCTTTTCTTTTCCTAATAACTTTCTATAAAAACCTTCCATTTTGTACGACCCCTTGGAGCTCTCCTCACTTGCTAGATGAAGTGCCACCTGACCCATGAATCATTTCATAAAATCAGTTAGATCTTCAAATTTACCTCACTTAATTTCATTTTTTGAACACTAAGCTCTTTTGCTGGAAATCTGAATAATGTTTACCTTAGGAGAGGAGGTAGAACAGTGATTGGGAAGGGGTCAAGGAGGTGTGGGGGACACTTGGCATGTCGTGTCCTAGTCATTGTCGTGAGAGATAGTTGCACAGATGGGTTCGCTTTGAGATAATTCATCAATCTATACCTTTACAATTTTTCCCAACATACACCACACTTAAATAAATTTCTTAAAAACTCTCTAGCTTGAGCGAGTTATTTAACAACTCTAGGACTGAACATCCCTTTCTAGGGATAATAACACCTGCCTTACAAGGTTGAGGAAAATGTTACATGGAGGAGGGTTAACGTGGAAACTATGAATAAGCACTCAATTAATATTAGCTCTTCTTACTCATTAGCACTCAGTAAACCTTCCAGCAGGGAAAGATAAACCAAGAGCCCAGGTCTCTTCCACCCCCAAAATTATTTTAAGCCCTCTAGCTGGAGGCCCTGTCCCTACAAAAGAAAGCCCTCAGGAGGAGAGCCCACCCCCTCCAACTTTGAGCTGAGAATGGAATTCCTGCCTCCTCCCCACCCAGTGGTGCCTCTCCCGGATCCAGATCCCCTCAGGATCTGGAATTTGGGACTGTTTCTAGCTTTACTCACAGTTTAAACATTTCTCACTGGCTCAGGAGCTTAATCATTATTAACATCATTGATTACCCCAAATTCCACACAGCCAGATCCCGACTGGAATGCCCATCCAGTGTGTCCCTCAGACCTACTGCTGCACGTTTGAACCCAAAGAATGACATTGGTAATGAAAAACGTGCCCAGTAGCTCCCCGTCTCCAACTAGCCTACCAGAATACACACTAGTCTTCAAGACCAGCCTGCCCTAGGGGACGTGATTAACATAATTCTCAGGTAAGGAAAGACAGGAGCTTTCCTTGACAAGTAGAAGTCTTTCCGCTAATGTTTAACCTCTTTGTGCTTTAGTTTCTCTGTCTGTAGAGATGGGAATAGTAATAGTGCATTCTTCACAGTTTTGTTAATGAGGATTAAATGAGCTAATTTATGTAAATGCTTAAAACAGAGCCTGGCACATAACAAGCATTACATAAGTGTTAGAATTGGCATTACTGTTGTTCTTTAGAACACAAGCACATTGTTTCTTCAGTTTAACTGTCTTGAAGGATGAGCCCTGGTCTTCCTCTGCTCAAACTAGCCTCCAGTTATACCAGATTCCAGAAAAAAAGCCATAAGAGAAGCAGGGGAGAGTACTAGACACCCGAGACCCAAGTGTAATTCTGGAAGATTACAGAGTGAAGCAGTGAAGAGGATAAACAGGTTGGGCAGGACATCATCATGATACTCTCCAAACCCCCAGTGCCTCTAGGTGCCACAAAGCCAACGCACCGGGGACCTCTCTTGTGCCGTCTCCAGGAAGCCTCTGGCCGCTGCTCAGCCTCCCAGCAGCTGTGGCAGCAATTCCTCTTCCTTGAGCCAGTCCTCCTTAAGGCAACAACTAGTAGCCCTTTTACACCTAAGGCCCCTCTCCAGCTGTGCGGTGAAACATAGTCACCTCCACTCTGCCTGCCTTCCCTCCTCGTAGCCTGGGACAGGCAACAACAAGCATGGGAAAGTTTCCAGAAGTGTCCGGACTACTGCAACCACAGGCCTGATCTGGAGTCGTTAGCTCCCTTCCACCATGATGTGTGGAAGCCCCTTTGGACTTTCACCCTCAGCGTTCAGTGGGGTAACTCTGCCTCCTGGAACCTCCCTCTACCGCCTGCCGATCCCTTCCTGGGGCAGGCCTAGTCTTTCCTGCCAGAGGGGCTACTCCCCAATCCTGAAGATAGAAGAGCCACCCAAGGTACAACCATGGATATTCCCTGGTCTCAGTGAGTATTTACAACTTTGAAACCTTCCAAACCTGAAATCCATTGATCTGACTTCAACCCTTGTGAGTGAATGCCGTGAAATATTGAGAATCTAACTTTAAGTGGCTCACGGTTTTCTCTTCAGTCAGAATCAGTTCTTAGCAAGTACAGTGTCACTTCTAGTTGTCCTTGGAAGTCGACACATACTTCCCCACCAACCTGTGGGAGTCCACCAGACCTGGCCTGTAGTTAAATGAGCTAGTATTTTTAAAAAAGATTTTATTTATTTATTCATGAGAGACACACACAGAGAGAGAAGCAGAGACACAGGGAGAAGCAGGCTCCTTGCAGGGAGCCCCATGCAGGAGTCGATCCTGGGACCCAGGATCATGACCTGAGCCAAAGGCAGAAGCTCAACCACTGAGCCACCCAGGCGTCCCTAAATGAGATAGTATTATGCATCTTTTTTCTAGCTCTTTCCACTTAAAAATATGTTGTAGATATCTTTACATGCTGTTATGGGTTGACTCTATCCCCCAAGGAGATATAATGCAGTCCTAACTCCAGGATGTGACCTTATTTGGAAAGAGGGTCATTGCAGGTATAATTAGTTGTTGTGGGGTTTTGTTAAAATTATATCTTTAAGTAATCTCTACACCCAACATGGGGCTCAAACTTACAACCCAAAGATCAAGAGTCATGTGCTCTTCTGACTGAGCCAGCCAGGTGCCTCGGATACAATTACTTAAATTAAGGTGAGGTCATGCTGGAACAGGGTGGACCTTAATCCAATACAACTGGTGTCCTTTTAAGACGAGAAGGGAAACACACAGGAGGCCTTATGAAGACAGAGGTGGGATGTCTGGCAAGCACCAGAAGCTGGAAGAGGTGAGGAAGGATCCTCTCCAGGTTTTGGAGATAGCATGGCCCTACCGACACCCTGATTTCAGATATCTGGCCTCCAGAAGTGTGAGGCAATAAATTTTTGTTTTTTTAAGCTACCGGGTTTGTGGTGCTTTGTTAAAACAGCCACAGCAAAATGGCGCACATGCTAATAAATACTAGTCTACAAATTTCTTTATTTTTTTAAGATTCATTTATTTATGGGCATGAGAGAGAGAGAGAGAGGGAGTTGGGGGGGCAAGGGGAGAGGCAGAGGGGAAGAGAGAGAGAATCTCAAGCAGACTAGGTGTTAAGCACAGAGCCCAAGTCCCTGGACCCCAAGACCATGAACTGAGAAGAAAACAAGAATTAGGGGGAGGAGGTAGGGGAGGGAAGGAAAAAAAAAAAAAAAGAAAAGAAAACAAGAATCAGATGTTTAACCAACTGAGCCATGCAGGTGCCCCTAACCTATAGATTTCTGGGGTTTTTTTATTTTATTTTTATTTTTTTAAGATTTTATGTATTTATTCATAGAGACACAGAGAGAGAGAGGCAGAGACACAGGCAGAGGGAGAAGCAGGCTCCATGCAGAGAGCCTGACATGGGACTCGATCCAGAGTCTCCAGGATCACACCCTGGGCTGCAGGCGGCGCTAAACTGCTGCGCCACCAGGGCTGCCCAGATTTCTGTTTTTCTTTTAAAGATTTTATTCATTTATTCATGAGAGACATTGAGAGAGGCAGAGACACAAGCAGAGGGAGAAGCAGGCTCCATGCAGGGAGCCCGATGTGGGACTTGATCCCAGGACCCTGGGATCAGGACCAGAGCTGAAGGCAGATGTTCAACCGCTGAGCCACCAAGGTATCCCTAACCTACAGATTTCTTAATGGTTATATAGCATTGGATTACACAGTCACACCATGATTTACTTAAACAATCCAATGTTGACGAGCCCTTAATTTGTTTCTAGTGGGAAAGTGCAATGCCCATCCTTGTATAAATATATCTTTAAATCCTTAAGGTCATTACTAAAAGTGGAACTATGTATGTACTTTGCAACACCTTTGAAAATTTGAACTAAATCACCTACCGAAGAAGGGAATAGAAATATTTATACATAGAAAAGATGTTAAGCAAATCAATTGCCCATTTCCAAAAAATAAGATAAAAAAGAAAGGCTTTATCTGAAAACTTTCCCAATTCATAACAGATGACTTTCTAGCTATCTGCATGCTGCTATGACATAAGAAGCAACTGTAGGGGGAAAAATGTTTTAGACACTTGAATTCAGCAGCAAAAGAAGAGAAGACTGGAAAAAGCAGGAATAGAATCTCAATCACACTACTGGAAATCATACTGAATTGTGGTTAAATTGGATCAGCAAGCATTGTCTTTTATGTATTTTTTAATATTTTATTTATTTATAAAAAGAGACAGAGAGAGAGAGAGAGGCAGAGACACAGGCAGAGGGAGAAGGCTCCCTGCAGGGAGCCCGATGCAGAGCTCCATCCCAGGACCCCAGGATCATGCCCTGAGCCAAAGGCACATGTCAATCACTGAGACATCCAGGCGTCCAAGTGTTGTCTTTTTAAAAGGCAGGAGATGGTGAAGGTGTTCGGGAAGGATGGGGGTCAGTTACTCCCTGAAAGTGCACTCACACCAGAGCTGCTGACTACGTAGCCTTCTGATGGGGAAAGTTGGGCTGGGTTCTTGAGGAAGTGACCCCATCAGGAGTTCAGGCCCTGGGTGAGGGGTCCAACCACTTGGTGTGCAGCATAGAGAAATGAAGAAGACATCTCCTGGGAGGCTGAGCAAGTGTTGAGGGAAAGGCAGAGATGGTTCAAGGTTGTTTGGACCTACGTCAGTGGTTTGCTCAGGGCTGACCCAAGGCCCATGAAGGGGAAGGGAATTCCCTTGTGCATTCTTTTTCCTTCCAGTCATTTAGATCATTTTATTAAAAAGTAAAATAATGACTCTCATACAGATACAAAAATGAACGCTTGTTAAAGATTGTATTCCATGAAGGAAGAAACCAGGCAGATGCTTCAACCTGTTTTAAAAGAGAATCTGAAGAGCAAGTGGATGCATTTATAGACCAGAATATGGAAACGAAGGTGCAAATCAAGGCTATGCTGGTTTTTCCAAGGTCAGAGGGAGAGAAGTCAATAGAACCTCTCCTGAACAGGACAGAATTGGGTGGTGTTGCTCTCAGTTATTGCATAGGGCTGAAGAGAATCCCCCTGCAAAATTCGTGTCCACCCAGAACCTGTGAATGGGACTTTATTGGGAAGTAGGGTCTTTAAAGAGGTCCTCAAGTTATGATGAGGTCATCCTGGGTGAAGGTGGACCTGAAATCCATTTGGGCACAGAAACTCAGACACAGGGAGAAGGCCATGTGAGGACAGAGGCCATATTGGACTGACGCACCCACCAAGCCACAGAGCACCAAATACTACCAGCAAGTGCCTGAAGCTGCAAGAGGTGAGGAAGGATGCTCTCCCGGAGTCTTCTTTTCTTTTCTTTTCTTTTTTGTTAAGATTTTATTTATTTGAGAGAGAGCAAAAGAGAGAGTGAGCATGAGTCAGGGGAGAGGGAGAGAGAGAAGCAAACTCCCCACTGAGCAGGGAGCCCAACACAAGGCTCGATCCCTGGGTCCTGAGATCATGACCTAAGCCAAAGGCAGATACTTGAGGACTGAGTCCCCCAGGCACCCGTCTCCTGGAGCCTTTAGAGAGAACACAGCCCTGCGGACCTCTTGATTTCGGATGGCTGGCCTCCAGAACTGGGGGCAGGGAAATCTAACATGATGTGGGAAGCCCAGATTCAGTGAGAACCTACACGTTGTCTGCCCACATGGACTTTTCATGTTGTTTGAGTGCAACCTCATGTTGTCTTTGAGCAATTTGATGTGTGACTTGTGGGTGACTGTGTTAGCTTCTTGGGGCTGTCATAACCAAGTGCCGCGAACTGAGTGGCTTAGAGCAACAGATAGATATGTATATTCTCAAAGTATCCAAACATGAAATCAAAGATGGGCTAATGTTTGTCTACATGAGGCCACATATGTCCTAAGTCACTTGATCCCTATAATTCTTTTTTTTTTTTTTAAGAATTTATTATTTTATTTACTCATGAGAGACACAGAGCGAGTGAGAGGCAGAGGGAGAAGCAGACTCCACGCAGGGAGCCCCGACATGGGACTCGATCCTGGGTCTCCAGGATCAGGCCCTGGCCTGCAAGCGGCGCTAAACTGCTGAGCCACCGGGGCTGCCCTTGATCCCTATAATTCAATTTACAGAGGACCTTGCCGAGCTACAATTTATAACATTTTGCTTAATGGAGCTACGATTCCATATTCCAAATAAATGACTGACAAACGGCATTTTTTAAAAAAGATTTTATTTGTTTATTCATGAGAGACACAGAGAGAGAGAGGCAGAGACACAGGCAGCGTGAGAAGCAGGCTCCATGCAGGGAGCCCGACGCGGGACTCAATCCTGGGTCTCCAGGATCAGGCCCTGGGCTGAAGGCGGCGCTAAACCGCTGAGCCACCCAGGCTGCCCCAAACGGCACTTTAATACACATCTTTGTTCATAACGTGAGGACTGCCTATTTTAATGTTTCGTCTCATGTGCACTTAAGTAAGTCAGTGTAGTTGAGATGCACAAAACAGTTCTGGCTTCTCTGAGATTCATTGACGGGTCATTTCATGTTAACCACTTTGTATGGGGTATTTGGTAGGACATGATGTCAGAATATGGATGGCAGGAGAGAAGCCTATTAAGTTTCCTAATCTAAAGTTATACTTGGAAAATTAAAAATGCATATTTATGTTATATACAAACTACGGAGAATAAATAACAAGCCTCCTGAACGACGGGGGTAAGCAGAAAGCAAAGCGAGAAAGCCTTTAGAGGCAACTCACGTGTTAATATAACGTGTGTGCTCACCTGGTCTATCAAATTGGATGCATTCTGCTGTTTCCTGCCACACAGTATATGAGCTTTCTGTTTAAATACAAATATACATATATCTTAAAAATAACATTGGATTATGGAATTATAATGCTGTACTGTAATAAAGTGTGAAAATAGACACGGGGTCCGTCTTCTGTCTGTACAGGTTGGCACTTGTCCTGACTCTCTAAGGATGACATTAGACCATTGTTGAGAGAGGACTAAAATCTTACCTCCATGCAGTTAGAGGTGGTGGGCTCAGGCCCAGGACAGGACTGGGAAATGAAGGTGGTCTCAGCACCATGAGTGTCAGACCCGTCTGGTGTCTGCACTACACAGCACACCACAATCTTCTTCATTCTCCAAGTGCAAGACCAAGTGTTTGTGTCCAAACCTTGCATTTTCACTCCCCCCTCCCTTTTCTTTTTCCTTTGGGTAGCTGAAGATGGCATCACAAGTGTTTGACAATGTCATATAAAGATTCACACAAAAGGATGGAGTATTTTTTTCCCAATATGTCAGAGTTCCATAAATGTTGTATAATTATGTCAGGAATTCTTGATTTATTTATTTGTTAAAGATTTTATTCACTTATTTGATAGGGGGGGAGAGCAAGCACAAGCAAGGGGAGCAGAAGAGACTCCCCACTGAGCAGGGAGCCCGATGTGGGGCTCAATCCTGGGACCCCAGGATCGTGACCTGAGCCGACGGCAGATGCTCAACCGACTGAGCCACCCAGGCACCCAGAAATTCTTGATTTAAATGACATTTTAGTCAAAATATTTTAAGAGGACTTTCTGTATGTTTACATGCTTGCTTTTGCTGCAACAGAAAATTTTCTGCTGTAGGTAAGACTGGACAGAACTAGAACATAATACCAGGAACCTATGAAGTGCTGAAGGCTTTGTGTGATTCAGCTTTTTCCATCCCCCAAACTGAAGCGACAACAGCAGCAATGAAACCAGCCTTTCGTGATGGAGAAAATCCCGTGAACATTTGCATCCCGATACCTGCCAAAGTTTTCTTTGGAGAAGAGTCTAAGAAAAAGAACTCGATTGTTGTTCAAGCCAGTCCAATTTTTCAATCAAATAATGATTAGCTGAATCTGCTTGGGACATCAAACTTCAGGATTTGCAAAAGATTGCTTTTGTGCCCCTCTTTCCCTATTACTTGTGATGAATAAGCCAGTTGAGGAAATAGAGCTTCATAGTCTGCTCAGGTGCCACGGCTCAAGACACTGCTGGAAAAGAAATGTGGTCTGCTCAGGCTTTAGTGAAAGCCAATGATATTTTTGAAGCAGAATGAAAATTCTTCCAAGTAAATTGGCCAAATAGGAAAAAAGTATTAATGGGGCTCTGCCCTGGTGGTACTCCAGAAATGCTGGGCTTTGCAGATACTGAGTGAAAATCAAAGAAAAACACTCTCATTTCTGGAACACACTGTGTCATGCCTCATCAGCAGTACCTTTCAGCGCGCTGTCCAGGAATTGATAAGAAAACCTCAACTTACAGTAATCAATTATATGAAAAGCGGTGCGTCAGCCCCCAGATGATTCACTCGGAGCTTCGTGAAGATCTGAATGCCAATCTGCTCCACGGAAGTTTGTTGTTTGCCAACGTGAAATACACATTTTCACTTGCTGCAAGAGGCAGGTGTCCTATTTTTGAAATACTAGAGAAAAGATATACAGCTGTAAACTTCTTTAAATGATATCTTTCAGCAAAGCTTATCATACTTGACAACTATATTTGGAAGTGTGAACATAAACTTCCCCTTATTAAGACATATGTGCCCAAATCAAGCCATAGGTGCTGAGAATCTTTGCTAAAATTGTCTATTTGTACTTTTTTTAAACTGAAAACTTTCAAAGACAAAGTAATTGAAAAGAATTCCATGAATTTCAAAAAGTGAATTTGTATCTAGCCTGTGTATTGGCTGAATTTAGGGACTATTTCCTTGAGGTCATAACTGAAAAATCTCATTTCAGAGGTTATCAATAAACTCCCTTTCCCCCTAATCATCCATCTGTGCCAAAAAAAAAAAAAAAAAAAAACACGTCCAAGAAGAAATTTTGAAGTTCAAGTTTCTACCAAAGATAACTTCTAGAAATTCACTGTAGAGCAGTGGTCCCTGTAGGAGGTCTGCTGGGAGCATCTGTTGACATTTCCCTCTTCCAGATTTCCATTTGGGTGCACCCCCCTCTTCCCTGGGGAAGCCCAGAGTTTGGGGGGGAAGATGATACCACATCCCCATTCCAGGAGCTGGGCTGCTGCTGACTTCTGCACATCAGTGCCCCCACAATGCCTGTCACATCATTGGTCCAGGGGTGATCCTGTCGTGGGAACTGCCCAGTCACGTGACCCTCACACTTGGGAGCTCCTCACACAGACCCACTATGTCTCCCCCTGGATGTGAAGGAGGGAGGAGGTGGCTTTGACCTCCACAAGGGGAACATGCCTCACAATAAAACTATACAAAAGGAATAATAGCAAGACGACAACCCGATTTCTACATCACGTAACTGAGCCTTCTGTCAACCTTCTGGGAAATCTGCCCACCTCCGGCTTTCGTTTGGGAGCCAGTGAGTCCCCTGTGTCATTTAAACTGGATTTCTAGTTAGTTGCCACATCAAGTATCTTTGTTGAACCGAATTTGGGGCCAGGTGATTAATCAAAAAAACCCTAAAATGCGGGCAGCCCCGGTGGCCCAGCGCCGCCTGCAGCCCAGGGTGTGATCCTGGAGACCCGGGATCAAGTCCCACGTCGGGCTCCTGGTCCATGGAGCCTGCTTCTCCCTCTGCCTGTGTCTCTGCCTCTCTCTCTCTATGTCTGTCATGAATAAATAAATAAAATCTAAAAAACCCCCCAAAACCCTAAAATGCTGAAGTGCCTGGAGAAGGGGGGGGTAGGGAATGCCATTAGCACAGTTTTGAAACTGGCAATTCTTGCTACGTGTTTGTCAAACAGTTAATTAAACTGTCTTCAATTACATCTTAGAAACAGGCCATGTGTCTACCAAGATAGTATTAGGGTCTTGGTGAAAAATGTTATGGAATGGGGATCCCTGGGTGGCTCAGTGGTTTGGCGCCTGCCTTTGGCCCAGGACGAGATTCAGGAGTCCCGGGATCAGGTCCCACATCAGGTTCCCAGCATGGAGCCTGCTTCTCCCTCCTCCTGTGTCTCTGCCTCTCTCTCTCTATGTCTATCATAAATAAATAAATCTTTAAAAAAAAAGAAAAAAGAAAAATGTTATAGAATGTGAGCCAATTCTTGTGATCTTTGGCAAGATTTATTTATTTAGTTAGTTAGTAAGTTATGATTTTATTTATTTATTCATGAGAGACAGAAAGAGAGAGAGAGACAGAGAGAGGCAGAGACACACACAGGCAGAGGGAGAAGCAGGCTCCATGCAGGGAGCCCGACCTGGGACTTGATCCCCCATCTCCAGGATCCTCCCCAGGGCCAAAGGCAGCACCAAACCACTGAGCCACCGGGGCTGCCCTCTTTGGCAAGATTTAAAACCAAAAACAAAACCCCCAAACACTAGCTTGGGTTAAAAGGTGGCCCAAGTGCAATGGGAGCATTGGGCCACCAGGATCCCTGCAAATCACAACAGGGTCTTAACTGATAAAATCACCTTGGAGATTTTCTAGGTAAAATATCTCTCCTCAAACTGAGGGAGAAGGCATTCTTATAGTTACCCACAGATTCTTGATTACACCTCACCTCAGACTTTGAGAACCACAGCACAACAGGCTGATGTTGAGGCGTGGTGACCAGCTCCAATCTCCTCTTTAAGAGGGATAAATACAAACCCCGAGCTCACTCAATGTTTCTGTGAGCTAATGATATTTTTAAATGTATCCTTAAAGAAAAAATGATTTTCTGCTGTTGTTACCATTGCAATAATTTGGTTTCAATCATGTTATTTGTTTTGAAATTTCAAATAACATTAAAGGAAAGGGTATGGTTTGGTCTGTAGGGTTTGTCTTGTTTTTTTCTCAAAATGGGGATAGATTTTGAAGTATGAGAATACTCTGCCAGAGAATCTGAAAGCAGAGAAACTAAAGCTGCTTGGGTGTATTGTCAAAAGGAGCCCAACCAAAAATAATTGAAAGATCATAGAAAGTAATGTTTGACATAGGAAGGAAGGAGGAATTTTATTTATTAAAAAAAAATCACTTCAACTTCTATAGAACTTGTCTGTTTTGAAAGGCAAGAGTAATTGAACTGATTTCCACTTATATCCACCTTTCTGCCAAAATTTCAAAGCATGTTTTTTCTAATGATGATAATATGTGTTCCTTTCCTTTCCGTAGCTCCAGGGATCTCAGAGCATTTTGAAAATATTATCTCATTAGCCCCGATTCTGTCCCCAGATACTTCATACACATTATCCTGCCTTTCTAAAATGGTTTTATCCAAAATGGAAGATGACACCAGATCTCTTGCAGCTTGCTCTTTTTTTCAATGTTGTATGTAAATACGGGTATGCATGGACTGGTCTAGGCTTTTAGTTGCAAACTACAGATTTCGCACTGCAGCTAACTTAGCAGAAAATGGCCTTAGTAAAAGATATTGAATGTCTCCCCAGAATGGAGACTAGAGATTCTGGCTCTCAGGCTGGCCATCCCAAATCTCATGCCGCAGGTGTGGTGGTGGTGTTTTTTAAAGAAATGTTATAAAAAAATAAAATAAAAAAAAATAAAGAAATGTTATGTTTTTAGAACAGTTTTTAATTTACGGAATATTGAGTGGGGTAGTACAGAGCGTTCCTATATGCCCTGCTCTGAGCTTCCCCTGTTACTAATAGCAATTGTTAGTGAGGTACATTTCTATAAATAATGAAGCAGTATTGATACATTATTATTAACTGAAATCTATAGATTATTCAGATTTCTTTAGTTTTCACCAAATATTCATTTTCTGTCACAGGGTCCCATCCAGGATTCCACATAGCATCTAGTTGTCATGTCTCCTTAGGCTCCTCTTGGCTGTGACAGTTTCTCAGACTTACCTTGTTTTTGATGACCTTGACAGTTCTGAGTTCTGTCAGGAATGTTGTAGAATGCTTTTCCATCAGAATTTGCCTGGTGTTTTTCTCATGAATAGATGAAGATGATGGGTTTTGGGAGAAAGGCCATAGGAGTAAATTCCATCACTCACCTATGAAGGGCTCACATTATCACCAGGACTTATCACTGCTGGTGTTGCCCTGACTATTTGGCCAAGATGGCATTGGCCAGGTTTATTTTCAATGTAATGTTACCCTTCCCCTACTTCCGATGTGCACTGATGGGCTTTTATTGGGTCTATTTCCAGAGTAACAGATCAGAGACCTGCCAGAGATGATGTGCCAGTGGTCACTAACACAACCTCAGAGACTCCTGGTCGCCATCATCCCCTGCTGCCTCCTTCACGTGCTTCTCCTGATGGAAGGTTGGCATCGTATCTCTATCACCCATGCATCCTCCATGGCCTCCCTGCACCGCTCTGCACACAGTGGTCATGTGATCAATTTTTACAGACTTGGAACAGAAATGGATTTCACCTGATAGTCAATAAAATGGCTCCTGGGATGCTGGTAGGCAAGGGAGGGTAAGGTCTGCGGAGCAGAAGGTGGCCTGGCTGGGAATCACCCACCCACAGGAGTGGCCGGGCCCTGAGGCTCTGATCATGGCCCTGTGCCATTCTGAATTTCATTTATTTATTTATTTATTTATTTATTTATTTATTTATTTATTTATTTATAAAGATTTTATTTATTTACATGAGAGAGAGAGTGTGTGTGTGAGAGAGCAGGAGCAGGGGGAGGAGCAGATGGGGAGGGAGAAGCAGGCTCCTTGATGAGCGTGGAGCCCAACACAGGGCTCACAACACAGGCCCATAACTCGACCCCAGGATGTCCAAGATCATGACCTGAACCAAAGTCAGATGCTTAACCAACTGAGTCAGTCAGGTGCCCCCTGTTAAGAATTTTAAGATCCTGCGTGGCAGAGCCTGATGCAGTTACATGGGTTTTCTTTTTCCCTCAAGAAGCAGAGGCTCTCCCGGTCCCTCAAGTTAGGGGATGGAGTTTATTGTCACAAAGGTAACAGGATCCAGAATCTCCGGAAGGTCCAAGCCATGACGTGTGTGGGCCAGGCTTTGGCAACACTGGGAGTGTACGTCCCAAAGGTCCAAGGTGAGGTGACCTGGACCGTGGGGGCCACCACGATCTGGTCTTTGTATGGCCGTCCGCAGCGCTGGCTTCCTTACTTGAGACCCCACATCCTTTCCCTGACTCATTTTATTTTTCCCCTCACAGAACTCTGATGAGCTCATGACTGCCCATGGCCTCTGCTCCACCTACAGAAGATGACTTCAGCTTTACCCTTTGCTCCTATTTGATGAATTCTAGAAACCAGGAAGCCGATGGGCCCAGTCCTTTCCTTATTGGGCAAGATGCTCTGTACCAGTCCATCTTGTAGGCTGCCATGTGGATTTCTCTTGAGCCGGCAGTCCACCCATCCCTGGCCAGCTCAGCTGAGGCCCAGAAGGTGGCCTGCAGGGCCTGGGAGGGGGGAAGTTCCCCCAGAAGGGGCTGTGCATGCCCAGCAGCGTTTCCATGTCAACCCAAGGACATGAAACAAGACTTGCCTAATTTGCAGCTGAAACCTGGTCAGTCAGGTTTCAGAATGGTGTAGAGAAATCGAGATGGTGACCTCCAACCAGCATGATGGGACACGATGAGGACCTGCCTGGAAATGCTTCGACTCCACTCATGTCCTCACTCAACTTCCCAGTGCAAAAGGTAACTCGGTTCAACCTGCTTCCTCAGGCAACGCTTCCTCAAAATCACCTTAAGCTAATCATCAACAGCCTCCTTCTCTGGACTGGTTGTGGTCTATCCTTAAATGAGTTGTCGTCTGTGTCCCTAGGTGTAAGGGGAAGGGGAACAGAGAGTGACCCAAAGCTAATGTTTACAGCGACTCCTGGGAAGTGGCACCGCATAAAAAGTAATAAGTAATTAGATAACAGGCAGTGCAGTTGTGGTTTGTGCCTCTGCCTCAGCCTTCCATCATCCCCCTTCCCTGCCAGAAGTCCCACAGGCGTGGGAGGCGTGGGGACTTTCTATTCCTTTCTACCTTGCACAGCATGTTCTTCTACCAAGTGATTTATTCTGGGCTTAGAAGCAGGGCTTAACTGCGGGTGTGGTGGTGGCTCAGTGTGCCCGCCACCTGCTCCCTCGTGGGAGAACTGCCGGGAAGCTCTCTCCCAGGTGGAGGTGGGAATAGCAGAGCTCCTGACCCTGACAAGGGGCCGTCCGTGGTGTCTGCACACATGGCCCCTCCATGTTCTCACACACACACGCTTGGGCCCACAGATGAGCACCTCTCCCCTAGGATCTTCTCTGCAAGGCCACAGGTCAGCCAGTGCTTTCTGCTCTGTGACACTCCTTCTGGAATGTTCTCATGGCCATCACCTGGTCTGAGCCCCTCTGGGCTGGACTTCTAGTGTTTGGGCTCTTCCCCTGAAACCTTCTACCTCCTGAATGATGGAGCATAATGAAGAATAAAAGGAAGGGTCAGAAATAGAGACTGATATAAGGCACCATCTCAGCTCTTCAGCTGGACCCCAGAGTTCTCTCCAACTTAGCCCAGCTCACAGCACTGGCTTCCCCTTGCCGGGCCCCCTCCCTTCCCCTCCTCTTCTTTTCTTTCTCCTCCCCCTGCCCCCCTCTCTCCCTGTTGCTGCTCCAGCCAAACATCCTGAGTCACAGGCATCTGAACACATTCCTTCCACCTGGTATTTTCTCCTTCTAGGCTTTGGCACCCACACTGTCCTCTCAGCCCAGCTTAGGGCCCAGCATGGGCGTGAAGGGGGCAGAAGAGGCTGAGCTCAGTGGCCCAAGCTTTCCTGCAAATGATGGTAGGGTACCTAGGACGGCTGTCCTGTAGCTGGGCAGAGGAGCTGGGGGCAGGTACTACAGTCCCGGGGAAGTGTGAGTCCTCACCAAGAGCAGCTCCCAGGACCCCACGCCTCCGCCAGCCCCTGCTGGCTTCCAGACCTCTGGGAGAGCCTGGGAGGGGCCTTCTCTGAGAGAACAGATTCGGGTTCACCCCACGGCCGACCATCCCCCAGGCTGAGGGCAGCAGGGACGTGGCCTGCAGTGCCCAGGACCTGGAATCCTGTCCAGAAGCGGTTTGCCTCCCTGCGTCATCTTGGGCTGCAGCCCCACCACCCTGCACCCATGGAACCTGTGAGTTGAGCAGGCCCCACAGACTGGCTGCATCACATACACAGTTGCTTTAAAAAGACCAAGGAGACAGGGATAGAGGTACTGTGTGCCTTTTGCTTAGCTTGGGCTGACACGTGATGTCCTTCATGAGCGGTAATGAGACCTCTTCCTTCTGGATGCCACCATCCCCACTGGCTGAGGGGCCCTTTCCAGGGGGACAGGGGCCTGCTCGGTCACAGTGATGGTTCCAGGTCCTATTCAAGCTGGACAGGTCATGTTCCAGATGAGGAGACAGTAGACATTTCAGGAATTTTACTTAGTGAGACCTGATCTAAGTTTGGAAGGGGATTTCATGTTTCAGGGACTTTTTTCGTTTGTTTGTTGAATAATACCAGTATACCGGTCACGGGTAAGTCCTGCAAAACACACTTCAGTAGGCTGACATGAATCAAAAATTATTTAAGATCCTCACCAGGTTGTGACTAATTGTCAAACCAGGCAGTTCCTCCAACTGAAGATGAGATAAGCTAAGAACTATATTTGCAAACATTATGGCAGACTTTCCTTTCCTTAAAGCCTGGAAAGTAAAAATAAAATAAAATTTGGGATATTAAGAAAAATTTTAAACTTGAAAATAACACTACAGAAACTACGGGATGGGTGGGGTCAATGAGAATGCTGCACAGGCCCCAGGGCCTCGGGGTGGGCAACGCTCTGAGAGCAGCCGGGCTCAGGAGGCCTCCGGGCTGGAGCAGAAGACAGATGGAGTCGAAAGGCCTGGGGTTGGCGCGGAGAAGACCTCCTCCAAAGGGGCGTAGTTATTCAGGGGGTTTCGGAGGTGCTGGGTCTGTTCTGTGTCTTGATTATGGTGGTGGTTATACATCTGACAAAGATCATAGACCCGTGTATGATATAAATCATACAACACTACCAGTTGTTTTATGTATATAATTATTCTACTATATTTAAATGTGTATTATATAATTTCTAAATTATACCGTATATAAATACATAAATGATACTATATAATTATTGCACTATGTGCAATACTCTACTATGGTATTATATAATCCTATAAATTACACTGTATAGGGATCCCTGGGTGGCTCAGCAGTTTGGCGCCTGCCTTGGGCTCAAGGCATGACCCCAGGGTCCTGGGATTGAGTCCCACATCAGGCTCCCCACAGTGAGCCTGCTTCTCCCCCTGCCTATGTCTCTGCCTCTCTCTCTGTGTGTCTCTCATGAATAAATAAATAAAATCTTAAAAAAAAATTACACCATATAAAGTAGACACGATGTTGTACTTCAGTGAACCGGCTTTAGAAAGAGAAGAGTCCAAGGCAGAGAGTTGACTGTCTTTTCTGAGAGGGGAACACCTCCTGCACACAACAATGGGGTGAGCCCTGGCTTCACCTCTGGATAGCCCGACCCCTCTTTGTCCCCTGAGAGGAGCAAAAGGAAGCATCTCCCTGGTCCTGCATTGCGGTTCTGTGGCCTTCTGTCCCCACCCTGTGATGGGGACCTTCCCAGGCTAGTGTCCCAAGGAGCGGGGTGGCCTCACGTGTCCCCTGGCCGGGGCAGAGCCGTCCCAAGGCTCTGCTTCTGCTGCATCACATCTGATCTGTGAGCAAAGCCTCTGCTTCCCATGAGGATGGGGAGGCTTAATCATTTCAGGGTCCGGGGGCACCCTGTGCCCCTGCTTCCCAAGCCCTGTCTCTCTTTCGCTCTGCCCCAGGGGCTTTTCAGAATTTCTCTCGATAGCTGCACAGCAGATGTTGTGCCTCCAAATGAACGGTCTGGAGTTTGCCACTGAGAAGATGGGGGCCTCTTCCCAGCCAGGGAGCTTTGGAGGGGGGGTGTGGAGCGGCGAGGCTTATGCCCTGAGTGGCTTCGGATGGACCAGAAGAACAGGTTTGGGGCAAATCTTAAAAACAAAAAGAAAAGCAATGACTTTACATATTTTCTGCCACCAGAGAAGAGCTGAAATCGGTTCACTCAAGGCTCCAGCTTCTACATAATTTGCTTTCTGGAGACGTTCCCTTCAGGATGTGTGTGTGTGCATGTGTGTGCATGTGCGTGTGCGTGTGCGTGTGTGTTCATAGAGCTGCGTTTCAAAGTTACTCTCTTGCTGACTCGCTCTCTGTTGGAGGAAGATAAGAGACTAGAAGTCCCTCTTCCCAGCCAGTTCCAACACTCCGGGTTCCTGCTGTGCTGATCCTCTAGATCGTCTGCGTGCAGAGTAAGGGAAGCCAGGTGGCCCAGGCCGGGCCCCCTGGCAGCAGGCAGGACAGATTCTGGGTACCTGCGTCCCCGGCAAGGATTCAGGGTAATTTCCAGTGTAATCTGAGGGGTCCCAGAAAGGCCTTCCAGACTCACTCCCCTGAATGAATGAGCGTTTTTCTCAAATGCAGTCACCCGAAGACATCCTGAGTCCCTCCCAGGCACTGCATCTGTCACCAGCTGCCCTCCACTGCAGGAGTGCTGGGCCCCCCACCCCAGGACCACCAGGCGGTCCCCTCCTACAGTCTTGCCCTCTGTGTCTTGATGCCTAGAAGGACGGGCGCGTCTCCTGAAAGGTGCTGACCCCGTTTTGAGGGGCCTGGACCAGTCTCTGCAGTCCCCTCTGCACCCCAAGCTCAGGACAGGGGCATGGGGGGGCGTGCAGGGGGCTTGGACAGAAAGCTGGAAAGGAGGACGCACAAAAGAAGAAACTAGTGAGGAAAGCAGACTAATTCCTCTGACTTCATCATTTTTGTGTAGGAAGAGTTTCTAAAATGGCTTACTTTTAGAAAAAACTAAACAGATCCCAAAGCCTCTGCTTTTTATAGACCATCAGTCCCTGGTTCCAAATTAGCAACCCTTAATCTGCCACCGGTCTAGTTCTGAAGTGACTATTAAGCTGCTGGGCTAGGACTTTCCGGGGGTGCTTGGTGCTCGGATCATCCCTGCTGAGCTGGGGAAAGGGACTGGGGTAGTGGCAGGAGCTTGGGGGCTGCTGGTGAGCCGGGGAGTGACACTGCCACCCCCCCACCCGCAGCCTTGGCCTCTTCCTCCTGCCCCCACCCCCACCCCGGGTGCCACCTGCTGAGCCAGCAGCTGCTTCTCCCACTCAGACATCCTCTTTCACCTCTTTTTTGTTTTGTTTTGTTTTGTTTTGTTTTTTTCCTCTTTCACCTCTGATCTCGCACCCTGTCCCTTCGCTGAGGGAGGATTCCTTTCTCACACAAATCACAAACGTGAAGAAAGGGGAAACGTTCCCAGAAAGCTGTCCGGGGCTCCCCGCACGGTTCTGACACTGTTTTGCCCCTTTGAGGGCAGCCTTGAGCTGGGGCTGCTGCTCCCCCCACACCACTCTGAGTGCTGGCCTGCTGGCCGAGGAGGAGCCACCCAGCTGGGGACCTTTCTTGGCTCCGCCCAGTGTGTTCATTTTGCGGGGGGGTGGGGGGGGTGGGGGGGGTGGGCGGGGGGGGGGCACTGTAACCAAGGGCCACAAACTGGCTCACCTAAAAAAAGGGAAGTTCTGTTAGTTCTGGAGGCCAGAAGTCCAAAACGAGGGTGTCGGCAGGCCTGATCCTATCTGGGGGCTCTAGGAAACAATCTGTTGCCTGCGTCTCTGCCAGCAATTCTTGGGGTTCTTGGCTTGCAGCTGCATTACCCCAATCTCTATGGCCGACATCGCATGGCCATCTTCTTTCTCATAAAGACCTTGGTCACCTTGGTTTAGGGGCCCATCTTGCTCCAGCAGGACCTCGAATGATCTCATCTTAATTCCATTTCCAAAGACTATTTCCGAATGAGGTTTCATTCCAGGGTTCCAGGTGGACCTGACTCGGGCAAGGCGGGGGGCGGGGGCAAGGGGCACTCTTCAACCTGACACATGGAACAGTGATGCCCACAGCCCCAGACGAAAAGTGGCTGGTTTTCTCTCTCTGTATCTAAGCAGGATGTGCCCAGAGAACATCAACCCTTTGGATCCGAAGGAATGCAGGTGTCACGAGCCACTTACTGGGAGGTGACAAGGTCCAGGACCTCAGCAGCTAGGAGGCCCCTCCACCCAGGCAGCCCTCCACAGGCCCTCCCCTCTGGCTGAGTTTCCTCAGCTTCCTTCCAAGAGATGGTGTTTTCACCTTCAGCACTCCTCCCACCTTTAAATTAAAACAAATTAGTACATTTGTGTGCTAATTGTGCCAACCTTGGGCAAATCCTCAAATCTATGCCTATTGCCCATAATCCCACCACTTGGCAAGTTGGTGAACTTCATTTTAGCCACATATATATTTAAAAATTATTTTTTGAACCTCAGATGTATTTCCAGGTACAGATGTACCTGGATGCATCACACAGTGTCACCTGCACATGCATTCCTCTTTCTACTGATTTATTTTGTCCTGTATTTCAAAATATAGTAGGTTGGCAGTGATGGTTGACATTTGTCTTTTGTGCTACTCGTTACTCCCAGTGTTTAATACATATATTCATTTCTTCCCCACAGTAACCCTGGCAGTGGTTTGCTGGAGCCAACCCCTCTTCACCTCAACTGGCTTATGAGGGTGACAGTTAAGTCCTCAATTATTTTGTGTATCAGTTGTTAAATCATCCAGAGCTTGAAATTGGCCATGCTGGGAGCACAGGTCCTCCTACTTTTTGAAAATTTGTGTTGTGAAAGACCTCACTTCATGGTCATCGTGTCTCCCCTGCCAAGTAAGGGGCCCCTGGGTGGCTCAGTTGGTCAAGCGTCTGTCTTGAGCATCTGCCTTCAGTTCAGGTCATGATCCTGGAGTCCCAGGATCGAGCCCCACGTCCTGCTCAGCAGGGAGTCTCCTTCTTCCCCTTCCCCTATGCCTGTTCATGCTCTCACTCTCACTCTCACTCTCAAAAACAAAAACAAACAACATCAACAACAAAACTCACTTTGCTTTTATGCTTTTACGAATGATGGCCTACATTCATACTTGTTTTCACTAACTGAAATAAATCTAAAGAGGAGGGATCCCTGGGTGGCTCAGCGGTTTAGCACTGCCTTCAGCCCAGGGCGTGATCCTGGGGTCCTGGGATGGAGTCCCACAACGGGCTTCCTGTATGGAGCCTGCTTCTCCCTCTGCCTCTCTATCTTTCTGTCTCTCATGAATGAAAAATTAAATCTTTAAAATAAAAAAAAGAAATCTAAAGAGGATTTTTACCTTCAGGAGAGAAGGTGAAAAGCAGCAAGAGCGTCCAGCATTGGTTTCACTGCAGAGATGAGCGAGGGTACGAAGCAGCGTCACTGGGGCAGGGACAGTGGCCCCATCCGGCTCCTCCCGCTGGAACCAGGCTCAGTGTCCCAGCCTCCAGAGCTTTGAGCTGTGTCTGGAGCATCTGGACTTTATCTCCATGTACTTGGTGCATCTGTTAGCAGTGTGCCCTAAGGTATCAGAAAAGCCTAAGAGAGGTTATTTTCAGGGGGGTCTGGGGTGGCTCAAAAAATTTCACATCAATTAATGGTAATTACTCCCTTGTTTTGCATTTTGGCTTACAGATGTTTGCATAGGAACACTCTACTTTTGCATAGTAGGGGCAATTTGTATCTATTCCCAAATAAGTCAGCAACGCCACAAACTGGGCGGGGGGGTGCTTTGTATCAGGAGACCCTTTACTATCACACCCTCCCTGGGGGTTGGCACTCTTGTCGTTCCCCTTTTATACATGAAGAAACCAAGATGAGGAGAGAATCTAGCTACCTGCTCAAGGTCACACAGCTGGCAAATGGCAACCTTGACTTTGAACCCCGATGTGAACCCAGAAAGTATGCCAGGCTCCCGAGTCTCAAGACACTACAGCTGCAGCTTGAACCCTGGTGTTATCCACCATCACAGCAACTTTCATAGGCATTAAAAAGTTGAGAATTTGATTCGCGATGGCTGCATGATAGGCCGTTATGTGCGCGTATGGTGAGTTATTAAACGATCCTCCATGTGGAACAGTGACGCGTTCCCAGTGTTTCTATCCCGTAAAAATGCCCCAACCAGCCTCTTCCTTGCAGTGCACATCCGGGGATCCGTTCCCAAGGACCCCCCTCATCTACAGGTGCCAGGGATCAGGAGGAGAGGGCTCCGAATCACGGGCCCCTGTGAGACCCAAACCCTCTCTCGGAGCAGCCAAGGACCTTTCAGTGGTCTTCTCTCCAGTGGTAAATTCAGGCTCTGCTAGGAGAGTGACAGGCAACAAAACCTCTGACATTTATTGTGACATCTCCCACACGACTGGCTCCCACACACACTCCCACCCATACCATCACCCATGTGTACATATTCACAAGCAAGCACACAACACTCATTCTCTCCCACATGCTCATCACTCACTCACTCACACGTGCACACAAATGCACACAAACATAAACATGCCAACACACATTCACAAACAGTCACAAATATAGGCACACTCACATACCATTCTCATCTGCTAAATACACATCCACACAGCATATGCACATACACATTTATACACTTACCTACACTCACACAGCCCACATACTCATATCCATACTCACAAGCATACACACATATGCAAACGTATACTCGCACCTGTGTATACAAAATCACACACACACAAACATATACATATGTCTACTCGCACCTACGTGTATACACACACACACACACACAGACCCATATACATACATCTACTACTTGCACCTACACAATCACAAGACACACGTATGCATATGTCTACTCGCACCTATGTGTACACCATCACACACACACTGTCATATAGACACTCACATACTTGTATATGCTCACATGTGCACATAGGCACGCACCCCACTGGGGTGCGTGCCTCTCCCCTGCTGCTGGGGGCATGCTGGAAATCTTTTTTTTTTTTTTTTTCATGCTGGAAATCTTTGACATTCCATGGCTCATGGGCTCTTCACCCTAACCCTTATCCTCGTCTTCGTGTGCCCAACTCCCTGTGCATGTGTCTGTGTCCAAATTTTCCCTTTCTGAAGGACACCTCTTAGGGGCCAGGGGCTGCCCTCATGAAGTCATCTTAACTAAGTACATCTGCAGCAACTCTGTTTCCAAGGAAAGTCCGTTAGAGGTACTGGGACTCAGGATTTCTACACATGAATTGAGGCAGGAGGAGAGGACACAATTCAGCCTATGACGTGGAGCGAGGTAATCTCCACCCCCTTCCTCCGAGCATGCCATCTGGGAGGGTGACATCAGAGGACATCAGCGTAGCCGTGCTGTTGCCTAACTGTGTGCTAACTGTCCTACAGACACCCTCAATCCACTCGCTTGGTTGCGGTACTGCATTCAGGACTTTTTTGGGTAGAAACGAGGCTAATTGAACAAACTGTGTGGGCACAGGATATTTGCCTACAATACGTGAGACACGGACCCTGAGCTCTCTTTTCACACAGGTGGCAGGAGGGGGGCTGCACGAGCTGTCCCCCCGGAACTCCATCACAGTTCTGCTGTGTCCTCGTAAGAAGAGAGGAGAATTAAACAGATGGGCTCTTCAGTCTGTTTCTTATGAACACTGCATTGGTTTAATCATGACAGAAACTTTGCATCTATTAATGTCTCTTTCAGCAATTTCTAACTCACATTCTCCCTAAATATTCCAGAGAGCAACCCAGCAATTTCCTTCAGCTAATGCATCGGAGGAGGAAATCAGGAACCTCTAAAGTTATGAATTTTGCCCCCATCTTCCCCCTCCAAGGAAACAGTATGCTTCTCAGGTGGGGACTGGGCTCTTTTCGGATAGATTTCTATCAAGAAAGCGTGACTCAAGTCTACTCATGCGCCGGGCATGCTTGAGGTCTGCTCTACCAGCTGTGTGACTTGGAGCAAATTACTTAACCTCTCTGAGACTCGTGTTCAAAATGCATAAAAGACAGAGAGTAAGACCTCTTCGTCTAAGAGGGTGTGGGAACTCAGCGCCGTGATGTAGGTGGAGCCTCTGGTACAGCGTGGGCGCGGAGCAGGTGTGTGCTTAGCACAGGCTCCTTTCTCCTCTCCCCTAAGCAGGGGTCTTACCAGCATCTGATCCCCTCCCCCGCCACCCACTAAAGATTATGGCCTCTCAGACACATGAGTCATTTGCAGATTCAAACTATTAATATACAATTGCTTTCGTGCACTTTACATAAGACTCTAAAAATTATGTTACAACTATTGATTCCAAGATTCTGTCAAGACAAGAACGATCGGCCTCAGTGTCCCACCCTGCCTGCCTGCCCGCCTGCCGCACAGCTGTGCAGGCCATGTGTTTGATGCGCACAGGGGTGGCTGATGTGTTAGGTCAGCCTGCATCTGCTGCTGGGAGCAGAGAGCCTGGCTGCCATAGCAAATGGCCTTGTGGTTCCTGTAGGCTAGGAAGCCCAGAAGTCTGAGCTTGCTGGCCTCACTGTCACCGCTGAGCAATGGCACCAGGGACCCAGGCTCATCAAGTTGCCTTTTCATCCTCAATCTTGTTTCCTCTTGGTTTCAAAAGGGCTGCTGCAGCCCCAGACATCATATGTACCTTCAAGACAGCAAGAAGGGAGACGAGGGGAGGCTGTGGCCATGTCTGTGCCTTTCATCAGGAAAGCTAGAAATTTTGCAGACGCCGGGTGACTTCTGTTTTCATTCAGTGGGCCTCTGGCTGCAAGAGGAATGTTTTACCTGGGTTGAATGGTGGTTCTTTGCTACCAAGGCAGAGGGTCGGGATGGATGTCGGGTGGACTGCTAAATGGGCCTGTCTTAAAAACTCCGGATGACGCAAGTATAGTCAGTCACTTAGGAGAGAGGCTGGAACTAGTCGGATGGGGAGCCCCTCTGGGGCTACAGGGATGAGAGCTGGTCCTGCAGAGGAGGCTCTTTCGCTTGGGGGGCCCTGTTACTTTTGTGAGGAGGGAAAGGAAAGGAAACGGGTAACAGTCCACAGACAGACTCCTTCCTGCAGCTCGGACATCTTACAGAACGAGCAGCTTGACGCCTGTCAGGGGACATTGCCTTCATCGTTCTGGCCTATTCAGCTTTGTGTTTAGACAGCACTTGTGGCAATTAATGAATATGACTGGCTTTTAAAACAAACACGCCTCTCCCTCTGCCTGTGTCTCTGCCTCTCTTTCTCTCTGTGTGTCTATCATGAATAAATAAATAAAATCTGTTTTAAAAAATAAATAAAACAAACACGCCTACATTTGCCCCTCTAAATGAAGGTCATGGTGGGTCATCCCGGGAAAAAATACTTTTAAAGAGTACAGCTGTCTTTGCCCGAGATTCAGGTTAAGAGTCACAAAGAAAAACCGGTTTCATTGTTTAACGGCAGCTCTCAGTTTTCACCAAAAATGCCTTATTTATTCAAACTTGATCATTCACCTTGCTCCCCAGACTCAGCTCTGAATGACTCAGCTTTTTCTAGCGTTCAAATCTGCCCTGAGAGTTTGAAGGGTTTTTTTTATCCCACTTTTTTTTAAGTTTTTTTTTTTTTTTAAGATTTCATTTATTTATTCATGAGAGACACACACACAGAGAGAGAGAGAAAGAGAGAGAGAGGCACAGGCAGAGGGAGAAATAGGCTCCATGCAAGGAGCCCGATGTGGGACTCGATCCCGGGTCTCCAGGATCACACCCCAGGCTGCAGGCAGCGCTAAACCGCTACACCACCGGGGCTGCCGGAGTTTGAAGGTTTTCAAGTTGTTTTCAATGGGAATATATTCAAAACAAGTTGCCACAAGGTTTGAAAGCCGTTCAGGTTTTTTAGGGACACTGAAATATGCATCTCGCCTCTCAAGGTGACTCCTTTCGGGGACCTGGGCATCCGGGAGGTGGTGAAGATGCAGCTGCATCATCCAGATATGTCCTCTGTGGACAAGGAGGTGGCGTCTGCCCGAGGTCAGTCACCCTGGGGAGACCCGCACTTTCAGAGGAGGAGCCTGCAGAGCATGAGTTGGTGCCTGCAGGCGCAAAAGAATTCCCGCGGGAAACTAGAAAGAAGCAAGCACCCCCCTGAAACACTGAGATGGAAAATGATAAGCTCCCCCACTTAGCTGGACAGGCGGGTGGACAGAGCACGACAGTCGAGCAGGGGTCGGGGGCTCCCAGCGCATGGGGCCAATCAATGACCAGGGAAGGCCACCCACGATAGGGTCCCCAAGAGCTGTGCCTGCCACTCAAGTGCCATTTTCAGGGGCACAAATTGGCTCTGTACTCCACAACCACATCCTAAGGTCCTCGCAGCCCCTGGCCCATGGGCTGGGAACCTGCCAATTAATGACAATAAGAAGGCCCAGGTGGCAGATGCCAGCCGGGACAGGCAGGTCCAGTTGCCAAAGGTGGGTGGGCAGCACTCACAGGTCCCTTCTTCAGATCTTTTTCCTCCTTTTTGTAAAATCCAGGTACTGAGCAAGCACGCGCCTTGCATGGGTGACGTTGGAAAGCACAGCTGCTCCAGGCTGGGAGATTTAAATTAGAACAATTTTAATTAGGGCCTCATAACTGCCAGTGCCTTTTTATTCGGTTTTTCATTCACACTCATCCCACAAAAATTTATTAAGTACCCACTATGTGCCAACTACTGGCACCGTGACACTTAACCATTTGGGAGCCAAAGTGATTACAGCATCAATCTCCTTTTCTGGCCAGGCCTGAGAGCAGCGGCTGGAATCCTCTACAGGAAAACTATCATGTTATTGTCTTTAACAAAGGCAGATGGCACCTATGGATTTGTGGGCTCAATAGTTTATCATAAGTAGCACTTTCATCAAAGTCATTTCAAGGTGTTTGAAACTATTATATCAGCCCCCCTGGGTTCAACCTTTCACGTGCCTGGATGCCGCCTGCTGGGTGTCCAATGCAGGCAGCGATCAGCAGATGCTACGGGGAACTGGCCACAGGAAGCTGCTATTTGGTAGCCAGGAAAAGTGGAGCTAGCTCGCTCACCAGGAAGAGAGAGACTGAAAGAAAAATTAACCCAAGAGCTGAGTCACGTATCCATGTACATCTGCCTACAGAGAACTGGATTGGATCCCTCCATCTTGGAGGACACGGAAGATGGTTGTCCTGGCGTGAGCTGAGGACCTGCAAGATACCCCATTCAGGAAGCACAAAGGTGCCCATCCTTCCTCCCACGCCCCTCCCATGTCCCCTTCACCACTGCCAGGGCTCTTTCTCGGAGGGACTTCTGATCCCCATGCCTGCCACGGCCTTGCGTAAAATCCTTAACTCCCAAACCTCTGCATGCCATGGTCGTGCCTTGGAGTCCTCCGCTGGCTACCCTGCTTCACTTCTCCAGAGGCATTCTCCCTTCCTATCTTGGGGTCACCGCCCCCACATGTACACACATCACACATGCATACACACAACACATACACATCACATACATACATGCACACGTGCACGTACAATGCGTATGCATGTGCACACATATCCACATGCTCAACGCATACTTGTGACACGCAGATACACATGTGCACATATCCACATGTACACACACACACATACACATATGCATATACACACCAGTAAAACACCAACCCTCCTGCCCAGGCCAGGCTCCCTTCATCTCCAACTTTTTGCCTGATTCTCTCCTGCTTCACTTTATTCTCGATTCCACCAGCATGGTTTTCCCCAGGACCCTCCAGCATCTTCCAGTGGGAAGGTGGCATTTTCTTATGCCCCGAGTTGCCAGCTCACAGACAATGAGACACATAACCTGAGACAAAGAAATAGGCCTGTCCTCCAAGTATAAATGCCCTCTGGGTCAGAACTAAATCCTCCAGTGATCAAATGCAGGCCCAAGGCCTGTGCAAATTGTAAATGTTGCCAGCACTTAGAGTGCTTCCAGCAAGCCAGGTGCTATTCATCCATTAATATATTTAATTCTCATAACAACTCACTCCTGATTGCTATTTTTATCTCCACTGTGCAGATGAACTGAGAGGCACAGAGAGGTTAAGTAACTTTCCCAAGGTCACAGAGCTGGTGAGTGGCAGAGACTGGGTTTGAACCCAGGCAGCTCTGGAGTTGGTCTCTTAACCAGAGCCTAGGGTCCCCATGCCCAGGGCACCATTACTCAAGAGTCCTCACGACCCTGGATACACCTCTTTACTCCAGTTACCCGTGCTAAATAGCAATCATCCCTGATTTAATGGCATCAAACAAGAGCCTTTTTATCATGCATAGAGATTCTGTGGGTCAAGAGTTTGCCTGGGATGGAACAGGGCTGGAAGGAAGCCTCAGCAAGGAAGACACAAGAGGCTGGGGGCTGGGGTCACCTGGAGGCTCCTTGGCTATCAGCATCTGGGCTGGGGTGACCCGTGTCTGCGATGGTGCTGGAGCACCCGCATGGGTCTTGGGCTTCTCGCAACATGTGCCTGGGACCTGAGCAGGAACACCCCCGGAGGGAATATTCTAAGAGCTCCAGGCAGAAGCCTGGGGACCTGTCCTGACCTAACCTCAGAAGTCACGTGGCATCACAGAAGTGATGAGTCCTGTGAGTGACAAGTGAACCACCGGCAGCCCAGTTTCCAGGGACTGGAAGAAAGACACCTCACTTCTTGGCAGGGGAGTGACAAGGTCACAGTGCAGAAGAGCACGAGAGATGGGACAAAACGCCCACACCTGCATGGCCCCGGCCCGCCTGCCCCAGAAACTTCTTTGTCTCAATGTTAGTGACCTCGGGTCTCGAGGCCTTAACTTCTGGCTTTGGTCATCTTGGTGTTTCTGTGAATGAGAACGCACCATTGGTGGGTAATGGATGAACATTCTGGGTGGGCTAGTTTACCTAAAATTGTGATCTAAGCAGACAAGGCCCAACTGTTCCTGACAGTGGCTTCTGTTTTGTGTTGTGCTGGAGTCTTCCGTGGTAGCTGGGTGGTAGAAGACAGGAGCACTACTTTTCATCAATGCTGCTCATTTCTGACCTAAATCCACTCGCCAGTTCTATTGCTTGGGAGCTTGTTAAAGAACATGGGTGCCGGGGCCTGTCCATGGAGTCTGGTTGAGCTGTCCGGGGCCGGGCAGCATTGGTATTTTGTACGGGGTCCCCAAGCAATGCTGTTGTACCCCTGATTTAGAGAACTCCTGTGTGAGCTGAAGACCTTTGTGACTATCGGGTTAGACCACCTTCCATCTCCAGGCACCAGGTACGTGCGTGATGCCTTCACCAGCTCCCGAACGTGACATACCCTTTATATAGAATTTGGGCATTTGGGTTGTCACTTGCCCATTGGCCAAAGCCAAGCAGCTATTTGTGCTGAGAAATTATGGGGCAGATGCAACTTGCTTAGCTATTGTGCTCCTGTGTAGTGGCCGGTAGATGCAGAACCAAAATGCAAACTCATTGTGTGGCTATAATTCTTCATAATGACTCAGAAAAAAGGGCCAAGAATATTTCCCCAAAGGACTACTTACCTTTAAATGACCCTCCAGAGGGAGACAGAAGGAGGCACCCTCTAACTTCTCTCTGCCTGGCCTAGGGCAGTGTGGGCGGGGCACCTTGTCTTCACAAATGATGCTCAGAATCTGTTTGGCAGCAATCTGGTTTTTTTGTTTTCTTTAGTGGGAATGCACAAAAGCTTGAGCTGGTACATTTAAATATTTTAAATACTCCTAAAATGCCAACCAGCTGAACCAATCTTTTTTTCCCATTAGGTGTGAGATGCACGAATGCCATTTAAGCAATTGATTCATAACTGAGCAATAAGCCCATGACAAAGGCAGCTACTGGGCAAGTGGAGAGGAGGCCATGACTGCTGTGTATGATTATGCCATATTATTGCAAAACTGCTGGCTTATTTCCCAGAGTGATAAGAACATGATTAACATTTCCTTAGAGCTGCTTTGTATAGGAGATCCAACCGATGCTCCCAAAGGGCAAGATCAAAAAGAATGAGGTATGTGTTGAAGTGCTAGGGTGGCCACCTCAACTTTGGCCAAGAACTCAGATCCTGGTTGCTGCTATCACTGGCTGTATGGCCTCGGGCAAGTTATTTTAACCTCCCCTGTGCAAAATAAGAGATAATAGTGATACACCCTGGGGTTGTCATGAGGATTGGGAGTTACTATTTCAGGTGTTTCTTGACATAGAGTAAGCTCATGAAGCATTATCCATCACTCCACCATTTTGAAATAGTCATTGCCACTACATGGGTTTCTTGGGGGAGTGAGCTTACACACTGCCTCCAATTTAGTGATAACTGGTAGCATTGCTGCAAAGCTTTGAAGGCTTCCCCCACCTCACTTCCAACACACGTGTGCATGTAGGCACACACACACACACACACAGAGGATCCTTCTGGTGGCCTCCTCGCTCCTACAGGATTCTACACAGAGTAGACCTCTGCACTTTGGCTTGAGATAATTGGCCTTGATCCCCTGGGACAGAAAGGAGTAGCTTAGAAAGGTCACAGTTGGCTTCACTGAGGACACAGGCACAGTTTCCAGGTCCTTGGATTCTTCTAGAAGCTCACTTAATCCCAGAAGTTATTTTCTCCTCCTCCTCATATTCTTCCAGAAAATGATGCTCTCCTCTTCCAGCTAAGGCTCCAGGCCTCAGGGACTCTAAGGATCAGTGCCAAGCCTACATTCTTTCCATTTGCAAATGCCCTGGCAACTGGGGGCTGTACTGCCTCCTAGGGGCTGGGAGCGATTTTCCCCCCAAAGTTTTTATGGCAGAGATCCTTCTGGTTTTCTAATTTTACATTATAAATATTTATTTTTAAATAATATTTGTATATATTTTATAATATCTTAGTTTTAATTTCTTGTTTTTAAATAATAGCAAACTTACAGAAGAGTTGCAAGAATAGTATGAAAAATTCTCACAGACCCTTCACTCAGATCCACCCATTGTTAACATTTTGCCCTAGTGGCCACATCATCCCTCTTTCTCTAGATAAGAATACACATTACTTTTTCCCGGGTCATTGCAGACATCATGCCTCTTTACCCCGAAATGTTCCACGTCTTGTCTCCTAAGAATAAGAACATTCTCTCGTGTAACTGTGGTGCATTATCTGAGCCAGGAAATTCGTTATTGGTAGAGTTTTATTATCTAATTATCAAGTGCCCCAATGATATCTCGGTAGGATTTTCTTCCAGTCTAGGGTCCAAACCAAAAGCACACATCCTATTTGGTTGCCCATTCTCTTCAGTCTCCTTTAATCTGACATCTTTTGTTAGCTATTTTTTGCTTTTTTTTTTTTTTGCCTTGCATAACAATGATATTTTGAAGGGGACACATAAGTAGCTACCAAAGAGTTATGAGAATAGTATTTAAAGCTCTCGTATACTCTTCACCCAGATTTTCTGGAATTTGGTTTTATCCGAGGTTTCCTCATTACTAGACTTAGATTATGCATTTTTGGTAAGAATATATAGTGAAGCGTCCCTCTCATTGCTTCCCATAAAGAGGTACTTGATGTGAATTTTTTCTATTTATTTTTTTAAAGATTTATTTATTTATTTATTCAGAGAGAGAGAGAGAGAGGCAGAGACACAAGCAGAGGAAGAAGCAGGCTCCATGCAGGGAGCCCGACATGGGACTTGATCCCAGGTCTCCAGGATCACACCCCAGGCTGCAGGTGGCACTAAACTGCTGCACCACCGGGCTGTCCAATTTTTTCTGTTTATTGATAATGTTGACTTGAGTCATGTCTATTCATGTGATCTTGTATATACAAGTCCTTTGCCCATGTTTAATTTGAGTTGCCTTGTTGAATTTTAATAGTTATTTCTATATTCTGGATATTAAGCTCTTCTCTATTACATGGCTTGCAAATATTTCCTCCTATTTTGTGGGTTATCTTTTCACTGTCTTGATGATATCCTTTTTCATTGTAATGAAGTGCAATTTATCTACTTTTTTTCCTTGTGCTTTTGGTATCATGCCTAAGAAACCATTACCAAATTCAATTATCATGAAGGTTTTCCTGTATAAAACTTTTAAATGTTTTATAGTTTTACCTCTTACATTTAGATCTGTGACTCATTTTAAGTTGATTTCTGTATAAACGTGAGATAAGAGTCAAAATTCATTCTTCTTCATGTGGCTATCCAGTTGTCCCAGCGTGGGGACACCATTTGGGGGGGACACCACCATAACAAATGTGGATCACCATTTGTTAAAAAGACATTCTTTCTCCCACTGAATGCTCTTGGCATTCTTTTTTTTTTTTTTTAAGATTTTATTTATTTATTCATGAGAGACACACAGAGACAGGCAGAGATATAGGCAGAGGGAGAAGCAGGCTTATATGGGACTCGATCCCAAGACTCCAGGATCACAACCTGAATCAAAGACAGATGCTCAACCACTGAGCCACCCAGGTGTTCCTGTTCTTGGCATTTTTGCTGAAAATCAATTGACCATAGAAACATAGGTTTATTTCTGGACTCTCAATTCTACTGTATTGTCGATATGCTTATCCTGTGAAACTATCATGCTGTCTTGATTACTATTGCTTTGTTGCATGCTTTGAAAGAGGGAAGTGTGAGTCTTCCTACTTTGACCTTCTTTTTAAAGATTGTTTAGGCTATTCTGAATTAGCCATTAATTTTTTTTAAAAGACCTTATTTTTTTAAGTACTCTCTATAGACAATGTGAACTTACAACTCCAAGATCAACAGTTGCATGCTCTTCTGACTGAGCCAGCCAGGCACCCCTGAATGAACCATTGATTCTTAAAATATTTTGTTTATTTATTTGACAGAAAGAGAGAGGGAGCACAAACAGAGGAGTAAGGGAGGGAGAAGCAGACTCCTGCTGAGCAGGGGCCCCAACACAGGCTCAATCCCAGGACCTTGGCATCATGACCTGAGCTGAAGGCAAACGCTTAACTGACTGAGCCACCCAGGTGCCCTAAACCATTAACTTTTGATTCAAATAACTGGTGGAACTTTCTTTCAATAGCAAGTGTATGTGTAATTATTCAATTATCTTATTTTTAATTGTTTCATTTGTATTTGTGTCTATGATTGTGCTCATCAGTTTATATATATATAAGTCTTCAAGATGAGTACATGGATACATGATAGATAGATACACAGATACATAGATAGATGATAGATAGATAAATAGATAAAAAGAGAAAGAATGGATTTGCAATGTGCTTCTGGACTGTGAAACAGAATGTACACATGGAGGAGGATTTGCAGGGTCAGAGGATACTTTGACCCAAAGCCCTTGCCTGGCCAAGCCAGAAATAAGTAACAGAGGTCTAGGGAAGACCTTGTGGCTCTTGCTCCACGTAGGTATGTTAACCTGAGTCTACAAATTCCAGGAATTCCAAAAAGCAATCAACCCTGAAGTCTGCTCTCCAGGGACCTTCAGCCTACCGACTCCCCTCTGCCCAGACATCATGCTTTCCTGTCACGTGTTTTCTGGGTGGGTAGACCCTGGGGCTGTGAGCTGATGAGGAACCCTTCCCAAGGGAATTATAACTGGAGCTCCTGGTTTGCCTGTAACTACTCTCACCTTTGTTTCTCTCAGCCCACATTCAAACACGGAGGGGGTCGGGTGTGCGGAAAGCTGGATCTCAGGGCTGGGTAGCATCCAGCAGAAGAGGAAGTGGGCTTTCACTGCTTCCTTTTGTGTGTTGAGGGCCCACATCTCTCGAAGTTTGGTGATTTGCTAGAAAGACTGAAAGACTCCATAGTAGGTTGTACTCAGGGCTAAGATTTATTACAGCAAAGAATGCAGAGAGCAAGGAGCAGGAAAAGATATGCATTCGGGGAGCCCAGAGAAGTCCAGCAGTCCCCTACCATGCCCCCTTATCCGAGCCCACTCAATATGCTTTTCCCCTGCAGAGAATCAGGGTCATGTGTGGAAGGCTCTGTCCTGGGGGAACCCCAGGGGCCAAGGTGTTTATGGGGGTTGTCAGATTGACTTATCCTGCTATCAATCACCCAAGGCAACTGAAACTCAAGACTCCCCACAATGCAACCAGGCATACATCATCAATCTTAACATTTGTGAGGGCATCCCAATTAGCTGGTAGGGCCCGCTCCATTGCTCTAGGTGTACACAACAAAATCATCAATCACCTACATCACAAACCTTCTGAATGCCACATTCCCAAGGATTGGCCGAGGATTAATCATGGCTCCAGGTTTCCCTGGAA
Source organism: Vulpes vulpes (assembly GCF_048418805.1). NCBI lineage: Eukaryota > Metazoa > Chordata > Mammalia > Carnivora > Canidae > Vulpes > Vulpes vulpes. The sequence goes on along the minus strand of NC_132782.1, from coordinate 70,000,019 downwards.
ATATGCAAGGAGCCAGCAACCAGGTCCTCTGTGCTGGCTCTTTCCCCACATTTTAACATTGTCCAAGTGGTCATCAGCTTACAGTTACAGATGCATCTATGCAGCCTCAGAAAACCGTTTACTGGCCGCAAGACACCATCTCCATGGCCCTGGTCAACGTGAAATAGGAGAATAAGGCAATATAAGCACACATGTGGCCTGGTTTTAGAATCTCTAACTTGTATGTGTCCTTGAGAAAATCATATCACATCTCCAAACCTGCTATGGTCTTCTGCATCTCATCCAAGAGAATGTGAGATCGCTATGGTAGGGGATGTACGATGTGAGTTCTTACTCTTGCTGATCATCACACTTGTTTAACATCTGTTTTTCCTGCTTCGGCTCCTCATATCTGAGAGGATCTGTAAATCTATAATCTCCACTTACGGATTGATTCAAGAAATCAGCCCCAACCCCCTGAGGCCATTGGCTGATCTTTTTTAGAGATTTATCCTGCTAAACTTATCCTACTTGGCACTTTCTACCTACACAAAAATCTCTATTTGCTTTTGGACAAATCTCTAAGCCCAGTCTGTCCCATTTTTTGTTAATATATTATCATATGGAAGACAATTCATTTACTGGCAAGGGTACGTTAGTCAGCTAAGATTTACTGGGAGTTTCCAGTAATAATAATTCCCATCCAGGAAATATTTATTGGATGCATACTCTGTGCAAGGCATCGCGTCCGAGCAGGGATACAGGAGATGCCACAAATAACAGACACTGGAGCTCTGTTCATGAAGTTTCCACCTATCTGCAAAGTGGGGTGACCAAGTGTTCACCACTGAGGGGGTCCCTGCGATGCAGTATATTCAGTGCTAAATTTGGGAAAACCATGAACAAATGAGACAGGTTGGCCACCCTATTTAGCAGATAACTGGTTATCCTATTGCTGAGGCAGATACTTCACAGTTAATTATTCACTGGAATTGTCACTGGCTCTAGCAGAGTGCTGTATACTCAGCAACACCCACTCAACCCATGCTGCTGCCTCTGCCCCCAGAGAATCCTTGGGACCGACACTGCCTTCCAGGGCCACCAGAGCCTGGGACCCCAAGGCCTGCTGCTGTTGGAGCCGAAGTCAGAGCCTCAATATGCCAAAGATGGGTGATAGTCTAGAACGACCCCTCAAGCTTTCCACTGAGGCCACGGTTGCATGGGTGCTGCTCTGACTCCCTCCAAAGTCTGGAAAGATCTCACTGGACCTTCTCTAATACCCAGTAGTGGAAACCCCCTTTCACGGTGGGTGTCTTGCTGCCCTCAGCTCTACAGACTCACAGAGAAGTTACGAAGTTAAGCACCAGGCTTAGGCATAAGGCTCTCTTCCCCAGGCGGTGTTCCTTGCCCCAGAGCTGACCACCCTGCCAGGCCCCAGAGACACGGCCCTCCCAGGGGTGTGTGTGTGCCATGCCTGCCCACTCACCCACTTCCACCCTGACCCTCCTCACGTGACTAGCCCTGGGCTTTATATTTTCTCGTATTTTGCAAATTTCCTATAAATGGACTTTTATAATCATAAGAAAATTGTTTTATTTTGTTTGTTTGTTTTCCTTTTTGGAGAGAAAGAGAGAGCAAGAGAGCAGGGTGGGGGAGGTGGGCAGAAGGACAGAGGCAGAGAGAGAATCCCAAGCAGACTTCATGCCCAGTGAGGAGCCAAACCCAACCCTAAGATTATGACCCAAGCTAAAATCAAGAATCAGACACTTGGGCAGCCCCGGTTGGCACAGCGGTTTGGCGCCGCCTGCAGCCCAGGGTGTGATCCTGGAGACGGGGGATCGAGTCCTGCGTCAGGCTCCCTGCATGGAGCCTGCTTCTCCCTCTGCCTGGGTCTCTGCCTGTGTGTGTGTGTGTGTGTGTGTGTGTGTGTGTTGCTCATGAATACATAAATAAAATCTTAAAAAAAAAAAGTCAGACGCTCAACCAACGGAGCCACGCAGGTGCCCCCTAAACAATTTTCTTTTTCTTTCTTTCTTTTTTTCTTTTTTTACAATTTTCTTTTAAATAAGCAAAAAAGAGATTCTTATTTTGCCAAAATGTGCACCAGTGTTCTATTTTTGTCCCTAGTGTGGCCACGGCCATAAAGAAGAAATAAGTTGTCTATCCAATTCATTATCTTGAATTATTTATCTCTTTTAAGACGAGCTGTTTCCTTTATTTATTTTAATTTATTTATTTATGTCATCTGAGGTTGTGTCCTAGCTGACTTTTCCTGACGTGGGCTGTGCTGAGTCGTGCAATCTGCTTACTGCACGTCTCCACAGCTGTGCTCACCCAGGCGCCCTGCTTACACCGGCTTTTCCTCGTTAATCCCCAAGTTTAGGATAGAAGACAAGGCTGCTCTGATTTCATTAGACCAGCAGATTGTTTTTGCAAATCACCTAGACGGTGTCTTAAAGGTGCTGGTTAAAATGAATGTTGTTCGACATGTTGAAATGACCCCCAAGGAAGAAAGTGTGATATGGTTCTGATTTACCAAGTTCCAGAAAAGGGAATCTGAAGGCAACAATGGCAAACACTGATGTTGACAACGTGTCCCTAAGACTTCGCTATTTCATTCATTCGATAATCATGTGAGATGTATTGTGTGTCCCACTGTCTGCCCCCTGTTGGAGATGCAGAGAAGATGACATATGGTCTTTATATTAATAAAATGAACGCTTTGGGCTGAGACCTGACAGATGGCCTATATAACCCATAAAGGGCATAGAGTGTAGATGGGGCATCTATAGATGGGCCCCAGAGATACTGGGGACAAAGCAGAAATTCTCTCCAGGGATTATCTTGGCTCCCATGTGGTGTTCACTTCCTCCTACCCCTGGTCATGCTCTGCCAGCAGCAAGGACCTGGGGTGTTCACCACCAGAAGACAACTATAACCCACTGCCCCTGCCCCCACCCCCCACCCCCTCCAAGCTCAGAAATTGAGCAAAACTCAAAACTCAACGGTTGAGTTTGTTCTGATTGGCCCAGCTGGGGTCCGGTGTCTGGCACTGACCAATCAGTGGTGTGGATGTGGGTGTTTATAAGATCAAGTGGAGAGATCTGTAGGGTGGACCCTAATCCAATATGACTGAGGTCCTTATAAGAAGGGGAGAAGAGGCATACAAATGCATGTGAAGATGAGAGACAGAGATTGGACTGTGTGTCTGCAAGCCAAGGAATGCCAGTGATGTCAGAAGCCAGGAGAAAGGCAGGGAAAAGATCCTTCCCTCGAGACTTCAGAGGAAGCACAGCCCTGCTGACACCTCAGCTCTAGCATCCAGAATGGTGAATGAATAGATTTTTTGTTGTTTTAAGCCACCCAGTTTGTGGTCATTTAGTAAAGCAGGCCTAGGACCTTAATACAATATACAACAAAACATTCCAAAAAGTTAAATATTTAAATGTTTAAAAATAAAGCATGAGAAGAATAAGGGAGAGTATATAGTTTGAGGAGAGGAAAGTCTTTCTTCTAAAGACTAAAGCCTGAAATTTTGAAAGGAAAGACTGGCCAATGGACTATGTAAAAATTACGTGTGTGTGTGTGTGTGTGTGTATGGTCACAAAAAAGACTAAAGTTAAAAGAGCCATATGTGACAAGGAGCTAATATGCACAACGCATAACGGCTTCCATAAATGAAAAAATATCAGTGGCCCAACATATACACAAACAAATTCAACTAGACAAAGTACAGAAGAATACCCAATGATAATGAAATGTGAGGAGAGTTTTGCTGCTTCCCTGATAAATAAGTGAAAATTAGGATAAAACCATATGATTTTTCCCAAATCATGCTGGCAAAGATGATAACACCTGGCGCTGACAGCAGCAGCTCCCCATGTTCCATCCAGAGGGATTTAGGGTACAAGGTTATCTCAGCCGACCCGGGTTGCTCAAACTCCAAGTGTGGCTCTTGATTCACTCCTGGGACACGACCTCTAAGAGAATCTTTCCTGCTAACAGTGATTTTGTGTGTCTGAGATTCTGGGCCATGCCAGATAGTTGATCCTCGCTGTGGGATTTATGGGGAGCACCTATTTGTGTCCGTCTGAGGCTATAGCAAATGTTGTATGAGGCTGCAGAGTTTGGGCATTTTGCCTCAGACCAAAGCACAGCCTGGAAGCCATTGGGAGCCACTTAGAAGTTATCTTCTTGTTATGGAGTGAATTGTGTCCTTTCAAAATTCATACACTGCAGTTCTAACCCACAATGTGATGGTTTGGAGATGGGGCCTGCAAGGAAGTACCTGAGATTAAATTAAGTCAAAGGGTAGACCCCTGGCCCAACAGGACTGGTGTCCTCGTAGAAAGACAAACAGACACCAGGGATGCAGATGCAGAGAAAAGGCCACGTGAGGCATGAGGACAGTAAGCAGGGGCCACTGCCCTCCAAGGGGACAGGCCTCTGGAGAGGCCAGCCCTGCTGGCACCTCGATTTTGGACTTCTGGCCTCAAGGACTGGGAGAAAATTAATTTCTATGGCTTAAGCCCCCAGGCTGTGCTATTCTGTTACCCAATCTACCTCTGAAATGGAGAGAGAGAGAGAGAGAGAGAGAGAGAGAGGCTGTTCTCAGGGATTTACTTGGCCCATTGCTCCATTCTTGGTTCTTATTCTGCTCTCTGAGGATCCTGAGGAGCTGGCTTTGCAGCTGGTGTAGTAGGTGACACCGTGGCCACTGATGTCCCAGGGCAGAGCTGGTCACACAAGAAGGCAGTTTGTCCCGGAGCAGGGTTGTAGCAGAGCACTTCCAGCTCAGGCTCTTGCTCCCGTGGAGGACAGATGAGGGGAGCGAGGGGACATCCCAGCCAGGAGGAGCATGTTACCCCAGGGAGCGGGCAGGGTGAGCCTGTCTCCTCATGACCTCAGCCCGACCTGGGCTCCTCCGGCCGCCCTGAGGAGCCTGTCCACCCCCCCCGGAGCTGAGTGTGGCGACACCACCCCCATTCTGGGCGCCCTGAGCTCTGGAGCCGGGGCCCTGCTGCAGCTGCCGTGTACCGGGGCACTGGAGCCTGCCAGTAAGTCTCCAGTCCCGCTGGGGTGGCGAGAGTATGTGGGAGCTTGGGTTCAGCGCCTCTGCTCAGAGCTCCCGTAGGAGGCCCCCTGATCTCTCCTCCCCTGACCGAGCCTTCACTTCCACCTGCCCTCATTTCCAGGGTGTTCGGTTTGCCGTGATGAGGCAGGGAGGCAGCTCCTGCAGGCCGTTTCTGAAAGCCAGACAGGAGGCAGAGAGAGTGCTCCGGCAAGGCGGCTCCGATGCCATCACTGGTTCTGACCCTGTGTGAGTGTGTACAGTACGTCAGTGTGCAGCTCATCACCTTTTCATCCACGTTTATGTCGTGCCCACTCCGAGCCGAGCACCGTGCAAGATAAACCGTTGAGTTTTGCTAATGAAGCTCAGACAAGTCATGGATTCGATTAAAAAAACAAGTGTATTAACATGAGGCATAGAGTACCTTATGCAGTTAAGATGATCAAGAAAGACTATTTGTGTTTTGTGTGTTTTTGTTTGTTTTGTTTTGTTTTGGAGAAAGACTATTTGGAACTAGCCCACGTTCAGAACAGGGCAGTCGGGCCAGCCCGGGTGGTTCAGTGGTTTAGCGCCGCCTTCAGCCCAGGGCGTGATCCTGGAGACCCAGGATCAAGTCCCACGTTGGGCTCCCTGCATGGAGCCTGCTTCTCCCTCTGCCTCTCTCTCTCTCTCTCTTTCTTCCTTTGTGTGTCTCTATGAATAAATAAATAAAATCTTAAAAAAGAAAAAACAGGGCAGTGGGGGTGTCTCTGCTGGGGAAGCCCTCCTGCCCACCGACCATGGTCATGGTCAGAACCGTTGACAAGTGCTTCCCAAGGCTCCTTCTCACTTCCCCAGGCTCGGCTTTTGTTTTCAGAGCAAGTGTGACCCCTGCCCCTGGGACAGTGTGATGCAATCCTCTCTTTGCTTTCTGTTTATAATTTCTGTGAAACGAAGACGTAATTGCATCTCTCAGTTCGGTCTAATGACTTGTCAGATGCCTCAAAGGGAGTTCAACCCTGCTGTTCCCTCGTCTGGAGGGTCTCTCTGAAGCTGCATTTAAATTGTTGGCTTTTTCTTAGAGACAGCGTTGATTCCAAGGGCACAGGAGAGGACTGGGGGTTCCTGGATCTCTACTCTTTAAAAACTGTAACATCCAATTTATGGACATGCAGGCCCATCATTACCTTTCCCCCTGGAAACCACAGCTGAGGCTTCCCCTAAGGGCCAGATGTGAGGGGCCCTTCCTCCCAGGGCTCGTGGTTCCTCTGGTGCTGAAAATTTGGGAGGACAGCCCTTGTCTCGATGGTCCTGGAGAGGGGGGTTCTCACTTCACACCCCCTGAAAGCGGCCTTGCAGCAGCTTGTTAGCCAGCCTCTCCCACGGCCTTCCAGCAGCTTGCCCATCTGCTCATATTTAAGGATTCTTTAAAGCATTCAAAACAAAAATCATGATAAAGAAATGGAATTTCGGGACGCCTCAGGGGCTCAGTGGTTGAGCGTCTGCAGCTCAGGTCATGACCCCAGGGTCCTGGGATCGAGTCCCACATCGGGATCCCCATGGGGAGTCTGCTTCTCCTTCTGCCTGTGTCTCTGCCTCTCTCTCTTTGTGTGTCTCAACGAATAAACAAAAAATCTTAAAAAAAAAAGAAAAGAAATGGAAATATGTTTAATACTGTGTGCCAAGCACTGCACAGGCATTTCCTTGTACATCAGTCCACTTGGGCACATTACTTGACCGCCCTGTGCCTCCACTTCCTCCTCCATACAGACACGCCTGATGGTCCTGGGACTTAATCAGAGGAGCCTCGTAGAGAAGGACAGGAGATGCTCAGAACGAGGTCCAGGATGGGACGTGCCTGAGAAATGTGAGTAGCTATTTTCTCCTCCTCCTCCTTGTCATCAAGGTAGCTATTTAGCCCATTTTACAGATGAGAAAATGGAGGCCAGGGGGATGAAGTAAGCCTCACCAGTCCTTCCTTGTTGGGGGGGAAGTGGTTCAGCGGTGATCCAAACCAGCCCAGCTCCTCCTCCACATCACACCATCTCTCCTGCCGGGATGCACAAAGCATTTGTGAAAACTAGAACATCATCATTACCTCCCTGGTGTCTGTTTATCATCTACTTTCAAGTTCAGTAGCTTTCCAATGGTCCTGACCGCAGCTCTTGGTAAGAAATGCCCAGAACAGATACATATATATAACCGGGAAATCAAAGTTCCCGGAAACATACTTTCTCTTACTATGTTCTATTGTTCTGTGTACCCTGCTATTTCTCTATTTGGTACTATTTTATTTCATTTTTAAGAGCTGGCTTCAACGTGGCCTCGTATGGCTGTTTGAAAACCACCAGCCAGATAAGCGAGAGCTGTGGTCCTGAGCGTCCCCTCCAGGTTGCCTGGGCCTCGGGTCCCCCAGCAGCCCCTCCTGCCCGCCTCAGGGTCTCAAGAGGCAGGGTTGCAAAGCCCCTGGCGAGAACAGGAGGCAGGTGTTGCCCGAAGCTCATGAAGTCCACCTGCAGGGCCGGCACGGGAACCTGCCGGTCTGGACCAGCCAGATTTGCTCAGGCCCTGTCCAGGAATTTACCCAGTCAGGCTCACCGTTTATTTTGTATTTTTTAAAAATATTTTATTTATTTATTCATGAGACACACAGAGAGAAAGGCAGAGACACAGGCAGAGGGAAAAGCAGGCTCCATGCGGGGAGCCCGATGTGGGACTCGATCCCAGGACCCCAGGGTCATGATTCGAGCCGAAGGCAGGTGCTCAACTGCTGAGCCACCCAGGCTCACCCTTTAAAGGGCAGATGCTGCTCTGGTGTTTGCATCTTGGTGTCCAAGGGACACGTACTACAGAGCAGGGAGACCAGGATGTCCCAGGGGAGGCCAGCCCGTGCTTAGCAGACAGACGGAAGAGCTAGGGGAGGAGGAAGCTAAAGGAATATTCCTGCAGGGATGGGCCTGTCCTGGACTGATCGGCCAGGCCAGGCTGTGTGCTTCCCTCAGCCCTGTCTTCTTGCGGCCCCCAGTGCCCTCCACTTGCCAGCCGCCTGTGCTCTTCAGCGTGGCCTGTGCCTGCAGAACGCACGTGGGCGTGACGGGCCACACTGCCGACCCCGCTGGTGCACGAGCCCATGCACGGGCCCGCGCTCCTCCCCACCGAGGCATGGCACAGACAAGCTCAGAGACCTTGGAAGCCTACGGAAGGCCCTGGGGTCCCCGAATCACTGCTGAGGTGAACACCACCTGCTCATCAGAAGCTCCTCCTCAGTTTCACAGGAATGAGGCACAAACTTGGATTATGTAAAGCCGCTAAGCCACAGAGATTATCCTCATACACAAATGTTCTCTGAATATCTAATCTATCCAAGTTCAAGGCGGTGGAGCAAGAGACTCTCAAGTGTGATACATTTAATGAGGCAAAAAAATTTACTCCGAGGATGCCTAGAGGCTCAGTGGCTGAGCAGCTGCTTTCAGCTCAGGTCATGATCTGGGGTCCCGGAATCAAATCCTGCGTGGGGCTCCCCGCATGGAGCCTGCTTCTCCTTCTGCCTGTGTCTCTGCCTCTCTCTCCTTGTCTCTCATGAATAAATAAAATCTCAAAAAAAAAAAATTACTTCGAAACAGGAGATCCTCTGTGTCCCGGGTTCAATAGCGTATCCCCAAAGTTCATCCCCAGTCAGAACCTCAGGATGGGACCTTATTTGGAAACAGGGTCTTTGCAGCTGTAACAGGTTAGGCGGCGGTCATCCTGGGCACGGGCGGGTCCTGCCTCTTAATACGACTGCATCTGTATGAAGGGAGAGGTCTGGACACGGGATCACAGACTTGCAGACGCCGGGCCACGTGCCACCAGAGGCAGCACCTGGAGCGATGCAGCCCTAAGTCAAGGATGCCGAGGACTGGTGATGGCCACCAGAGTGAGAAGAGGGGAGGGAGGGTCCCTGGGGGGACACCGCACCCCCAGCACCGCTGCAGAATACGCGTCTGCTGTTTCACGCACCCCCATCCCAAGTTTGTGCTGTTGCGTCTCGGCAGCCACAGGAAGCTCATATACTCCACAATCAGAGCCTTGTGTCATTTTAAGAAATTGCTCTATTTTTATCCCCATCCTGGGTCATATGTTCCAGGGAGAGCGCATCCGAAATCTGTGCCTCCAGCTGGAGGATGTGCGCACAGCCCCAGGGAAGACCCCACCTCCTCGCAGCCCCCCCCCCCCCCAAAAAAATCCCTGAGGCTGGACTTGCAGGGAGGCTTGCAGGGCAGGCAAGCTCTCAGCCAAGGAGACACACTGATTCTTTGGGCTTCCAGCCCAGGCCTAGCGGCACCTGAGGAGCTTGGCCCACCCTTCACAGGGGCCTGTGCCTCAGACAGTGGCTGCAGGGCCCACGGTCGCGGTTAGGCAGGTGTGACAGAAAACCTCTGGGAGAGGTGCTCGTGCTGGAGCCACAGTGTGGGAGAGGCCGGATGCAGAGAGAGGTGCGGGAGGGGGCGGCCTGGCGTAGGGATGGAGGGGAGCGGGGAGCTGCAGGGGTCAGTCCAGCCAGGAAGGAGGGCAGGGAGGCTGGGGAGGGACCGAGGAGGAGCACCAAGACGATCACACGTTCTCCTCCACTGCTCTGTGCTATGGCTGCTCCCAGAACCCCACCCAACAGGTGGGTGTCCTTCTCTCACCCTGAGGCCACCCATTTATTGAGGTCAGCTAGCTTTTCTTTATCACCCTAGTCGTGTCTTACCTTCACTACAAGTTTTCAGAAATATCACAAATCATGCATTTGATGGCCTCCTGAATCAAATTCTATTTACTTTTTAAAAATATTGTATTTGGAGAGAGAAGAGAGAGAGCATGAGGGATGGGGAGGCAGAAGCAGAAGGAAAGAATCTCAAGTGGACTCTGTGCTGAGAGCTGAGCCCAAAGTGGGGCTTGATCCCACCACCCTGAGATCATGACCTGAGATGAAATCAAGAGTGGGATGCCCAACCGACTGAGCCACCCAGGCTCCCCATTAAAAGGCAAAATATATCCTAAGCACGATAGCTAATCAGGCTACCTCAAGGAACACTAACTTGGGACACCTGGGTAGCTTAGTGGTTGAGCATCTGCCTTCAGCTCAGGGCTTGACCCTGGGGTCCTGGGATCGAGTCCTGCATCGGGCTCCCTGCAGGGAGCCTGCTTCTCCCTCTGCTTGTGTCTCTGCCTCTCTGTCTCTTATGAATAAATAAATAAAATCTTAAAAAAAAAGGAATGCACTAAACAGACATTTTTCTAAAAGTGAATAATCAGCCCATGAACTATTTGCTAGGGCTACTGTAGTAAAGTACTGTAAAGTCAGTGGCTTGAAGAACTGAAGTTGATTATCTCCTAGCTATCAAGTCTGGAAGTCCACCATCCAGGGGTCAGCAGAGTTCGTCTTCCCCGATGACTGTGAGACAGAATTTGTACCAGGTCTCTCCTCTGGCTCCGGGAGGTTTGCTGCCCATCTTTGGCTTGTAGATACTTTACCCCAATCTACATATGACACACTCCCAGTGTGTGTATCTTTGTCCAAATTTCTACTTTTTATTAGACACCAATCAGATTAGGATCTGCTCTATTCCAGTATGACCTCATATTAACTAATGACATCTCTAATGACTTTTTTTTCTTTCTTTCTTTAGAGATTTTATTTATTTGAGAGAGAGAGAGAGAGAGCGAGAGAGAGCGCATGCACAAGCAGGGGAAGAGGCAGAGGGAGAAGCTGACTCCCCGCTGAGCAGGGAGCCCAATTTGGGGCTCAGTGCCAGGACCCCAGGACTGTGACCTAAGATGAAAGCAGATGCTTAACTGACTGAGCCACCCTCAAACAGGCATCTCTCAAACAGCGGGATTCTAATCAGAAATAAAAAGGATAGACTCCAGCCTCACACAACAGACAGATCGAATGAATGTTCAATTCAGGCACCAAAGCCAAACAAAATAAAAAAATGTAGGAAGGAAAGAGAAGAAACAAGGATAACGAAGATATAAAAATAGGCCAGGAGCAAGAAGCATGTTTCACCTGCTCTCTGATTTAAAAAGCTCCATTAACCGGGAGCCTGTATGTATGGTGAGTCAAGAAACACGGGTGGAAAATCTTGGATCATTCCCATTGGAAGAACACTCAGGAATTTAGTCCAGCCCAGGGAAATAAATGTGAGGCTCCTTTGCCTTGTTCAGGATGGGCTGCTTTCAGCCTTGTGGCGAGACCATAAAATTAGAGAAAGGCATTAACTAAAGGGAATTGCTGTTTCCTCTCTTTTGAGACCCCAAAAACTGGTGCAGAATGAAGCTAGCTGTTGGGGCACCATCGGTGGCCCTGACATGAGCTGCCAGAGGCACAGGACTCTAACATCTCCCCATTGGGTGCCCTCAACCTTCCCAGGCTGGATGTGACTTTTGGAAATGGCCAGAAGATGTTCAGAATCAAGTCAGGTGAGTGATCTGGGTGACCAAAACCAGTTCCCTATTCAGAGGCAAATCCAAGATGTGGCCACCAATGTGACAGTCCTGGTTTCCCCGTGTGAGTGGTCATCTGGTTCTTTTTTTTTCTATCTATCTATCTATCTATCTATCTATCTATCTATCTATCTATCATCATCTATCTATCTAGATTCTATTTATTCATGAGAGACACACAGAGAGAGGCAGAGACACAGGCAGAGGGAGTAGTAGGCTCCCTGCAAGGAGCCCGATGCGGGACTGGATCCCACGACCCTGGGATCATGCCCTGAGCTGAAGACAGACGCTCAACCGCCGAGCCACTCAGGCGTCCCCTGTCATCTGGTTCTAAAGGCATTTCCCTACAAAAGTCCCAACGCTGTTTGAGAAGGGCAAGAACACAAGGAAAGCTTGGACTTTCTGCAGGTGCCTTTTCTCAAGGGCTAAAGAAGTTCTGTCAAAAATCAGATCCCTGAGCACCTGGGTGGCTCAGCGGTTAAGTGTCTGCCTCTGGCCCAGGGCATGATCCTAGAGTCCCAGGATCGAGTCCCGTGTTGGGCTCCCTGCATGGAGCCTGCTTCTCCCTCTGCCTGTGTCTCTGCCTCTCTCTGTGTCTCATGAATAAATAAGTAAAATATTTTTTTAAAAATCGGATGCCTACTTTCATGCTCCCCTTATTGGACTCCCACTCTCAGCTGGGTTCACTAATGGTCATCATCTGTTGTCAGACACAGGACAAGGGTGGTGCTGTGGATGCCAAGGAGGAAAAGAGTGTCAGCCCTTAGGGACTGGCCATGGAATGTGGAGAAGGCGGGCAAGAACAGGGTAGACCTGTATTCGCCTCCCATGGCCGCTATCACCAAGTACCACAGACCAGGTGGCTCAAGCAACAGAAATTGTCAAAAGTTCTGGAGGCCAGAAGTGCAAGATCAAGGATTCCCTTGCTTCTCATCCATCTTCTAGTGCTTGGCCAGCGATCCTCGGCATTCCTTGGCTTGTAGGACTTCAATCTCTGCCTCTGACATCACAGGCATTTCCCTGATGTGTCCCTGTCTTCCTGCAGGAGGCCAATCCTACTGGATTCAGGCCCACCTGACTCCAGGAGGACTTCATCTCAACTAATGAACCTGCAATGACCCAGTTTTCAAATAAGGCCACAGTCTGAGGTCCTGAGGGCTAGGGCTTCACCGTATTTTTTCGGGGGGACAAAATTCAATCCACAACACCACTTTTGTCATGCCTGGGATAGAGTTAATTAGGCCCATTCCCCACCCAACCTGTGTTTCTCAGGTACTATTTGTACCTATACCCCATTCCCTTCAAACAAATGCCTTCTTGGAGATCCAATCTGTTGTGCCCCAGAAGATCTCAAAATACAATTTTTGTGCTTTTTTATTCCCTTTGTTTCTGACAGGTGCCCACACACCAAACAGGCTCCTTACTGCAGGAGCACAAAAGATAGGGCTTTGAACAGATAAGGCTTTTAATTCCCACACTAGGTTCTTGAGATCCAGGCAGGAAGGTAGGAGGGCTTTGCAGCAGGCTTGAGTCCTAATGAAATTGAAGGGGAAGGAAATCCATGGCTCCATCCACTGAAGCCTAGGGAAAGTCCTGGTGGTGGGGAAGGATGGGGGGTCTGGGTTGCTGGGTAGGAGAAAGAGGGAAGAAGACTTGAGTGTGGACAGCCTAACACTGCCTGGCCAGAGTCTGGTGGGAGCCAGGGGAAGCTGAGCCCAGGGCACAGACCTTCCCTGTGTGGGTGGCATTCCTCAGGGTCATGGATCAGTCTCTTACTCTGCCCTTTGACCTTCAGTTATTGAGGCTGCCTGTGGCTTATCTCTGGAACATTCTCCATGTCCTGAGTCTTCACTGCCCCACTGTCAACAGTGTGAAGGTGCACCTTGGCTCTGCAGAGATGGTGGTGGGGAGGCAGAGAGGAGGGCAGGGCTCTGTGGGCACCATGGAGGCTGCATCCAGGTTCCTGGCTCCTGCAAAAAAAGACCTACACAAACTGAGTGGCTTAAAACAATAACAACAAAAATATTCTCTAATCATTCTGGAGGCCAGAAATCTGAAATGAAGGCTTTATTTCAACCAGAGGCTCTGGGGGAGAACCCCTTTCCTGCCTCCTCCAACCGGGGGCAGGGGCTGCCCACATTACTTGGCTTGTGGCTGCATCACTCTGACCTGTACCTCCCTGGTCACAAGGCCCCCTCCTCTTCTACATCAGCCTTTCTGTCTTCCTCTTATAAGGATTCACGTGATTGCATTCAGTGCCCGATGAATGAGGGCCAGGGCCTAGTAGCCAGGATAATTCAACCTCCAGCTCCTTAATTGAGCTGTATGTGCAAGAACTTTACCACCTGAAGAAGCACTTCTAGGTTCCTGAGCTCAAAGTCTGGTATCTTTGGGCATCATTAGTACCCTACAACAGTGAGGATAGGAGTGGGGCACCCATCTGCATTGCCAGGCTCCCTTTCTAACTCCCCAACAGGTGCACCCAGGGGGACCCCACTGAGGTCCTCAGGCTCTAATGCAAGGGTGAGAGCGGATCCCTCGTTTCCCTTCTGCTCTCCTCAAATCTCCATGTGTCCCCGGGCGCTCTGGTGGTCCACTCCCAGCAGAGCTGGCTCATGCACGGCGGCTCCGGCACTTCCCCTGCACCCGGCTGAGGAGGCAGGAGGGAAGCCGTGGATCTGGCCCTGCGGGCGGCTTCCCCACACGCCAGTGACGCCACACGCCAAGTGCTCGCGGCTCCAGCGGGGCGTGGGGAGCACGGCCTCAGCATCGCCTGGGAGCTCGCTGGAAAAGCCGAATCGCAGGCCCTGCCGCAGATCTCCCGGGTCAGGCTGCAGCGAGAGCAGCCCCGGCCTAACAGGCTCGCTCAGCTCAGCGGAGCTTCCCCTCGGCGGGAGGCCGTGGGCTCCGTGGCTCTCGGGGCGGGGGCGAGTGGTTTGGAAGCAACATACTCATTCAGGTTACTTATCTTACAAAAAACCTATTTTGCATTTCACCTTCTGAAACGTGGCTGGGGTTGCTATGGGGTGGGGGAGGCGGGGGGGGGGGGGCCGGTGGGGCGGGGGAGGGGCAGGTGCGCACGAGCTACGCCCTGGGACCGCCGCTTCCGGGAGCCGCAGGCTCAGCCTCCCGCGGCCGCCCGCCCCGCAGGCTCCAAACCCGGCCCACGCAGCCTCCCCGCGACGACCGCCGGCTGTTGGTCCCACCGCATTTCACCCCTTCCCAGCAGAGAAGCTCGGCTCCCGGAGTGGCTGCCGGCCACGCGCCTGCTCCCCTCCGCCACCGCCAGCGCCACCGCCACCGCAGCTCCAGGTCACGTGGCAGTCACGCGACTTGGCCCCGCCTGCGTCCTGTTCTCCCGGGACGTGATTGGGCCAGCGTCGGTCACGTGACTGAAGACGCGCCAATCAGCGTCCTTCCCCGGGGCTGTCCGTGCTGAAGCGGGGGAATCGGGTCTGGCAGGGGGTTCAGGGCCGGGCGCTGGCCTGGGTGTCCCCCGCGCCCCCCGCCCCGACCCCCCGCCGGCCTGGGTGTCCCCCGCGCCCCCGCCCCGCCCCGACCCCCCGCCGGCCTGGGTGTCCCCCGCGCCCCCGCCCCGCCCCGACTCCCCGCCGGCCTGGGTGTCCCCCGCGCCCCCCGCCCACCGCCCCCGCCCCCCGTGGAGAGCGCCCTCCGCCGCGGGGCACTCGGGGCGATCCTGGAGCGGCCTAGATGAGAGCCGCGGCGGAAGAGGGAGTCCCGGCCGCACCCAAAGCCCCCTCCGGCCCTCAGGTCGTCGGAGTCCCGTGCTGGGGGCCCCGACATTCCCTTTTCTGCCTTAGGCTAGTCTGGATCTGGTTTCTGTCCCTCGCAGGTGCGAGCGCGGACTACGGCATCCCCATCCCCGCATCCCCATCCCCGCCGGGGACGCGTCCCTCGGCCCGCCCCTCACCCCCTGTATCCAGCTCCACCGCCCACCCCACCCACCCCGGCCTAACGTCCTCCCCTGGGACCCCCAAAGGTGCTGGCGCCCGCTGGGATATTCCAGCGCGTTTCCTCCAGGGCTTCAGGGTCCGCACCCGCCGCAGCACCTTCCCCGCCTGCCCCACTGCCTTTGTGGGGACGTTTCCCTCCCGAGGCTCTGAGCATCCCGAGGGACTCGCAGCCTCGTAGCCCGGGGTCCAGTGGAGCCCACAGTCCTAGGGCATGGTCAGCACCAGGGCGGCGGGGACACCCAGACGCCACGCGTGGGTCTTAGACGCCGTGTGGGCGGGAGACCTGGTGGCTCCGGTTTGGGCGTCTGCCCTGCTGTGGTGGCGACCCCCGGGCTCCCGGGATCGAGCCCCGCGTCGGGCTCCCCGCGTGGAGCCTGCTTCGCCCCCTGCCTCTGCCTCTCCCTCTCCCTCTGCCTCTGTGTCTCGTGAATAAATAAATAAGATCTTTTTAAAAATAAATAAACTCCGTGTGGGCGAACATGTGTGTCTGTGACCGTTCACGACGGCCAGAAAGACCCCCGCTGCCTCCTCTGTCCCTCCCCCTAAGGGGGCAACCCCAGCTCCCGCTCCGTGGGCCCGAGGCCTGCAGGTGCCAGTGAAGCACTGAGGACCGTGTCCGGGGCCGCTGAACATCTCTGAGGACTCGCTTGTATCAGGTGCATCGTCTCTACCCCCCCCCCCACTTCCTCTTCCTTCTCTCACCTTCTCCCCATCCTCTTCTGTCATTCTTCCCACCTCTTCTCGGCCTTTCAGCTCAAGGGTGACTGGCTCACGGGTACCTGCTGCGTCTCTGGGGGGGTGCTTGGGGCTGGTGGGTTGGCCGCTGAGATATGCCGAGATGCTTCCTAAAATAGAAAATATATCTACCCCTGGGACTCCATTTATCCATCCTGTTGGCTTCATTCCATCCCCATCGCACCACCCCCAAGTTAGAGCCTATTTGCAGCCAGGTGACCCAGAGCGAACGTCTTTATCCTCTGGACATAATCCCAGGCTTATCCCCTGGGACTGGCGGAACGGAGACCCCTGTGGCAGACGCTGGGTGGCTGCACTGTCACAAGGAATCAGCACAGGCCCCAGGGAGCTCCCCTGGCCCCTGAGTAGGAGCCTTGAAAAGGTAAAAGGACACATTTGCTTCTGCACAGTATCTTTTTGCTCTGATTACTAAACTCTCCCCAGTCAGTTTCACCCAGGAAATTTTAACATTTGAATAGTCAGTGCTGACCGTTTACTCTCTGAGAGGCCAAGTGAGGCACTAAATTGTCCTCTAAGTGGACAGCCCTGGACCCCCAAGACAAGGCACTGGGCCGGGAGCAGGCCCTCCTGGCGGACCCCCGAGGTCAGCAGCAGGCCGCACCACTGGAGCCGTGCTTCTTCACAGCTGGATCAGTCTGCTAAATCCCACCACACTGAGTGTTTGAAGCGACGCCTAGAGTTGTCACTCGTGGGTGAAAGACCTGAGGTCAGGAGGGACACAGGCAGAGATGTGGAGTCCTTCCAGGTCATGTGCTTCTGTTGTTTCTCCTGTTTGTATCCCTGTCTGCTTCTCTTAGTAGCAACACCCCAATTTTCTTTCGGGAGGCCCCCGTCCCTGCGTCAGTCGGAGGGTGTGAGTGGGTCCCAGGTCTGGCCACTCAGAAGGCCCCACTTCCCTGCCGCTCTGATCAGTCTGGATGGGCAGGTTCCCAAAGCCAGGCCACAGGGAGGCTCCCGAGCATCCCCAAATCAGTCTGAGCCAAGAGATGGAGAAAGGGAAGGTTTTTGGTTACTTTCTCTGAATGACAGATCCAGCCACGCTGAAGCTGAGGCTCCCTGGCTGTTTCAGGCAGGGGGACCCATCACTGCTCTTTTCTGCACACCTGGTGAGGCTGGGATTCCTGACCCCGCAACAGGATCCCGACATTCCTTCCCATTCCCCGCCATGCTGGCTGGCAGTCCTGTACCAGTCTCCTGGGGCCGCCCTGGCAAATGACCAGTCCTGGAGAGGTGTCAGCAGGCCGTGCTTCCTCTGAAGGCCAGGGAGGATCCTTCCTGCCTTTCCAGCTCCCGGTGGCTCCCCAGCGTCCCATCTCTGCCCCCACTTTCCTGTGCCTTCTCCCCCTTCTCCCCTGTGTGTCTCTTTCTGTCTTCTCCTCTCTTATTAGGATGTGAATTTGAGTGGAGATCCAGGGTGCCTGGGTGGCTCAGTCAGTTGAGCATTGGCCTTCAGCTCAGGTCAAGGTCCTGGGGTCCTGGGATCGAGCCCCATGCCAGGGGAAGCCTGCTTCTCCCTCTCCTCCCTGCTCCTGTGCTTTCTCACCATCTCTGTTGCTATCTTTGTCTCTCTCAAATATATAAATAAAATCATAAATAAATATATAAATCAAGATCTATCTGATGACCTCTGTAAAGACTCTATTTACAAATAAGGTCCCAGTCACAGGTTTCAGGTGGACTTAAATTTGAAGGGGAAACTACCCAGGCTACTGCAATGCCCCATTCCTTCCTATTTTGCCCCCATCCTGCTCCCAGGACCCACAACTTTGTTCCACATCCTGGAAGGGCCCTGGCACTCACGCTGCTTTGGTTCAGGATTCAGATCCCCCCAAAAATCTGAAGATCTCTCATTCCAGGGTCTCCCATATGCCACTTAAAATTTTCCAGAATTGATCCTGGCGACCCGGGATCAGGTCCCACATTGGGCTCCCTTGCAGGGAGCCTGCTTCTCCCTCTGCTTGTGTCTCTGTCTCTCTCATGAATAAATAAATAAATAAAATCTTTAAAAAATATTCCAGAATTTATGGGAAAGAAATGTATGCAATATTGATGATATAAAAAGTCCATGAAATGACACTAGCTTCTCCCCCCCGCCCCTTTGGAGCAGGTCTTTAATATGCTAGAAAGGCCTTGATATGAGGAACTATTTATGGCAAATAACAGAAGCATTTGAAAATGTCTATCTTTCAAGAGTTTTGGTTTGGTTTGATTTGTTTTTATTCCTAATTGTGGCCAAATACCATTACATAAAATGTACCATTTTAACCACTTTTAAGTACACAGTTCATTCTGTGGCATTAGGTCCATTCACCCCGTTGTGTAACCATCCCCACTATCCACCTTCAGAAATTTCTGTCATCCCAAACCCAAATTCTATATCTGTGACACAAAAATTCCCCATGTTCCCCAAGTGGAGCCCAAAATTGCCTATTTAGAAGACAAAACGTTTTGGCAACTGAGTTTTTTTTTGGACCGAACAGTTGAAAACTCAGCTTGCCATTAGTTTACCCCAGGATGAGTAGCAGCATTTCCAGCCTCTGCCTGCTTGTCCCCTCCAGCCACACCCTCATCCCTGCACCCCCGCAGGGCGTGGCGACCCCCTTCACTGCTCAGAGTCTCTGCTTCTTTGTTCTTAAAGCCAGAGGCGGGCCTGATTGGCTTGAAACCCATGCTGCTGGCTCTAGGGAGGGTAGGGGGCTCTATTCTGAGGGCTCAGAACTGACAGTTCACTAAGTGAACTCCTTGGAGGAGGGACCAGAAGTGCGACAAATAGGATTAACTCCAAAACACATTTCCCCATCCATGGAGCAGGGGTGTCTCACAAGGTGCTTCCAGCAGGCACTACATTTTCCAGCAGCCCCATGCAAGCATGGCCCGGTGGACTAGGAACAGAGTCCTGTGGGTACTTCCTGTGCTAAAGCACGGAAGAAGTGGGGTCCCCCCTCCTACCTCCCTTCCTTCACTTGCCCTAGAGGAGCCTGAGGCCTGGAGGGGCAGGAGGACAGGAAGCTTCAGTGAAGATGGTAAATATTTGCAGAAATGTCGCCATTTCGGCGACAGCTGCTGCATGAAAGCCACCGCAGACAACATGAGAGTGGGCATGTCTGTGTGTCGATAAAACTTTATTTACAAAAGCAGGCGATGGGCTGGGTTTGGTCTCCTGGCCAGAGACAGCAGGGGTTGGTACCTCGCCCTCGACTCAGCAGCGTGCGTGCTGCTCATGCTGCTCATGCTGCTCATCTGGAGCCTCAGAGCAGCTGCGCTGCAATGGGAAACAAGTGGCTGCGGGTGTTACAGGAAGGATGAAACAGCAACCACTTATTTCTTTCCCAGATTTGGGGGCTGACCACCATGCCTGACGTGGGAGACCACGGTGTACCTGGGAGGCAGGCCCCTCACCAGCGCCCTCTGAGGGGATGGCCGGTAAGGTGTGCATGAGGCATGAACCAGGTGGGGGAGCATGGCAGGTGACACGCAGGTGACACCCCCCCTCCTCAGGCAGATGGGACTCTGACAGTGCCTGGAGGAAGCCCGTTCGGCAGAGGCCGCTGGGGAAGACTCCTCCAGGACAGAGGTGGGAGCAGAGGCCCCCAGGGTGTGTGGAGAGGCCTGCTGCATGGAGGGGTGCAGAGGGGTGTCCTGGGGGACAGAGAGGGCAGGAGGCCGGAGGGCCGGCCAGAGCCACCAGGAGCCGGGCAAAAGAGGTCTTTAAACCACCACCAGGCCACCTGCCCTGTAAGAATGGCTTGCACCCACTAGTTCACGACTCCAGAGTGAATCACAATCTTCTGGAGGGGGTTAAACCCAGGTCTCGAGCCACATCTCGAGTCTGATTCCGTAGGTCTGGGGTGAGCCCAGGAATTTGCACTTTGGATGTATTCCTAGAAGCTGATGCTATAGACCCCAGGAATCTGAGAATCCCCGGGTTTTGGAAGAGCTCACACATCCCCATCACCCTCTCTGTCCCGTCACCTGTTAGATCCCCTGCTCTGGACAAGCCGGCTCTGAAATCCTCTGAGTCTCACATGCACCTGTGTCCCTTCTTGTCTTCCTTGGCGGGGACGCAAGCACCCTGGGACAGACACCTTGTCTGTCTGGTTGAGGACGGTGTTTCCACCGCCGAGAAAGTACGCGGCATACAGCAGGTGCCCAGTGGGCGATTCCCCATGTTCCCAATGAGAAATGAGCAGAACAAAGGGGAGCACGAGCAGCTGGGGGCGGCGGTGGGCACGACCCACAGCACTGAGGTCCACACAGGTCTCTGGGGTCGCGCATTTCTGCACATCTTGTGAGGAGAGGAACACACTGCCACTTTGTTGGGATCTCTCAAGGATGTTTGTAGGGCAGACCTCCCTGGAGGAGCACAGAGGTAGTGCTTCCCTGCAGGGGACATGGTGGGTGGGGTTATCGTCCAGTAAAATGAAGCTACTCTCACCCCTGGGGGTGGGCAGAGGCTGGGTGCAAACTGCCGATTATAAAGCACGCATGTTCCCTGAGCTCAGGGCTCGCCAGTGGCGCAAATCCATTGCCTGGCAGCGTCCAAGGGGAGCCAGTGCAAACGCTAAGCTTGTAGTAGCCACGTCTTATGTTTTCAGGATCCTGACGTTTTGGTGTCTGGGCCCTTGCTGAACCTGGGGTGGCCACCCTTCCCTGGGACAGCCAATCCCTAAATGTAGTTAGTGACTCTTCAGGAGGGCACTTTTGAAAGATAAACCAACCAATCCGGAGCCTGCACCCTGACCACCTCTTTTATGGGGCTGTCACTCCAGGCCACCATCCCCCTGTCTGTGTCACCCCAGGGCCGGGTACCAGATGACTAGGGACAGCCCTTATGGCCAGAGCCCATGGAAGTTGCTCAAAGTAGCCAGTCCTAAGCCTGCTTCCCTGCCTTGCTTGCTCCTCCCCATAGAAACCACAGCCAAGGCTCTTGTCACAGTTACTCCTGGTGCCCTCTTGCGAGAGAGACACCTGGTGCTTCCCCAGGTGGCCCCATGGGGGCATGCCCCCTCCTCTGGAGAAATGTGTGTAGCAACCTCTATTTCCCATCTGTTGGTCTTACTATCCCTCAAGTTTTCTACTAATACACAATATTTGAAAGCAAAACTTGCACTGCTTGTTCTGCTGTAAAAAGCCCCCGTCCCTGCCCCGGGAGCCACGTGTCACCTGGCAGCGTCCATGACACCCAAGGACAGGCTACCGCATGGGAGCAGGCCAAATCTCAGAGCGCTCACAGTCTGACAAGACCCAGGCCCCAGGTTGCAGTGGGTTTCATGGGAGCTGTGGGGTTCAAAGAAAGTAATGGAATATCTGGAAGCAAAGAAGACACCCCCCCCCCCACGCCCCCAGTCAAATTGGGCGTGGGAGAAAGCAGATCCTCCTGAGAGAGCTGAATGCTGGGGAGCCCACCTTCTGGCTTTTCCAAAAGGGGGAGGGAGTGTGAGGTCAGGATGGAACCCCAGGCCTGTGGAGTCTAGAGCAAGTCCCCCGGGGCTCTAATGCCCCCCCCGGGACCCCCATCCCCCAGGGAGCTGGTGCAAAGGTGGACAGATTCAGGGTCTGCAGGCTCCCAGGGGATGCCCACGCTGCTGGCCCTGGGCCGTGCTGGGAGCAGGGGCCTGGGGGTGCTCTCAGTGCAAGGCTTGCACTTACCCATGCGTCTGGATGATGCAACAGATGCTCCCTTAGGCCTGGCCTATGCCACCCTGGCTCTTATCAAGCCCCATTGCCCCGTCCACCTTAACACACATGGTCCACATCCCAAAGTCTGCATTAATTCAGCAGCCCAAATGAGGTGCTGGTGGCTATGACTGCCAGGCATCTTAGGAAATTTCTGGAAAAGAAGCTGGTGTTCTCAGAATGGCCCTGATCTGTGTTGGGGTGCCTGGGTGGCTCAGGTCATGATGCCAGGGTCCTGGGGTCCAGCCCCTCATCGGGGTCCCTGCTCAGGGCGAGTCTGCTTCTCCTTCTCCACCTGCTCATGCTCTCTCTAATAAATAAGTAAATACATATAATATATTAAATACAAAGGAGGTGGGCGGCCCCAGTGGCGCAGCGGTTTAGTGCCGCCTGCAGCCCAGGTTGTGATCCTGGAGACCCGGGATCAAGTCCCACATCAGGCTCCCTGCATGGAGCCTGCTTCTCCCTCTGCCTGTGTCTCTGCCTCTGTGTGTGTGTGTGTGTGTGTGTGTGTGTGTGTGTAGCTCATGAATAAATAAATAAAATCTTAAAAAAAAAAAACAAAGGGGGTGCAGGCAGACTGGGGCGATGTCACCACGAACCAAGGACGCCAAGGATCACTGGGGGCCACCAGACACTGGAAGACACGAAGGAAGAGCCTTCCCTGGAGCCCTGGCAGGGAGCCAGCCCTGAAGACGCCCTGGTTTGCGCTGCCTGCCTCCAGAGCTGGGACACTACACTTCTGTTGTGGGGAGCACACCCCTCTGCCCCCGCAGCACGTGGCACTTTGAAGCCAACACAGAGGGGACCCAGGCCCCCGGGCCAGTGAGGGCCGCAGTGGGAGCTCCCAGGGGCCGCGGAACACTCAGCGGCAAAAAGCGGGCACCTGGAGAAGGCTGGGGTCCCTCTGCTGCCATGTGACCCAGGGCAGGAAGCACAGGCTGCGGGACCCTCCGTGTTCCCTGCTGGCCCCGGGGCGGGCAGCCCGGCTCCTCACCCATCTGCTCGCACCCGTGGTAGGAGCAGCGCCCTCTCATCAAACCGATGGCAGGTCGGGGTGAGCACAGGCTGTGGGGTGTGTCCTCTGAGTACTCGCTGACTGGACGGGAAATTGCAGGGACAATGAGGCCCCGGGGTCCTTGCCTCCCAACCTTCTGCCCCGTACGCCCTCCCTTCATTTCCCCATTTTGCGACGCTCCTGCAAGCGCCTTGAATGCCAACCCCAATCCTTCCTGCCCGTCCACCAACAGGTCTCAGCACCGATCCTCATCGGCAGTGTGACCCTGTCCCACCTTGTCATAGGGATGCTTCGCCTTCTTCCACCCAGTGGAATGACAGTAGGAGCACCTTCCTCCCCGGGGAAGGCAGCGGGTCTTCAGGGAATAGGGCCCGGGAGGCTCTTCCAAGAGCACCCGGTACCTTCAGGCTCTGGACGTGATTCCCAGTCTTAAGGGCATCAAGGTTAATGGCAAAAACCAGGGGCCAGCAAACAGCCTGCGAGCCAAGAGTGGGTTTTATGTTGAATAAAAAAATAAAAGAACAGAAAGATTTTGTGACACGTGAAAATGATCTGAAATTCAAAGTCCCGTGTCCATAAATAAAGTCTAATGGGAAGCCAGCCACACTTGCTCGCTTCCACGTGGTCTGTGGCTGCTTTGGCCCTTCAGCCGCAGCGGAGAACCGGGGCAGACCCCACGACCCGTGGAGCCCGAAATGTGTGCTAGCCGATGCTTTACCAGAAAGGTTGGTGGCACAGACTCTGGAGCCGAATGGTCTAGATTCAAATCCTAGATCTACTGCTTACCAGCTGCATGAATGGGGGCAAATTCTCTCTCTCTCTCTCTCTCTCTCTGCCTGCATTTCCATATCTCTCAAATGGACATAATAGCCCTGATGTCAAAGTATCTTTGTGAGGATTAGAGGAATTATCACTTTTAAGGTCTTACAACAGCGCCCAGCACACCTAAGTACTGAGGATGGGTGACATTCTTTTCAGTCTCCCCAGATCCTATAAACACCAGCGTCCTACATACAGCAGAGTCAAGTGTCTAAGAATTCTTCAGCCCCCCTTCTACTTGACACACAAGAGTTCTTTAAACAATCATTTCCTTCACTTTTCATCATTGCTCCCTATCCAAACAGATCCAGGAAGTCTTAGCTCAGACTTCTCAAATCCCAGATGGGTTCTAATTTGTTATGTCAGAGGAAAAAAGTCTGTCTTCCCCAGCAGGTGCACAGGGAGGCTTTGTTAGTCACAGACGCCACCTCCTTACTCTTCAGCATTAAAAGACGTTTTTGCAAACTCTACGAATCTTGACTGTAAAGCAAAAGCAGAATGACGAAGAATGGATTTCCCACAAGGACAAGGAGGTTTTCGTTCCTTGACTGTGGGTGGTTGGGGTGACGCATGGAGGAGTCTGGGAGAGCTGGCATGTGGACGGTGGACATCGATAGTGTCCCCCACCTCCTCCTACTTGTTCCACATGATTGAGTTGCGGTTGGGTTCCTGAACACTCTGCTGGAGATTCCACTGGTCAACCTCTTGCATGCTTGGGCATGGTCCCGTGACTAGATGCACACCCACTGGAATGGAGGTGACAGGCACCACTGGTGCTTCTGGCTCTTAAGGTATCAAGCCTGTCTCCACCACGCTGTCCACCTTCCCGTGAACCACACAGATAACAGCGACACCCTGAGTGATGGCCAGACAAAAAAATGGACAGAACCTGGGTCCCTGAGTGACTGTGTGGAGCTAAGCATCCTTGGACCCTTTGTGAGAGAGTGAACATCCGTGTTGAGTCACTGTCACAGGAGTTTAGCTTTTACCCTCACACAAAGGCCCTGCAGTCCACCACCTATGGGTGACAGGTGAAGATGCTCATGGATTGGGCAATCCCCACCCCCACCCACATCCCATACTTAGCTGCAGAACAAGATCTAGAACCATTCTCTTACTTCAGAGCCTTGTGCTCTGCCACTTAGCATGGACATGTTTATTTTTTGAAGACGGGGCTGTGTCACCTCAGGTCTCTGAAATAACCCACCTGATACTTAGCACAGGGAGCCACCTGCTGCTGGAGAACAGTCTGGGTCCAATAAGGAGAGGGAACCACGTAATACTTCAAAAAGGGGAAAGTGTCAGATAAGGATCAGTAACTGTAACAGGATGGGGGTATGAGGAATTGGCTGGTAAGAAGTAGAGAACACTAAAGAGGAAATGAATACCAGTTCTAATAAGGAGCAGCCATGCCCTAAGGACTGGGATGGTGCACTTGGGGAAGAGGCTCCCAGGGCTGAGATCCAAATGTCCATGGAAAGGTCCTGGCCATGGCTGATGGGATGGCAGAGAAGTGCCCATGGCGCCATGGTAGCAGAACTTGCCAGAAATCTGCCCTCTAGGGTGTCGGGGCTTAGGGAGGAAGCTGCTGGCATAAAAATGAGAGTGGGCTTGCGATTGTCACAGATTTCTAGAACACATTTATGTAGGCACAATGATCAACTTTTGCTCATCTTTTTTCTATTTTCCTTAAAGACTTTCAACCTTTTTTTTTTGAGAGAGAGAGAGAGAGAGAGAGAGAGAGTGTGTGTGTGTGTGTGTGTGTGTGTGTGAGCAGGAGGAGGGGCTGAGGGAGAGGAGAGGGAGAGAGAGAATCTCAAGCCAACTCTTTGATGAGCATGGAGCCTGATATGGGGCTCAATCCCATGACCCTGAGATCTCAACCTGAGCTGAAATCAAGAGTCAAACACTATCAATTAAGCTCCCCAAACTTTTTTTTAAACAAATGTGCAATTCATTTTAAAATACCACTTAAATATAGGCACCCAGTTTTATTATTGGGTCATTAAAACCCCCCCACAAAATCAAGGCTCAGGCTCAGATACATATATTCATTTACAATTTGGAAGAAACTGGTCAGGAACTGTAATTGTTTTCTATTGCTGCAGAACACATCGCCACAAACCTCAGCGCCTAAAGTGGCCAACATTTGTTATGTCTAGTTTGTGTGGCCCCTTTGCACACAGCTGGCAAGAAGGCAGGTAATGGGGTGTATGAGTCTCCTCGGGCTGCTGTACAAATTACCACACACTGGGGGACTGACAACAATGCCAGTTTACTCTGTCGCCCTGCTGAGGCCAGAGATCCTAAATGGAGTGTTGGCTGGGCTGCACTCCGTCCGAAGGCTCTAGTGGTTTATCTTCCCATAGATTGCCTCCGATTCACTTCTCCACACCTCCTACCTTGCAGAAAGTGGTTGCTTTTCTATTTGTAGAGTTGCAGCTATTCTCTTCTTAGATTTCTGGTTGAGTTTGCAGGGTTCAGAATGATTTAGTAGCTATCTAGCTGTGCTCCTGGGACCAGACCAAACTATGGTCTCCTACTCCTCCGCCGTCTTGGACTCCCTTTGTGCCTTCTGAAGGCTCTAGTGGAAGACCCTTCCTTGCTTCTTCCACCTCTCATGATTCCAGGTGTTTCTTGGCTTATGGCTGCCTTATTTCAAGCTCTGCTTCTGTCCTCACATCCCCTTCTCCCCTGTGGTTGTGTCTCCTCCATCTTTCTCTTTTAGAGACAACAGTATTTGGATTTAGGGTCCACCCTAAACCTAGGGTGATCCCATGTCAAGATTTCCAACTTAATTACATCTGCAAAGGCCCTTTCTTTAATCAAGCCACATTTGTAGGTTCCATGATCAAGGCTTAGACATATCTTTCTGGCGCCACTATTCAATTGATTTCTATAGATTTAGAAATCTGGTTACATCTATTGCAAAAACCAGATATTTCCCTTCATTTTGCTTGAGCATGTTAGGGCCTTGAGCATGAAGGGAGGGGGCTAAGCTGAGGTGGTACTCCCATCAGAGAGGAGAGGGCGAGGACCCTAACCCCTCAGGCCACCACCTGCCTGGTGTACACAGGCCTTGCATAATCCCCTCTCCTTGAGGACCTGATGTGTATTTGCTTGATGTAGATGAAACTGCCATTTGGAGATGAAGAATGAAGTCTCTCGGCAACTTCTGTGTTTCAATGGAACGTAAGTGTTGTGGAATTGCTAGCTGCTATCATCACAGACAGCTCTGGGGACCTACATCCCTATGGCTCCTCAACCAGAGGAGGGGAAAGGGCTGCTTCCTTCCAGCTCCAGCATGAAAAGCTCAGAAACAGCTATTCTTGTTAACGATTGGTGATTGGATGGATTGAATATACAATAAGTGCACGAGGGAGAAATCAAACAGTAGATCAGGTCACACAACAGAAAATAGGCTATTTCTCCTTCTCAGAAGTTTCTACCGGTTTCGATTATGTGCTCATCATTCCAGAAATCCTTTTTGTGTCTATCAGCGTGCATATGGAAATACAGAGATATAGATAGGAGTGCCCTTCACCCATTTTTCATGCAAATGATGAGTGCCAGGTGTTTCCGTCTTCATCCTGAGCATTACTCCTCCTCACGCCAGTGGAGACATCTGACCTCATGTCATGAGGCTTCCTTTCCTCTGGTTTCTGGTTCTTCTTGGCTAACACGAGGCCCTGGCAGAGGATCAGAGTGGAGGGGGTGTAAATGAGATAGGAGTGTTGGTTCCCTGGCTGCCTCTCTGGGAGGCCCCTGGGTGTTGGTTGCTCCCCTACCAGCTCCACAGCTCCTGCCTGGGGTCCTCTCTCCAGCTCACAGCCTCTCTAAACCCTGTGACAGCTTCCCCCTACCCTTGCAGGCCTTCAGCTATAAAGTCCCTCCTGTAGCTGCCCCAGGGCCCTGCGCCCACCCTTATGGGTTCTCGTCCCCCTTCCCCATGCATTGGTAAGTCTTCTGTGAAATCATGTCCCTAACAGGAGGCCCACTCCACACTTGGGTCCTCATCTGGAAAATGTGGGTAATGTTAGCACCTGCCTCCTGCAGTTGGTGTGAGAATTCAATGAGCTATAAAACCCATAGGACAGCCCCAGACCTTACCAGGTGCTGGAAAAGGCACTTTTCATCTCAACCAGGTGTTATCCCAACCCAGGTGTCCCTGAGGCCCCACTGGACAGCGTTTGCTGGGGTACTCACAACATGAAGTTCACTCTACTTCATGTTGGATCCAAGCATGACACTGGGGTTTGGATGGTGACTAAGTAGCCCCTGTGCCCAGAAGGGAGCCATTCTCTATCCCAGGTCTATGTCGGCTCCATGTGAGCAGAGGAAAGTTTGAGACCTGCTCCACTCGGGTGGGTTACACACCAGCCATCCACGCGGCTCCTGGGAAGGACTCAACCAGGAAAGATGGAGCCTTAATGTATCAACGTCCATCTGGTTTCCTTTCCCTGTGGCTCTTGTGATCTCATGGAGAGCTAGCACCAGGGAAATGGAGCAGATACAAGACATGTTGATGTGGAGGGAGTCAGGGGGTCAGAAGTGTGAGGTTAGGTCAGTGTGCTTCAGCCGTGGGGAAGGTGGACCAGGGTACCCTTGGCTTCTTAGTTTGGTTCAATCTCCTAGAAAAGGGTGTTAATTACACTTCTGTACCCACCTCAAGTGATTCCAGAGAGAAGGTGCTTTGGTAACCAAGGAGAAC
This sequence comes from Vulpes vulpes, assembly GCF_048418805.1. NCBI lineage: Eukaryota > Metazoa > Chordata > Mammalia > Carnivora > Canidae > Vulpes > Vulpes vulpes. The sequence goes on along the minus strand of NC_132782.1, from coordinate 69,971,565 downwards.
TAATTCTGCATAAGAGAATTTTCCCTGGGGAGTGTCTGACCACTTTCATTCTTTATACACCAAGATAAAGAGCTTCAAGCCTACAAGTGTTTCAAAGACCTTTGGTTTAAGGTCTAAGGTTTAAGACTTGAAAAAAATTATAGGACTCAAATTTTGGAAATAACAATATGAAACTCAATAAATGATTACTTTAGATATTCCTTCTTCATTAATTGTGAAACTGAGTATACATACTAATCTCCCTACATTTGAAAACCATTTGTAAAGCTAGATTTTCTCATGTTACAAGAATTCATAAGTAGGCCCGTGATTGCCAGGAAATAATAGCTAATTGTAAGTTAAACGAGCAACTTGCAGCTAAATCATTTTCAGAACAAATTCATGGCCCTGCCCAAATGCCTCAGAACTCATCATGCCAGGTGATTGCAGATTCCAGAATTGTCTCTATCTCCGCCTTTTCTCTCTCTTGCACATCATGAGCACCAAACAGCAAAAACTGCTTTCTTTAAAGATGAAAAAATACAGAGAGTTAGGTTGAAGACCAAATCATTCTGGTTGCAGCTGCAGGGACATGGCTCCTAAGTCATAAGGTCAAATCACCATCAGCCCGTGTGTATCTTGTGGCCTTTCCCATCCTGCTTCCCACCTGCCCTGACCCCGCCCCAGTCCCCTGCAATGAAGGGAAAGCAGCTATTGCAAACCCACACCTCACAAATGCCAGGGATTTTTTTCCTTCTCAAAGGCTCACTCTCCATCATTGTAAAGTCTGTTTTTTAAGTGACTCTAATTGGAATAATCTCTTTTGGCTCCCTTGGTGTTGAATCCAGATGAGACCATCTGGATGGTTCCAAACCTCTAAGGATCCTCTCAGGGACCCCACCCATCTCCCTGCCTTGGAGGAGTGTTCTTTGCAGGTCTCCCTCCCTCTAGAGCTCTTTTGTTCAAACATTCCAGTCACTTGAATGGTTTATTTTACCCAACATGTTAATTAATGATACTTGCAACAAGCTTGTGGTTATTAATTAAGCCATGTGAGTGAGCCCCCCAAAGACAGTTAGCAGCCTGATTGAAAGCCAAACTTCCTATGGCTGTTTCTAAAAAGAAATAACTACAGGGTATGAAGAAGAAAGGCGATTCAGCTGCGGGACAGGAAGAGCCCAAATCGGCAAGGGAACAGGAAAAGTGTTCTCTTTAATGAGATGAGGCCCTCTGGCCGAGTATTAGGAATCTAGCTGTTGAGGAGCAGACGATCCAGTTTTGGCACGCAGCATGGTAGCTTAATTAGGCACTAGAATAAGTGTTGGAGGCTCTCCGGGAAAGATGATACAGAAAAGTGCCTCCCCTCCCTTACACGCTTTGTTAGTTATAAAATTAGTTTATTTTCCACCTTCTGTCTGGGCACTTGGGAGCCCGCTGGTGGTAGTCGACTTGGAGGGAGAGCTTCTGGGGCTGAGAGTGACGCAGAGGAAGACCCCATTGCATGTTGTGGGAGGGACAGGAACACAGCCTCAAGATCTTGCGCTGGGGTCACATCTAACCCGCTATGTCCAGAGTCCCTGCTGGGACGGCTGGTGGGCCAGCATTTTAGGGGACGGGATTGGGGTGGACGACCACTTCCAACTCTACTGACCCAGAGGCCACTCTAAAGAATATTCTGGAAACCCAGCTTGAATTTGGCTGTTCAGATGTGCATTTACCCCCCTCCACCAGAAACAGAACTTGCATTTTGGTCATCCCCTGAGATAATATGTAGGCTCAGGTGGCATCAACTAGACAAAGGCAAGTTCATGTTTCTGTGCCCAGTTCTCTTTGTTTGAACTTTAGGTCCCTCGTGGGGCATCACATCAGACCAAGGTAACTCTGAGGAGCTGGACATTTGTTGGAGGGAATGCTATTTCCAGTTCTATGACAAGATCATTCTCAAGACCCACTTTTGTGGGGTACCTGGGTGGCTGTCGTTAAGCATCTGACTCTTGGTTTCAGCTCAGATCATGATCTCAAGGTCGTGGGATCCAACCCTCTGTCCAGCTCTGTGCTGAGCAGAGTCTGCTTCTGATTCTCTCTCCCTCTCCCTCTTCCCCTCCTCCACTCGCACATGCACGTGCTCTAATAAAATCTTTTTAAAAAAAAAAAAAAAGACCTACTTTTGCGATGAAGGACAAACAGTTCACCAACTGTTCACCGACAGAGGCTGGTGTGCTCACGGCCATGTTGTAGCAGGTGTAACACCCAGATGCACACACCGCCTCCCCCACTGGCAACATGCAGCGGCAGAGGGGCCGTCATGATGGCTGAAGGACCCCGTAGCCTACCTGAGCGCTCACTCCTGGTGCTGGATGTTCTGGGGGTTTGGACAAATGCCTAACTATGTATCCATCGTTATGGTTCACACAGAGTATGTCCACTGCCCTAAACACTCTGTGCTCTATTCATAGCCAAAACCCATCCCTGGCAGCCATCTTTTACTGTCTCCATAGTTTGCCTTTTCCAGAATCACAGAGTAAGTAGCTTCTCAGACTGGCTTCTCTCACCTGCTAATACGCATTTAGACTTCCTCTGTGTCTTCTTCTGGCTTGACAGCTATTTCTTTTAGAGCTGAATAATATGCCAGGGTCTGGATGCCCCAGAATTTATCCACTCACCTACTTCATTCCCTTAACACCTTATTTTTTGATAGAGTGAACAAGTATCATAAATTACGTTTTTGAGTTCAGACGTCCACATTAGCAGGTTTATTTATGATCATATTCACCTATTCTCAGTCTCATAAAACTCTGTCCAAATTTCCCTTCATGACCTAAGCCAGCGTGACAGGTCAGCAACTTGAAGTTCTGGTAAATGTCAGTGGCCTCCAGTGATGATAGGACACTGGGGCTCTATGTCCCTTCCCTATAACCTCCTGACAAGACCATTAAAATGAAAGTTTCACTCCAAATTCTACCAAATGGACACTTGTTAGAAGCAGGCCCCAAAGTCATCAGGTCCCCACTCTGTCCTTGGTCCTCTAGATAGATATGTTGTGTGATCAGCTCTCTCCAGGGCTCACGCAGTGACATCGGTGGCTGACCTTCCAGCTGGGCCTGAGAGAGGGTCCTCTGGGAAAGAACTAGGATGAGGCAGTTCCTGGCTCTCAGGTAGTGATTACACAGGACGGGGCTCTCTCCTCTCTGAAGCAAATTCTTTCTCATAGCTTTGGGTTTTCACAAGTGTTGGAACACAGATAACTTTTATTAGTATGGTGGCCAATCTACAGAGAACCAACAAGCCAAACCATTGCTAAGTTCTCAGAAAAATTACCTAAATTACCCAATTACCTCTTGCCATTTCATTTTGAAGACTTTATATAAAGAAACCAAATAAAGGATCTGGGATGCTTATTTCTGTTCCATGGACCAAGTACTGGCCTAAATTGTCTATTTCAGAGGTGGCTGTGTCAGTTAAGTGTCCAACTCTTGACTTTGGCTCAGGTCATGATCCCAGGGCCCTGGGATCGAGCCCTGAGTTGGGCTCCATGCTCAGCAAGGAGTCTACTTGAGATTCTCTGTCTCCCCCTGCTCCTCCCCCTGCTGCTCTCTCTCTCAAATAAATAACATCTTAAATAAATAAACAGGTAAATAGACTACTCTGTTTCCTGGGCCATCATGCTCTTCCAGCTAGCAGGAGTGCCCCAGGCCCACCTCTCCCAGAACAGATCCAGCTTCAGCAGATGACACTCTTCCTAGGGTGCCTTAGGTGTGGTTGTCGGCAAGCAAACATCAGCATTCCAGCTGGTCAGGAGGTTCCAAAGAGGAAAAAGAGCAGCTGGTCTTAAACGGCCCATCAGCCCTCCCCCAGGCTGTAGCAACTGAAGAGATTGTTTTCCTGCCATGAATCCTCTACATGGTAGACAGCAATCAGGAGGTAGATCCCCAGCACACCTGACCACATGGACTTCCACTATGAGAAAAACTCACATCGCACCCGTATGTGGTTAAAGACAAGCTGTATTTGGTGTCAAGCTTTTAAAAAGCACTATTTGACATTAAAAAGTATTCTCCTCTGTATTAATGGCCTCTGTCTTCTGAATTTTCTTCTCGAGGTTTCCTAAACTTTCCTTGTCAGAACGAAGAAATCTGAAAGTCCTATCATGCCATTCTTTCTAGATTCTCTAGATTGAAACAGATAAAGGCACTTATTAGTCATTTCTCAGAGCACACAATACAATTTTTAGGAAATGCAATATAATTTAAAAGCTTTACCTAGAAAAATTGATGATTTCTGGTCTCTAATCAGTAATTCTTACCTCCAAAATTAAAGCATTCCGTTTTCTTTTACAAAAATGGGCATTTATTTCGAGGTAAAAAGATCAGTGCCATATCTTCCTGACTGACCACTCAAATTTTAGTCACTACTGAAGCAAAAGTATCCTTCTATTGGAAACGTTGGTCCAGGGAAACCAAAGGACTGTCTTGAATCTATGAAACTTTGGCATTGCCAACAGCGTATCTCTGGATTCTTCTTTTTTATCTATAGATTCTTCTTTTGTTTAAGAGATGGGGAACAATCGTACATTTGTCCTGCCAACATCCATGGGTATAAAAATACTGAACTCGAACAATGTTCACTCTCTATGTCAGTGGGGGGATGAGAACTGTCTCGAGGGCTCATATTTGGAACAGGAATTAGTGGTTCTAAACCGTAGTTTACCATAAACAGCAAGTGCCTCTCACAGCCCCGGGGGAATCATGAGGCCGAAGTGTCCCAAAGACCAGACTGCTGGAGGATGATGCCCGGCCCCGGGCCCTGATTGTCCTGGGCAGGAGGACACCTCTGCAAGTGCGCTTGCTGTCCTCGTCGCACTGACGGGAAACAGAGGGCCACGGGAGTGTATTTCCCGGTTACGGAAGGGCCATTCACCAAGCGATGGAAGAAACACGAACACCGAGTGGGATTTTCTTTGCACTTGCCTTGTGAACTCATTCTTCACTTCAGGCTGCCACTAACGGCTGCAGAACAAATCTGGCCATGAACGCAGGATGCCAGATCCTCCTGGAAACAGGAAGGGGCCACTCCAACCTTCCAGGGGCTTCCCACGCCTCCCGGGCTAGGTCCCTGCAAAGCCACCCCTGCGTCAGCCCCCCAGGGCTTCTCCTCGGCCTGGGACCCTGCTTGGGCTGCCCAGCCTGGCCTGTCACCCACGGGCAGACCCTTGGCTCATCGGTGCCTGCGTGACCAAGACGACAGTGCAGGGCAATGTCCAGCACCCTTCAGTTGGGACGCATGGGTGTGAAACACTCTTGGATAAGCAATGAGTGAACGTGTGCATGAAAGCATGAGTGAATCCCGGCATGAATAATTACCAAATAGGCAGGAATCGCTCCCACTGGGGAGAGAGGCCTCTTGGCACGTTCACAAAGATGGGTGGGGAGAGGGTGGGAGAGGAAAGGGAGCCGCTGCTCCCAAACGGGGTTACGTGGGGGCATCGGAACTTTTCCCAGGAGCCCTGAGGGGGCTGTCCCTGGCTAGGGCCACAGCAGCAGGTTATGCACAGGCCTCTCAGCCGGCCCTTCTCTTTTCTCCTCAGCCACTCCTCCAGGGGCTGAGCCACCTCTGCTCAGTCCCGGGCTGCAGGCTGAGCTGGGGAGCCAGAGCCCCCTCTGAAGTCACCATCATCAAGGTCACAAGGTAAGGGACAGCTCCACGGTGGCCACAGTGCCCATCCGACCCTTGCCGCCCCCTCGGCCTTCCCAGGCCCCCTCTCTGCCAAGGTCCTCCTCCTCTTCCTGCTCCCTCCTCCCCCGCTCCAAGCCCGGAGCTCCAGCTTCCGTTGCCAGTGCTCCCCTCATCCTGCCACATGGTCGGCCACCCCCGGGGATTCCAGCCCGGACCCGGACTCGCTGGACACCCCCACCATGCCAGGCCACTCCACAGGCCCACCAGCTCACAAGGCCTGTCCCCCACCCTCTGGCCCGGGATGACAGCAGCTCCCACTTGGAGCCCACGCCCCAAGCCCAGCTAGCACCCCAACCTGGGCAGCCCTTCCTGGCTGGCTCTTGTTGGCACCTCTGCAGAAGCCTCCTTTGTCTGGGTGCTTCCAGGGGTCTTCCCACCAGAACCCACCACCCACTCCCATTGCTGGACAACCGCACTCCCTGGAGGCAGGTCCCTGAGCCTCTCCACCTCCACCACCTGCAGGGGGCAGGCAGCCCCAGGGTCTCGTCCCCCAACAAGGTCCCTGAGGATGGGAGAGCTCGCTGTAAGGGGACTTCCCAGAGGGACACCGAGGGTGGGGAAGCTGCCTTATGGGGAGCACGCTCTAGGAGAGGCCTCTCTGAGTAGGGCTGTGGGGCAGCCACGCAAAGGGGCTGGGATGCTCCAAAAGAACAAGCACTGGGGCCCCAAGTGTGTTTGGGGGGCAGGGGGCATGGCCTGAGTGAAAGGCACAGAGACCCGCGTGGCTGGCGCGCAGTGAGCAGAGGATGCGTGAGTGCTACCTGGAGGAGTGACACCAGGTGGCGGGGCCCAGACTCTGTCCGGCCCAGAGGCCATGAGGGCCAGGGTGGGAAGCTTCTGGGAGGTGACTCGACAGGTGGCTGTAGAGGCTGGAGCCAGAGGCAGCAGGCATGGGGACACAGGGATGGATAGAGGGATGCGGGGGCGGGGGAGCAGGAGTCATCCAGGGTCATCCACACCTCTGTGCCGACCTCTCTGTCCTGAGCTCATGGGGGATGGCAACGCAGTTTACAGAAGGGGGAAACTGAGGATGGAAACGTCTGGGAAGGAAGGTGGATTTCTGTGGGGACACTTCCAGCCTGGCGTGTGGGCCAGACGTCCCAGTGGAAAGCAGGCGGTTTGACCTCTAAGTCTGGAGCTGGGAAGCAAGGCCAGCTGGGTGACAGGACCAGGGAGCCTGCCAAGGGCTGAGACTCCCAGAGGGGTGGAGGGAGGGAGGGAGACAGGGGTGCACCGGGCTGGGGTGGGGCGGAATGTCTCGGAAAGCCCGGGAAAGCCCGCATGGCTCTGGGATGCTGCGAGATGGGCGGGATCCCAGGGAGAACAGAAGGGGGCACGTTGGATACACATTCAGAGAACAAAGGCTAGGAGTCCCAGCCTCCACCTGTAGGGTCATTGAGAGGCGCCTTCGCCTTCTTCTCTGTCACCTCTAACTTGCTGCAACGTCAAACCAGCTGATATACTGGACTTAAGAGTCGAGAGAAATTCTGGGTAAACTTTTTGTAGAGACAGGATACATTTCTCTGACATCTGAAGAGAACCGGACTTTAGTCCACCACTGGCCTGAATCACTCTTGAAGAAAAGTTGCCTCCTGTGGCCTAGCTGCCTTCAGCACCTCCTAGGGACACCTCAGGGACACCAGGGACACACCAGGGATACCTCAGGAAAACCAGGGACACCAGGGACACACCAGGGATACCTCAGGGAAACCAGAGACACCTCAGGGACACATCAGGGACACCCCAGGGACATCCCCGGGACACATCAGGGACACACCAGGGATACCTCAGGGACAACCAGGGACACCTCAGGGACACTTTAGGGACATCTCAGGGACACGTCAGGGACATCTCAGGGATACCCCAGGGACACATCAGGGACAGGCCAGGGACACGTCAGGGACACATCAGGGACACCCCAGGGACATCCCAGGGACATGTCAGGGGCACCCCAGGGACAACCAGGGACACCTCAGCGTCACCCCAGGGACACCTCAAGGACATCTGGGGTGCAGCGTATGTGGCTCTCTCCCAGCAGAGACAGGATCACCCAATACAAAGGTACTGGAGAAATGAGAGAGGAAAGACCTTCTCTAGGGATCAACACACCCCAAGCCCAGCGAGTGCTCATACTCACAGAGTGTCCTTTAAAGTCGCAAGGTAGGACTCCGTGTCCACTTCATGTATGTCCGAGTCCATTCTGGACAAGTAACGGTAAACATAGGAGAAAGTCTCAAACGGGATGCGCGCAGGCCCGCCCTCGGGGTCGGTGGTGAGGATCTCGCACAGGTGCTTCATCGAACTGTTCAGTGACTAGAAACACCACAAACCAGGTGGGGAAACAGTTACTACCTGGAATCACTAAAATGAAAGCACGAGACAGCAGTGGAATAGATGCTTGAGTGTATTTTACAGAAATTCTCCAAAAAGTATGCTCTCCATCTAAATTAGGAACTAGGTAAATTTTTAATTGCTATTGGTGAAGAAGTAAAAAGGAAAGGTTTGATCAAGATGCATTTGGCCTGAAAAGAATTCTAATCCACAGATTTTATTTTATATTAAAATGGAGGCCCCTGGGTGGCTCAGTTGGTTAAGCATCTGCCTTTGGCTCAGGTCATGATCCCAGGATCCTGGGATTGAGTCCTACATCAGGCTCTCTGCTCAGTGAGGAGTCTGCTTCTCCCTCTCCCTCCACCCCTCCTCCCTGTCGAGTTCTCTCTCGCTTTCTCTCTCTCTCAAATAAATGAATAAAATCTTTTTAAGATGGGAATGAGGAAGCATCACTCTCCTTAAAGGTGGGCCCTAGGCCACGGAATGCTCCAGCCCCTTCAGCGCCATGACACATGTGGGGACAGACAGAACTAACAGTCACCAAGCAGAGGGGCCACCTGTGGAGGGCGGGTTCTAGGGCCTCGCCTGCTATCCTGATGCCCCGCTGTGATCAGGCTCTGAGCAGGCTGCACACAGGGCTGGTCCTGCTCTGGGCCTTGACTCCGTTCCAGAAAGAACCAGCCCTTTCTCCCGTGTGCGCTGTGCACCTGGTTCATGCTCCTTCCATCTGGGTTGGTCACTCCACCCGACCCTGGCTTTTGGCCCAAACGCTGGTCCCTGGAGAAGCCACCCCCATCCTACAGGGCGCACGCTTGGGGCATGCTGGCCCTCCCTCGCTCCAGGAGGGCATAAGGAGCCACTGCCGACGTCGAGTGGAGGATGGTGTCACTTTAGCACTAGATTGTACCCAACCCCCAGTGATCTCACAAGAGCCCCCTAGAGCGGCAGGGACCAGGCCGGTAGCTTGAAATGAGGCACGGTGGAAGCATGTGCTCCTCATTTGGGGGCTCAGGCTGCAAGTGAGGACCCTTTGCCTCTGCAGAGAGCAGGCTGCTAACATTTAGGGGCCGCACTGAGGAGGAAAGAGCGAGAACACAGGGGGGACAGGCACCCACGTGGGGAGAGTCACACACAGACCTGCTTGATAGGGATCCTGACATCCTTAGGGACACACGCCTGGCTGGGACCACATTTCCTATCTCAACGTGTCTGTGGGTCCAGCATCTGGGCACCGCTATGCTGGGCTGTCCAAGGCTCCAACTGCGGTGCCACCAGCTTGGCCTCATCCAGAGGCTCGCCTGGGGATGGACCTGCTTCCCCGGCCCACGCGCTGGCCGACTGGCATCCCTGCGGGGCTGGCCCCCTGTAGACCCCTGATGCGGCCGTGCACTTCCTCCAGGCTCCAGCTTGGTCAGCGTCTAGGGAACGTCGGGGAATCCCTCCTGCTTCCGGCAGGGAGAGCACGAAAGGACTCGAATGAAGTCCAGGGGCCCAGAGAATCTGGGGGGTCAGGCCCAGGTAACCCAGCAGGCCCGCACCCCAGTGCCGGAAGAGCCCCAGGGCTGGGGGTCTGGGGGGCTCCAGGCACAGGTGGGCAGTGAGGAGGCCCGAGCAGCCCCGAGCTCCCCAGCGCCCCAGCTGAGCCTTGGCGCACCCAGAAAGCCACTCACCGCGCCACCCGGACCCAGGCCGTGGCCCGGTCTCACCCTGGGGCAAAACGATGCTCTGACGGGAGAGGCAGCCACAGCAGCGCCCGCCCCGCAGGGCCGTCCTTGACAGGACTCGGGGAAAACAAAGCTGCCCATTTTGCAATCCATGCTCCTTGCTTGCAACTTCCCAGAGACACGTCGATATGTTAGCTTCGCCTTTATGTCGCAGCGGGCGGCAGCGGCTGAGGAAGGCAGGCGCCGGAGGAAGCAGCTGGCCCGCAGCCGGCACAGGAGGCCTGTGAACGCCGCACACGCTTCCAGGCCGAGGTACTTACGGGAAGCGGACGTGCAACCGGCCCGGGGTCACTGCCTCCTGCAAAGGCACGGTGACGTTACCCGCGTGAACGTGGCTGACAATGGGATGCGTGGCAATTTTTACATCCAAGAGGATTCCTAGAGCAACTTGCCTGGCTCTGTCCCTGGGGGGTCTGTCTCCTGGGCACAGACTCCTGGGCCCAGGGGCTTGTGGGCCGATGCCCCCTCCTGGGCATGCACTGCCCTTGGTTCCTGCCAAGCACAGTCCAAGCCCCAGCCGGTGACATCAAGGCAGAGATGTGGGAGGAAAACAGGCCTGCAGCGCTTGTCTCCTGAGCGTGCAGGCAGTGCCAGTGCTGTGGGGTCTGTTTCAGAATTTTGGGGGCTCTTGTGAGGACACCCAGAGCCACCTCGTACCTCCCCAGATTCCCTTTTAGCTCACCAGGAAGTGGCTATCTGCACGACACACGGAGGGACCCCTTTGCCCAGGAGAAGAGGGGACCTCACTCCGAGTGTGGCCTGACCTGAGGGTGCTCAGGCGATGGAGCTCAGTGCTTCAAGCAGCACTTGAAGCTTGGTCCCACCCCCCAAATTCCACTTTTAAAAAGCTGGAGGTGGGGGCACCTGGGTGGCTCAGTGGTTGAGCATTTGCCTTTGGCTCAGGTTGTGATCCTGGGGTCCTGGGATCGAGTCCCACATTGGGCTCCCTGCATGGAGCCTGCTTTTCCCTCTGCCTGTGTCTGCCTCTCTGTGTATCATGAATAAATCTTTTTTTTTAAAAAAAGCTGGAGGTCCTTTTCACTTACTTCCTCCCCCTCGCAGTTTTTTTCTCATCTAAAGAACAGCTCAGATCGTGGACTTGTGGCAGGTGAGGCTGGCAGACAGGTGTTCTCCAGCTGGCCGGGGCACAGTCGTCTAGAGGAGAATGGAGCACCCCCGTGTGAGCCCAGTGACAGGCCAGTGGAGGCATGGGGGTCAAGTGCACCCGCCTCTCCTCTCTTCTCCCTGGGTGGGGGGGGGCACCCAGCAGTGGGGTGACTGGTGCTGGAGGGGGGGGCATCCAGGGGCCCAAGAGCAGCAGCCCTGCCTCACGGGGCAGCTATCAAGCAAGCCTGTGACTTGGGGCTCCCACCCATGCAGGCCGATTGATGCCTTTTCCGGAGCCACAGGGTGAAAGGAATATTGGAGTCTAAGCCCACCTGAGATGGGCTTAGAGACCTAGCTGGGAAATCTGAGTGGAGAGCAGGAGGGGTGAGCCGGGTGCTGCCTCTGCCACTGGGCTGCCAGGGCGCCCGGATGATGGTCCAAGATGCCCAGTCCTACACGGGGAAGCACAGCTGTGCTTGGGTGATGGTCTGGGGATTCCCTGGAGAGTGCCGCTGGGAGGCTGACATTGAGCGCCTTTCTGAGTAAGAATCCTTCCAGGATCTCAAATGACATCACCGGTAATCCCGAGTGGAGTCGTACTCTCTGGGGCAGGGATCTGCAGGCTCTCTTCTCCCTCGGCATCCGGCCCAGGGGTGGTGCGCTCCTGAGGCCCTCCCTCCTGGGCGCCTCGGAGCCTGGGGTCCGCGTGCAAATCCTGCTCAGCCGCTTCTGGGGCAACTCACTGAGCCGGTGAGGTTCCCAGAACAGGCCCTTCCTGGAGGGCTGCCCCGAGGATCAAGGACCACACAGCCCATGGTGAGGACATTCGACGTGCAGCCCGTTCCTAAGCCGTGTGCGTGGACAAACACGGCGCAGCACATGTGCGTATTTGCCTCTGCACATGGGGAGATGTTCTTGTGAGGAACCAGATTCAGTGCTTCTCGGGGCCTCACAGAGTCGGGCTGCGGGCTTGTCGTCATGGACAAGCAGGTCATGGACAGTCAGGTGCAGGGGGGATGGGGCACTTCCTTCTCAGTTTTTTTTTAATATAATAAAAAAAGATCTTCACGCTTAAAAAACAGAGAATTCTGATCCACGGTTTTAAATGCTTAGGATTGTTGCAGGGGCTGCAGCAATGTGAAGGGTCACGACGGACCACACCGTCATCCTGCCAGGCCAGTATCGGGCAGCGCTGGAGAACACAGCCCTCCCCGCACCCCCTGCCCGGCCAGCCCACGGCCCCCGCCCCCCACCAACTCCAGGGGTCCGCACACCTGCCTACTGTGCACTCAACAAACATTGGGAAGGAAGGGAGGGAGGAGGAGGGAAGGACGACTCCGAAATGTAAGCAGAGGCTCTGGTCCCTGTAGAGACCTTAAGCTCGGTTCGTCTGACCAGTGATTTGGAGAAGTCTAAGAGCTCAGAGAATGTGTCTGCCAGCAGCCCGCAGAGGCCGGGGATGAAGGAAGCAGAAATAGTCTGTTGTATTGACAGAGGAGCAACTAGATTCCAATTCAACAAATGTGGAGGGGCACCTAGGTGGCTCCGTCGGTGAAGCGTCTGCCTTCAGCTCAGGTTGTGATCTCAGGGTCCTGGGATGGAGCCCCACATCGGGCTCCCTGCTCAGTGAAAAGCAGCTTGAGGTTCTCTCTCCCCCTTCGCCCCTCCCCCTTAAGAAAAAAACAAAGATGGATGCTAAAATGCCAAACTACACCAAAACTGTCACCTCGTCATCTCCAAGTCACAGCTGTGTGTGGTTGGTGTACTTCCCAGCTACCCCGGCCAACGTGGGCACACAGTGGCTTCTCCCCATCGGGCCTGGTCGCCCCAGAGCTGTGTGCACTAGGGGCAGGAGTGGCCAGCCAGGAAAGCGGACACCTCCATCCTTCCCCCCCCCCCCCCCCCCCCCCCCCGCTCTCCTCCGCTTACCCTTCCCCCAATACATACGTGGTCAGTGAACCAGAGGGGACCCTCCCCGCCCGCCTGGCCTCAGAGTCCACCGCCCACAGCAAACACACTGTTAAGGTGGCATAGCGAGGGGACAGGCCAGGACCCCACACTGCCCAGCTAGGGTGAGAAAGAGAGGAGAAGGGAGAGGCCCTGTGTGATGGCTTCCCTGTCCCTGCTCAGTTCCAGGAGGTGACAAATGTCTCCACCTAGTGTCCCACACGGCACATGGACAAGAGACCCCATCTCTTGCTCCAGGCTTGGTTTTCAACCCAGGGCTTACTTTTCATGATTGGGGGAGTTAAAATTACAGAGATGGATCCCCAAAATACGAAATGTCCTTTCTCACCACTGTTAGAACCTAAATTTCACAGCTATGTTTAAAGGCACAAACCACAATTTCTAATATTAGATATTAATTTTATATTATGAAAACCTTGCTTCCAGAGTTCCAGATGAACAGAGCAACGTGGAATCATTTTCAGTAGGCATATCTGTCTTTGTCCTCCCCACCTACCAGCCCACGCCCCCTGCTACATCTGAGCCCCTCGTAGCTGCAGGAGGGTCCCCGGCACCCATTAGCCCAGGGGGGCGACCTCTAGGGTTGGCCAACACCCTGCTTTGGGCCCTTGTGCAGCAACCAGCCCACACCAGGCTCTACTGGGGTCTCAGACTCTCTCACTGGGGCCACTAATAGAACCCGTAAATGGTGGTCTATTCACAGAGTACATATTACACATCAGGCCACGAATGACCCTCAGCTGTCTGTGATGATGCAGATGGGGAGAGTCAGAAATCTAATTGGGAATGAATACAAGTTCCAGAAGATTACTAATAGCAATGACCTCTTCATAAAGTTAAGACCAATGAAAATTAAATAATGTATTTCTTGGGGGTGTGTACGTGCCCCACAGGAAGCAGATCTGCGGCAGTGGCTGCAGGGGGAGGGATGGAGGAAGAGCACAGGCGCCTGGGGCAGTGGTCACGAGGGGTTCATGCGCTCCTCACACAAAGTGACTTCTAAGACTTAGAGTCAGAGATGAGTGTGCGCCATGAAGCGAGGACTGTGAATGATCCTGTTACGCGCCGAGCGGCCCAAAGACAAGGCGGGGGGTAAAATGACTGCACTGCCCACCTCTGCAGCAAGGGGAGCCAGGGCTCCTTCCAAAATCCCTTCAAAAAAAAACAAAAAAACAAAAAACAAAACCCTTCTTCATGGGCAGCCCAGGTGGCTCAGCAGTTTAGCGCAGCCTTCGGTCCAGGGCATGATCCTGGAGACCCGGGATTGAGAGTCCCACGTCAGGGTCCCTGCATGGAGCCTGCTTCTCCCTCTGCCTGTGTCTGTGCGCCCCCTTCTCTCATAAATAAATAAAATCTTTGGGGGGGTAAAAAAAAAAAAAAAAGCCCTTCTTCGCGAGTGTAGAGTGGTTACGCTCCCTTCCCTGGCGCCTGGCCCCCGTGTCTCACAGAGACTCGGACACTGGAGCTGAAGACAGAGCTTCCAGATCCCCAGAGAAGTCCTGCCGAATCCGCACGCTCCAGTCCCTCCCTGCCCAGCCCTCCTTGGGTAGCAGCCCCCTGTTCCGTGGGGACTGGAGGGTCCTCTGTGTCTTCTTTCCCAAGGGTCACACTCAACATCGTCAAGGTGGCACCATATCTGTTAGCCGCTAACCACATATTTTAACTCAACTATAAAATAATTTTACGCCTCTTCCCATAGATGAGGAAAACATGGTATTATCTGTTTACCAAATGATGTGTAGCTCAATAAAAAGTCATGGATGCATTCTCTTCTAGCACCTACATGCATTCTCATAGTATCCTTATATTTTTATCTACTGTTAACAATTTTTAAATGGAAGTATTCCTAAGCCTTTAACTTCTGCAAATTAAAATAACTGTAAGTCTAAAAATACGACAGGCATCTGAAAAAGAATCGCTTCTCTCAGACAAAATTACTAAAGTTATGAAAGTGTTTCCTTCGGTTACTGAAACACCTACCTTATTTTTAACCAGGCCTATGATTACACGGGATTATTCATATGCTACTCATAGGTACGTACCCCACCAAGCATGCTACATCCGAGCGCTAAAAATTTTATCCACTCGATCTTGTCTTCGCAAGGATCCAACTGCAACAGAGCCCTGAAGTTCTCTATTGGCAGGCACAAATTTTTCCATTTCTGCTCAAGATCTGCTAATTCCACATACTGCTTGTGGCTACACTGTATAGAAAACACAGTGGGACAAGTTTTATAAGCTTTTAAGTTTGTATTTTTCTTTAAGTTTTAAAAACTTGTGAAATAATATAATGCTTATGAATACCGACACGTTGTCCAAGTACCCAACTACATGCAGGGAAAAAGGTGAACTCTGGACTCACAACACGGTTACCCTGAGAGAGCAAGGTGGGAAGGGGTGCGGCGGGAGGGCCTGGCCAGGAAGGGGTGGCAGGAAGGGGCAGCAGGGGATGTTTTACTTCTTGGAAGTCAAAAGGCCTGTGATGCAAATATGGCATAATGTCATGACTGAGCAAAAGGAGCATACATGCATTGGGTAGATGATTCTCTGCTGTCTGTGCGAAACACTTCACAACAAAAAATGAACTTCAATAAATAAAATAAAAGCACTTAAAATCCAGCCCACTAAACTTAATAGTTAAATGGAAGAAATCTTAAAATTGAAAATAAATGCCTTCCTTCCATTATTTGAAACAATCTGTGAAAATGGGTCACCACTGCGATCTGCTAATGGCAGCGTGTTACGTGAAAAGCTTTGAGCAATTTCAGCATATTTTTTCCCAAGTTACTTCTTCCAATGATCATTTATGTTCCCTTAAGATAGACAACCATGGAATAATCCTATTTTTCAAAGTCAGTGTGTCCTGCACAGAAGCACTGTACGTCAAAATGTATAATGGGGAAAAAACCACTTTAAAGATCAAGGTTAGAATGCCTGGTGGCTCAACGGTTGAGCAACTGCCTTTGGCTCAGGTCGTGATCCCAGGATCCTGGGATCGAGTCCCCCAGTGGGCTCCCTGCAGGGAGCCTGCTTCTCCCCCTGCCTGTGTCTCTGCCTCTCTGTCTCTCTCATGAATAAATAAAATCTTAAAAAAAAAAAAAAGATCAAGGCTCTACCAACGATGACACTTTTAGCAACACAACCCAATCGTTAGGAAGGCCCCACCTGGCTGGGCGACAGACTCCCTATTAACTTGAGTCTCTACAAGCAAGGTGGCAGGAGAGGGCTGGCCAGGAGGGGCCTCGCCCACGGCCAGGCTCTCTGCAACACCGCACACCAGACGCCAAAGGGCAGTGTGTCCTTCACATGAAGGTGCTGGCAGATTGTTTCTTGAGCACGTATACAATTTTTATTTTATTTACTTATTCATGAGAGACACAGAGAGGCAGAGACACAGGTAGAGAGAGAAGCAGGCTCCCTGCGAGGAGCCCAATGTGGGACTCCATCCCAGGACCCTGGGGTCACGCCCTGGGCTGAAGGCAAATGCTCAACACTGAGCCACTCAGGAGTCCTAAACATACTTCAAGAAGAGCCTCATGGCCCCCATTTCCAGAGTGGAACTTTCCTGTGTATGGTCCAGCACCAACTAAGTGTCTTAATTTGGTATTTAAAAGAAGTTCTATTTCACCTGCCTACAATCTAACCATGAATCTGTTTGGGGTTCTTTCCAATGGAGGAAAGCCCCTGAATACAGCAAATCCCTCCCTTGAATGAATCTTGCAGGTTTGTGCAAGGAGAGCAGGCCTAGCAGAGGTGACCCCGCGCATCTGTCACCCGTCCGTGCAGCCGCCACACTTTAACCGTGAAGTTCAGAGCAAACTGAGACCCTCTCCTACCTGCTTGTGCAGGACTTTCAGGAGTCCTTGAGTCAGGCCTGTGTCTGTTTTCTGCGTGGCCACGGGCATCTCGATTCTGTCCTTGACAGGAAGTGGGTCTCCTCTGGACAACGCTGAAAAATACCTAACGGCGACAGACATCTCTGACTTCTCATCCACCCCACAAGGCCCTGTGGTTCAGGCAAGCTTCTCACACAAGCCCTGAGGGTGACCGTGCCGGGGGCAACCCCAGGGACACTAGCGTCTGAGGGCTGGGCTTCCGGGCTTGTTCCTCCACTCAGTTCTCCAACTTAACCCTCTAGGCGTGCCTCAGTTTCTCTGTCTGCAAAGTTGATAATGGGAGTCCCTGTCACTGGGCTCATAGGAGCAGTGAGCTCAAGTTGCAACTGGCCATCGGGGGCTCCCAAAACACACGCAGTTCTTACCAAGCGCATGCCAGGAGGGGACCAGGAAGGCTGGTGGGAAGGCAACGACCCAACCGAAACGTCATGGTCCAGTCATTCTACTTTGACAGTTGGCGTTGGGTCTTCCCTTTGCTTGGCCGTGCTGCTTTCCAAGGGGGTTGACTTTAGCCATCTCTGCTCAAGTCTACAGGCCCGGGACCAGGGAGGTCACCTGTCTGCTCCACCCCTCCTCCACCCTTCACTTTTCCTGTTTTTGTTTGTTTGTTTTTTTTTTAGTGATTTTCTTTAGTATTTTTTCCCCTGAGTTGTTCCTTTCTGGGATGATGCTGATATTGGCGCCTCTACTGGGGGCCAGTGGGGTTTTGGAAGCAGTTTAGGGCAACAAGTTAGGAGTGGGTGCACGCGGGCCTCCCGCTGGTGGGGGGGGTGGAATGGAGGGAGGGGGACAGGCACGTCACGACGGCTGAAGCTGAGTCATCTGCCACTCTGATGACTAACACAAGAAAAAGAAACAATATACTCTGGAAAATGAACAGTAAGTCATCCACCAGGGCCACAGGTCAGAGTGGAAAAAATAGGAGTGATTAGAAACATCTGATCGGTAACAAAGACAGCTGTAGCTACATGGGTATTTGCTGGGCTCAATGAAATGTTACATGCATCCCCTTTACTCCCTCCACCCATATTTAGTGGACTTAACGGTTGGAGGGGGAGTCAAAACAAGGGCGGCAATGTGGGAGCAAAGGCGGACAGGAAGATCTAAGGTGATGGAGGGGCGTGGGGGGGAGGGGGAGGGAGGCACCAGGAAGATCTAAGGTGATGGAGGGGCGTGGGGGGGGGAGGCACCGGGGCTCAGTTTTGCCATATTGTTCCTCACTAGGGTTTTCACCTACTCCGGGGACTTTATTCCTCCTCCTCCTCAGCGACCAAACCCATCACCCAGCTCCACACCCTCTAGAGCAGTGGTTCCCAACAGTCCTCCCACCCACTGCCCTGGGCAACATTTGGAGACCTCTGTGGTTGTCACAAGAGGGGGTGGGTGGTGCTACTGGCCTCTAGCGGGTATAGGTCAGGATGCTGCTCAGGGTCCTACTGCCCAGACACCTGCATACCCCCACACTCCCCAGCCATTATCCTGTCATGGGCTCAACAGGGCCAAGGCTGAGAGTCTGCATGAGGGTCAAGCCCCCCCCCCCCACCCCGTGCTAGTCCCTGGAGGCACATGGGAGCAGAAAGCAGCCTCTAGCACTGGACTAATTCTCACCCCCCTCCCCCCGTCACCCTGTGCGGGGCACCCTGAGCGGGGCACCCTGCGTGGGGCACTGGTGACAGAACACAGACGGTCCCCTAGTGGCCGCATCACAGATGGGGGCCAGGCTGACGGACCTGTGCACCTGAAAGCCTCGCTTGTGCATCTTCCCCAGCAGGTACCCACCTGTGATTCGTGGTTCTCTGCTTTGTTTTTAGCTTTTTCGTTTTTCTTTTTGTCACCTCTCCTTTGTTCGTATGCTGTTCCTCTCCCCAGAATGCCCTAGCCTTGTCTTAACCTCAAAGAGCAATTCGCCCTCTTCTGAGCAACCTCTTGCCCCAACAGATGCTGTGACAGCTGGGATTCATACAAGCCCATTTCACACGCACCACTTAGTGAATGACGCCTGCTTTTTCTCCTAAGCTCCAAAATTGTTGAGAGAAAATTAGTTGCATGGAACATCCAGAAAGTTCTCAATGATGCCTTTTAAATTAAAGTGAAGCTTAAATTAAAATAATTTAAAGTCCCAAGAGAAAAAGGGATTTAATCTCGGAATGTTCTGTTAAGTACAAATAAACGCTTGTGCGTCCTTTCATTGATGCTTGAATGACGGTTAAAACCAGAGGACATGATTTTTTGGGGCAAGAACCTTGAGAGGATCTTGCAGAAGCAACTGACAGAAGTGCCTGTCACAAGGTGAAGCACTGGATTAATAAGTAGCCTTGTGTGGTGGGTTCACTAAGGACCCCTAATCCTGGAAGCTGTGCATCTTATTTTGCATGGTGACAGGAACTGTATAGGTGTGAGAGAGGATTCTGAGGTAGAAAAATTATCCTGCATTATCTTGATGGGTCCTAAATGCATCAGCTTTAAAGATGGAGGAAGGAGCCATGAGCCAAAGAACACAAAGAATGCAGCTCCAAAAGCGGGAAAAGGCAAGCAAGCAAGCGATTCGATTCTCCGTAGGGCCTCTGACAACCTGACTTTAGCTAGGTGAAACTGATTTTGGACTTTCAGCCTCCAGAACTATAAGACAATACATGCCTGTTGTTTAATCCATCAAAATCTGTGGTTATTTGTTATAGTGGCCAAAGGAAACTAACTCACCTTGGTTATTTATACCATTTAGAGGTCAGTGAAATCTGACATGCTACTTACTAAAACATTTAATTTTTGAAAAAGATTTTACTTATTTATTTGAGAGAGAGAGAGAGAGTGCATGAACAGGGGGAGGAGCACAGACAAAGGGAGAAGCAGATTCTGCTGAAAAGCAGCACGACCTGGGGCTGGATCCCAGGCCCCTGAGATCATGACCTGCGCCAAAAGCACACGCTTAACTACTGAACTACTCAGGTGCCCCAAAACATTTAATTTTATACTGGTTCTTGTAATCATAAAATTGAGTTTCTAAGTCTGTCTACTGAAGAGAGGCAAAGAGCTTTCCTTTCCAAACGAAAGGGTTTGCTTTAAAGGTTCTAAGGTCTGTTAACTTTGTAACTTTGAAACTATGACCATTCCTGAAAATAGCTACAATGCTGCAAGAAAGGGTGAAGGCTTATTTGCCTTCTGGGAACTAAGTTGAGCAAAGTTTAACCTTATTGCAGCATTGGGATAATTACCCCAACATGAGCTCGGGGGCTTTGATCTAAGAAACTTAGCGCCGCCTGCAGCCCAGGGCATGATCCTGGAGACCCGGAAAGGAGTCCCACGTCGGGCTCCCTGCATGAGCTTGACTCCCCACCGACCCCGAATAAATGAATTTTTAAAAAATCTTAAAAAAAAAAAAAAAAACTCAACAGGGTGGGAGGATTCTCCAGAATGAGCAGCTTAGCCTTACAAGAAACCTTGTAAAAACCATTTCACAAATAAAATAAAGGGAGCGGAGTAGTCTGATCTTATCACACAATGCAGAAACTTTTTACCGAAAGCAACTGCTTTTTAAGTTTCGGTCTGAGCAAGTACCAGTCTCCAACAATGGAGCTGTCATGCCTTTGCAGGAAAGGGAGCATTTGGCAGTGATTGCTGGGAAACTCAATCAACTGTGATGCTTCCTAGACAGGTCCTCAGGTGCAGACACCACCCGCGCGGCGCACCAGGGCTGCAGGTGGGAGGCCAGGGGCGCGACCCGGCTCGCAGACCGGCCGGCGGCCCCCCGAGGCGCTTACCCCGCGGACCACTGCAGCACGTCGGCGGGCTGGGTGCGGATCGCAGCCTTGGTGAACTGCTTCAGGATGTCCGGCAGCTCCGGCGGAATCTGGATCTGCTGCGTGCAGAACATGGTGTCGGGCAGCGGCATCGCTCTCCGCGGACCGGGCCAGGCTGGGAAGAGTCAAGACGTGCTGCGTGGAGGAGGGCGAACCCGTGAGCCTCGGGCTGCCCTGCCTCCCCCGGATTGGGAGCCCGGCGCGGGGAGGGGCGGCCAAGCGGCCGGCTTCGCGAGGTCCGGGCGGCCGGGGGCCTCACCCGCTCCTCCTCCCGCTCCTCGGGCCTCGGGCTCCTCGGAAAGTGAGGGCCAACTGCCCCTCCCCGCGACCGCCCGAAAGCGCCCGCCGTAGCGATTGTTTCGCGGAGTATCCAGGCAACCGGGACGCCCGCGGGCCCCGCCCCTCGGCTCGGCTCGGCTCGGCTCGGCTCGGCTCGGCTCGGCTCGGCTCGGGGCGGCCACTGCGCTTGCGCAGTCTGGCCCTGGCCTTGTTTCGCCTTTCGCTGAACGTTTCACTTAGACCATTCGATCGATTTCCCATTGCGATGTGAAGGGAGGATTCACAAAGGACCCCCCCCCCCCCCCCCCCCCCGCCTTCCCTTGCTCTGGCTCGGTCGTCCTCGGAAGGAGGGTGTCACAGCCCGGGCCGGTCGGTGCCGGGAGCACGAGCGCCCCCGCGCGAAGGACCCTGCCCCTTGCCGTCCTCCCAGGTCCCGCTCATGCTGCACGAAGCCCGCCTGCCCCACGCCCAAACCATCTGCGCTGCGTCCAAACCGAGCCCGTCTGCCATCCGGTCCACGCCAAGCCACCGTCGAACACCCTGTCCAAGCCGTCCAGGCCTTCAGGCCTTCACTCGCGCGGTTCTCACTGCCCAGACCTTCCGATTTAAGAGCCACTTCAAGAGTTTAGACAGTGGGCGATTTTCAGCTCAAGACAATGATTGAGGCTGATTGGGTCTAGAAGGACATAAACTGTCTTCGGATACATTAACTTTGGGTCAAAGGATAGGAGAACTACTCGGTTCTGGTGAATCCTGACCAGGGCAGCATACAAGGTGTGAATCAGAGCTGTGGCTACCCACCTGCCTTCCCCTGCTCACTTCTAGCCAGAAAGATGGAGACCCAGACCCGGCTATTTCCAGGAGTCGCCAATGACAAACCCTTCCTCCTGCCCTAGAGGTATCACCCCCATCCATTACTCCCCTACCAGGGGACACATTTCCAAATTAACGGCACACTAGCAAAAACTGAAAAGTCACTATTTAGTGTTGATGCAAAATGGAAAAACAAGGAATCTCCTACAATGATGACAGAGGTGTTAATTAGTACATTCTGGGGGCCATTTGGCACTGTATTTTGATGACTTAGCAATCTATAGATTTATCCTATAGAAATACTAGCCTGAGTATATAAAGTAATATGGACCAAAATGTCTAGTAAAGCACATAATAAAATTGGTAAACTAATTCTTTCAGAACATTTTAAATCATAATCTTAGCCACACAACAGAAAATAATTCAGCCAGAATTTTAAAATAAAATAGCTACTTAGGTATTGACATAAAAAGATGTTCACAAAATATGAAGTGAAAAAAAGCACCTGACAGAGCAAAGTCTGTGTCTACCTGTATTGTGATAACAGGAGTCTGTGAATATACATTTACCTGTTGCACATTCTGGGAGCAAACACTAAACTACTGACTGTGGTTACCTCTGGAGAATGGCACATGGCTTTCAGGTTTTGTTTTTACCATATACACATTATTTTGATTCTGATCCATCCATTCATTTACTCAAGTGTATTTACTGAATGCTAAGTATGTCCTAAGAACTGTTCTGAAATATAGTAATAATCCCAAAATAGTTTTAAAAAAATCTCTTGAGGCTTATATTCAAGTGGGGGAAAACATGCAAATATAAATGAGACAGGAAAACCATATGATTTGTTGTTAATACATATGAGAGAGAAAACACAGCAGGAGAAGAGTCAGGAATGCCCCAGTATCTGCAATTTTAGAGAAGCCTAAGACAGTTCAATAAAGAAATGAAGAGCCTG
This sequence comes from Vulpes vulpes, assembly GCF_048418805.1. Classification (NCBI taxonomy): domain Eukaryota; kingdom Metazoa; phylum Chordata; class Mammalia; order Carnivora; family Canidae; genus Vulpes; species Vulpes vulpes. Next base: position 69,948,977 of record NC_132782.1, on the reverse strand, counting down.
GGGGAGGGCCTAGATGAAGAACATTAAGGCATACCAAGCAGCAAGTGCAAAGGCCCTGAGGTTTGACCTGTTCTAGAAGCAAGGAAATTGCCTGGAGCACAGTGAGCATGGGGCACCATAAGGCAATTGTGAACTTAGGACTCTGAGTGATGGTTAGCTGAGTAGAGGACTACTGTGATCGTAGATCTGTACATGATCACTCTGGATCCTGTGTGGAAAATCAATGGAAGAAAAGTCGAGAGAAAATGGGCAGAGGCCGGGAGCTCAGGAGAAACTTCAGTGACCCAGGCCAGAGGAAGATGATGGTGTTTTGCACCAGGATGGTAGAAGTAGAGGTGGTACAACATAGCCAGAACCCAACTCATTTTGAAGACTTGCTGTCCAACTTTATGTGAAGCGTGGGAGCAAAACAAGTGTCAAAAGTTATTACCATTTTTTATTTAGCAACATGAATCCACCCAATTGCTTACCCACTGAAACAGGTAAGTTTGAGAAAATAGATTTGGGGTAGGGGAATCCTGAGTTGTATTTTGGACCTGCTAAGTTGGGAGTTGTCTGGAAGAGTCCACAGAGACAGGTGCACAGAGGTGTCTGCAGTTCCAGGAAGGAAGATGAAATGAATATGTATGTGAGAGATCAGCATGTAGATGGCCTTTAAAACCACGAGTGAGTGAGAACACCAAGTCAATGGGTGTAGGTAGAACAGAGGTCCCTGAAAGATAAAATAGGGTCAGTGAAGGAGTTTATAAAGGAGAATCCAGACAGAAGAATGAGGGGAGTGCTGTGTCCTGACAACCAGGGAAATAGTTTCACCGGAGAAGGGAACCAACCATTTCAGGTGAGAGCTGAGAATGAACCATGTAATTTAGTGTGGCCATTCTCGACCTTTACAAGAGCAATTCCAGTGGAAAAGTGGCACAAACACCTGATTGCAGCAGGGTTGGAAAAGAGGTGAGGAAAAATTGGAAATAACATAGGTTAACTGTTTCAAGGACTTTGCTGGAAAGGAACATAAAGCAGTTGAAGGAGTTAGTGGGTTCAAGATTTTTATGGAAGAAATGACCCCACAATGCTGACCATGAGGGAGGGAGAGGACTGCAGAGCAGTGCCTTGAGTAGGTGCCTACTGCCATCTATTGAGCCTGTGCCCAGTGGGCTTGGGGGCAGGTTCCACACTGCAGTCTGCATGCATGCTGGAGGGGATGGGCTCAGCCTGCACAGCCTGGTGAGCATATGGGCACAGGTGCAGCTGAGAGGGTAAATGTGATGGTGTGAACTTGTAAAGACTTGTTCTGATTGCTTGTCTTCTCAGTGAAATAGAAATTAAAAAGCCATCAGCCAAAAGTGAGAGGAGGCACTCTGCAGAAAGAGAAGTATGAAATGATCCCTTAAGGAATATGTATTACTTTTTGAAACCAAGATGTAATTAACATGCAATGAATTGCACAAATTTAAAATGTACAATTTGTTAAGCTTTAACATATGTGTACATGTCAAACCAGAAGCACAGGAGATAAGGAACACACCATCCCATGTCTTTATGCCTTTTTGAAATCCCTCCAAGTCCCTCCCCACTGATCTGTAGGTCTGCTTTCATTTGGCATTGAGACCTGTCCATGGTGTATCAAGTTAACCGCTCTTTTTACTGCTGAGCTGTATCTCATTGCATGGATGATCATTTATCTATTTACCTGCTGATGGGCATGTGGATTGTTTCTAGCCTTGAGCTACTACAAATAAAGCTACTAGGAATGCTCATGAATGAGTCATCACATGGACTTACTTACTGCTTGGTCATTGACTAGAGTGCTAAGTACTTATTGTTAATGTTTTTCAGAACTGCCCAACTATTTCCCAAAGTAGTTAACACCACTTTACCTTCCTTCCAGGAGAGCGTGAGTTCCAGTTCCTCATATCCTCACCAACCCATGGTATAGTATTTTTAACTTTAGTCATTCTAACAGATACATGGTGGTAACCAGTGGTTTTAATTTGTATTTTCTAATGGCTAGTTATGTTGAACAGCTAGCTTCTCATATGCCTTTTTGCCATCTGTATATCCTCTTTAGTCGTGTCTAAATATTATTTTTTAAAAAGATTTATTTAAAAGCAAGATAGGGAGAGCGCGTGTTCAAGAGAGCAAAAGCGGGGGAGAGGGATAAGCAGCCTCCCCGATGAGCAGGGAGCCTGATGAGAGGCTTGATTCCAGGACCCTGGGATGGTGACCTGAGGGAAAGCAGATGCTTAACCAACTGAGTCACGCAGGTGCCACTATTTTGCCCATTTTTAAAATGGGCAAATGTATCTTAAATTACTGAGTTTTGAGACTTATCTATTCTGAATGCATGTCTATTATCAGAAATGTTCTGCAAATAATTCCTGCCGTTCTGTGGCTTTTTTTTGTTGTTGTTCTCTAAATAGTATAGATCAAAGAGCAGACATTTTCAAGTTTGGTCACGTCCAGTTTATCAAGTTTTTCTTCTATGGATTGTGCTTTTGTGTTGTCTAATCTAAATCTTTGCTTCCCAAGACAACATTTTCCCCTTTGTTTTCTTCTAGAAGTTATATAGTTTTAGGTTTCATGTTTAGGAATATAATCCATTTTAGGACACCTGGGTGGCTCAGAGGTTGAAGGTTTGCTCAGGCCATGCATGATCCAGGGATCCAGGATTGAGTCCCGCACCAGGCTCCCTGCAAGGAGCCTGCTTCTTCCTCTGCCTATGTCGCTGCCTCTCTGTTTCTCATGAATATTTAGTGTGGGTTTTTTTTTAAAGGAATATAATCCATTTTGTTAATTTTTGCTTATGTTGAGATATGGACCAATTTTAATTTTGCATTTGGATGTCCAATTATTCCAGCACCATTGACTTTCATAGCTTTGTCAAAATCAACTGTCCATATACACGTGGGTCTATTTCCTGACTCTTTTCTGCTCCATTAGTTCAATGGATTTGTACAAAATCAGAAGAGATTGATACAACTGAGCAAAAAACAAAGGAGTTACTTTTGAAAGGGGTTCTTGGCATGAAGTTTCTTGGTCTAGAAGAGTTACTGAACAAGCACCCAGAAGCAGAAAGACATGGTACTGTTACATATGTAAAGAGTTTAAAATTTCAAGATAAGACCCTGTAAAGTGTGTAGAGTGGTGTGAAGGGGACCTCCTGCACTCAGGCTCCCGGCTATCACTGAGTGAAGTACACCGCAGAGGGCTTGGTGGGGGGGACACAGGGTGTGGCGGAGGGGTCTGTTCCTACAGCCCAGTTAAGGAGTGCCCGGGGGGACCCTTCTCTGTATTCCTCAGGGCATAATATTCAAACCTGGACTACAGCCTTTGCTCATTTTTCTGGCCTTTTCCACTTGAACTGGGCTCCTTGAAGGCAGACATCATACCCTGACTCACTACAGTGAGAGGAGAGGACACTAAACCAAAACACTGTGGGAGAAGGGGAGAGGGCTACCCTCTCATACCCTCAATCCACTTGTGATGTCAGTTTTATATTTGCAACAGAAGTGGATGTACACTGTGGGGGGTGAGGGGGAACCGTTGGCCACTTTCTAAGATCTACCATGCAAGGTTCTTTGTTGTGAAACTTCAACTTCACAGATTACAGATGCCCTGTGGTTCAAACGGCATTCTGCCTACCACCAACTGCATTTGGATGCATTTGGATGTCCAATTATTCAAATTTAAAATGAGTAAGAAAGTACTTAAGAAGAAATCCTAAAGTTTAGAACTTAGAAACAAAAGGACCCATTCACATTGAGCACTGAGGAAGAAAAAAAAGCTTCATCCACCTCTGTCCTTTGTCTCTGAAATTTACAAATACATAGAATGGACTTGGGTTTTACTGCATTCCAAGCATCCACTTAAACAGAAAACCTGTGAGGCTTTGGCACGTGCATCTCGTAGAGACAGGTGCGGGAGTGGGTGGCATCTCGTGTGCGGCGCAGGAAGAGGGCCTTCGGTATTCCCAGTGACGATGGTCTGTTAGGACGGTGAGGAGACAAATGGGACAGGATGTGTTCTCTGCAACCAGACTTTAAAATTTATACTTAGAACAGAATAGACAAACTATAATTACATGTACCTTCTTATGTAACTTACATAAAAAACTACCTAGATTTTTCTGCCTATGCAATTACCCTATGCACGTTTCTGTAATTCTGAAGCAATCTTGCAACAAAGCAAAAACACCAATAAAAAATAAATGTATTATAAAAATAAAAAAATAAAAAAATAAAAGAAAAAAAAAAAACAAACCAAAAAAACTAGGCTACAACTAACATTCACTTTATTCAATTTTGTTCTCTTGACTCAGAAGGCAACACTTTATTCAATTTTGTTCTCTTGACTCAGAAGGCAACAAACAACCACATAAAAAAGGGAGCATTGTAGAATCTTTGGGCAGAAAATTGGCCTGGTTATCTAAGGTGTTTGCTTGAATAGAAAAACTGATGTTCCAAATAACCAAATAGTTCTGTTTACCGCTACAACATGCATCCTTAGGCCTCACAGTCATGACACTTCCATTTACGGGACTACTTGACTCTCACGACAAAACAAGGCACTCCTACAAAGTAGATGGGAATGAAGACAGATACACACTGTCCTAACTTTATGTTATTTTCATGCCAAACGTATTGCTGGAGATTATCTGACTGAAACCCTTACTCATGATGGCTGCTTTTAAATATAACCCAGGGCAGTAGGAGGGTGAGAAGGAAATGTCTGCCCAAGGGTCAAATTAATAAGGAGATACAGCCCAACTGAGGGAATTAAGTCAATCTCCACACTGAGGTTTTTAATAACACTTTGGTGGTAAGACATTTTACTTTTGTCTTTTCTTGACAGTGACTGAGTAGGTAACATTCTAAAGGAATCTTTTCAACAATCATTTAATTTTACAATGTATAGAACTGATCACAGTAAGTAGCTTAAAATACTCAATCCTGAAAGTGAGAATAAGTTAAAAAAAAGTGCCTGTGTTCTTAGACCGGCACTACATTCTCATGTGTGTGCACACGCATGCATGTGTATGCATGTGTGGTGTGTAAACACAATACAATGGAAAAATGCCCAGTGTTTGTTTTAAAAAGTCATGAATTCAACCTAAATTCAAGTTATACTTTAATAATAGCATTTGCCAATACAGAAATGACATCTCTAAGACCAAATCCTTTAAGAAAAAGTTATTCTCTATTACTTGAATAACGGAAAGAAAAAACACAAGACAAGAATCCACAGTAAATAACAGCTATATTAGATGTTGAAATAAAAATTACTTTTTGTTTACATCTGGAATCGAGATGTCCAATTTCAACTGTTTCTACAGCAAACTAACAGGAAAAAAAATCACCTAAAAACATGGAACTTTTTTAAGGCGAGCTATACATGAATTTCACATTGGCATTTTCTTCAGTTTTCACCTCAACTATCAGTACTTAATAGTTTTAAAAATCAAACATAATTTGCTAATAATGAACAACTGCACACTTCATACTATGACCATTTGATATCTGGTCATATGAAACTAACTCCCAAATGTTGATTTGTCTTCAACTTATAAACAGTTAAAAATAAAGCAAAATGTCTTCTTTCCTAATTAACTTCCTTGAAGACTGTTTTAGCCCAATGTAAAATGAAGCAAAACTATGCTACTAGATATATACAAAAAAAAATCTATAGGAAGAAGGGCAGTAATATAGCACTTTCTGAGCTAGAGGTTTCAAATGTTTGTAAGACTATTGGTTAATAATAAAATCCTGATGCTACCCATGTAAAGATTATGCCAGCAAATGCTTTCCTTATGGAAGTATTCATCTGATCGAAAACAGGACAAAGCACAACCGAAAACCAAGAGGAAATCCTTAAGTACAAGATAAAGTTATCTGCCAGTGAAATGGAGGGCAACTTTTTGGCCATTCATACACATTCATATATGTGTTTGGGTTTGTTTTTTTGTTTGTTTTTTACAAAATATCTGGTAAGATTCATTTAAAATTCTGCAGAATAGCAATTTTTAATCTTTTATGGTATCTGCCCAGATCTCTTCCTGGTAAAACAGATAAATGTGTTCCAATGACTTTATATCAAGATCTACAAATTCTCTGAAAAATTAAAAAAGAAACCTAAATTAATATCAAGTTATATGCCCAATTGGTAATATTTTTTTCTCCCAAAGAGAACAATTTATATAGACCTTGACCACGACAGGTGGCATTACATTTTAAGATGCTCCTAATTTCTTAAAGTAGGACTAAAATTCTAAGTAAAGGTAGGGCTAGCAAAGACCTTACTTCAAATACAAGAGAAAGGACTGCTACAAAGTGCCAAAAAGTGTAACACTGAACCCTATTGTCAAGCTTTTTTCGATACTGATGTTTTAAAAATATTTTTTTTTAAAGTAAAGTAATAACTACTTTGGGAAAAACTGTTGAAATACAAAACCAGAAAATGTTTGTTTTGGTAGCTTATGTTTGGCTGACTTTAATATTTTAAAAAATCTTCAGATTAGAGCCTATAGATTTTAATACTATATGGAAACTCTTTAAGAGTTCCTGAAGACCTATGCTGTCCATTTTCTCTGAGAACTCTAGGTTATCATTCAAAAGCAAACACCACACTTACAATATACCATTATCATTAAATACTTGGATCGTGTGCCCAACTGTTGTATTCCTCTAAACTTCTTACTTGAAGCTTTGGTTATAAGGGGAAACCAGATTTATAAGTGTTCTTAGATTTTACAGCACATTTCCAATGAAATACATTCTTCACTCCTATGTTAAAAGGCCAGCTCAAGTCAGCTTCCTTCTTCAACAAGTAAAATCAAGTTGGTTTTATTTGTAGTTCTATCCTGTAAATAAAAAGCTCTGGAAACTTTGGGATTCACTCATGGAAAACTAGGAAAAATGTACTCCCCACTAATTGTCACCCAATGGTGCGCTAACCAGCAGGACTAGCTGTTCTAACCAGTCTTCTCTAATGCTGCTGGGTCTAAGACCACAAGCCATATCTACATTTAAGAAACATCTCAGTGTGTTCTAATTCCAGTATGATGCATTGTTGGTGATGATATTTTATAAGACTTGTGATCCTGCATGACTTTTGGCCACTGCTGCCAAAAAGGAAACGACAGCTGTGTATGGAAAGGGGGGGGCTGAAGGGAACTAATGAGAATGTACTTGTGGACTTTTATTCTCTAAATATAGACATGCCCCTAACAAGCACAAAAACCCAACCCCTAATGCTGATCACTAGGAATATTAAATTATCAAAATTAAAAATAATTTCCTCACCTAGCACAAGATACTATACAATATTATAAACACAGACACATGAAAAAAAATCAGGCAGTAGAAAATGTACAACAGCTTTGGTGTTATACAAAATAACTTCCAAAAATGATTGACAGTGAAGCACAGAGTTCATGTTCTCTTACCACAGACACTCCACTGCTGATTTCTACTTGCTTCCTTTTAGGTTCTTGGTAAGGTCTGAACAGCCAAGAAAGACAGAATGTACAGTTTACTTAATAAGAACTCCTAGGAACACCATGATAACTGTGCTCCAAAAGACGTAATTAAAAAGTCTTGCCTCTGCACTATGGCTCTGTGGCACGTTTCCTGTCAAGATCACAGCAGGTCCAAAATAAAGTGACAACTAGATTTAATAAATTAATATACATTTTGCTTAAAGATGTACAATGCACATTCTGTTTAATCCAAGGTTTTAGGGTATCCAGGAACTTCTATTTACACATGTACAAATCTCAGACAGCTATGATGTCGGAAGATGCAGGAAGGGCGGCAGAGCCGTGTTGCACTGCTGCTCTCTGAATGCTGAGAACACAAGTCAAATACAGTTAACTTAAAAACAATGCTGAGAGATCACTGGGAAAAATCTCCAAAGAGAGAAGTCCACAAAAAAGGACACGTAAAGGCAAGGGGAAGGTCAAGGTAGTTGAGACAACCACTTTATTCTTGGGACGACTGTGGTGGCGGCGGAGATGTGCCTTGTTTGCCAGATTTCCGTTCATAATTCACGAGGCGTTGGCCCACAAGGTATCTAGGTTATAAAAACAGGGTGGTTACTCTCTTATATGACCTTACATGTTTAAATATTCTTCCTAAGAGCAGCCAGTGATAGTTTTTAAATTCAAATCAGATCACTCCCGCTTACAACCCTTCGATGGTTAGAAAGGTAGAAAGGGACTCTAGAACGAACACCTGCAAAAGGCACACAAGCAGGCACCTCACAGTGAGGTGCAGGCCAGTGGGAAAACATGAGAACAGCAAACATCAGAAGTCTCAGATGCTGGGCAATGGAGCACGTGGTGCTCTGGGTTCTCACAAACTCATATGCTTGGGAGTGGAGGTAAAAAGGCACAATAAATAATATTATATTATAATATAAAATATATATATAATATAAATAAATAAAATTCAGGGAATTTACCGGTTACAGATATTTTATAAAACAGCTCAGGGGACAGATATGCAGAAACAGACTAGAAATATGATCTTCAGAAAGCTAGGTATGGAGGCAAGAGGACTGGAAAGGCTCTAGTTCTAGACAAAGGGAGAAATCAAAGGGCAAGGTTTTCAGTGAGGTCAAAGGGGAGATGGCAGAGAAGTGAGCATATGTAAGGGACAGAAGGCAGGAGGTTGTGGCCCAAGAACAGCATTACCTGTTCCTAACTTACACGCTATGATGACAGGAAGGAAAGAGCAAAGGGTGCAGAACTAGAGACAGAAATGACCCCGGCTGGAATGATAAGACACCACATCCCCAGGACGACAGCAACAACTGTGAAGCAGCAGCAGTGGCCTCACTAAACGTGGGGAATGGCCTGCACGCCAACCCTCAGAGGACATGGGTGACAAAGCTGATGATGGCAACGAGCTCCAGGGTAAAAGGTGCCTGTTTGGAGTGAGCGCTGAAGACCCAGGAGTGCCCTGTAAGTCCTCAGAAACCTGGGCAAGCAAGGGAGAGTGAAGCCAGCATGTGATAGGATACCTGGGAGTTGGGTCTCTAAGACCCAGTATCAGTATACTCACCAACAGAGTTCATGTCCCCTGATCATTCTAAGAAACAGAAAGCATACTAAAGCCACAGCAACAAAGGCCTGGCATGCGCTACTCAGGATAGCGACTTTCACTCCACAATTACTCTTTCTACCTTGACTTTCACCTGCCACTTTCTACCAACAAATATATGACTAATGAGATACTTTGGCAGATGATGTCGAGTAGCTTAACATGTCATTTTAAAAACATTTCACTGATCCTACTGCTTCTTCATCCATGATCCCACTGTTTAATATTTTCTTTCTGTCTTACCAGTTCTTTTCCTGAAGTTAACTACTCCTTTCCACACTGTTCCCCAACCAACCAGTAGTTCTTTAAACTGTGAGGACTTGATAAATGTCTTAAACAGTAACAACTGGATAGACTCATAATGCATATAACTCTACCTGACACACATGTCATCATAAAACATACCAAGTCATGCCAAGAATGGGGTTAGCATTATGGCAATGAAACAGCAATAAAAAAAACAGAGAGAAATGGTGTTAATTAACTTGCCCAGGACCGAATGGTAATTCAATGGCAGAAAAAAGGAGACCTTTCCCTAATGCCCTAGCACCTCTCCTGCCCCCAGCCAGCACCCCCCACACCACACGCACCCCATGCTCAGCACCCGCCCCTGATCAAACCCTGCTGGAGGATGGGGACACAACAGTACCCCAGATGCGGCCTTCAGGGAGCCTGAACTTCAACAGTTTTCTCCAAGAAGGAACAAATGGGGAGAGAGAAAAGAATACACTTGGCTGCAGGAAAAGAGCAGAAAATAATGAATAATAAAGGCTGAGAAGTGGGTGGGAAAGGACACCGGGCACACAAGAGGGCAGTAGACAAGAGCTGAAGAAGAAAGCAGCAGAGCATCAGACCTAGCCAAGCCTTATTTGCTTTCTACCCGCAGAACTTACTCATCAGCCTAAACAGGTAACGTGAGGCAAACTGACTGATCTTAATCAGTGAAAGCTGAAACCCCCCCACCCTGTTCTTTCATGGCACACAGAACTTTATACTCTGACCACCTAACTATACTCATATTTTACTGCCAGCAAATGCTGTGGAGAAGCCTTGAACACCTTCAATTTCATTCTTAAAAATATTACTCTAAAGTATCCTCAGAGTAAATAAGGTGACCATATAATTTGGTGTCTAAACCAGGGCACTCACAAATAAACAGGGGTGCTATTAACAATGGCATGAGACAGCATGTATACACTGGAACTGTCCCAACAAGCCAGGGTGGAGTTATCAACTCCTTTTCCCTGCCGGACACCACTAGAGCAGAAGAGGATTCAGCTTTCTGTCAAGGACGTGGAAGGTCAGGTGGCGGTTTTCCCTGGAAGCTATTTCCCTTGGCTGCTGTTGGTCTCCCACTGAGATTGGGTTCCAGAGAGTCCTCTAAACAGAGGCCCTACATTCCTGCTGCAGGGGCCTCACAGCCTCCCTCAGCACTGATCAGAGTGACCCAGTGGCCCGTGGAGGCAGGCAGGGCTGAGGCAGGCTAAGTCCTCATGCAAGCTTCTTATTTTTATCCAAAGCTACTTAATATATTGTCAAATCAAAACATCTGGAAACAGACTAAAAACTATTTGAAAAAGGTGTTAAAAAGTCTTCCTCCCCTTACTAGTTTCTCCCAGTCTTTTCATCGCATAAATGACAATTCCATATTTCCAGTTGCTTGGCTCATCTGAGTCCTTGATAACGCTCTCTTTTATATCCTACACCCAACCTGTTAGCAAATCCTGTTAATTCTATCTCACAATATATCCAGAATCTGAGCACCTTTCCCAACTATGATTTATCACAAAAATTCAGAAATGAGATATCTTAAGAACAGCTAGATGAATGAAAGTCTAGACTTACTTGTCATTTTTAATGTGTTCATAAAGGCGCTTAAACTGGCGGACCTGGAAGGACAAGATCCCCATCAATACCACAACCATCAGTAAAAATGGATAAATTCGCCGGTGGACCAAGTTCTGCATTTCTGCAGTAACACCTGCAAAACCAAAACAGGAAAACTCTAAGTGTATATGGAAGGACAGTGAAATGAAAATATGTTCTGCCCCTAGGAGGAAGGGACTGGTAGTGCTTAATTAAAATGGAAACTCTTTAATGGAGGCTCACAGTGAGGCCAGCACACAGAAGTCACAGCTTGAGGAGCCTCGGGAACCACATCAAGGAGCAGACTGTGCTTTAAAGGCCACTCATGAACCAACAAGAGAGGATGTTCACTCAAGAGGAACAATGAGACTCATTCAAAAGAAAGGTCATTGTGGCTACAGAGGGGAAAGTGAATCGATGGTGGTGGCTTCAAATTAGGGAAACCATATAGGAGGTCACTGAGGTTAAGGTGAGAGCCATGAAAAAGGTGCCCGATTAATGGGTTCCGGAGGCTGGGTCAGCACTCTCCATTTGAGCATGGAAGGCAGAGAGCCTCAAGTGACACAGATGACCTACCAAATTTCTAATTCATGAAGCTTATTGGATAACACTAGTCACCGAGAGAGAACTCAGAAAAAGATTTGGAGGGGAAAACTTTGTGCTCGTCATTCTGAACATATGCCGGGTTTAAGGTCCTGTAGGGACTCTTCAGCACACAATAAGATAACATCTAGTTGTTGAAGTATCACTAAATATCATTCCCTCTTTGCTTTTACCTTTTATGGTAGAGAACATTTTGAAAATTAAATATAACAACATTTTTCTGTGGTTTTACGAATATGGGATAACAGTATTTCTAGTCAGGAGAAGACAACCTGAAGAAAAATCTGTTCCTATTTCGCGGACAGTGTAAACATTAATACTTTCTCACCTGCCTAGAGAAAAAAACTATACCAGAGAGCTTCAGGACTCTCCAAATCTCGCCCTAAGTTGCCAAGTCTAAGAAAAATATCCTTCTGAAATCACTGTTTTAGCTAGATTTATATTTACAAATTAATCATTTGGAGCCAGAGAGCCTATGATACTGGAAGTGACAAGAGTATAGTGACATTAATAAACGTGCTCTTTTGAGCTACCCAGCCAGCATTACCCACCTAGTAAAGGAACAACGCCAGACGCTATGACGTAAGGTACACACAGGGAAAGCAAGAGCACAGAGATTACTGGCGCTGCCAGCTTCCGAATGATATAGTGAAGGTCAATGTTCCGGATGCCATTTGCATAAACCTGAAAGATGAGGGAGAAAATCAGAACGAGAAAATAGGACAAATTCCTCCAATTAACAGAGCACTCTCTACTGAATTCAAGCCCAAGGGTGTTGAATCTATTATTTTTCCCAAAGTCAAGACAAATTCTGAACACAAACATAAGTATGGTGTCCACAAGTTTTTATAAGGAATGCATTTACTTCCTTAAACTTTATAGTTAACTATGCTAAGGGATGAAATAAAACACCAATCTAAATCATAACTACACTAGCCTTGCACTGTACAATACCAGATACATCTAATAATGTTAGATGAATACCACATAAACTGAAGCAACTGTACACACAAGATTGTGGAAGAGCGATCTGTGATATTACTCAAGACTGTGTTCATGTTATATAAATACATTATCAATGGGAGATTTTTGACAAATCAAATATTTTATACAAAATTTTAATATGAAAGAATTCTACAGTGAATTTTTTTTACTTCAACAATTTTTTTTAAAGATTTTATTTATTCATTCATAAGAGACACAGAGAGAGAGGCAGAGACATAGGTAGAGGGAAAGCAGGCTCCCCATGGGGAGCCCGATGTGGGACCAATCCCAGGACCCCGGGATCATGACCTGAGCCAAAGGCAGACACTCAACGTCTGGGCCACCCAGGTTCTCCTACTTCAAGAATTTCTAAAATATTTTCATTATCTTATCCAGAAAGTTCTAATGAATAGCACACTTCAGAGCAAAGTACAAATCGAAGTGGGGAAAACTGGGAATAATGGAACATAAAGATGGTGTGCAGAGAAGGACAAAACAGAAGAGCATTGTTCTTGTTTTCTCCCTGGCACTTCAACTTCTCCTGGCCACAGAGTACTCTGCAACTCAACCCAATCTCTCAGGAATGGGCCAGAGCATTTAGAAGTGTATGACAACAGGCTTAACCCTCCAAAAGCATGCTTCCAAATCCCAAAGAAATCCAAATCCCAAAGAAATCCCAAAGAAATCCAAATGCACTTGAATCAGTGCAACAAGGCACACAATCTCAATCCTTTTACTCAAATTTACACATATGCATGAGAAAAGAATGCATCTGAGAGCAAAATATTACAAAAAGCAACAATGTTTCACAGCCTTCAACTGGTATTAAACCTTTATTCTCCTTTGCAAAGGCCAGAATCTCACCAGTAGACTCCAAAGTGGAGAGATGCATGCACAAAGCAACTCCTTGGTTCGCCCTAGTTCCACAAATCTCTGGGTTCAGGAATTTTTTTGGTACTTTATTGTGCATACTGGGCTGAGAACTACTGTCTCTTTCCTATACATCAAAAGGAGGTGTACCTTTACTGCGATAGAACTGTAACGCCTAATTTATTTGATGCTGACCTAAGGATAAGAGGGCTGTCCAAAAGAACATTTTCTAGACAATTAAAATGTAAAGAAGTATGTACCAAAATCTGTTATGTTAGTTATTAGATAGAAATCTTCCTAAAGTGAATTATCATACTTCCTAGTCTTATTAGCAGAGTATACAAGCACAATCTACTTTTTTCAGGTTATCACAATGATCAAGTTATCTGACAGTTCCACGGTAAGAGGCTTAGGTGCTATGTAGCTAGAATATTCCCAAACAGCTCTGCTTTTGTTTTCATTAAGATATGTAATTTTTAAATTTTACTATTTTTTAAGGCTCTGAGAATACATATATTTTTATGTTTCTATTTTAATTCAAGTAAGTTAATAACACACAGTGTTATATTAGTTTAAGGTGTACAGCTTTTTAATCTATTTTTTTATTTTTTAAAAAGATTTATTTGAGAGAGTGCATATATATATGTGAGCGAGAAGGGCAGAAGGAGACGGTGAGAGAATCTCAAGCTCTCATAACCCTGAGATCATGACCTGAGCCAAACGAAGGAGTCCGGATGCTCAATCGATTAAACCACCCAGGGATCCCTGCCCTTTTTATTGTCTTGAACAGTAACCTCTTTTCTCTGCTTCAGATTTAGAAAATTAAATACTAAATCTAAATCAGAACTCTGGCCTTGAAAAAAAAACACGTGCTAAATTTTTGCCTTTACTTTAGAGAGGGTTTTAGGTACTTTAAGCCACTGGTTAAACTTCAGATAAGGGAAGTCTTAAGAGTGGTTGATGAAAATTCATGGTGATAAAACAGAAAACTTTTTCTTTAAAAAAAACTTATATATTCTTATTAAAGAAAGCGTAAAAAACTCAGAAAGGTAGAAAAATTAAACTTAAGCACCCAGGTGCCAAGCACAACCTCTACTACCCCAGTCTCTCCTGAAAGTTGATTCTGCTCACCTGCTCAATCACTGTTTTCAACCACCACTGAGGACCCATCAGTGTTATAGCTGCAATGATTTTGGCATGCAGGACTCCAAGTGCCCAGTCCTAGGAAAATAAAAACCATTTTAAGATTTATTTATTTATTTATTTATTTATTTATTTATTTATTTATTTATTAGAGAAAGAACAAGGCAAGGGGCAGGGGGGGAAGGAGTAGACTCCCCACTGAGCAAGGAGCCTGACATGACGTGGAGCTCGATCCCAGGGTCCTGAGATCATGACCTGAATTGAAATCAAGCTGGACGCTTAACTGACTAAGCCACCCTGGTGCCCTGGGAAATAAAAACCATTTAACAATTTTTGTTTTCAGCAATAAACCCAGCATACAGGATACACAGTTTTCTTGCATATTTCATTTCAAAACAGAAGTTCTACCAGATTAGTAACAATTTTACAGAAGACTAACATACACTAGAAAATCCAGGGAAACTGTCCCCCCAAGCCAAGAGCTCAATTTCAATATTTCTAACAAAAATCATTCTAGTATCTTTTAGAAACCTACGTTGCTTTTCCAAGAGAATTAGAAAACATGTCAACATTAATGGAGATCTCAATAGCAAATAAACAAAAGTACCATGATTTTATTTCATCAAACCATCTCAGGCTGCTGTGTTGGTTTTAGCTGAGCTAATTATGTCAAAATAAGCCGGTGGAGCCATGTTTGACCTAAAGAAACCATCCCGAAGGCTGAGAGCCTCTAGCTCTAGTACTGATGAACTATTATTAGACCCCCCCATGGCCACACCAAGCAGCCAGAGTGACAACCATTTCCACCCACTACATGATGTCTTAAAGCACAAATCAGACCACAGAAGGAAAATTCCCTGCTTATAACTGAAAGTCCTCAGCACAGCATACAAAGTCCTTCATAGTTTGATCCCTGGGGGTTTTTTTTAATGTATTTTTTTTAAAGTAACACATAACGTTTTGATCTATTTTTTTTAAAGATTTTATTTATTTATTCATGAGACACACACACACACACACACACACACACACACACACACACACACAGGCAGAGACACAGGCAGAGGGAGAAGTAGGCTCCATGCAGGGAGCCTGATGTGGGACTCGATCTCAGGACTCCAGGATCACGCACTGGGCAGAAGGCAGGCACTAAACCACTGAGCCACCCAGGCATCCCCATTTTGATCTATTCTAATATAAAACCAAAACCTAAACACAAAACAAAAAAGAAAACAAAAACAAAAAAACAACACCCACAAAACAAAAACAAAACCTTTTGTAGAGAAGGCTGGAGTCCACTGTGACTACCAGCCTAAATGCTAACCCTTCCCCAGCAACGACCGCTGCTAACACTGGTATGGACCCTCTACATTTTTCCCCTATATGTTTACCTATATCTACACATACACATCCCATAGAAAAGATGCAGTATCATTTTTTTAAAAAAGATTTTACTTATTTGACAGAGAGAGAGAGAACATAAACGGGGGGGGGGGGGGGGGCAGAGGAAGAAGCAGGCTCCCCTTTGTGCAGGGAGCCCAATGTGGGGCTCCATTCCAGGATTATGACCTGAGCCAAAGGGAGATACTTGTTCAACTGAGCCACCCAGATGCCCTGTATTATCATTTTCATATGGATCTTGCTCATACTGCTTTTCCTCTTCATTGCCCACCATCTTGAGGTTAAGGTTCTCATTTATTGATTTGGTTGGTCAGAGGTGTGAGCATCTTCTTCAAATAGGGTCAAAGGATGATGCATGCTCTGAATTCTTGCACATCCTAAACACGGCTCTTCACTCTGACACATGAACGGCTGAGTGACGTTTTGCCCGCCTTTTCTGCCAATGGCCGAAAGATGCTCTTCTGCTATATGACTTTGTGGTATTACTGAAAAAAGTCCATTACCTGTATGATTTTCTTTTTTGAAGTTTATGACATCTCTTTACCTTTAGAATTCAGAAATCTTACCAAGATATGCCCACATATGTGTTTTTCTTATCAATCTCATTTCATCAACGTCCACTTTACCAAATCTGATGAGCCCTTTTAACCTGCAGAATCAGGACTACTATCAATCCAGTTAACTTTCCTATTTCATTCCATGCTGCCTCATTTCTGCACTCTAGAGCTCTTATTAGGGGACGTTAAGTCCCCTGGATGTATTCTCCAAGTCACTTACCTTTCCCTTTAACTTCCTACTTGTTCAATTTAGCTCTGTGCTTTGCAGTGGTCTTCCAGGGGCCCAAAATGAACTTCAATGGTGACTACTCACATCTTCATCTACTGAACATCTGAGGCCCATGCTATATACCAACACAGTTTCACTTTGTTTTATTGCCATTGTATGTGCACACACACATATTCCCCTTGATCTCCGTTTTTATTCTTCTATTTGGATGCTCACAGTTCAATGACAGTTCCAGGTCACAGGGCATGTGTTCTGATTGCTCTATCTGACCTTTCTTTCTGTGGTTGCTGTGGACCCCCTTAATAAAGCATTTGTTTAATAGTGAAAGGGAATAGAAGGAAAGGGAGAAGAAGTGGGTAGGAAACATCAGAAAGAACATAAAGACTCCTAACTCTGGGAAACGAACTAGGGGTGGTGGAAGGGAGGAGAGCGGGGGGTGGGGGTGAATGGGTGACGGGCACTGAGGGGGGTACTTGACGGATGAGCAATGGGTGTTATTCTGTATGTTGGCAAATTGAACACCAATAAAAAATAAATTTATCATTAAACAAAAACAAAAACAAAAAAATAAATAAAGCATTTGTTATTTTTCTCTGCAGGTTTGATGAGGTTCAGGTCAGACTAAGTATAAACTGAGAGGCTGCCAAAGGATCTTTTACCCTTTAGATCTCTGGGATAGCAAGCTACCAGTCAGTCCCCTATCAAGGACATGGTGAAAGCCTCCCTGCTGCTTCTGTACTATCCCAGGTTCCCGGGCAGGGAAGATTTGACCAAATTTAGCTTTCTTTTGGTCTTTGGGAGTCTAGAAGGCCCTCAAGTAAGGTTCATATTCATTTGAGAAGGTCCACAGATCGCTAAGGTTCAAGCTCTTTCAAGATCCACAGATATCTGGTCCTTCCCCTATGGGGTAGGACACATAACACTAGTTTCTTTGCTAGAATTCCAATAGACTTCCATAAATCTATAGCTGCTTGACACAGGGAAGACAAGTAGCTTAGAGTCAGGAATGGAGACAAAGCAAACTGTTCTTTCAAATGTTAAGAGTTTTATCCAGAATTTTAAGGATACCATGCTGCACGCATCCATCTATAGCTTATATTTTTCTTCTACTTAAAATCATGTCTGAGAGCTATCTGTAGCAAAACATATACACATTTCTTTAGTCAATCTCTGCTGATGAACATTTGGGTTGCTTATAATTTTGACATTATAAAAATGATACAGGAGAAACAACGCTGGTTGTGCTTTCTGCACACATGTAAATGTTTCTTTGCAGCACATTCAGAAAAGTGAAACTGCTAGGTCATAATATATAAATACTCTTAAAACTCAGCAGTTCGTTATTTTGTAAAATTACAACTGTCAAGATCACCAAGGACACACGGGTAACTGTGCAAGCTGCATTTACTACTCACTGTAGGGAGGACGACAATGCAGTATGGGGAACTTGTGGTGCTCAGTAAGAATGTTAGAAAAGCTTAGTATAGTATTTTGGTTTCTGTGAGGTGACCTGAGAGAACTTAAGGAAGCACAGCTTTGCTCTATGTCACATCCTTTAGAAAGCAAAGGTAATCTGTATTAGGTATCTCACTAAATCTTATCCAAATGCAGGGACTACCGTTGGTAATGAAGCAGCAGCCAATGATGTCAGCTGGGAATGGGGGTTGTTTTCTCATTTTCCTGGTTTGAACAATGTTCCTGTTTTGCCTATGTTCAGATGGGATTATGAACGATTCTTGTTTTTATCTTGCTCCATCATGGTCACAGAGTGGTCCTGTGTGATGCTGATGATGTCAGGCCAGCTCCAGAGGTCAGGGCCTACTTGCTCTTCTTCAATGCTGAATACTGTATGACATCAGGAGGCAAAGAGTACCTAGTTACGATGCATTTGCAGTGATCATGGTGGTAAGTCAGCGTCTATCTGACCCTTCCATAGCAAAGTTGTGTGTTTTCCTTTGGGATATCAAGTAATCAATCCAGAATATGACACTTTGCCGCCACTTAAATAACTACTTCTACATTGTAGTGATGTTGAAATATGCCTGCAAAACCTCCCATCAAGTGGTTAGGGCCTATAGCCCCTTCCCTTGAACCTGGGCCAACCTTTGTGCCTGGCTTGTATCTAATAGAATGTAGTGAAAAGCAATACCATGGGAATTCTGAGATGAGGTCATAAAAGGTGATGGAGATCCTACCTTGTTTGTTGGGACATTCATTTCTCTTAAATGCATATAAGAAGCCCAACTACCTACCTCGAGGCTACCAAGCTGTGAGGAAGCCGGGTTATATCCAGGAGCTGCAGCTGACAGCCCAGTTGGGGTGATCCACGTCAACCCTCACTTAAGAGTGATGAGGCTCCTAAAGGATTCCTGCCATAGCTCTCAAATCACATTCAGTTACTGCGCTTACCCAGCTAAGGCCCGGATAACATGCAGCAGAGACAAGTCGATATGCCCTGTCTTAATTTCAAACCCACACACTCTCTGGACAAAATAAATGGTTGTTTTGAGATATATAATTGTGATGTAACTTGCTACACAGCAACAATAACTCAGTAACTGAACCATAGACAAATTTCACCTGATGGGTTCAGGATCCACTGACAATCCTTGCTGGAATCAGTTATTTTGCTAACTACTGCAAAATAGTGATTTTCTAATTCTGCTAATTCCTCTACCTTTGTTAGCTGGCATTATTCTGTAAAAAATAGCTTTCCTTCAATCCCTGATACTATCTGACTATACAGTGATAGAGTTGTTACACAAACACATCACATGTGCTTAATTATCTCCCTCTATTTCTCACTTTCCTCTCCGAGTCTGCTCCAGAGCACACTGGATTAGAGGCAGTTCCATACATATGTTCTGTCTCACTGCGTGGTCCGCCCCCTTGCTCCTTCCTAGAATATCGCTTTCCTTTTTTACCGACTCCTCTGTACTCTACTGGTTGTTCTAGACATGGTCTCCTAGAGGAAACCAAATCCTAACTCCCAAAGCCAGGATAAATACCTCTCCCATATGATGCCACAGCAACCTTTGCTTGCCCCAATCACAGAGCAGCTTACCTGTTACCTGTCTGCCTTGCCCACCAGCCTGTAAGGTGCACAAGAAGTTCCTGCATTGGCCTCATTTTCATCTGAATTATACAATACAGGGTTTTAGCACACATTAAAGCACTAATGTAAATATCTGCTCTAAATGAAGTTTGTGCCTACTAGATGCCTAGCTCTTTCCCCTAGGATCTCTTAACTTCAAATCTATGATATTAATTTCAGGCTCTAAATGCTAAGAGAAAAGTAGTAATTTTTCTTCCGTACTAACTTTAAGATCTTTGCTATGACCTATGTAGGTTTCTTCAAAATGCTCTTTTTAATAAATCTGTGACTTTGTATAGGAAAACAAGCTGTAATTATTTAAAAGTCTCAAACCTCAAAGAAGCAAGATATCTC
The DNA here is from genome assembly GCF_048418805.1 of Vulpes vulpes. Classification (NCBI taxonomy): domain Eukaryota; kingdom Metazoa; phylum Chordata; class Mammalia; order Carnivora; family Canidae; genus Vulpes; species Vulpes vulpes. Next base: position 69,928,778 of record NC_132782.1, on the reverse strand, counting down.
TTGGAAAGATCAATGAATCTTAGTTTCATCATTACGTATCAGGTGAAGCCTAAATGACTAGTGACATTTTAACCTATAAAGACCTTTTATTTTTTTATTATTTAAAAAAATTTTTTATTTAAATTCAATTTGCCAACATATAGTATATGCACAGTGCTCATCTCACCATGTGCCCTCCTTAGTGCCCGTCACCCAGTTTCCCCACCCTGCCACCCCCTTCCCTATAAAGATTTATTAAAGGAGTTATATAACCTGCATATTTTGAAGGCAATAAATTAAAATGCATTATTTAATCGATTTTATAAAGGTACCTACAATAGAAAAAATTAAAGAGTCTTTCTAAACAAACCACTAACAATCACTTTAAAAAAAAAAAATCAAGGATTTTTCGGATTCCAAGTCCACAAAGAAATGTCATAAACAAAAGTCATGTACTTACCTGCCATGGGTAAAAAAGAGGAGTCTGATCCAAGGGAACCCTCAGGGGAGCAACGATAACCAGTTCAAAGAGGAGCCCCAGCAGGAGCGGGACAACCCCTGCCAGCAGCACGGCCACTATCAAGGTCTTCATGATCTATGAAGAAATGAGGCCATGTCACTAGAGTGTCTTTCTAGATTTTGAGCTAAACTTCATTCTATTTGGAAATTTATTTTTCTTCTTTAACCTGATGCCTAACAAAACAAATATATTACCTCACATACATTTATGTGTATTATATTTCATTAAATGAAATTTGAACGTGTATATTCAAGCTTAAGCTATAATGAAAGCATGACATTACTCTGCATTTTTGCTATAAAATTATACAAAATTCATTTTAGGGCAGCCCGGGTGGCTCAGTGGTTTAGCGTCGCCTTCAGCCCAGGGCATGATCCTGGAGTCCCGGGATCGAGTCCCACATCAGGCTCCCCACATGGAACCTGCTTCTCTCTCTCTCTCTCTCTGTGTCTCTCATGAATAAATAAATAAAATCTTAAAAAAAATTTCATTTTATTCCATATATTAACCAGGTGGCTGTGCTGTTTTTTTCAACCTCATTCTCAAGAATAGGCTTTTGTTTGTCCAAGAAAAGCCACTGATTATCCAGGCTCTTCTAATCCAATGGTGGCTCACAGTGTGATTCGGACTGGTAGGGGAGAAGGGCTCTGCATAACCTCAGTGCAGGTAATTCATCAATGTGACCAAACTGACTCCATCCAGAACCCTCTGTGGTCCAAAACAACTCATTATGATGACAGAAATGTCTTGTATCTGTGTTGCCAGTATGGTGGCCACGAGCCACATGGTTATGGAATTTGAACAAAACAAAAAATGACGGGATCCCTGGGTGGCGCAGCGGTTTGGCGCCCGCCTTTGGCCCAGGGCGCGATCCTGGAGACCCGGGATCGAATCCCACGTCAGGCTCCCGGTGCATGGAGCCTGCTTCTCCCTCTGCCTATGTCTCTGCCTCTCTCTCTCTCTCTCTCTCTCTCTGTGACTATCATAAATAAATAAAAATTAAAACAAAAACAAAAACAAAAAATGAAAATAAAGTCAACACAAAGATTAAAAGTGTCACTACAGAATCCTGATGAAGAAAGGAGTCTTTAGAGTGACTCTGATGTCTGAGGACCTCCCTTTCTCTTAAGGCAGCCTCAGTGAGTATGTCTGTTTTATCTAGAGACTGGTATGAGGTGAGTGAAGATGCAGTACTTGCTTTTTTAAATGGCATACTGAAGACACAGAAGAATATCAAATGGAAATTGGTATTAGCTGGTTTCTGTATATTAAATATAGTTACATGTCTCATTATCATGTGTAATTAAATAGCAAGTAAAGCCTTCTGTTCATATTATACAATAAATCTCATTGCTTTCTTTCAACACTAATATTAACCCTCTAGTGAAATGAAACTCTAAATTCAGATACAAAACTAGAATTATACAAAAGAGGCATAAGCAGTGACTTAAACCTATTTACCAGTCATAACCAAAATCACAATCAATCAGTAAATCACCACACCCGGACAACCATCTTACGCTGATTTCTTTCCCCCACCTTTGTGTAACTAAGTACTTTACTGAGAAATATTTTCCATTACTTACTACACTTTCACATTAGCCAAGACATTCTTGAATTAACAACAGAATGTGTAATTAAAGAAATCCCATTTATATGAAAAACATTAACTTAATCCTGAAGTCAAGATTTTACATATTCAAATAGATCAAAAAATCAAATTTTAGAAAAAATATCTTAAAAGAAATTCCTACTTAAACTGATTTTAAATTCTACAGAGTATCTTATTCCTTAAAAATTTCCAAAACAACTTTTCTAATTGCATTACTTACTTATTAAGGGCCTTATTGGGTCATTTAGCATGCTTTTCCTTTTGACCCTTGAATATATCCGACTGTGGTTCTCAGAATGAAACAGAAAGCTGCATCTTAAAGGAATATTCCTCCTCATAAAAAAAGAAAAAATCAATTCTCTTGATGCTATCATCATAATTAAGAAATGAAAGTGAAAAGATTTAAAGAAATGACTAAAAAAGATTTCCACTATTCCTGTCATACAAGATCAGTTCTTCATTAGAAAAACCTACCATGAGGGACCACTCTTTAACCTTCTGGAAGATCACTCTGCGTCCCTGGGGCATCCATGCCACCAGCACCGTCACTGCCCTTATGGTTAGCCAGCAAACATAGAGACCACAAGCAGCTGTGTAGAGTTCATGAATTTTGGCAGTCCCCGTCCAAAATGACATTAACCAACGGCCAGCAAATACTGAAAACAGAAAGGCTGATAAATGAAATACGTGGCTATATATGTAAAGAGAACTACAATCTTGATGTTGTTCTGTTAGTATTTTCAATTACTTCAATCATTTTAAGTGATTAGTAAAAAGGAATCACATTCTAATATAACAACATCTTCATTAAAAACAAACAATGACAAAACCCCCCACAAACTCTAAAGAATGCAATTATTTGATTAGGACACAACCAAAGCACAAGAAGTCACTGGGGACAAGCTCTCCTGTGGCATCTACTCTGACTGGCCATGTCAATTATCTGTTCTTTCAGAAATGAAGAGGTTGTTCTTGTTTTTATCACCAAAGAAAATTATTATACAACATAATACAACAAAAGTGGGGTATATTTATTATTTATACTTTCAACATTTAAGAACACTACAAATAATTTAGATTAACTTTCTTTCAATTGACTCATCGAGACAGAAAACTAAGTTTATTTCAATAAATAAGTGGGTATAATAACATTTAAAAGCATAACAATCACAGAATATCATATTAACTTTCTTAGGAAATAAGATCCAAATATGCTAAAACTTAAACAGATTTGAGAAGTGTCTAAAGAACTGCCTCGGGGATCCCTGGGTGGCCCAGAGGTTTAGCGCCTGCCTTTGGCCCAGGGCGTGATCCTGGAGTCCCTGGATCAAGTCCCACGCCAGGCTCCCAGCCATAGAGCCTGCTTCTCCCTCCTCCTGTGTCTCTGCCTCTCTCTCTATCATAAATAAATAATTAAATCTTAAAAAAAAAATAAAGAACTGCCTCAAATAAAGAGTTAATGCAAATAAATTCTACACTATACCCATAAAAATCTACCTCAGGCAAGACCATTATTATATTAACTTTATTCACATGGTGAATAAACTTCTCAATAAGACCAGAAAGAGCAACGCCCAAATGTCTTGTTTACTTTTCTATGGTTGATTTCCTCTTAATACAGTACTATTTGCTATTTTCAAATACCTAAAAGGAGCTTGTGGCTGTGCTGAGCACTTTCCGTATATTACCTCATTAATCCTCCCCAAAGCCCTCAAATAGCCACTACTCCATTCTAAAGATTAAGAAACCAAGGATCAACAATAGAACCTTGCCACACCAAGGTCGCATGAGGGTGGAGGCTGAATTTGAACTCATACCTATGTGACAAAGCTCATGCTCTTGACCAATAAACCACACTGCCTCCAATTAAATGAAACCAGCTCAACAGTTAAGTCTTACAAGCCATAATGTTGGCAACCAGACTTCTTTGTAACCCCACAAAATGGTTTGTGTATGAAGAGAAGTTATTTTTAAAAATACACATAAATGTTATGTGAAATAAACACATGTATATATTAATTTGGGGATATAAAAATTGCTACAGATAATTCTGTAGAAATGTCTAGTATTGTGTGTGTGTGTGTGTGTGTGTGTGTATGCATGCACATATACATTTTTATTCCAAGGTTTTTATAGTTGCTATAGTTGGGTTGGCTGGTTTTTAAAAATGTAATGGACACTTTTTACTGCACACTTCATATTTCACTTACTTCTAATCAAGTGTTTCTGAGAGGACAGGGTCAAGTTTCTAATTTGTAGTGAATTATCATCAGTTAAACTACAGCTACAGGGCAGCCCCGGTAGCGCAGCAGTTTAGCGCCGCCTGCAGCCCAGGGCATGATCCTGGAGACCCTGGATCGAGTGCCACGTCAGGCTCCCAGTGCATGTGGAGCCTGCTTCTCCCTCTGCCTGTGTCTCTGCTACTCTCTCTCTCTGCATCTCTATGAACAAATAAATAAAATCTTTAAAAAAACAAACAAACAAAAAACTACAGCTACAGAAAAGCAACCTTCCGGGGGAAAGAATCTCCTTGCAACCTTAAATGCATTTTATGACACCAAGTATTTCTAGGATTAAACAACCATGTTCTTCCCATTAGATGGTGGGAATGGGTTAACAGGGAAATATTCAGTTAACAATCTTCAATGAAATTACTTTTAGTGCCCAATTCAGGTAGTAAATTACATTTCCTTCTTTTAAGTTTTCCTTAATATCTCTGATAAAAAACATGAAAATGGAATATAAAAACCACGAATGTAAAACTGTCCAAAGTTCAAAAACTAAGTTTTCTCAGCAATGTTTACCACATTGTACCCAACCATTAATCACACTTTATCATTTTTAAGAGCTGTGATATGACAAGTAGTGAGCTTAGGAGCACAGTTCTTAAGGTCAAATCATTATTCAGAAACATGTAAAAAAAATTTTATTTTTATCACCACTTTAAATTAAATCACAATTTCTACAGATTAGAGAATATTCTCATTATGTTTAGAAACCTCACTTGAGGGATCCCTGGGTGGCGCAGCGGTTTGGCGCCTGCCTTTGGCCCAGGGCGCGATCCTGGAGACCGGGGATCGAGTCCCACATCAGGCTCCCGGTGCATGGAGCCTGCTTCTCCCTCTGCCTATGTCTTTGCCTCTCTGTCTCTCTCTGTGACTATCATAAATAAATAAAAAATTAAAAAAAAAAAAAAAAAAAAAAAGAAACCTCACTTGAAATTACACTTCCTACTTGCTCCTTACTGACTTTAGCCCTCCTGGAAAAACTCAAGTATTTGATACAAATTTGATTTATAAAATTATAGAGGCAGTGCTATAATCAAAATACTAACTCAATAACATTTATGGGCTTATATTTAAGAGATGAAAAGTATCTTCCACTTAGTGATTATTTAAGTGTCTAACATGTAACAGTATGATTTAAAATTTTGTGGCTTGCCATACACACCAACTGGGAGTTGCTGTTCCCAACACTTTGTCACTGGCTTTGGGCTCAACCCCATTTATCCCTGACCTTTGCAGAACATGATGAAGAGTATACTACATTCATCCATTCAAGTAAGATTCATTCATCTTACTTGCTAAAGAAAATGTCTAGCCGAAATTTAAAGATTAGTATCTGCGAATACCAGATGATTAAGGGAAACAATCTGGCTTTATAAAGAGTCTAGGAACACCATGCAGTGGACAGGAAAGATACAATGAGGGCAAACATGTTAACATCAAAAGGCTGGCTTGAAGAAATGATTTAAGCCATACAGATAACTTTTTGAAAACCTACACTATAAAGAGAAGATGCCCAAGAAAACTGAGTGACCATATATACTTTACTTCTAAAAATGAATCAGAACTTTTATCTTGATTTTGTTACCCTGTTGCAATACAAATGACTCCAAGGAGATGGAGAGCCCTAAAAAGATCAATATCCCATATTCAATCAAAAATAAGGGGCAAACTATTTCAAGCTTATACTTGATGAAAGATACAAAGCATCTTTGCATGTCATTAGCTCATACCTGGTAGAGTAAGGCAGATGAGGCTGGCAATCAGTAAGGTTATACACATGAAGACAATCAACAAAAATATCTGCAAGGCAAAACGTAAGAGTGCATAAATGGTTCATATGTGCTCAACGTATTTCAAAACACCCCTCAAAGAATCACCATAATTCTACCAGTAAAAAGAAATTGCCCATATTTCCATGTTTCCTTCCATTTCACACCAAAAGGAATTTTTAGTTTAGGTAAAATTACCTATAATTTCGACCAAAAGAAAATGTCTATTTTCATATAACAGACACATCAGCAAGTAACAAGTAAATGTACTTCTGAATCAGCACAAAAATAAAACACAATCAGCTTAAGTTTTCCCTATTAATTAAAACTAAAAACATTCACTTTTTAATCAAATTCTCAAAAACAAGTTTTCATAAAAAGAAAGCTCACTTTCTAACAGTGCTGTCTAATCAGAACTGTCCATGACAACAGGACCTGCACCACCCTACACAGTGGCCACTGTGCACCTGACGCGGGGTGTGAAGGAGCAATGAAACTTTACACTGTATTTACTCTGCATCTTATCCTACTAGACATGGTTTTCTCTTTTTCTCAGCTTTATTGAGATATAACTGACAAAATTATAATATATTTAGAGTGTACAACGTGATTTGCCACATGTACACAATGTCAAGGGATTCCCACCATTAAGGTAATGAATACATCTATCGCACCACAGCCTTACAAAATGAATTCACATCTAATTAAGTTTAAACGTAAAAGCCACATGTGAGCTGGTGGCTCTCATACTGAAAAGTACAAATAAAAAGGGAACACACTGAGAGGAAAGCAGCTGCTCTCGGCAGGAAAGGAGCAACTGCTGCTTGCCTTCTACCTTACCGGGCACCCCTCTTCCCTCGTCCAGAAGGCAGGGCTCTAGCAAGAAGGCTGAAAAGGACCTACAATCACACCCCAAGAGGAGCCTCTAAGGCTGCCAGCTTTCACTGGTTGAGAAACTTCTCACCGATCCTCCCTCTGATCCAGGATGGAAAGAAACTCTCACCCATGGAAGAGCCTCATCTCTTCTTTCAGGACTCCTCCCATCTCTCACCCTCACCCTCTAAATACACTTAATTCCCTGCAGTTCCAAACCTACCATGTCTAACCTGCCTCTTGTTTTGGCACGAGCCTGGAGTGCCCTCCCATTTTTCCATGTTGTCTGTGCCTGGCCTAACTTAAGAGGCTTAAAAGCATCCCCTCCTCTGCAAAGATTCCTGAACACTTCCCAAAAAAGCATTCTGTGGAGCTGACCAACTGTGTGACACATTACTACAGAGCAAGTAAAGTGAGGCCCAAGATCTGACCATCAGATTTAACAACACAAAAGCTACAACCCATCAGGAACAGCTTTGGTGGAATTTGGAGGCAAAGTTTCACTGGGACAGCATTTCCTTACCCAGTCTGGTCTTCAGTTTCATCTGAAGGTTACTACTCAACCTTGCAGTATTGGGATGGATAGTAAATGGGAAAAACATTAGAATGCCCATTTCAGTTCCTGATACATAGCTGAAATACATCAATAACGTTAATTTCTTATTTTCACTTAGGGTCTTTAACACTGCTTCAAACAGCAGGGAGCAACAGTACATGGTATCCCAACACTATAACCCATCTCTAAAATCTGATGAACTTATCTGACACATATATATATTTTTCTGCTAATGAGAGGACTAGGGGTTCTTGTCAGGAGACCGTAAGATATATCGATACAGAGGACTGCATGCTAAGAGCATCAACACCACCACCAAATTCCTCAAAAGAAAAAGAAAAAACTTGACTTCCAATAAAGTCTTATTGTACCTACCCTGAGTGGAAAATTTAAAGGCCGGCGATAAGGCTGAAAGCCAACAGGCCCTCCCTGCTGGAGTATGGCTTGGTGGGCTGCATGCAGGCCTTCCCCCACCACGGGAATAGCGTTGTTATTTCGAGCATGCTGATTATTGTTAACTTGTTGATTTGCACTGTTCTCGTTTTCTTCCTGGTCTCCCAATAAATAGGAATGAAGATCCCTGTGTAAAAATTACATTCTCACTTCAGACTAGAGTGAAACAGTAGACATGAGACTCACTTTCTTATTATTAAGGTAGAAAATGTACAAGTAGAATCTGTACACAACAGTAATTATTAATTATCTCACTCTGGGCTAATGTTGGTACCTGCTTTAAAGTAAGCTTTTTCAAATTTAATGTTAATATTAAGAACACCCCACTAATTCAGCTCAGCTATTCTGTCTGCTGTGGCATGGAGCTCAAATAAAACCTCCGAACTCGAACAGCCCAGGCAGCTCAGCAGTTTAGCGCTGTCTTCAGCCCAGGGCCTGATCCTGGAAACCTGGGATCAAGTCCCACATCGGGCTCCCTGCATGGAGCCTGCTTCTCCCTCTGCCTGTGTCTCTGCCTCTATGTGTGTCTCTCATGAATAATAAAATGTTAATAAATATTAAATAAAAATAAATAAATAAAACCTCTGAACCACACATCAGTCATGGCAAACCTGGGGCAAGCAGAGACAGACACCTGCTTAACCCAATATAACCAAATGCATATTTCACAGTAAGGTCTCTGCAGAATGCCACATATTTTCTGGGGAAAAAACTGTAATTACAAAGATTCAACTTTAAAATAAATATATAATATACAAAGATGGAAAAAACAAAAGGCAATATGCGGACTAAATGCCTCCACTGGTCAGGATAGGACTTCTAAAATAATACGGGTTGGGGCACCTGGGTGGCTCAGTCGGTTAAGTCTGCCTTCAGCTCAGGTCATGATCCAGGAGCCCCGGGATCAAGCCTGAAACAGCTTCCCTGCTGCACTCCTTGTTCATGGGGAGTCTGCTTCTCCCTCTCCTCTTGCCCCTCCCCCCTGTTCCTACTCTTGCTCTCTCTCTCAAATAAACAAAATCTTTTAAAAAAGTAAATAAATAAAATAATCAGGGCTAAGTTGGCTTGCTTTAAACATACTGAAAAAAAATGTTTACTTTTACCCTGTGTAACGAAATCAAAGAACCTGGGCCAGCAGCAAACTTCTATGAGGACAAAAACATTCTCCATAAAACAATGGAGAATAATTAGAAAAATAAGAAAAACTAAGAATTAAAAGTATTATATACACCTGCAAATATCACTAAATGGTCTGTTCCTAAAACTAATTCCTGAGTGGGGCATGGAACATACCCTGTTAGAAGGGTTATCAGCGGCCTACTTACAGCAAGTATCCAGCGGTAACGGTCCATGCTCGCACAAGCCCCTTCAGCCACTGCCGCGTGTGTCCCTGCTCAAGTAATGCTGGCAAGACCACCTGAAGCAGAAGCAGCTCAAGGGACAGTTCACTCACTGGAGCATCACTAAGACAATTACAAACAGCTGTAATTTACAGTGTGACTTTATTTTCCATTATAACTGTATCACATTGAACTTTGATGGGATGACCACAAAACTCCTTGAGGACTCTTATGAACTCATCGTCATTATCACCAGTCCCCCCACTCTCCTCTTAAGGCTTCTCCCTCAGACTACTCCAAGACTGTTCCCCATAAGGGTCGCCAATGACCTCTGTGTTAAATGTAATGGTCAGGTCTTGGTCCTCACCTCACTAGCTATATTGTATCATGTTACACAACTGGTCACCCACCCCTCGCTCCTCAAACACTTTCTCACTAGATGTCTATCTAGATCCATTAGTTCCCGTTCAGCTCCCTGGGCTAGAGACAACGGGGGCCCCAAGCTCTGGTCCTCTCTCCTCTCCTCTATACATGCTCTTTGGACAAATGCAAACTCACGTGGCTGAAAATACCATGTTTCTGTAAATTTCTACGTACCACTCAGACATCTTTCTTAACTCCTAACTTTATATCCAAAGTGCCAACTCCATGTCTCCTCTTGACATGAGACATCTTAAATTGATCATTATCAAATTCCCACTCTTCCCTTTTAATCCTGCTCTCCCACAGCTCCTTCATCTCCATAAATGGTAACTCCATCCTTCCAGGTATTCAGAACAGAAACTTGGATCCTTGACTGCCTTTTTTTCACTCCACAAACAGCCAGAGCCCTGTTGAGTGGACCCTAATAATACCCTAAAACTCACCATTTCTCATGACCTGCACTGCTACTTCCTTCATCTCAGACTCCCTCACCTCTCACCAGGACTACTACACTATCCTCTTGGCTGGCCTCCTGCCCTGGCTACCCTGACCCAGTCTCTTCTCATCACAGCAGCCACAGTGACATGTTAACCTGTATCAGATCACTCTTCTATTCAGGTCTTTCTAAGAACTCCCCAAATCACTCGTTAGACCAAAGTGCTTACACTAGAGCTTATGATACTCTCTAGGATCTAGCTTTCCATGACGTTTCTAACGTCACAGCCAACTACCACATGCTTTACTTCTTCTACTCTGGCCAAACTGGCCTGGCCTTCCTGCTGCTCCTCAAAGAGGCCTCAGCACCACTGCACTTGCCTGACCCCCTGCAAGGACACTATCTCCAGGAATTCACATGGCTCACTCACTCATCACCTCCTTCAAGGCTTTCCTCAACTGTCACCTCTGCAGGTCCTTATCAGTCACTTATTCTAAATTACAACCCCATCCTGACCACTTTATTTCCTTTGTCTGCTTCATTTTTTCCCTATAGTATTTATGGCCCCTAATATACTTTATGTTTGATCTATTTCTATGTAGTCTCCTCCTCACTGAAATGTAAGCTCCATAAGAACAGAATCTTCTTGATTCTGCTTTGTTCACTGTTATATACCCAGTGCACAGAAAAGTGTCAGGTATATAATGGGAACTCGATTTTTTTTTAAAGATTTTATTTATTTATTCATACAGACAGAGAGAGAGAGAGGCAGAGACACAGGCAGAGGGAGAAGCAGGCATCATACAGAGAGCCTGATGTGGGAGTCGATCCAGGGTCTCCAGGATCACGCCCTGGGCTGCAGGTGGCGTTAAACCGCTGTGCCACCGGGGCTGCCCGAACTCGATTTTTTTAATGGAGGAACGGACTAAAAAATGCTACGTAATCCAAAAATTTTGTTAAACTTCTAGGTATAACAGACTACGAAAATTGGTCTATCCTATCAATATATAAAGCCAAAATCTGTGCTTCCTGGTTCTATGACCAGACACAAACACATAAGGAAGAAGTGATGACTTACACTAGTTAGGGAACAACTCAGAGGATAAAAATCTTAATTTGGGGGATGCCTGGGTGGCCCAGCAGTTGAGTGTCTCAGGGCATGATCCTGGTCTAGGGATCGAGTCCCTCATCGGGCTCCCTGCATGGAGCCTGCTTCTCCCTCTGCCTATGTCTCTGCCTCTCTGTGTCTCATGAGTAAGTAAAATCTTAAAAAAAAAAAATCTTAATTTGGATTTTGAGGAAAGAGAACAAAAGCTTGTCTGGCAAACATGGTGAAGAAGGTTATTACAAGCAGAAAGGAAAAGACAGGAATAGCTAGGTATTTTAGGGAGACTTAATGGAGAGGAGCATGGCTGGAGAGCAGAATTCAAGTCAGACAATGTTGAAACAGAATGTTGAAAAGTCCATGTGAAATTATACCAATCTGCGCATGTCTTTTTAAAAGACCCAGATATTATCATGTAGATTATGGAAGAAGAGGCAGGGGTGTTAAGGATGGTTTATAATGGAGAACAAGAGGAAGGCCTAAGCTAAGGAAGTGGTAAATCAAGTTGGATTAAATATTTTTAAAAATTACACTTGGAGTGCCTGGGTGGCTGAGTTGGCTAAGCGTCTGACTTTTGAATTCAGCTCAGGTCATGATCTCAGAGTCCTGGGCGCCAGCCCTTACGGCTCCACGCTCAGTGGGGAATCACTTAAGGATTCTCTCTCTCTCCCTCTCTCTCTGCCTCTTCCCCCATCCACACACTCTCTCTCTAAAATAATTAAATAAAACTTTTTAAAGATGAGACTTAAAAAATTTAAAGACTAATGAGAAATCTGAGGAAGAAATCCAATTTCTTGGCAGATTTCTGTAATACCAAGTAACTGAAAAAAGGAATATAGGAGGAGTGGTAGAGAGTAGGTTTCTGGGTGATTTAAGGTTTTAAATCAAAAAGATTTCCATCCATAAGCCTTATATCTTATTTTTAATCTATAATTAAATGCACAACTATGGTTACATACCTTATGATGTGCTTTTCATATAAAGATGTTTGTGGCTAACATGCTCTCATTAAGTAGTAAACATTTCAATGCTGAACAAAGGCATACTTCATTTGCAGAAAAATAATTAAGTCTTCCTTTGGAAAATGAACCTGCTAAACTAATGTTTATATAATCTTAAATGGTAAAAATTCAACTATCACATGATTTCCAATATCTGTTAAGAAATGAACGTTTTAAATATATGCACTCTGGATATCAACAGAGCTAAATTAGTAAAGCTTCCAAATTCAAAAACTCACCTGTAGAGCATGACATTGTATGGAAGAAAATTAGGCAGCAAACTCTTAATTATACGTATAGGAAGCCAGAGCATCAGGAGGACAATGGAGCCAAAGACAATCTGCAGTAAGAAAAAAAGACATGACACCACTGTGAATCATTCCCATGAGAGACAAGCAGACTTCTGAACATACTCAACCAATACACAATCCAAGTCTACACCCATGCATGGCCCAGAGTGCTCTCACTCCACACACTAGACTTGGATCACTCTGGAAAGAATGCATTCTTGGGAAGGCAGCTCCTCTCTCTCTAGGACACAAGGGCTTTAACAGGAGCCACAAAAGATAATCACTGCATGGTATTTGAACAGAGACTCAGAAACTTACAATGAAGGACCAGAATTGCCTGCAACTTAATAAATCACCTATAAGTATTTTAAGACATGATCCTAATGTTAACGGCTAAAAATTTTCCAAAGGGCACAATATTACTTTTTAAATTTTATTTCAGAGACACTTAGTTTTAACTAGAGGATTTCTTCTATGCGGGGGAAAAAGCTTTGACATACTTCTGTTAAGAGTTAATTCAGAAGCTATTAAATATATCTCCACTGCTCCAATGAAATTCTTTTTTTTTTTTGCTCCAATGAAATCAATGTAATTCAGAAACCCATAATTTGGCAATTATGCCACTGAAGAACTAGACAGCATCTTTGTCTTAGTAAGCATTTTATTTACTTTATCAAAGTAACCAATAAAACAGCTATTTGACGATGAAGTTCTACAAGCTTTGATAAACATAGATTATTTAATATAGCTACTCTACCAATCCCTGACCCAAAAAAAAAACCCCCAATAAAACAAAAGGGTAACAGACTTCACCTGAAAAACAATAAAAAGGTATGCTTACCACTGACAAGATAAATCTTCGGAGATGCCTATAAATGGGCAAATGGATCATTTCCTGTACTGGATTAAAATCTGGATCATTCAAATTTCTTAGAAACCATAAGACACCAGGTCGAAGTACCTGCAAATATATTTTAAAAACTATAAATACTCGGGCAGCCCCGGTGGCGCCGCGGTTTAGCGCCGCCTGCAGTCCAAGGTATGATCCTGGAGACCTGGGATCAAGTCCCACGTCAGGCTCCCTGTATGGGGGGGGGCCTGCTTCTCCCTCTGCCTGTGTCTCTGCATCTTTCTCTCTCTGTGTCTCTCATGAATAAATAAAAAAAAATCTTAAAAAAAAACTATAAGTATCTTCAGACTCTGTATATTAACTAAAATATTAACATAAAAATAAGCTCTTAGAATTTTGGCTTCTTAAAAAAATGGGCACCAGAAAATTCACATGGCTCTCTTTCTTATGAAAAGAAGTCTGTGGGGTGCCTGGGTGGTTCAGTCAGTTAAGCATCTGCCTTCAGCTCAGGTCATGAACCTGGAGTCCCTGCTCAGCAAGGAGCCTGCTTCCCCCTCTCCCTGACTGTGCACTCTCTCTCAAATAAACAAATAGGAAGGAAGGAAGGAAGGAAAACAGAGGGGGGAGAGAGAGAGAGAGAGAGAGAGAGAAAAGAAAAGAAAAGAAAAGAAAAGAAAAGAAAAGAAAAGAAAAGAAAAGAAAAGAAAAGAAAGAAAAAGGAAGAAAGAAAAGAAAAGAAAAGTTCCTAAATCTGAACCTATATAAAACTGTATCTTTTGTTTGATGTCCTTTGATGCTTTTATTCATTCTATGAAAAAGATTTAAGTACAATTTGTCAAGAAATCGGGGATCCCTGGGTGGCTCAGCAGTTTAGCCCCTGCCTTTGGCCCAGGGCATGATCCTGGAGTCCTGGGATCAAGTCCCACATCAGGCTCCCTGCATGGAGCCTGCTTCTCCCTCTGCCTGTGTGTCTCTGCCTCTCTCTCTGTGTGTGTCTCTCATGAATAAATAAATAAAATCTTAAAAAAAAATTTTGTCAAGAAATCTAAGTCTCTGAGGTGAAAAGCTTTTAAAAAAAAAAAAAAAAAACTGTCACTATGGGATGCCTGGGGGGCTCAGCGGTTGAGTGTCTGCCTTCAGCTCATGTTATGATCCCTGGGATCCAGGGTCGAGTCCCACATCGGGCTCCTTGCTGAGAGCCTGCTTCTTCCTTTGCCTTTGTCTCTACCTCTCTCTCTCTCTCTCTCATGAATAAAATCTTTAAAAATAAATAAATAAGAAATAAAAATAATAATAATAAACTGTCACTGTACTGCATCATCTGGTGAAAGAATTAACTGCAATTTATAAATGCTCTAAATAGAAGAACTGATTCCAGTCTTACACTCCCAAGAGGAATTACCTTATTAAGAAACCCTAAAGTTTCTCAGCATTTTCATTCTACTGTCTACATGTTTTTTCCCTTTCTCAATGGAAATCATTAACCCAAGAGGCTGTGGGCGACAGGGCAATGGATGAGTCTAGGTATTAGTCCTTGGTGGTCCAAATTCATTGAGTTACCCCATGTTAAGCCCCTTAACTGCCCAAACTGTATTTCTCGATCTTCCGAGTGAGGGGGTATACGACCTCTAAGGTTCCATCCACCTCCCCAATATGAGGATTCTGTACCAATAAAAAACCCACCACACTGAGAAGATGAAAAACTCTAATGTAAAAAATTTTATCACTTAACACTATAATTCAGAGGTTACACATAATTACAGTTTTGAAAAGATTAGTCTCAATTGCTTATATCAAAGAAAGAATACAGGGACCCCTGGGTTGCTCAATGATTGAGCATCTGCTTTCAGATCAGAGCATGATCCCAGGGTCCTAGGATCAAGTCTCGTTATCAGGCTCCCTGCAGGGAGCCTGGTTCTCCCTCTGCCTATGTGTCTGCCCCTCTCTTTATGTCTCTCATGAATAAATAAATAAAATCTTAAAAAAAAAAAGAAAGAATACAAGTTTTTTTTGCAAATAGGCTTTACTAAACTTTCACTATATAATTCAGGAGAACACTTTGACCCTAGCCTCGTCTTTAACTCCTCAATCTCTCAAAGAACAAAGTACACCAAGAATAGCATTAAGCCTTGGTGCTTTTGTATTGTATTCACACTGGATTAGGTGGTCTCTTCTGGCAGCCCTGCACATTTTCCTGCCCTGCACTTCTCCATCACTTCTCTCAATGGAGTAAGCTGACTTGTCTGATGGCTATATTGCTTCCCAGGATATACAATCAAAAAGAATGGGAAAAAAAAAAAAAAGAATGGGGATTCTGTTTTTCTATTACCTTAGCACAATGTCTGGCCCAGAGTGAATATGCAATAATATTTAAGGAAAGAATATATAGCAGCAAGTACACTTGTCAGAATTACTCCTTTTGTACTTCCCACTGCATCAGAATGACTGAGCATGAGATGTACACTAATTAAATACTGACCCTACTTTCACTCTTCAAATCAGTAAGGACTATATTCTAAAAATAGGATTAGTAAAGATACCCATCTGGCAAATGAATTGGAATCATAAAGGACCCTCACTATAATTCCAAACTTAAGGGGCTTGATTAACTTATTTTACATTTTGATCCTACAAAACCATATCCCCCTTGGGTATTTCCAGCACTGTATTTCCTTGAATGGAGTCCAAGACAGATTCACATCACATAAAATTTCAACAACTTGTATGAGTAGATGATCCTAATACCTATCAAATAAAACAAGTACTTTGAGTTTTTTCCCCTCAATCTACTTATCTTTCAAACTCTAATCAAAGACAGATTTCTATTAAAACTTGTCAATTTTTGAGAGAAACGACTAAAAAGAGTTTAAAGAAATAAAGCCAAACTCATCAGCTATTCCTTTAGACTAAATTAGAGAAAACTAGTTAGGAGATCGTCATAGCCTTTGAGGCACAACTTATGATTAAAACAAAAGTCCTTCCTATAAATTTACAGTGTTGGCATTTTCTTGTAGAACTTACCTCTCTCAGCAACAGGATGAAGGAAGCAAAGTAGAACACATACACCATTCCCACTAGCCAATGCAGAAACATGGTAGTACCTGGAGCTGACTGAAAACTCAGTTCTCGATCTTTCAGAGTAGCATCAAACATTTCCTAATCAAAGCAGAACAGATGAGAGAGATCTGTATCACTTACATCTACCAAATCAACATCTCTATTTTCTTGGAAGCGAATAAATCACTGTGTGTATGGATTATGATATTCTAGAATTGCAGTTCTTTTAATGTCATTTCATAGCATCACAGAAATATAAATGATAAGGTTGGATTCTACTTCAGGGATGTATAATGACACTTTAAAAATTTAAATATAAGAAGCAAGACTGATAAACTAATTGGTGAATCAGAACTTTACTAACGCTGCTACTGTGAAAGAACCATTTGTTAATAATACCTTCTTTCCGGGGCGCCTGGATAGCACAGATGGTTGAGCATGCCCATTCTTGGTTTTGGCTCAGGTCTGATTCCAGGGTCCTGAGATCGAGCCCCACACCTCAGGCTCCAATGAGTTGTGCTCTGCACTTGGCACCTTGGGTTTCTCTCTCCCCCTCCCTCTGCCCCATCTCCTCTACCACTTGCACACACACTCTCTCTCTAATAAATAACTCTTAAAGAAAAAAAAAAACCAATACCTTCTTTCCATGATTACAGGTCTGCATTCATGACAAGTTTTTTGTTTTCTTTTAAATTTTATTTAATTTTATTTTTTTGAGAGAGCACAAGCGCACACACACAGGAGGGAGAGGGAGATGAACAGAATCTTAAGCAGTCTTCCCACTGAGTGTGGAGCCATACGTGAGGCTCAATCTCACAACCCTGAGATCATGACATGAGCCAAACCAAGACTCAGATGCTTAACCGACTGAGCTACCCAAGCGCTCTTCCTGACAAGTCTTAACAGTAAGGTATGGGTGAAAATGTTATCTCAGAACCAAAGGCAGCATGTTTCTATATACAAAATATTTTTGAAAAGTCGAAACTTGACTATCACTGATAGCTATTAAAAATTATAACCAGGATTAAGCATCTTAGTTAAAAGAAATGGTCAGAGTTGAATTTATTATTACAAAGACAGTCTTATCAGATTGTTCCCTTTATGTGTATAATGTCTAGGTATTTATATGTATAATATCTTGGTATATAAAATTAGGAGAGTAAAATGAGTACAAAAATTCTTCACTGGTTATTAGAGAGGTTCCTGTCAAAATACTCTCGGCAAATTTGCATAAAGCCTCAAAAAAAATCAGGTACTCAGGAAAAATTCTTAACATTAAGACTTTACAATGATGTTTTCAGGGAGAAAAAAAGCCAATTATTATCACATAGTTTCCCTTAAAAGGAGTCCATTCTAAAGACCTCCCTTTTTGATGTCTCTCCATTATTAAATTATACAATGAGTATTAAACTTACCAGGGAACAGATATCCAGCCACCATCCACAAATGAGAGGGAACACTCCAATCTCTACCACCACTAACAAAGAGACCTTAAGTAAAGACAAAGACCATCAATATCCAAACAGGGAGAAATCATTTCCAGTATTAACTTGTAACAGGAATTACCTTAACAACAATATAGCAGACTCCCAGCAAGCGACGAGACCTATGAAATTTAACAAGAGTTGCCAACCCCTATAGCATTTAGTCAAGGAAAAATTGAGTATTTAAAGGTACAAAGGAAGAGGTACTTATATAGGCAACATGTATTACTTGATAGAATTTATTTTATGCTTTGTCTGCCCTCATCCTCACTACAAAGAGCTACAACTTTTACTGAGAGGACAGAAGAGAAACAGATTTGTCCTTAACAGGAACAACTCTTTAGTATGAATAACAGTATCACCAAACATCCATGTTAGTTCATTAAAGGATACATGACAAATTATCAGTGTTATTGCTAAAAGTATATACCCAACTATGGTTGTGATTAGACCTTCAAAATGAGATGCTTGGACCTAGAAATAAAAATAAATAGAATTTAATTTTACCATATGGCCTACCTCCCAGTTTAACAATGTAGTAAATACGAGCAGACTCAAAGTGAACTGTTTCAGCAACTTACAACCAGAAAACTATAAAACCCCCTTGAATGACATCTCTGCAAACCAGATTCTCCTACTAGTGTTCTATTCAAACAAAATAAAATCAGAGTGAATTAAATTTTATAAAAACCAAAGTTTGTTTTTTTTTTTGAAAACCAAAGTTTGTACTACACTAGTCTGCACTCTATTCTACCTGAGAGGGACTGTGAGCTGAGCAATGAAAGTAGCAGCGCACTGTCTGAGCAGCCCACCCACCAGGTACTACTCAGCCTCACCTCCTACCCCCAGAAGTGATTAAGTTTCCCTTGCTTTCCAAATCTGTTCCATTTTTAACTTACAGAAAGTAAAAGTTTGGACAGTGACAAATATTTTAGACTCCTGAACTTGAGACAGCAAGTGCTGATAGTTTGGAAATTCAAATTTATCAAAGCATGTATCTGAACCTTTCAAGTTTTTGTGTTCAACCAGCAAGAACTGAAAGCTGCACTGAATATTGGAACACATCTCCTTGCTCTTTCAGAACACTTCAGAATGATCTTTCAGGATTCACATACATAAATTGAACAGAACATTCCAGAAATATTAGTTCTTCCTTAAAAGACTAGTTCTTTCTGGGGCTCCTGAAAAACAGTTCTGGTTGACATCCCAATATTTATCTACCTTTAAAAACAACAGAATGTCAAAATTAAAATAAATTCTTTAGGGGATCCCTGGGTGGCGCAGCGGTTTGGCGCCTGCCTTTGGCCCAGGGCGCGAACCTGGAGACCCGGGATCGAATCCCACATCAGGCTCCCGGTGCATGGAGCCTGCTTCTCCCTCTGCCTGTGTCTCTGCCTCTCTCTCTCTGTGACTATCATAAATAAATAAAAATTTAAAAAAATAAAATAAAAATAAAATAAATTCTTTAGAAAACAGTATAGCCTATCATTCCAAGACAGACCAACCCTTTTTTTTTTTTTTTGACCAACCCTTTTTTTAACTGACTGGTATACTGTTACTTTTCTAAATTCACTATGGAAAAGTTGAAGAAAAGGAAAAGAAGGGAACATACAAGTTAATGGAATGGGTCAAAAATCAGCCTATAAGAAAACCTTTCAATAGCGTGCCTTTGGCCCACCCAACAGGAAGGAAGATAGTGCAACACAGGATTCAGAACACGTTTTTCTTAACTGGCAACATGACCTCGTAGGTCTTGAGCCACTGTTAGTTTAAAAAAATAATGAGATCATGTTGGATAACTATGCCTTTGCATAAGGCAAATTGAGAAATGAAGGCACTCTTTACAACACTATCGTTTATTCAACAAATACCAAATTTGGGGGCAAGTAATGAAAGCAAGTTTGTAAAAGTATTATACTCACGTGTTCTTCAAATCCCAAACCAACAAGGGAGAAATGACCAATGTGGTAAGGGCAAAATGCTAAAAGGGGGAGAAAAATTAAATGAAAACTTCAAAACCAAAACAATGAACGTAGTACCAACCCACAATAAAAGAAACCGGGACTTTTTGCAGAAATGGAAGATTCCAGAACTGGAGCCAAAAATGTACTGCCTAGGACATTCCCTATAGCCAGACAACAACAAAGATATCAAAGGTCTAATAGGCTCATGGCAAAAGGACAGAGGAACCATCGCGAAGAGGGTCTTACAAGCCAAAGAAAGGATGATATGAGCATCAAAGAATGACAGAAACTGATGGAAATACACTGAATGCTTTACAAATCCACAAGTTCATAATACTCAAAAAGGGGAAAGCCAAACAAAACAAAACAAAATGAAACACAAAAGAAAAAAAAGCAGAAGAAAAAACACTTCCCTCATCCATGGAAACAGCACATCAATTCCTTACACCCTGAAAGCTGATAACTGGAGGGAAAGAATTGCACACCTGTCTTGCTTCTTCTGAACAAACAGGTTCAGGTTACCTAAGATGTTACTTAGATGTTCCAGTTTAAAGAAGTATGGAGACAAAGGAACAAGGTGGTGGACGTCATACAGGAAGCAACTGGACAAATGTAGAATCCAAAGCACTCTTTAACAAATCAATGACAAACTAGGGTAGGGGTGGATGAGGGGAGCAAAGAGAAGAATATCCTAGATCAAAAGGAACTTAAACTTGGGACGCGCCTGGGTAGCTCAGCATGGCGTGATCTTGGAGTCCAGGGATTAAGTCCTGAGTCCTGCATTGGGCTTCTGGCAGGGAGCCTGCTTCTCCCTATGCCTATGTCTCTGCCTCTCTCTGTGTGTCTCTCATGAATAAATAAATAAAATCTTTAAAAAAAAAAAAAAAAAAAGGAACTTAACCAAAAGTAATGTAGCCCTTATTTGGATCCTCCCTCCCTCAAATGAACCAACTGTAAAATGACACTGAAGGGGCCAATCTAGGAATTTTTAATATGATGGATTGTCAGGAAATACTGAAATTTGTTAATTTAGTACAATGTGACAATAATACTATGGTTAAATGAAAAACTATTCTTAAAATTTTCATAGTAAAAATTTTTATAGTCTCTTCAAGTCTTTCTTGTCATGTTAATAAAATTTTTTTCCTTAATAAAATTGAATTATTTTCCTTATGGCAAAATTAATTAAGTAGCATAGATTTTCAGGGAAGGAGGAGATCCAATCATTAAGACAAAAGTCCGAGTGAATTTCTAGGGATCTGGCCTCAGAACCTTTTTAATTAAGTATTCCATGGGTAGAAATTTTTTTGAACAAATATTCCCTACATATTGGAATTTATAAGTTATATATACATTTTTTTTTACTAATATGTGTATTATAATATAAAGCACAAGAAATTCTTAAGGAATTAAAAAAAAAAAACTATATGCAGAGTTTTTCCTATTTTGTTGTTTCACCCAACTCTGAGGATGACTCAAACAGGCCCCTGGGAAAGGCAAATTTTCAAGTTCCAACTCTATTTACATATCTAAATATTTGCCCGAAGCACCAATTGTTAACAATCAATTTCTATCCCATTACACAGCAACCACTAGATAAGTATCCCAAATTAAGGTTATTGGGCTGGCGAGACTGGGAGCCTCAAAACGGCCGACCCCAGGCCAGCAACCTCCCAATGACGCCGCCTTGCCGCCCCACCCCCATCTTCCTGCCGCGCTGCCTTGCTGCCCTACCCTAACTTAGCTTACAAAGACCTGTAACCCTTGCTGGAACTGAAATGCCACCCTGCCCCTATCTTCCCGCAAGACTTCCCCGCTCTCTCCCTCCCCTGCGGGCTGCGAATCTTCACCCAACAGCGTCCCATTAAAAGCCTGTTTCAACCAACTTTTGCCTGTCCTCTCTATTCCATTTCACTACCGAATGGGATTAAACCTGACAAAGGTCACTTTCTCAGTATCATTCCCTTCTACAAGGAGATAGTTGCATTTTAAGGTTCTAATTCTGCAAAATACACGACAAATGTCCAAAAATGCAGGTAGAAAATTCCAGCAGAGCACTCCAAGCAGGAAAGAAAGATGTGCTTCATCCCAGTGATCATTCACCTTTAAGGGAAAATATACTCCTAAAAAGAGGAAAACTTGGTTCATTTCAAAAGATCCTAAGTATAATACACATAGATTTACTAAAACAATTTTTTTATAGTATAAACTGAGGAGGTTGGATTAGAAAAAAAATTTACTTCCATGAGATGTTTTATATGTTACCTTTTCTACAATTCATGTGGTTTTCTTTTTTTAAGTTTTTTTTTTAAACTTCTTAAAGTTCATTTTTTTCCTAAAATCTCTACCCTCAACATGAAGCTCAAATTCCTGACCCCAAGATCAAGAGTTGCATGCTCCTCCCACTGAGCCAGCCAGGTGCCCCACTTTAATTCAGATGTTAAAGGTGACTCTTTCCTCCAAACATTAACTTAGCATTAAGGTTTTCTTATAAGAACAAAGACTAAATCTACAGATCATTTTTCTCTGAAAGTAAATTTGGCCAAGAATCAGAACAGTTTCACACTCTCTATATACCAATTGTTCCACATAAAGAAAAAGGTATGGCCCTTTTTCCTCTGGGCCGCCAACATGCCATCCAGACTGGGGAAGACCAGGAAACTTCGGGGCCACGTGAGCCATGGCCACAGCTGCATCGGCAAACACCGGAAGCACCCAGGAGGCCAGGGTAATGCTGGTGGCATGCATCATCACAGGATCAACTTCGACAAATATCACTCAGGTTACTTTGGAAAAGTCGGTATGAGACATTACCACTTAAAGAGGAACCAGAGCTTCTGCCCAACTGTCAACCTTGATAAACTATGGACCTTAGTCCGTGAGCAGACACGGGTAAATGCTGCTAAAAACAAGACTGGAGCTGCTCCTATTATTGATGTGGTGCCATCGGGCTACTACAAAGTTTTGGGAAAGGGAAAGCACCCAAAACAGCCTGTCATCGTGAAGGCCAAATTCTTCAGTAGAAGAGCTGAGGAGAAGATAAAGGGTGTGGGGGGGCGCCTGCGTTCTAGTAGCTTGAAGCCACATAGGGGGAGGTTCATTAAATGCTAACAAGTGCTTAAAAAAATAAAAAATAAAAAAAAATAAGAAAAAGGTACGCAGAATAATCTGCATTTTTATGTTTCACCCCCCTATGCAAAAGGAAACAAAGAATGAGTGTCCTGTTAACTTGCACCATTTTAAATGGCTACTAAAAATTAAGCATCAAAAAAAAAAAAAAAAAAAAATTAAGCATCACTGGAACTTTTAAGACAATTTTGTTTGAACAAGATATCTGTAAATTAATTTTGTTCATATTTTATAGGGAATATGAGAAATTAATTTGTCTCATCTTCAA
The DNA here is from genome assembly GCF_048418805.1 of Vulpes vulpes. NCBI lineage: Eukaryota > Metazoa > Chordata > Mammalia > Carnivora > Canidae > Vulpes > Vulpes vulpes. The sequence goes on along the minus strand of NC_132782.1, from coordinate 69,905,381 downwards.
ATTTATATATAATTCAGTATCCTTTTGACTACAGTTTCCTGTTGAAGACAACTGCTTTCTGTGTTGCAACATGGTCCCCAATCCAAAGCATACTTGCTTTAGGATTCAGGGGAAGAAACTTGGGAAATCTTTATTCTACCTCCTAGGCAGGACTGGGGGATAACTCACCTGCATCAAGAAGGAATTTCTCAAAGATCATCTCTATAGAGTGATCTGGAGCCCAAGGTGCCTCTAAGAGACACAAATCACAGCACAATCTAACAAGATCCTGTTTCTATCAGACTCCACTTTCAATCCCTTGAGATGCAAGAACTGAATTTTAAGGCATTGTTTTGCTTCATTTTCTTTTATCTTTCTCAAAGCAGAAAAACCTGTCACCCCTCTCTTCCTTTCTCCATTACTCCCAACAAAAGGGACTCTTGCTTGGTCACAAAATTCTCACAGCTGCGGTTGGAAAAGTGTTTAGAAGTAACTATGCGTTTACTGGAATCTGGTTCTATAGGGCTTTCACACCACTTGGGAGAGGTCTACTCTCTCAAGACTATATTCATCTCTAGTGACAGCTCCCAAGCCAGGGTCTCTGGTAAGGCCTTGGGCAGGATTCTGAGAGAAGAAACAAGATCTTCTGTCAAAGGGAAGAACACACAGGTAATCAGCACAAAATCAGTTCCAGAGACAAGCTGCTGCATATCTCAAGTCAGTCTAAAATCAACTTCTATGAAAAGAGATGGAAATGCCCAAAAGAAGCAGAGACGGTAGGTAACTGTAGTTCACGTTGCTTAGGAAAGAAAAGTATTTGTATACCTGGCGTCTTCCTGTACAGGATGACTATCTAAAACTGTTTCATGTATTCCAGTGCTTACAAACAAAAATAAAACCCTCTAACAAGGCTCCCAGAAAACTAAACTCCTATCACAGTATCTTAAATAACAGCATAAACGCCACTTACCAAAAACAAGAATGAACAATGTGTTTAAAGACACCACCCAGAAGACATGTTCCTAAAGGAAAAGGAAAAGAGCATTAATAAAACATATTCAGTTCTAACTGGACTACTCCACTTAGGAGACTGAAATTTTCACCCCATAATGTTGAGATTTCATTACGTGTAACTTTTCATTTTTCATTAGATAGCTCATAAAACTAAGCCTAATAAAACTCAAGTTCATAATGTCACATGCAGGAAAAAAAAATCAATCTATAAACATTTCCTCTTCAGAAATTAGTAAGCCATTACAAACTACACAGATTCTCATAAATAATAGCCTGATTTCATTTAAATCAAATGATACTGAAAAATTCCAAATGGAGGAAAATTTGAAAATCCCATTAATTCTGAACTTTCACATCAATGTATGTCACACAGTGCTTCTTTCCAGTGTCCATTTTGTTCTTATGGCTTCTGTAAGGTTGCTTTTCTTCCTCAGTCCCTTTTCTGCCTATGGCACTCTGGTTTTCTGGCCGTTCATCCACTTCTCAATAATATCTTATCACCTCCTCCAAGAGGACTGCTATGTGACATTACTGTTTCAGTCAGTACCCATAGCTAGTCATCTTGAAACCCAAAGCCACTTAAAAATCCCAAGTGATTTTGTATTACAGAACCCAGAAAAGAGCATTACTTCTCCTAAAGACCAGGTTCTTTAAAGAATTATTCCTTCTCTTTGAGTTGTACTCTTTACTAATAAGGTAAGGACAGGCAGGGTTCGGCAAACAGAGGAAACCTAACATGAAACTGGAAAGTTTGCTGCAAAGTTGCTCTATTTTTACCAGTTCAGGAATTGATTAATATAGTGCGAGGTTTAAAAGAAGACCAAGCTCTTCTTAACTACCATTAAATTCTGTATTTCATTTTCTTTTCTAAAAATCAAGTATTTAATAATGGCCTTTTTACCTTTGTCCTTTGCCAATATTTTCACTGCAAAAAACAGACTTTCTTCAATACATCAAGTAATCAAAAGTCTAAAAGCATGTTGACCTTTAGTATAAAAAGCCAGCACATACTACTGTAAATTTAAAGTTGCTGAATCATTGATAATTAAGTCACAACTATATTAAAAAATATTAGCTTCACTTACTAGAAAAACCAGTGATCCATCAAGTCCCAGCATCTGAAATAAGTAACAATATGCATACATTCAAGATGCAACAGGATTTTTTAATTCTATTTAGAAAAAAGGCTCATTTTCAATTATATTTAAACATAATCCTTCCCCACTACTTTCCAATACAGCTTATCATTTTTAGAGAGTAAAAAATATTAGTTTTATATTTGGGCCTCTTTTTATTCCAAATCATATGATTATAAAGTCAACATAATTCCATCTTGAGTTTAATTCTTACATTAGATATGGAGCCAGTCAAGATTTCATGATATATCAACTGCAGTGTCAGAATAATACAATTTAAATTGTTACTTCATTTTATGGAAGTCCATAATTTTTTTTGTATTAAAGGCCAGGAAATAGAAAAATAGCAATAGATTACAATATTTTTAATATTTTCACCATAAACATCATATTTCTCTAGAAATTAAAGTTCTACTGCAGCTTCCATCTAATGTAGCTACAAACTTAGCATATGCATCTATATATGCCCAACTTTAACATAGTTTAAAGTTAAGGCACTAGAATGCATGATAGAAAGAATCTTACTCTTTCCCATGTAAGCTCTTCTGCAGCTCGGTCCCACTCTAAAGCATTCCAGTTCATGTCATCTGGAAATATAATAGTTGAAAGATTACTGATGAAACCTGAACCATAAATAATAAAACATATTCTCTTAATTTAGTGTTTTGTAAGCTGTTGATGAGAAGCTACACCACATCTGCTTGTTAGGTAATAATACATATACATAAATATAACAGACACATATAAGATGATTCTAGGTTGTGGTTAAGTGCTGGAAGAAAATAAATAGGATTATGTGGAAGAGGAACTTAACTGCACTGAATCAGGAATGAATCTGGAAAATTTGAGAAAACTGAGGAAGCCAGGGGACAAGAATTCTCAGGGTGTGGGGGGTGTATAAGATATGGTATGAAAGGCAGACAGGGATCAAATCATACAAGGGGGAAGGTAAAACCTGGATTTTGTTTGTTCTTTAGTATAACAGAAAAACCACTGCCAGATTTTAAAGGCAGTAGAGGGGATCCCTGGGTGGCGCAGCGGTTTGGCGCCTGCCTTTGGCCCAGGGCGCGATCCTGGAGACCCGGGATCGAGTCCCACGTTGGGCTCCCGGTGCATGGAGCCTGCTTCTCCCTCTGCCTGTGTCTCTGCCTCTCTCTCTCTCTCTCTGTGACTATCATAAATAAATAAAAAAATAAAAAAAATAATAAAATATTCAAGATTTGTATCTTTAAAAAATAAAAAAATAAAAAAAATAAAGGCAGTAGAGTACTATGAACACTATGCGGAGCACAAGTGGAAGAAGCTACTTAGGAGCTATTGTGTGAGATGAAGTGAAGGAATGATGGCCGCACCAGGGTGGCAGCAGGCTGCCTTCTTGTAGCCTCTGAACATAGATTCGCTGCTCCCTACAAAGGTCCCTTGCTCCCATTACACAACTTGTTTCTTCTCATCCTTTGTGTCTCACCTCAAATATCACTGACTCTGTGATACCTGGAGAATCTTATTTAAAATAGGCTCTCCCAACAGCATCCTCAGAGCAACCTGCACATTTACCACACTGTGTAACAACATATTTATTCACTTGTGTACTCCTGCTCCTTCACTAGACCAGAACTCCATGAAGGCAAGGACCTGAGTGCCTGGCACCCAGGAGACACTCAGACACCAGCAATGTCCAGTGGACCTGGAAGCCGTGCAGTGCTTGACAGGAAAACTCTGGGGTGAGAGGAGAGAAGTGGAGGTGGTGAGCTATTGCCAGCTGACAGGCAGGCATGGTCTGGGATTTCCTTTAGCATTCTGGAGTTATACCACTATAAAATGAGAAAATGGTTCCTTGATATCCTCTGACCTGCAGTATACCCTTCAAGAATTCTTCTTGGATATTAAAAGTTATCTTGACTCAAGAGAAATGGGACGGAATAAAATAAATCTGTATCAAATTTCTTTAAAAAAAACTATGGTCTATGACAAATAACTTCTTCCTAACCATCCTATAAAAGTCCCGACTAGGATTTTACAACACAAAATGTGCCCTGCTTCACAGAAAAAAAATTAATACATATGTATATCCATTAATGCTAATCTGCCAAAATAAAGTAAAAACAGTTTAGAAATAAAACTCCGAACCCATAAAATTTCTAAAACTCCCAGTTCTTCTCCTCAAGGAAAGCTGGAAATGGACTCATGGTCATGAGGACTCATGGTTGGGAAGGAAAGGTAAGGATGGGCCAGCAGCCATTACCCTGGGCCCCGTTGTTGGCATCAGCGGCATCCTCCCCGCCTGCGTCGTCCTCCTCCTCGTTGTCCTCCTCCTCCTCTTCCGCCTGCTCATCCTGAGCATCAGGGTTTTCACCCACCACCGCGTTCTCAGCTGGTGGGTTAGCAGGCTGGTCGGGGGCAACATTTTCAGCACCATTTCCTCCTGCAGGAGCCTAAAATGACAGCAGAGCCCTGAAATTCAGCTAACTTGTCTCAGTTTCATTCTATTTCCAAATCACACTCCCCCTGTTAAAAAACAAAACTAGCACACAAACTATTAAAATTCCAAAAAATAACCCTCAAGTCATCTTTTCTACGGATCAACTCAGCATGTAAGAACATAAACTCACTTCACAGCATGTATATTCATTTAGTATAATTCAGGTATTTCACAAAGTATTATAGAAAATGGGTCTAACTTTGACACTTCAGGCACATCTGAAACCAGTTACTGGTGGGGTTACACAAGTTTCTATTCAAGCCAGCAGAGCAAGAATCAAGAATTTAGAAAGTTAAAGCCATTACCTCTTTGGATACATAAAAACAATGTATTAAAACATGTCATAAAGTGCAAAAAAGGAGGCATTCAACAGAGTAAGAACAAGCAGCAGGCTGTCTGTCTTAACAACAGAGCAGAGAAACTCCTTCTGGAGTTCAGTTTCAGGAAACAGAGCTGCCTCAGCCAAAAAGAGGTCCAGACAGGAGTTTTGATTTATTATTACAACTAGTCAGACAAAACTCCAAGATAAACCAAGGCTCAGATTCCCCATGACTGCTGTTGGATCTTGCAAAAAAGAAAACTCTGGTTATTTTTCACATGCAAGAAGAGCAAGACCGGAGCAGCACTCAGCCAGTGAGTCCAACCCCCGGCTGATGTCTCTGCACCTGAGGTCTGAGCTCCTCAGGCAAGACAACCTGGAATTACTTCTGCACCAGCATCTCCACAATCTGCTCCTGACTATGTGAACAGTGGGTCTCAGCTACTGTCCAGCAAGTTCCTATAAAGGTCTGAGGACATCCTTGGGCCCAGCATCAACCTGTGCCTGGAGGCTGCAGGGCTGGTTGGATTCCTGCATGGAATAATCCCAAGGTCTTCAACAGTCTTCGGCAAGGCTATCTGGTAGAGGCCAGGAGGCTCTTGTGGAACCTGGACCTGGGCGCCATTCTTAGGATGACCTCTGGCTCCTCAGCCATCATTTCATTTGGTGGTGACTTTATTTGATCATTCTGGACTTCTCTATTTCTTTATGTCTTTGGTACCATTTAGTCTCCATTCTTTAACTCTAGGAAAAGAGAACTGAGACTCTAGCGCAGGTGCCCCCTTGGCGGGGTACATGGGGGTGGGGGAAACTGCTGATGAGATTCAAACCCCACAACCAACTCTAGAAAAGGGCCATAATTCTTCTTTATAAGGCATCTCCTACCTTAACTGAATGCCTCAGGGATAAACATATATTTACTTATATACCTATATGTTTACACCTATACAGGTAAGTAACTTAATTCTCAGTTATCAGTTAAACACTTGAGAAAGTTTCTAATTCCTATTCAGTAGGTAAACCTGTCCATATGGACTTTGTCAGTTCCCACATGCACCTCCTCTGGCTCTCACTGAGTTCTGCTACCTACCAAATGCAAAGACACAGTTATAGTCGAAGATTCTAAAAGAGCAACTGCATTAAATGTTTCAAAATATGAGGTACAGGGGCACCTGGGTGGCTCAGTTGGTTAAGCATCTGCCTTCAGCTCAGGTCATGATCCCAACATCCTGGGATGGAGCCCTACAGGGGGCTCCCTGCTTGATGGGGAGCCTGCTTCTCCCTTTCCCTCTGCCTGTCCCTTCCCTTGCCTATGCTTTCTGTCAAATAAATAAAATATTTAAAAATTATATATGAGGTACAATAACAAAAATATTAACACTAGGTAAGAAGTGTCTTTTCTTTCTAGTTTCATTTCTTGCATGTGTGATTTGCTAAGGAGAAGTTACACTCTTAACTGTGTAGAGAAAAAAGTACGGCAGAAGTTGATGAAATCAACCTATACACTGACACACAGCAGGTCCTTCAATGAAAAATTAAGTTAATCATTTTGAGTATCTTAGCATCAATTTTTCATACTAAAAGGTTATGAAACAAATAGTTTTTGTACATAGCTAATATTTTGACATTTCAGCCCCATAGTTGCTCAGCAAGCAAGAGACTAAAAATCATTTATCTTACTCTCTTTCTCTTAACACGTCTAGCAAATGCTCCTGCATCTAACATAAGCATGTTAACTCTTATAAAGAAAAAGTGAAACTTTGTGAGATTGTTTAACAGTGTTCTAATTTTTCTTTTGGTAACATTGCCATTGGGAGCAACAAGCACAGGGCATTTCACATAAGAAGAAACTGATGAACCAAGACAGTAAGTAGCCTCCTCAATGTCACACAGCATGTCAGCATCATAGCCAGGAAGTTTGTATGTTAACTTCCATGACAGTAGTAAACCCAGGCAAAGGGAATAAAAGAGCACTCAGTACACCCCCTAACACTGTTCCCAATCTCGCTAGAAAATTAAGAAGCAAAGTCAACGTAGCCTTCTTCGGATTTTTTGCATCTCCCTTAATCTTCTCCCAAACCTTTTCAGTGTCCTGCTTTGCAATAAGGGGCAGAGGAGTCAAAGGTTTAAATCTTAGAGAATGACAATAATTCCCACGTCCTATGCAAAGAGAATCAATTTGGAGATGGAGGGAGTTACCTCATTTTGGTGGTGCCCAGCAGCATTGAAGGGTGGAGCAGCATGCTCCAACCAAATCGGTGCTCCCCCATGGACTATCTGCTCTCGCAACCACACGAGGCTGATGAATGCACACAGTGTGCATGTTACCACAAAACAACCCTGCAAACAATCCGCCAATAAATTGTCCCTATTAAAAAAAAAATTATAAAGAATTACTCCAAAGAATGCTTAAACTTGAGAAACTAAAGGTAACATTTCATCTTACACTAAAATGTCAGAAACAACAGCCAGAAAAATAAGTAATAATTTTCTAGGTAAAATTTCAGTTTCTCAGAATTGTTTCTGAATGGTGAAATTCTATCTACCTTATAATAAGCTAGCCAAATATATTTATTTATATATTTGTATCATATGTATTTGTATTATAATAAGTGAAAACTAACATCAGAATTACGTAGAAATTAGCTACCTAGCCACTCTTTGAACATGGCTTAGAAAGAGGCAGGAAAAAACCATAAGCCATAAGCAGTCAAACACCTGACAAAGACCAAGTATGTATGCAATCTACTGATTGCAATCCAACCCATACTAAGAACTTCCTTATCCTTATTTTACACACAAGTTTAACAAACTTGGTTAGCTGATACCCATACAAATGAAGATAATCAGCAAATCAGAAAAGGAAAGAAGCACCCCCGAAAGGCCTAATGTCAATGTAAAGAAAGCAACCTGAGATATACTCAGTATGCAACGTGTAAGACAAAGTCTGTAATACACTTTAAATTACCTACCACTTAGAAAGCAGAATAAATTTTTATGCTACCTGCAAATATACCATAAGTATGTTACTAGTTTCTCAATAAACTCACACAAATTATGTTATGATATATGTAGTATGATAATACCAAAGACCTCTTTGTTCTTTTCATCTCAAGGGGTTTGTCGTTCCCTAGTCTATGCCTGATACAAGAATAATTCAAGGATAACTGTGAATCTTGGTGGCCTTAGGAAAATCCTTTATCATAATGTAATGACTTTTTCCTCTATGGAAAATCTGAGGAAGAGTCCATTTGAGAGACCTCAGCCTACTGGCTCCAAACTTAATGAATTGATGTGGCCCACAGAAATGCCCTGGAATATAACCTAATCAAAAGAGGAAGCCTCAGGATTATTAAAACTTTGATAACTTAGACTAAAATAGAGTAGACTTCTCTACTCTGTACTTATCATCAGCAATAGGAATAACAACTATTTGATGTCAAATTTTTAAAAATATTTATTTATTTATTTATTAGAGAGACAGAAGAGAGAGAAGCAGGCTCCATGCTGGGAGCCTGACATGGGACTCCATCCTGGGTCTCCAGAATCACACCCTGGGCTGAAGGCGGCGCTAAACCGTTAAGCCACCGGGGCTGCCTTGATGTCAATTTTAAACAGCGACACTTCATAGAGTTCTTTTCCCTCATACCTAGAATCTAGGCTGGTTCTGTGAACTATCTGAACCAAGGTGAGGCTGCCTGAGTTTAGAGCCTAGAAGAGAGCTTGTGAGCTTCTACTTTTACCGTTTTAGAATGCTGCTCTGTGACCTGCTGGCTTCCTGCAAGATGAGAGGCCACATGGAGGAGAACCAAGGTACCAGCTGGAGCTATCTTAGACCAACTAATCCCAGAGTAAAACACATGAGTAACTGAAGAAAGCCCCACAGATGAACTGATCAGCTGACTCCCAGAATTATGAGCAAATAAAATTACTGTAGTTTTAAGCCAGTAAGTTTCAGGGACAGCATGTTTTGAAACAATAATTAACTGATATATTGTACCTGGGGATGATCTGAAGAACCGAATTACAAAATATGTAAGCAGCTGCTATGATATTAAGAAATTTAAAGTAAATTTTCAGAAATAAAATTAATACTACAGAGAAAATAAAATACAGCTCATTTTAAAAAAAGAGGAGTTTAGTTAAAAATGCTTTCAGGAAAACTGGCTCAATTCTTCAAATTGTAAAAGGCAGCATGGGATTACAAAACCAAACTACATTTACAATGCCTTTTGACTATCCCCAGCCATGCCTGTAGTGTTCCTCCTGGGTCAATCAGTGGTCTCAAGAAAGCAATTCTGGTGCCCACTAACCAATCAGGTTATAAAGAAAAGGGGAACTTGCCAACATAAGGCAAGCAACAGCTCTGAGCTTCAGTGATAATTCTGCTATATTTTAAGCCAATACTCAAAATTCACACATAACTTTTAAATATATATGTGAATTTAATCTTTGAATAGCCTATCCCTGAGGCATGATCTTCCTCACTTTATAGAGGAAACGGGTTCAGAAATTTGCCCAAAGTCAGCAAAGAACCTGCAGAATCAGAAACTGTATTCCAATGCTAGGGTTCCTTAACAACCAACTACCCCATTGTATTATCTAAGTGATCACACCTGCCCAACAACCAGATGTTCAATAGTTCTACCAACAAGAAGTAAAGGTAGTAGGTAAGTGGAATAATACACCTTGTTTGTCTGGTATTTTCACTAACATGGCTTCCACAAACACCTATTTTTCATACATCCAAAGCCTACCAATTTAGGCTTTGATAAATATTAATATATTCAGCCACTTAAGACAGAAACCATTAGAGAAATAATGTATATTTGCTTCATTAAACTGCACAGATAGGAACTCAAGTCACCTTTTCTAAACAATTGAGTAGTGACTGGCTGCTACCATGCACACTCATTAACTACAATGGTTTACAGAATTTTAGCCCAAATTAAATGGAACAAGGCTAACCTATGTGAAATGATTCTTTTATTAGCTTATACATATTAAAATAAAACTTCCATTACTCTTAGTAATCACCCCTTGCTTTTATTGGACTTCTCTCGCTACTTCCAATATGCATCTTTGCAGTGTATACAATCCCTAAAGGCAAGCCAGAGGTGAATGATGTCATATACACAAAGACATAGTGAATGGCAGATGAGCATTTAAGACAAACTTCTTAAACTTCTATACTGAAACCCTGTTCCAGATGGCTGAGAGAAATATTTGATGTCCAGAAATGGGAACGCTGTCCTGTTGTTTCTACTACATCACTTTACAAAAGGCCTGTATTTTTATACAAAGGGTTATCTTCTCACACTAGTGTGTTAAATTACGGTTTCTCCTTTTTATGGCCACAGCTAAGAGCACCCTATTTCAAAGCCCCTGTCTACTTCTAAACATTATTTTATAAAACTGTTCTTCAATAGTGAAAACAATAAATAATTCTAATGTAAATGAGTTCAAGCTGCAAACCTTTCATCAAGTATTCCCTACACTGCCAAAGACACAGAGAGAAATGAAATAACCCGTCTGTTCTATCCCAAAAAGGTGCAACCAGCAAGTAGAAAAACCAAGTCACAGACACATCTAATGTTTCTAAATATTTAGAAATATGATTAAAAATAATGATGCAGATGCAAGAGATTTTTTTAAAACTCCTTAATTTCTTTTCTATCAGAAATAACAGCATGCTCTCCTACTCTCTTCTATTGCTTTGTGGCTTATTTTGATAGTAATATACTTTTAATACTTCTATTCTATAGGAGAGTTTTATATTGTTCTTTGTCTTTACTGTCACAGGGATCAAAAACTAAGGTCAGTTGGGTACAAAAGAAGATTTAGCAAATACAGGTGCAATTATTGGTACGCTTAATACTCTCATTATCTTGATATAATACATCATTTACAGCAATTCTAGTTCTGATATCAGTAATGAAAACACATCTTTTCCAAGAAAACACAATTACAATGCTTAATGTCAAATTAAGGCACAATAAAACAATGATAGTAAGTTTTTAGAGTCCATATTCTAATAATCACAAGAAACATTTAAAAACTAAATTTGTATTCAAATGGCTACGTTGTTAAAAATACATGCTTAAATTGACATGATAGTGCATATCTCACACTGCACAGCAGCCTATTTAACAGAACGCCCCACCCTTACAAAACAGTCCTTTAAAACAGGTATGTTTTAAAACAAACATGTACATGTGTCAGCAACTCTTACTGTAGCTATGATTGTCAGACTAAGAGACATAAATTCTCTTTGTTCTTGGAACAAAAGGACTTTCAAATTACAACAAAAGTAAAAATGTGCAGGAAAAACAAGCACTAGGCTATGCCGTGCAGCCTTCAAGCTTCACGAGGTTCTGTACTCACGTGGACAGCATGTCCAGTGGCAGTGTCAGTAGTGAGCTCACGGAGCCAGTAAACAAGCACTTGTAGATACGGCCTACCAAAAGTGCAGGATGGCAAACAGTTACAACACACATCATGAACTCAGACAAGCACTCAATTAAACAGAGGTAAAGTGAAAGCCACTGAAATATTTAGTCTTTGCAAGGCTATCTTAAACTATTACATTAAAAATTTACATTATAAATAAGCATACTTGCTTTGAATATTTTATACATATATGTACGTAATTTCTGTTATAGACATTTTTTCCTACTTTTTCCATTTTGATTTGGCTTTTGAAAATAGCCATTGAGGGGTACCTAGGTGGCTCAGTTGGTTAAACAGCCAACTAAGGTTTCAGCTCAGGTCATGATCTCAGGGTGTGAGATCAAGCCCCCTGTTGGGCTCCACATTCAGCGAGGAGTCTGCTAGAAGATCCTCCTTTTACGCCCCTCCCCTCGCTCTCTTTCTAAAATAATATCTTAAAAAAAAAAGAAAAAACCCAACATGGTTAAGCATAAAAAACAGTAAAGAGCAAGTTACAAGCTAATAGAGAAACCTTAGATTCTCTATAGACTGACTTAATTATTTAATGAGCTTAGATATTTAAAAAAGAAATATAGGGGCAGCCTGGGTAGCTCAGCAGTTTAGCACTGCCTTCAGCCCAAGCCGTGATCCCGGAGACCCAGGATCGAGTCCCATATTGGGCTCCCTACATGGGGTCTCCTTCTCCCTCTGCCTGTGTCTCTGCCTCTCTCTCTCTCATAAATAAATAAATTAAATCTTTAAAAAAAATAAAAAAGAATTATATGGTAAAGATCACTAAATTATAATACGGAGAATGTTTTTTTAACCAAGAATTCTAAAATTCACTGAGTTTGCTCATGAAAATAAAAGATTTCAGTTCTGGGAGTATATAATTTGAAATTAAGAGGACTTTTCAGAAGAGTAAATGCTCCAATAACATGAATAGCAAACTAATAGCAAACTAATAGCCAATTCTTTAAAAACAGAGATTCAAGGGTCCTCAAAAAAAAAAAAAATCTTAAATCTGGCCACAGAGGGAAAAATAGATCAAGTGTGGGTGAATGCACAGCCATCTCCTTATCCTCTTAGAAAAGCAAGAAGGAGAAACAGAGCCCAAGAGGAGACAGCTGAAATGTTCTTTCTAACCAGAACTTGTATATTAATTTAAGCATCCCCAATAGCCTTGTATCAGAAATTTTCAGTGGCTTCAATGGCTGTCTTTTATTTTTATTTTTTTATTTTTATTTTTTTTAATGGCTGTCTTTTTAAAGATTTTATTTATTTATTCATGAGAGACAGGGTTGGGGGGTGGGCAGAACACAAGAACACAGGAAGAGGAGAAGCAGGATCCCCATGGGGAGCCTGACATGGGACTCAATCCCAGGACCCCAGGATCAGGACCTGAGCTGAACGCAGACGCTCAACAACTGAGCCACCCAGGTGCCCCTCAATGGCTGTTTTCAAAAGCCAAATCAAAATGGAAAAAGTAGGGATCCCTGGGTGGCGCAGCGGTTTGGCGCCTGCCTTTGGCCCAGGGTGCGATCCTGGAGACCCGGGATCGAATCCCACGTCGGGCTCCCGGTGCATGGAGCCTGCTTCTCCCTCTGCCTGTCTCTGCCTCTCTCTCTGCCTCTCTCTCTGTGACTATCATTCATAAATAAATAAATAAATAAATAAATAAATAAATAAATAAATTTTTAAAAAATGGAAAAAGTAGGAAAAAATTTCTATAACAGAAATTACTTACATATATGTATAAAATATTCAAAGCAAGTATGCTTGTAACAAAGTAAAACTGACAACAAACTAAATGGCTGTAAACAGGAAAACAGATCATGAATTACAGGTCTCTTTCCCACAGAGTGCTCTGCATCTATTAAAAACTAAGGTAGCAAAAAAAAAAAGGTAGCTCAACACGTTCTCGCATGGAAAGGTATCAGAATATAACGATAACTTAAAGAAAAAAGTTAGACTATGTTTTTTGTAATAGAACTTAATATTTTAATTATGAGCGTGAGTGTATGTGTGTACAAACACATCAGGACAGCCAGCTTGTTAACTGCATTACTTAACATCCTCAAAGTCCCCACTGAACTTCTGATTATTTGATCTACCGATTTTGGAGAGGTGCGTTAGTCTTCCACTTGACTCTGAAGGCTTTAGATATTTCAAAGTCCTCTTCTCTGGTACATAAAAGTTCTTAAGTTTTATTTTCTTAGTAAACTATGCCTATTACTAATACGAAATATAATGCTTTTCTCCATTTAAGGCTTTTTTTTTTAAAGATTTTATTTATTTATTCATACAGACAGAGAGAGAGAGAGGCAGAAACACAGGCAGAGGGAGAAGCAGGCATCATACAGAGAGCCTGACGTGGGACTCGATCCCGGGTCTCCAGGATCATGCCCTGGGCTGCAGGCGGCGCTAAATCGCTGCGCCACCGGGGTTGCCCTCCATTTAAGGCTTTTTATCTTGAATAATATCTAGCTAATTAAAGCTGTTCCTGAGTTCTGTCAGCATTTGCTAATAACATCCCTCTCACATTAACCTGGGCTGCTTTGCACTTATTTCAAATAGTTAACCACCTTCCTCTGCACAAAACTGTGTAAACTCTTATGATCACAGAAGTTGCAACCTTACCCTTCCCTCTCTTATTTCCCTTCCTGTCTTTTATTGGGACTATCCAAATATTTGCTGTGTCCTACTCTGTCTCCTCAGTATAAAAACTCATAATCCAATTTCCATTCTTCTGGTACTTACCTTGAAGTTTTCTTACGTTTTATTAAGGTAAAATTTACATGAACATTCAGTATATGTCCGGGTGAATTTTTAAATAGGTACATGTCCAGGAAACTGCCACCTAGATAAAAATATTCAGCATTTCTAGCTCCCTAGAAGGCTCCTCAATCCCCTACCAAGTCAGTATCTCCAGCAAAAAGTAACCACCCTTCTGATCTCTATTACTATAGACAGATCAATTTGGTCTACTTTAAAATTTCACATAAATGCAATCATACAATCCATACTCTTCTGTGCCTCACTTCTTTTTCTCAAAGTAAAATTCACCTATGTTACTCAATGTCACAATAATGAGCTCTTGTCTCACTAATAAGTACTATTCCATTGTATAGAAAAAACACAATGTATCTACTCTACTGTTGTTGATGGGTATTTGGTTGGTTCCAGTTTTGTTTTTTGTTTTTTTTTTTTAATTTTTATTTATTTATGATAGTCACACAGAGAGAGAGAGAGAGAGAGAGAGAGGCAGAGACATAGGCAGAGGGAGAAGCAGGCTCCATGCACCGGGAGCCCGACCTGGGATTCAATCCCGGGTCTCCAGGATCACGCCCTGGGCCAAAGGCAGGCGCTAAACCGCTGTGCCACCCAGGGATCCCTGGTTCCAGTTTTTAACTATTAGCTTAGCTGCTGTGATCATTCTTGAATACACATCTTTTAGTGGACACACGGCTGTAGTTTCTGTCAGCTATATTCCTAGAACTGGAACTGTTGGATCATAAGGCATTTATAAATATTTAGCATTGGCAGATATTGCCAAACAGTTTTCCAAAGTGGTTATACCATATATACTCCCACTATCAATGTAAGCATGTTCCAAATGCTCCACATCCTAAGAAACATTTAGCACTATCTTACTTTTTAATTTTAGCCATTCTGCTGAGCATGATTCACAATATCTTCTTGTGTATTTCCCTGATGACTAATGATGCTGAGCAGCTTTTTGTGTGTTACTAGCTATTTAGATCTTCCCAGAAACACCTGTTCAAATCTTTTGTCTACTTTTTATTTGGGTTGTCTGCTTTTTTCTGATTTTTTATGAGTTCTCTATATACTCTAGATACAAGCCCTTTGATGTGTGTACCGCAAATCTTTTCTCACTCTATGGGGCTGGTCATTCTCTCTTAAAGATATTGAAGTATGAATAAAAGTTCTCAATTTCAATTAAGGACAATGTATTCAGTATTTTCCTTTATGGTTAGTCTCCTACATTTTTTTTTTTAAGATTTTATTTTTATATTCAGAGAGAGAGAGAGCACGAGTGAAGGAAGGGGCAGAGAGAGAGGGAGAGAAAAAGCATATCAAGCTGACTCTATGCTGAGCGTAGAGCCTGACACAGGGCTCAATCTCACGACCCTGAGATCATGACCTGAGCCCAAATCAAGAGACAGATGCTTAACTGAGCCATCCAGGCACAGAAATCTTTTTTTTTTTTTTAAGATTTTATTTATTCACTCATGACAGACACAGAGAGAGAAAGGCAGAGACACAGGCAGAGGGAGAAGCAGGCTCCATGCAGGGAGCCCGATGTGGGACTCGATCCTAGGTTTCCAGGATCACACCCCCGGGCTACAGGGGTGTAGGTAGCACTAAACTGCCGGGCCATTGGGGCTGCCCAAATCTTTTGGTTTTAACATTCACATTCAGGCTTATGATCCATCTCCAATTATTTTTTTTGTCAGGTGTGAAATAATGACATAGTTCATTTTTCTCCATATGGCCATCTAGTTGATACTATTTATTGAAAGTATGATTCTTCTTCCACTGAACAGCGTGGCATCTTTGTTGCGAATCAGGTGATGATAGAGATGTGCATCTATTTCTAGACTCCAGTTGGTTACCCCAATAATTTTTAATGCAGAGTGACCCTATATCTTCCTATCTGTCTAGAGTATCTACAGTCTCCTCACAAATAAGATAAAAAGCTCTCATTTCTTAAATTTCTATCCTCTCCTCAGAGTTTCTGCCATGTTAAAATCATCTAGAATTTTAGTTGTAGGCTATTACCAAAAATTACCAATTATTGTAGATTAAAACAATTGCTAGTTAGCTGTAGGAAGCACCGGTCTCTTTTTCATTGTAGCTCACGCTTCTGATTCCTCACTCATTTTGGTAAAGTATATTCTCAAACACTTTTTTCATAAATAGTTAAGAGATGACAAACTTTTCATGTCCTTGCATCTACTGACATGTCTTTATTAAATTGTCCCTCTGTCTGTGAATAACTTATGGGTAGATTTCAGGTTCAGAGATGTTGTCAAAGGCTGAAGATTCTGCGGTCTCTAGTATTTTAGAGCTGCTAATTTTAAAGTCTGACACCAGTCTCATTTTTACTTTGTAGAATAATTTGCAATTGGAACATCTATACACCATTTTATTCAGCTGTGGGAAACTAGAATGTGTTTCGGTTTATGAGGCTGTCTCTTACCCCCTGAGCCAAAGGCAGACGCTCAAATGCTAAGCCACCCAGGCGTCCCTCTACTTCACTTTTTAAACCAATTCTGGGGATCCCTGGGTGGCGCAGCGGTTTAGCGCCTGCCTTTGGCCCAGGGCGCGATCCTGGAGACCCGGGATCGAATCCCACATCGGGCTCCCGGTGCATGGAGCCTGCTTCTCCCTCTGCCTGTGTCTCTGCCTCTCTCTCTCTCTCTGTGACTATCGTAAATAAAAAAATAAAATAAAATAAAATAAAATAAAATATAAAATAAAATAAAATAAAATAAAAAATATAAAATAAAATAAATAAAATAAAATAAAATAAAATAAACCAATTCTGCTATCCCATGTATCCCCAAAGACTTTCCTCTTCATAAATGATGTATTTTATTTTAAAGAGACACAAGGCTATTAATTATATTTATTTAAATATCTCACTTATGTTTAACTCTGAAGAGTCATATCTACATAGTCTGGCACCATATGCTATCTATCCTTCTGCATATCTTTAAAAATAACAAAAACCCAAAAAAGGCTAGTATAGCAACCTCCCAGAAAACCTCCTATACCTTGAAAGATAAGCCTCTCAATTATTCGGGACTGTTACAGACAGGTATGTGAGTTCCTTTAAAAAGGGAAGGGGAAGGGATCCCTGGGTGGTGCAGCGATTTGGCGCCCGCCTTTGGCCCAGGGTGCGATCCTGGAGACCCGGGATCGAATCCCACGTCGGGCTCCCGGTACATGGAGCCTGCTTCTCCCTCTGCCTGTGCCTCTGCCTCTCTCTCTCTCTCTCTCTCTCTCTGTGACTATCATAAACTAAAATTAAAATTAAAATTAAAATTAAAATTTAAAAAAAAAGGGGATCCCTGGGTGGCGCAGCGGTTTAGCGCCTGCCTTTGGCCCAGGGCGCGATCCTGGAGACCCGGGATCGAATCCCACATCGGGCTCCCAGTGCATGGAGCCTGCTTCTCCCTCTGCCTGTGTCTCTGCCTCTCTCTCTCTCTCTGTGTGACTATCATAAATAAATAAAAATTTAAAAAAAAAAATTAAATTAAAAAAAAGGGAAGGGGGAAAAAAACTCAAAGTAATCCAATTTTTGCAACACTTGAAAGTTCTAATATACTTCAAATAGTAAAAATCAAGATCCTTCTGATTATAATTTGATTTTGCTTTTTCAATTCTTTCATGAACTTTCATTATTGGCTTCTATATGCTGTTTTTCTTTCCCCCATTCATTCAAGAAAATGACTGTTGAAAATAGTTCTTCATTTAGATGGATGTTTTCTTTTTTTAAAAGATTTATTCATTTATTCATGAGAGACACACAGACTGAGAGAGAGAGGCAGAGACATAGGTAGAGGGAGAAGCAGGCTCCTTGCTGGGAGCCCAATGCAGGACTCGATCCCAGATCCCAGGATCACGACCAGAGCTGAATGCAGGCGCCCAACTGCTAAGCCACCCAGGCATCCCAGCGGATAATGTTTTCTAAGCGAGGTTTTCCTAATACATGGAATTGTAAAATAAAATAACTCAATATCATCCAAACAAAAATATGATGCAATATTACTTTATAATATTAAATAGTTATGTAATTTTAAAATAACTCCAATCACAGAGAAGTGAATACTCACATGCTGTAAGAGGAACAACTCCCAACCATGCAAAGGCCACAAGTGTATAATGAAACCAATATCGTATTGCAGTGCCAATACTTGTAACCAGTCCAGCAAATATGTCTTGGATTGGAAGCCGTGAAGGCATATCTGGAGAATAAACTGGAAGAGGAAAAAAAGTAGATATAATTTCATAAAGACTCAAAAAACAGTTTAATTCATAAATATAAGACAGGCATGCAGAGCTAGCTTAACATCTTTGTATTTCACTTAAATATTGTTTCCTATTAAAAAAGTGAATCAAATTAGTTATGATAATATCACATTTACCCAGAAGTCATTTAAGAGCAAATGACAGGTAAAATGTAGAACCAACAAAAAAGGCCTCTGTGCAGGAAAAAAGATTCAAGAGAACTTCACATCCCCCAGTCTTTGCCATAAACTTCATGCAAAGCTAACTCATAACATATTTTAGCATTTAAACAATGCAATTATCTGGTTTCCCAAATTATAAAAGATCAGATAAACTGAATAGGAGCAAAAGGTAAAGCTGCTGACATATTATCAAGAAATAACCCTCTTTAGTTAAAACCACAGTAAGATATCACCTAATACCTACTGAATGGCTAGTAACAAAAAGACAAGAAATAGTGTTGGCAAGCATGTAGAGATATAGAGGACCTGTTGGTGTGAGAATGTAAATTGGTGTAGCCACTGTGGAAAGGAGTATGGAAGTTTCTCAAAAAATTAAAAATAAGGCAGCCCGGTAGCTCAGCGGTCCAGCGCTGCCTACGGCCTACAGCATGACCCTGGAGACCCAAGATTGAGTCCCACGTCAGGTTCCCTGCATGGAGCCTGCTTCTCCCTCTACCTGTCCCTCTGCCTGTGTCTCTGTGTGTGTGTGTGTCTGTCACGAATAAATAAATAAAATCTTTTAAAAAAAAATTAAGAATATATAGTATCATACAATCCAGTCATTCCACTTCTGGGTATTTACCCAAGGAAAATGAAAATACTATTTTGAAAAGATACATGCCCCCTTATGTTTATAGCAACATTACTTACAGTAGCCAAGATATGGAAGCAGCCCAAGTGACCACTGGTAGATGAATGGATAAAGAAAAAATAGTGTGTGTGTATATATGGATATATATAGAATTATGGATGTATATATATATTAGAATTATATACATGTATATATCCATATATACACACAGCCATGAAAAATAAGACCTTGCCATTTGTGACAACATGGATGGACTTAGAGTGTACTAAGGAAATAAGTCAGTAAGTAAAAGACAACATATGGTTTTACTTATATATGGACTCTAAAAAACAAAATAACACAAAAGCAGTAACAGACATATAAATACAGAGAACAAACTGGTAGTTGCCAAAAGGAAATGGGAGGTGGGCAAAATGGGTCAAGGGGAGTAAACCATAGGGATGAAAGGCAGAACAGCGGGAATATAGTCAATGGTATTACAATAGCACGTATGCTGAAAGATGGTGGCTACACTTGTGGTGAGCACAACATAACAGACAGCTATGGAATCATTAGGTTGTACACCTGAAACTAATATAACATTGTGTCTCAACTGTGCTTCAATAAAAAAATAAAGAGCCTTCCTCCCAAATACAAGCCTTAGACACAGCATTCAAAAAGTATAATCTGTAGCAAAGTCCTGTCACGTGAAAACAAACAGCCTGATGTTTGTTAACCAATCAACCTACCCTAAATTTCAGAACAATAATTAATACTCCAACCAGTAAGTTCGGATCTTCCCAGCTCTCTTTAAGATGTGATTCAATACACTCAGAGAAAGGTTTTGCCATGTTTTAGATTTCCTTTTTAAATGGTTTCAATGAAGACCACTGCTCCACCTCAGGTAACTCAGAAAGAACATTTGGGAGGAACAAACACCTTTCTCCAGTGAGGCCAAAATAAGGAATTATAATGTGTAAAGTTTTAAAATCAGTGATTTAAAATTAATGAGTGAACTATTACAAAACTATCCACAGCTACAAACATTAACAATAAGCTATTAACAAATAGCAACTTTTGCAATAAACCTACAAAGACCACTTACTTTAAGAGGATACTTGATACATAAACCATTAAATCAATAAATAGTTTTGGGAAAGCTAAAAAGAATGGCATGTCAAATGATAACTAAATGTGCCAACACAAGCTTTTATTGGTCTCAGAGTAAAAAAGCTCACAGGAGTATTTCCAAACTTCATGAAAATATTCAATTATTTAGAATTAGAGTGTGCTATAAACAAACCTTAAGTTGTAGTGTTTTCCTGCCCTATAGAAAATTAAAGAATACAAAATAACTGACTTGACTTTTTTTTTTTGATGGTGATAAATATAAAGTTCTAAAACAAAACTGTAATGACTTTAATCATTTATACTCCCTCACATAAAAACAAAGTAACACTAATACTAAGTTACAGAATTTACTCAGCAGCTCAGGATACTGTTAAAAAAACAAACAAACAAACAAACAAACAGGGCAGCTCGGGTGGCTCAGTGGTTTAGCGCCGCCTTCAGCCCAGGGCATGATCCTGGAGACCTGGGATCGAGTCCCACGTAAGGCTCCTTACATGGAGCCTGCTTCTTTCTCTCTCTCTCCCCGCCACCCCATGAATAAATAAAATCTTTTAAAAATAAATAAATAAAACAAAAACATAAAAAGCCTTTGGAAGAGGAAGGCAATGAACTAGAATCTCAGAACAAAAAGTATATTTCAAATTCTTCATAAGTTGCCAGTAGAGTTCTTTACCTATTTAAGATGCACAACATTAAATGTCAGTCAATAAGCACAGGAGTCGTAAAATATAACTGGAATCTTAAAGACCTGCCTGCAAAATAGGTGCCATAGGTTTACAAGAATATTAAGCTTAGAAAAATCTCATTTTTAAAAAGTGAATTGAGGGGGATCGCTGGGTGGCTCAGCGGTTTGGTGCCTGCCTTTGGCCCAGGGCGTGATCCTGGAGTCCCAGGATCGAGTCCCATGTCGGGCTCCCGGCATGGAGCCTGCTTCTCCCTCTGCCTGTGTCTCTGCCTCTCTGCCTCTCTCTCTCTCATGAATAAATAAATAAATCTTAAAAAAAAAAAAAAGTGAATTGGGGGGGCGCCTGCCTGGCTCAGAATATGCGACTCCTGAACTTTCTCTGTATTATTACTGTTCCAACCTACACAATTTTAACTCAAAAGATAATACAAGTTTGAATAGTGAGAAGATATTTGATAAAAACAAGGCATCATTATTCATTTTTCTGGGTGAATAATGGTATTATAGTTACTGTTTTTAAGAAGAATTCTTACTGTTTATAGAGATACAAATTAACATATTACAGATGAAATGATAAATAATGGGATTTGCTTTAAAAAGGATAGAGAGGGGGCACCTGGGTGGCTCCGTGGTTGAAAGTCTGCCTTTGGTTCAGGTGATCCTGAGGCCCTGGGATCAAGTCCCCACATCAGGCTCCCTGCAGGGAGCCTGCTTCTCCCTCTACCTATGTCTCTGCCTCTCTCTGTGTGTCTCTCATGAATAAATAAATAAAATCTTAAAAAATAAAATTTAAAAATTAAAAAGGATAGAGAGGTGGGGAACAAGAACACAGGTAAGGAATACCCAGTAAAGGCCACAAGTTGAAAATGAGTCAAACTAAGAGAGATGAACATGAGGGCTCATTATACCTTTTTTATTCATTTGAACTTATCTATAGTAAGAAATTTAAAAAGAAGGGCACCTGCCTAGGTCAGTCCATTAAGCAACCAACTCTTGATTTCAACTTAGGTCATGCTCTCAGGGTCTTGAGACTGAACCCTGCGTGGGGCTCTGCACTGAGTATGGAGCCTGCTTAAGATTCTCTCCCTCTCCCTCTGCCCCTCCCCACTAGTGGCACAATAAAAAAGAAATATTCCACAAATTAATTCACTCTCTCTCACACATGTCAATGTGTTAAAAGCTGACATGTAGTTTTAAAAAATATTTTCCAAAGTGTTATAGCAATACTTTGTTACTATCTAACAAAGTATTGTTAATTTAATAATGTTATAATTATGACAAACAAAATTAAAAATAGTTGCTTTAAAATTGCTTAAACACCTTTATGCAGCCAGTTATAACCCAAAAATGCAACGCAAACTTCTAAAGAACTTACTTGGTGTGAAAGCAAATCTGTGCTTGCATAATTCACAGTATTCTTTTCGACTGTGTTTCAGCCACTGAACTAAGCTGCAATCACAAATACATGCATAAGTACAATAATTACAACAAAGAAATTTTAAGGCTTCATTGAAAACCAATGTTCTGTTTTATTAAAATTTTACATATCATAGAGCTTTTACAATTTTCAGTTTCATATTTACACTGCTACCCTGAGTAGCTTAGTCTAAATTCTGGTTGTCACTAACTGGTTGGCTATGTACCCAGAACAAGTTATTTTAACCTTTCTATGCTTGTTTTCTCATCTGCATAATAATAAAAACATTCCACCTCATGGTTCTAAGAATTAAATGAGTTAATAAGATGTATAAAAGCAATGAGCACTACTTGGCACAAACCATTGCATAAATGTAAGCTATTACATTTCATGCCAAGCAGAATAAGAAAATCTTAACACTTCCAATGAACAAAATAAGTTATCATGGTGGAAATGAACAAACAGGTACTCACCTGCACCTAGAAAACAATAATACCAAAATGAAAAGGCATGGTAATAAGGAATATGGGTAATTTCCAAATTTTCAAAACAAAATTAAAAATAACTTATAGAAAAAGTTCACTGAAACAATCCCCCTTCATTATATAAATGACAAAACTGAAGCTCAGACATGAAATTTTCTAAAGGATGACTCACCATTCTTGATGAATAAACTTAATACTGCCAGTACATACACAAGGATGATAAAGAGGTTTCTCAGGTGTTCCTTCTGACCGACACACTCTACATATGTCTGTAAATGAAAAAGATACACAGAGTTATCTTTGATTATAACTTAAAAAAAAAAAAACAGAACCCCAAACCACAAATAATATGTTAAAGCGAGAATCCACCAGCAGCAGCAAAGTGTGATTATAATAATAATAAAGTATATTCTAAAACCAAAAAAAATCCTAATATATAAAAAAGCCAACTGTTCCTTTCGATGAGAACTGTGCTCATTAAACTGCCAAGAACTATCCCACTCATAGGCTCCGGAATGCTCTGCAGGACAACCTATGGAAACCTGGTTGCAACATTTAGACCATATTCTCTGTGATCTCCAAGGCCAAGTGCCCACCCCAATGGACAACCTGAAGGGCGACAAGTAGTATGTACTAGAGGCAGGGACTTAAGGAAAACTTTTGATCTACTCACTCAATGGAATTCCTTGTTAACAAGGAAAAACTGCAATCCAAGCCCAACATTAATGGATTTAATCAGTCCCCAGTGCCCACTGGGACTAGGGTACACACACACTGAGCAGCGTGGCCCTTGGCTCCCAACATTAAAAAGCACCGTGTTGCTCAATCTAGATGGCTGAGCACCACTTACTGAAGTTGAGGGGTATGGAGTACTCAGGCTAGCTAACTGGTTAGTGCACTAATCCCCCTAGTTATTAATAAGCCAGACAAATCACTGCCAACACAGAAGGCCGTAATATGCCACTACCCACAGAACAGCTTTTGCTATGCCAGGTCTATCTGCAGGGTAGCCAGAAGGGGTTGTTGTCCAGATTGAGTCAAATCAAGCACACCCTCCAGGGCTATGTCTTTCACAGTTTCACTTTGGAACCATACACGCCAACTACCACCACCTGAAGAACTTTGGTTCCCTGGAAGCAACCTGAGGGTCATGAGAACGATGTGGCCGTCAGCATCATTTATGGTCAGAACTACACGGGATACATGGGATTCCAAGCCTCTTCAAACCTCCCACTTTCACCTTCATCCTTGATTAATGAAAACATCTTCCGTCTTGTATCAGTCTAGGACTTCGGACTCTAGCAATGCAGTATGAACAATCCTGCCTAATAAGCTTCTGCAAAGTTCTGACACAACAGAACGACACTAGAATTCCAGGATTCTCAGGACAGTATCCTGGCAGCCCAAGTCTGCTTTGAGCATTCTAATTTTCTCCAAATGTATACCTCAGCCTAAGGAAACTGCACCAAGAGCCAAGAGCTTTTGGGGAAGGGGGTTGGAAGGAAGATACCCTTGGTGGATCTGCTGCTGCCCCTGTGGGAGGTCCAACATCAAATAAGGATTTTTAACTGCACCAAATTCAATACCTGTACTGGAGCTGGGATTACCATGGCAGCCGGTACCAGACTTCCCCTGCAGTGGATCCTCGTTAAAGGATTTAAAATGGATTCATTCCAAATAGAGGCTCTTTTTTTTTTTTTTAAGATTTTATTTATTTATTCATAGAGACACAGAGAGAGAGAGAGAGAGAGAGAGAAACACAGGCAGAGGGAGAAGCAGGCACTATACAGAGAGCCTGACGTGGGACTCGATCCGGGGTCTCCAGGATCACGCCCTGGGCTGCAGGAGGCGCTAAACCGCTGCGCCACCGGGGCTGCCCCAAATAGAGGCTCTCAGAAGAGTTCAGTGTTACTTTTCATCACTGCTGTCCCACGTCTCAAGTAGGTAATCTACATATTTGCTGCCTTTCTTGGTTGGAATAGATGATCAACAAGCTCCCTTTACGGTACCAAACCTGGATTCATGGGCACCATGGTTACCACAGTAGGCACTATGACTTCTCTTCTACCTAAAATAGCTGACAGGTCCATGGGACATGCAACTGATCTAGGTTATCTAGAATTACCAGAGTTGCTGGTGCCTATGGACATCAATTAGTTCCACAATTACCACAGTTATCCAGGTAAGAGCAGAAATAGTACTCAAAGCCTTTTGAACATGACCACACCAGCCGCAAGTGCTAGGATGTCCATGGATTAACTTTAGAGACAGGCATGTCCTAGTGAGGGATTAACCAGGGAATGTGGTTAGGTGCAAATGTGGATGAGCCAGTGCAGACACAGAGTGAAGAGGTCCCATGCTGTCCTATCTCCCCAGCCAGCTCTCAGGGGGTTGCAGAATTAGGGCACAGCAGTAAAAGCATGGCAAGGAGTGTCTGCATCAGGACATACTGTAGAAGAAAGCAGCAGAGACACTGCCATGCTCACACACAAATGAGGGTCACTATGTTGTCCTCCAGAAACAAGGTGACTCTTACACCTTGAAGATTATAAACTGGTACAGCCACTCTGGAAAACAGTATGGAGGTACGTTCCTTGAAAAGTTAAAAATAGAGCTACCCTATGACCCAGCAACTGCACTACTAGGTATTTACCCAAAGGATATAAACCTAGTGATTCAAAGGGGCACCTGCACCCCAATGTTTATAGCAGCAATATCCACAAAAGCCAAACTACGACAAGAACCCAGGTGTCCATTAACAGATGAATGGATAAAGAAGATGTGCTATGTATATACAATGGAATATTGACTCAACCATCAAAAAGAATGAAATCTTGCCATTGGCAACAACACGGATGGAACTAGAGGGTATTATGTGAAATGAAATAAGTCAGTCAGAGAAAGACAAACATAAGATTTCATTCATGTGGAATTTAAGAAACAAAACACAGATGAACATAGGGGAAGGGAAGGGAAGATAAAATAAGATGAAATCAGAGGAGGAGACAGAGCATAAAAGACTCTTTTTAAAAATTTTTTTATTTATTTATTCATGAGAGACACAGAGAGAGGGGCAACACATAGGCAGGGCAGAAGCAAGCTTCCTGAGGAGAGCCTGATGCGGGACTTGATCCCAGGACCTTGGGATCACAACCTGAGCCAAAGGCAGATGCTCAACCATTGAGTCACCAATGTGTCCCATCATAAGAGACTTTTAACTATAGGGAACAAGCTGAGGGTTGCTGGAGGGGAGGAGAGTGGGAGGACACGGAAATTGGGTGATGAACATTTAAAAGGAGGGCACATGATGTGATGAGCAACAGGTGTTACATGCAACTGATGAATCACCAAATTCTACCTCTGAAAATCAATAAAATCAAATCAAATCTTTAGGAGCGCCTAGGTGGCAGAGTCAGTTAAGCATCTTATTCTTGATTTCAGCTCAGGTCATAATCTCAGGGTGATGAGATCAAGCCCCAGATCTGAATGCACACTGAGCATGGAGCCTGCTTAAGACTGTCTCTCTCCCTCTGCCCTTCCTCCCTTGCTTGTGCACACACACTCTAAATAAATAAATAACATATTTAAAAAAAATAATACAATTTTACATAATAAAACTTTTAAAAATAAGCAATGGTCAATTAAACACGTAGTTTACAAATATCACAGTTGAACTTTTATTGTACTGACACTACAATTCCAATATTATCAATGAAGTTCTTCAGCAAGGACTTAGCATGTGACTTATTTAATATGCATGTACACACAAATTTAAAAACTCATGTTAGATTTTATTTCTCTGATCATGTTTTTAAAAATGTGCTAAAACTTTCCCTGGCTATATCTTCACTGAGGGAAGAAAGCAGAAGATTTAAATAATGTCTCAACATTCCTAAAAGCTCTTTCTGTGCAACCAACATCTCATTTCTAATTTAAAACCATTTAATCTAAATGACTGTAATACAGAATTTGGTCCAAAAAGTATCACAAGTCTCTTCTGCAGTACTGATCCTGTTGTTTCCCACATCGTGAAGATGTGACTGAGTTTTATTCAAAAGCACCTCAGGTATAAATATTACCCTAAATGGAAAGGTGAAGATTGTTGGTATAAATAAACTAGAATGGTGATAAGCCTTAGCTATAAAATACTTGTAAGGCAAATATTTGGCTGTTCAGCAGGCCCCAATCCCTGCTTAGACTGTGTGTCATGGGCATAGTCATACCTTATTAGGACACTGGAAGCTGGGAAAAGCTGCCAAAATGAAAGGCTGCACCTGCTCTCACTCTATATCTTCAATTAAATGTCCTTAGCTAGTCTGTGTGCAGACTACGAAGGAATTGAAGCTTCTTCCCTGCCAATCCATGTTCCAGTAGAAAAATCTGCAACAAGGCATAGGAATACAGAGCAAAACATTTTTTCTGGAAGGATACGTAAACTATTAGCAGTTCCTAATTTTGTATATCAATTTTGGGGGAAAATACACATCTTTTATATGTGATGATGTCTACAGCATATATTTACATAATAATTTGCTAATATCTTACTATTAAAATCAATAGTTTCTTGTAAACTTTTGTTCAAAGACATGTATAAGAACATTCATAAAAAAAAAAAAAAAGAACATTCATAGCAGCACAGTTTCAATAAAAATACCTCCCAAATGGGGGCACCTGGGTGGCTCAGTCGATTGAGCATCCGAGTCTTGATTTCAGCTCAGGTCTCAATCTCAGGGTTATGGGTTCAGGCCCCATGTTGGGCTCTACCTCCAAAATGGAAACTACCAAACTGTCTATCAACAGTAAAATACATAAATTTTGGTATATTCACACAATTGAATATGATATGGCAATCAGAATAAACCAACTAAAACTACAACCACCATTTGGATTTATTGTATACTAATGTTTAGTGATAAAGAACTCACACACACACACACACAACTGACACAAAGAATATCTATTCTACATGTAAAAAGTTCAAACAGGAGAAACCAACATTTATTATTGTAAGTCAGCACAGTAGTTACCTCTAGAGGAAAGAGGCAATCAATACTACAAGAAGACTAAAGAAAATAGCCCAGATTAAATCGACATACTTCTCCCTATACCTCCGGCCAAGTACAGTTAAAAGTCCAGGACATTATAAACACAAGAAGGCTCTAAAAAGTGAAGAAAAGGCAGAGCAGCAAGGGAATTGATGACCCAAGAAATCACATGCACTTGAGTTCTCTAGTGTTTTTGCTTCATGTATCCTGGGGACTGGTGGTGGAGGTGGAGAAGCTGACAACCTGAAAACACCACTGGGAACAGACAATTTCCCTCCAAAAAACCAAAGACCAGGAAAGCAGCAACCTAGCAAGACAGTAAATTTTTTGACAATAAATGTCTCTGTACCCCAGCCAAATACCACAGGGGAAAAAATGTGGCCCAACACCACCTCTGCCAGCCTAGGCCAAGAGGGGAGCAGACCTATCTTAGCTGTTTTAGTTAATGAGGCCCAACTAAATTATCAAGCAAGTAAATGAGGAAATTAGGATTAAAACATAACCAGCAATTACAAAAGAGTATTCCCTTTGACTTGCTTATTTTTCCAATTCTGCTGTATGATCTTCTCTTGAATGTTTTATTTTTTTTCCACAATTTCACGTCAGTATTCAATGTATCTTTACTATCTACTCTTCTAACTTTGTTATAGTCTTCCATTTCTACAGTAGACTGCTCCCTCTGGCAACCACATTACACCACTGAAATATAAAGTAACTAGGTAGTACAGTAGCTAATAAAGACTAGTGAAGCCAACACTTCCACATTTTACCAAGTTCTTTCTTTGTGAATTTTCTAAGTCCTTTATCCAGCTTACTAATTGGGGTCTTAACAATAAGAAAACAGTTCAAAACAAAACAAAACCAACAAACAAAAACACCAGGAAAGGATTTGAACAGATATGTCACCAAAGAAGGTACACAAATGAAAAAATGCTGAGGTCATTAGGAAAGTGCAACTTAAAAGCACAATAGGATGGTGATGGTTGCACAAGTGTCCATATTTAATGTCAGTGAACTGTACATTTAAAAATGGTTAGAATGGTAAATTTTGTTATGTATATTCTACCATAAAAGAATTTTAAACCACAGTGTATCACTACATACTGGTTAAAATGACAAAAAGGAAAAAACAAAAACAAAAACAAAAACACTCTTACCATATGATCCAGCAATTATATCCTTAGGTACTTAACTAAGTAAAATGAAAAATTATGCTTGTACAAAAACCCATATAAATTTGTATAATGGCTTCATTCATAATTTCCCCAAAATGGAAACAACTAATCAAAGCATTCCACAACTGGAAAAAAAAACCTGTGGTATGTTCAGTATTCTTTTCTACAACAGACGAGTAAGCAATAAAAAGGAATGAAATACTGATTGATACAATGTGAAAAAATCTTAAATGCATTATGCCTTAAGCAAAAGAAGCCAGACTGAAAAAGCTACGTATTAGATTATTCCATTTATGACATTCTAGAAAAGGTAAAAATACAAAGGAATGTTATCAGTGGTTGCCAGGGTCTGGGGGTGGGATTGATCATAAAAGGGAACAGGGATATTTGAGAGGTGGCTGATCTAGTCCATCCCTTGAATGTGCTAGGTACACGACTGTATGTATCCATTTGTCAAAAACTCAGGGACAATACCATGCAGAAATAGACAAAGAAGATATGGCATATATGTATATACAAAAGCATTGCATTTTACTTGTTTTATTTATACATATATAATATACATCATACCCAATGGAATATTCAGCCACAAAAAAAATGAAATCTTGCCATTTGCAACAGCATAGATGAATCTAAAGGGTATAATGCTAAGTGAAGTAAGTCAGAGAAAGACAAATATCATACGATCTCACTCATATGTGGAACTTAAGAAACAAAACAAAGGGGAAAAAAAGAGATAGAGAAACCAAAAAACAGACTCGTAACTACAACAGAAGAAACAGATGGTTACCAGAAGGGAGACTGGTGGGGGAATGGGTGAAATAGGTAAAGGAGATTAAGAGTACACTTATGCTGATGAGCACTGAGTAACATAAGGAACTGCTGAATTATTATGTTGTACACCTGAAATTAATGTAATATTATATGTTAACTACACTGAAATTAAATTTAAAAATTAAGCTAGCCTAGGGCAGCCCTGGTGGCGCAGCGGTTTGGCGCCACCTGCAGCCTGGGGTGTGATCCTGGAGACCAGGGATCGAGTCCCACATCGGGCTCCCTGCGTGGCGCCTGCTTCTCCCTCTGTGTCTCTGCGCCTCTCTGTGTCTATGAATAAATAAATAAAATCTTTAAAAAAAAAAAAAAGCTATCCCAGACAAAAACAAAAAACAAAACCCTCACGGACATTTTTTTTTTTTTAAGATTTTATTTATTTATTCATTAGAGAACACATGGAGAACACATGGGACTGGATCCCGGATGTCTAGGATCCCACCCTGGGCTAAAAGCGGCGCTAAACCGCCGAGCTATCCGGGCTGCCCCCTCATGGACATTAAGGTAAATTTTACTGTATTTACGTTACACTTTAATAAGACTTCCTAATGTATTATCTAAAGAGACATATGAGAAGAACAAATGAGAAAGGATAATGACATGGAAAGAAATTATTGTTTCCTTCACTAATCAAGTTGTGTATTGAAATGTATCCCAACAAGCACATTAATTTCATCCAGCCAGATAACAATTAATATGGTAAGGGATTGTGGAGGACATCAGCATTGGACATCAAATATTTCTGGCATTCCATTTTCTGGATAAAGAGTAGGCTGCACTTCCCTGCCACCTCTGAAATTAGACATGGACACATGACTTATTTCAATCAATGAAATATGAGCTACAGTGATGTATATCACTTCTGGGTAGAAAACTATGGGAGCTTATGGACATAATACAGTGCATTTTCCTGCCTCAATGATCATGGAAGCACACTCTAAGATAGAATCTCCACCAATCTAGGTCTCCAAGTGACCACAATCAGCAGGGGCATCTCCTCCCAACCTGTATTAGACATAATATTCAGTGAGAAAGGACTTTTTGTTGCTTTAAGCTGCTGAGGTTTGGAGGTAGTTTGTGACTAAGACACAAATTAGCCCATCCTGTTTCATAAAGGGTCTTAGCAGCGTTGGGGGCAAGGACAGCGGAGCAGGGGGGTAAAGGTGGGACCTAAAACAAGCACAACTACCACCAACACAGAAAAGTCAAAGAAAGAATAAACCTATTTTGCATACGAAGATCAATCCCATCGCCCAAAACCTCAACAGAGTAATACAACCAAGGTTATAAAAGAGGAATGTCTACAAAAGGCACAGCCTGAGGCCCTTTACTAAAACTGAAATAATAAAGTTCTGAGGTAGAATAAGGCTCCCACCAGATTTACATGCAGTAAAATCACAAATCCTGCTCAGGCCAAAATAAAAGCATTGCAGTTCACCTGACATGAATGTAAATCAATTTACAAACAGTAAAGCAAAACTCTTCCCACTTTTCGGCTTTCCCCCTACATCTCCCCAGGTTCTTCCTGCTTTTCTGTTTAATCCTGAAGGAACTTCTATTGCTTATTTGAATACCTAGTATCTTCACGAAGCGTATCTTTTAGAAGTTCCTAGCACCGTGCCTAACTCAATAAATATAAAGGTGGCTTTTTCGTTTAACGAAAAACTTCAAATCCTTAATGGCTTAGTATGGAGATGGCCCAGGAAATGAGAGGGAGGGAGAAAAGACCAATCAGTAAGAGTAGGCTATCAAGTTGGAACCAGCTGTTCAAAGTCAAACCCATGTTGGTTTGGCTATCCCATTTGTCTTTCTAGCCAACAATTCAGCTCACCAAATATATCCTAAGTGAAAAGAAAGGAAAAGGAAAAGAAAAAAAGAGAAAAAGAAAAAGAAAACCCTAAAAGCTTTGGGTATATGTCACAATTTTTAGGCCACTATCTACCTTGAAAGTATTTCCACATAAGATTTCAAAATGTCTGCACAATCCTGATAATTATCCTTCTAGTGATAATTCAATAAACAAAGGATTGTTAAAGTATTAGACTTTATTTTTCAGGCCAATTTTACATTTACAGAAAATTTAAGACAGTGCAATGTGTTCACATATATACCCAGGATCCCCTATGACTAACATCTACATTAGCATGGTACTTTTGTTAAATTTACAAAGCCAATATTTACACATCATTAACTAAAATCCAGTTTATTCAAATTTCCTTAGTTTTCGCCTAATGCCCAAAGTTTCTAGTGCTTCTTTGTTTTTACACTACAAGGAAAAAAAAGTAAAAATTTGTGGAAAATACTTCCTTTCCAACTGTGAAAATTTACCTATAAAAAATGCATGTTATAGGTCTTGCAAAATAAAGTTCCAAGTCTACAAGTATCCCAAGGTTTAGTTATTTTCTTTACTCTTCAGATTACTGGTAATTACAAACTTCACCTGTACTACCGCTCCTGGAAGTCCGAAAACTACATTTTTTGGCCTCTTTGCTGACTAGGTTCAAGCTGCACTGAATCAAAGAGAAGCACTTCGAGGGAAAAAGTAAAGCCATTTTCTACTTCTGGCTCTGAAAACAGCTGTGGCAGCTAACTGCAGGTGCTGTGAACAACTGCAGTAGATATATAAATCCTGGTGGTGATTCTCTTTTTTTCTTTCAAGTTTTATTTACTTAAATAATCTGTGGGGCTTGAACTCACAACCTGGAGATGAAGAGTCACATGCTCTTCCACCTGAGGCAGCCAGGTGCCCCCTGGTAATGATTCCACCAGCAGCAGTGGACATCTGTGAGTTCAGCAGCACTGGAAGTGGCTCCAACAACTATAGGAGGAGTGTGCCAGGTATCAACCACTTTCCCCTCAGTTCCAAATTCATCCTTCAGTACCTGTTCAGTGGTAAGAGACTGAACGCGAAAGCACTTTTTAAAACAAATTTTCAGTAGAGGGTGCTGGAAGGACTACACAGGAGGAGGTGGTTTTCTGACTCCTGGTGCACTGTCAGTAGGTTTATTTATTATAATGACCACCTTTTACAATCCTACTGACAAGAACCCAATACACTCCAGGCCTTGTACTCAACAGCAGTATCCAATTCCCCTGCAAGCCCATCCATCAGCTCTGGCTCTCATGCACTCCACACTCCTTCACTGATGTCTAACCACAGCTGTAAGGAGTGGCCCTACCTCTTCCCAATCTGTCTCCATGTGGATACTCTCCCTCCTGTGCTGGGTACCCTTTACAGTATTCTTTACATCTTTATAAGGACCCTCTTACTATAGCTTAGTAATTCTTTCACCTTCCTCTGGTTAGCTATGTGTTTTCTGTCGCTTCACCAGACCAGGACTACAAAAAATATATATAATATTTAAAGACTAAAAAATAAAATTTAAAGAACAACATATCAGAAGTTTTTAGAACTGGAAATATTCTTTAGAGAATATGGGCTCATTCCTGGACTTGATCTCAACAGCAACAGCTGCCTCAAGAAAAGGTACTTTGTAAAATTCTTTGGAGTTACCAGCCAAACTAGCTGTTTTTCCTCCCATGAAACATGATGTTTGTTTTTGAAACATCATTTTTACCATGGCTAAAAAAAAACTGAAAAAACAAAAGTTATATTCAGACAGATCTGGGTATTCAGCAGATATTTTATCACAAAAGCATGAAGTGAGCCTAAGAGCCAAGGAAAACAACTAATGATATTTGCTGCCCGTGATAAAAACTAAATTTTCAAGGAAAAATTAGGATTTTAGAAATTTTGTATCCACAATGAGCATGACAGCTTCCCCACTACCTAAAAGATTTTTCAAAATGAGACAGGTAGTGATGTTAATGTAAGCTTTTATAATACCCATGAAACGTGTCAACATTTGGAAGATCTGCATAACTCAGGGATTATCTACCAAAAGACCAATATATGATGTTACTAAACCATGCATAAATAGCAACAATAAAAAAACCAATGGATTTTTAAAAAGAGCTTTTGAGGGGCATGCCTGGGTAGTTGCTTAAGCAACTGCCTTCAGCTCAGATCATGATCCCAAAGTCCTGAGATGAAGCCCCATATGGGGCTTCCTGCTCAGCATGGAGTCTGCTTCTCCCTCTCACTCTCCTCTGTACATACACACTCTCTCTCAAAAATCTTAAAAAAAAAAAAAAAAAAAAAAAACTTTATTGGGGAATAACTGATATACAATAAAATTCATTTAAAGGGTTATCAGGGGTGCCTGGGTGGCTCAGTGGTTTGGTGCCTGCCTTGGCCCAGAGCATGATCCTGGAGTCCCGGGATTGAGTCCCACATCAAGTTCCCTGCATGGCATGGAGCCTGCTTCTCTCTCTGCCTCTCTCTGGGTCTCTCATGAATAAATAAATAAAATTTAAAGAAAAAAATAAAAATAGAAAAATAAAGGGCAAAAAAAAAAAAGAAAGAAAAAAAAGAAAAATAAAGGGATACTGGGTGGCTCAGCAGTTAAGCATATGCCTTCGGCTCAAGGTGTGATCCCAGGGTCCGGGATTGAGTCTCCCTAAAGGGAGCCTGCTTTTCCCTCTGCCCATGTCTGTATCCCTCTCTCTGTGTGTCTCTCATGAATAAATAGAAAAAGAAAGAAACAAACAAGGAAAAAGAATCACTTGATATGCTTGTCAATGATAAAACTGTCACCACAGTTGAGATAATGAACATAGCATCACCACCAAAATTAACTCAAGTCCCTTGATAATCTCTCCATCCCACTCTTCCCTCAGCCCCATTCCTAGGCAACCATCAATCTGCATTCTAGTACTATGGGTTAATTTGTGTTTTCTAGAGTTCTATGTAAGTGGCACATACTCTGTCTGGCTTCTTTCACTCATAATTATTTTGAGATTCATCTATGTTGTTGCATGTCTCAATTGTTCATTTTTGTTTGTTTGTTTTCTTTTGTTGTTGTTGCTCATTTCTTTTTCACCATAGACTAATATTCCATTGTATAGAATTTCTCTATCCATTAATCTGATGATGGGCATTTGGGCTGCTTCAAGTTACAGGATTTTACAAATAAAACTGCTATATACATTCACATACATGAGTTTGTATGCATTCATTTCTCTTAGTAAGTTCCTACCATTACTATGGCTGGGTTATACGTTAACTGCATCTTTAACTTTTTTAGAAACTGCTACACTGATTTCCAAAGTGGTTGTTGTACCACTTTACATCCAAGTAGTATATGAAAGTTCCTGTTGCTCCACATTCTAGCATTTGGTACACTCATACTTTATCATTTCATTTATTCTAATACTTCTGTAGTGATATCTCATTGTAGCTTTATTTTATTAACAGCCTTACTGAAATATACGTACTATAAAGCTCAGCAACTAAAGTATACAATTCACTAAATGGCTTTTAATGTATTTAGAGAGTGATGTAACCAGTACCACAATCTAATTTGTTAACATCTTCATCATTACAAAAAGGAACTTTGTAACTATTAACAGTCATTCCCCATCTTTTCTCTAAGATTTTATTTATTTATTCATGAGAGACAGAGAGAGAGAGAAAGGCAGAGACACAGGCAGAGGGAGAAGCAGGCTCCATGCAGGGAGCCTGATGTGGGACTCGATCCCAGGTCTCCAGGATCACGCCCTGGGCTAAAGGCAGTGCTAAACCGCTGAGCCACCCAGGCTGCCCCTCTCTTTATATAGATTTGCCTATTTGAGAACATATCAATCACACAATTTGGATCACTTAGAATGTGGAGTTTCATGACCAGTTTCTTTCACTTAGCACAAAATTTATGAGGTTCAACCAAGCTATTATACCAGTATTTCATTCCTTTGTATTGCCAAATAATATTCCACTTTATAGATATACTACATTTTGCTTATCCATTCATTATCAATAGGCAATGGGGTGTGAACATATATTCTGAATTCTCCTGTGTATATACCTAGGAATGGCAATGCTGGGTCATATGGCAACTCTGTAACTTTTTGAGGTTAGCCACACTATATTTTACATTTTCCCCAGCAAGGAATGAAGGTTCCAATTTTCCATATCCCTGCCAACACTGATTATCTGTCCCTTTTGATTACAGTCATCCTAGTGGGTGTGAATTATTTCACTGTGGTTTTGATTTGCATGTATGTAATGACCAGTGATGCTCCACATCTTTTCATATGCTTATTAGCCATGTGCATATATTCTCTGGTGAAGTGTACAAATCTCTTAAACTGGGTCATTCGTTTTCTTACTGAGTTTTGAGAGTTTTTTTAATGTACTCCAATGAGTCCTTTATCTGATATACATTTTGCAAACATTTTCTGTGGGCTGTCCTCATTCTCTTAACAGTGTCTTTCAAAGAGCACAAGTTGTGAATTTTGTGGGGTTTTTTTTTGTTTTTTAAATTGTGAATTTTGATGCCATCTAATTTATCAACTACTTATTTCAGATCATACTTTTGGTGTTGAAATCTTAGCCTAACCCAACATCACAAAGGTTTTCTCCTAGAGTTTCTTCTAAAAGTTTCACAGGTTTTTCATTTACATCTAACATCCCTTTTAATTTTGGTATATGGTGCAAGGTATGGCTCAAAGTTCACTTTTTTGCCTATGGCTAGTCAATTATTCCAGCACCATTTGTTGAAACTATACTTTTTCCACCAAACTGCTTTTGTATTTTAAGTCAAAAATCAATTGTCCAGGGAACCCTGGGTGGCGCAGCGGTTTAGCGCCTGT
Source organism: Vulpes vulpes (assembly GCF_048418805.1). Classification (NCBI taxonomy): domain Eukaryota; kingdom Metazoa; phylum Chordata; class Mammalia; order Carnivora; family Canidae; genus Vulpes; species Vulpes vulpes. Next base: position 69,868,715 of record NC_132782.1, on the reverse strand, counting down.
CTTTGGCCCAGGGCGCGATCCTGGAGACCCGGGATCGAATCCCACGTCGGGCTCCCGGTGCATGGAGCCTGCTTCTCCCTCTGCCTGTGTCTCTGCCTCTCTCTCTCTCTCTGTGTGTGACTATCATAAATAAATAAAAATTAAAAAAAAAAAAGATTTAAAAAAAAAATCAATTGTCCATTTATGAATGGATTTTAAGTTGATTTAATTTTTAAAAAGAGATGTATATGCTTTCAAATGTTATACTGCTTAAAAAAACTACCACTTGAATTTTGGCATAGTACCAAAGGACATCAAAAATTACCTGAAAATACATCTCCCTTTTCAAATTATCTGTGTGAAGCCCAATCTCCTTCACACACTTTAACTAAAACATAGGTAAGAGTAATTGCAGGGGCAGAGATGTGAATCCAATTGTCTTCTAATAATCCAGACATAAAGAGAAGTTTGCAAAAAATGGAAACAATGCTACTCACTAAAGTTATTTGTCTTGGAAAATGCACTTATCATAAAGTTATTTTTGTTAACATGTATTGCATTTAAAGTTGTTTTCATTTCTAATATAGTAAAAAGATATCAAAAACAAAAGTCCTCAGTATTTAAAAGTATAAAGGAATTCTAAGAGCAATGGTTTCAAACTGTTCCTTAATAAAAATTAATAAAATTAATTAAAAAAATTTTTAAAAATTAAAAATTAAAAATAAAGAAAGAACTCTGAAATGGCTAATAAAGAGGGAAATGAAATTCATGCAGAAAACAGTTGGCAAAGGGCCTAAGAACATAGCAGGTATTCCATATTTGATAAACAAATGAAAAAAAAAGGAATCTCCTAATGTGATTATATGTAAACTATACCTTATTAACCCATCATTAAAAAATACACAAGTTGGGAATAGGAAGAGAGAAAAAGTAAAAAGAAAATCATAATGAAGTTCAGTTCTAAAAAACGTGTACAGAAAATATTTCAATGTCTTCCAAGCCTTCAAGAACTCGCCATGTCTGTTATGGACTGAACTATCTTATTTCTGCCAGCTGCACCAAATTCAGGTTTTACTTATTTGAGGGACCCAGAGAGAAAGTATGCAAGCATGGGGGGGGGGGGGGGGGGAAGCAGAGGGAACGGCTGAAGCAGAGTCCCCGCTGAGCAGAGTCCAACATCACAGGGACTCAATCCCAGGACCCCTGGGATCACGACCTGAGCTGAAGGCAGACCCTTAACCAACTGAGCCACCCAGGAGCCCCACCAAGATTCATATATTGAAGTTCTAACCCCTAGAATCTCAGAATGACTGTGTTAGTAGACAACAGGGTCTTTAAGGAGGTAATTAAGTTAAAAATAAGGTCATTAGGGTGGGCCCTAATTCAACATGACTTGTGCCTTCGTAAAAAGAGATTAGGACACAGACGTGCAAAGGAAAAAAACCACATGAAGACACAGGAAGACAAAAATCTGCAAACCAAGGACAGAAGCTACAGAAGCAACCAGCCCTGCAGACACCTTCTGGTCTCTGAGAAGTGTAAGAAAATAACTTTTTACCACTGAAGCCCCCCAATCTGTGGTACTTTGTTATGGCAGCCATTACAAATACAAAATCCAAAACTGAATTTCTCTCTCCCCATTTAGAACTAATGAAACTGCACTAGAAATCATTTTCAAATCCTCCTCCCTGTATCAGTTCATCAATCACTATATTCTATAAATTCTGCCTGAATTTGTTGTTTCTTTCTCCACTACCTGAACTTAAACTCTGTGCCTTGCCCACTGAAATAGCATTCTAAAATATAGTGTGAATTAGTAAGTTTTTCCTTGGGGGTCTTACTTCCTGTTCTCCTTTTAAGAACTCTTTCCATTTTACCTGTATTATACTAAAAATAAGCCATCTTCATGTCCTTCCAGGAGAGAAGTAAAGCCCAACTAAAATAAGCCTGGTCTGGAAAAGGATACCCAGGTAACCCAACATTAATCACTCACAGCATTCCAGCCTGGAAGGTATTCAACAATGGCGAAGACAATTTTTGGGATGTCCACCCTGACCCAGAGTGAACACAGCCCTGACTTTTCTTTTTATTCAGATGTAACTTACATATAATATTAGTTTCAAGTGTATGACATAGATACAATGTATGTATATGTTGTGAAATGATCACCACAGTGAGTCTAGTTAAATCCATCACCACACATAATTTTCTTGTGATAAGGATTTTTAAGACCTCCTCTCTTACCAACTTTCAAATATATAATATAGTATTAACTATAGGCACCATGCTGTATACTATATCTCCAGGCCTTATAACTGTTAGTTTGTACCTTTTGATAATGATTTTTATTCTTCCATTATCTTCCCTACCACCACCCAGTTAACTGGGTCATGGGTAGGCACCTGACCCAACATGGGCTAATCAGATTCTAGCTTCCAGAAATTTGGATTTAAGATTAAGTTGATCAGGAAAGAGAGATATCCAGGGACATAGCCAGTGACAGAATGGCAAGACAATTTATGCCTCACCTCTGTTCAAAACGCTATCTCACAAAAGTAAAAGTAAAGACAAGTCTCACATACTTCTATTATTCCCCACTGGCCCCATGATCTCTCTAACCTCATACTGTACTTACTACTCTTGCCCAACTCATTCACTCCATTGCAGCTACACTGGTCTCCTGGTTATTACTTAAACATTCCTAGCATACTCCCATCTTAGAGATTTCACACTGGCTATTCTTTCTTTGCCTAAAATGCTCTGTCCACAGAGTATTCGCATGTCTATCTCCCTCTCCTGCTTTGCTCCTTCTCAGTGAGGCCTTCCTTCACTGCCATATTTAAAATTGCAACACCCTCCCTCCTATCCTGGCACTCCTTATTCCCTTTAGATTTACTCTTCTCCACAGCATTTATAACCATCCAGTTATGCCATACAATTTGTTTTCAGTCTTCCCTTCCTCTCCTACCAAGCTAAAAGCAAGAATGTAAACTTTATGAAATAAGGGATTTTGACTATTTTGTTCCCTGCCTAGCCCGAAGTGCATAAAATAGTGCCTGGCTTGTAACAGGTGTTCAATAAACATTTGTCAAATAAGTTCATATCTGCTTGGTGGTGATGAGCATGCCAAGACAGTAAAAGTTGATCCATGGTGAGAAGAATGAAGCAGACATGCCTGGAAGCAGAGATGAAAGACCATGTGGTTCTAGAAAGATGGTAACTAGCTGTCTGGTTCTGACAACTTCCCATTCTTTTAATTCATTTCTTCCAAAACCATCACCTCAGGTTTTGCCATAGTAAATACAGAACATAATCAAATGTAATACATTTCAACACCGTATCTTCCCAATATGTCTCATAAAGCATAAAGAATAACTTCTTTGGCACTCCATAAAAAAATTACTGAGATGTTGTATTACATCTTGTGAGGGTAAAGAGTAATTTAGAAAAAAAAAAAAAAAAAAAAGTCAGGTCTGTATCCCTGGACTGAAATTAGAACACTCTACTATGGCAAAATGTCTTTCATATCTTCATGAGGGTTTCATACATCAATACTTGCTTGCATCATTCCAACAGTGTGGTGTGTTTCCTTAAACAAAAGACAGATTTTTTTTTTTCCTGAAACTGAAAAATCTCAGTGCATTGCAGATCAGACTCCTAAACCATAAAATGAGGAAGCTGCAGATCCTCTGAAGTTTAAAGATTTAATGACAGCAGTTTAATAACCTATCTACACTCACAGAAACTACATACAAATAATACAAATGAGTCATTTATCTTGTTTTATGAGAATGGATTATACGCCTGTTGATTTTACAAAAACAAAATTTAATACATAGAACACTTTTTAGAGATCCTTAAAATCTAGCAAACAGGGCAGCCCAGGTGGCTCAGCGGTTTAGCACTGCCTTCAGTCCAGGGCTTGATCCTGAAGACCCGGGATGGAGTCCCACATCCGGCTCCCTGCATGGAGTCGGTTTCTCCCTCTGCCTGTGTCTCTGCCTCTCTGCCTCTTATGAATAAATAAATAAAAATAAAAAAAATTATTAAAAAATCTAGCAAACATTAATATGAAGGGCCGAAATTCATCTGGCAAGTAACAGAATTCAATACTATTTACTACCAATACAAAACATTTTGAGCATTACAACACCATATATGGAACCCTAGAAAAAAGCAAGATGTTATTTTACCCCTTGTATGCTGGGCATTTTAGTAACATTCTCAGTGTGTTTGCTCAGACTGACATATTAAAAAAACAAAAAACTAAACAACACCATCAGTTTTTAACAATAAGTGACAGAATTTTTTAAATATCATTTTCTTTACATATTTTTGTAATTTTCTCTCGTTCTTGAGTCTTCTACAAAGAAAACCTGTTTCTTTTGTAATCAGATAAAAAAACCAACTGCATTTTTTCATTTTAAGAAATAATCTGTAATAACTAACTTAGCAAATAGAGCAGTTGTTTCCAAGCTTTTCTTCACGTTATCATGAAATCCTCTGTAATCCTCCCTCTCCTTTCAATGTTTTTTTTTTTTCAATGTTTTTTCAAGTTAAGTTTAACTTTAGTTTTGAAAATTTCAGAAGTCTTCTAATTTGGAACTTAGCAAAAGTGGGCATGAGAAGTATTAAAGTTCACTTTCATTTCATGATTAATAGTTCATAAAACAAATGCCAAAAAGGTTCTGTCAAGATATGTAAATGATTCATCCTATAAAGGGAGTGACAAAAATAAGTTATTTTATCTATTTTAACCATAGGGTCTGATAGACCCAAGCCTCAATCTTACCTCTGACCTTTGCTACCTGTACGACTTGGGCAAGTCACTTAATCATACCAACGCTCCGTTCCTCTCCATAGAGTGGATACTGCCTATCTCAAGATGGTGAGATAATTAAATGTGTATGAAGTGTTCAGCAAAGTACACACCACACACACGTACTCGAAATCAGTTATTTCAATAAGAAATACCGTTCAAGTCCATAAATAAAAATCATTTATACCTTAACCCAATTATAACTTTACAAGGAAAAAAGTGTTTAAGCAGTAGAAGGACACTGAAAATCAATCTTTCATGGTTCCATATAAACCCTCAGATCGTGCAAATCCCTGGGTTTCCACGAACTACAGCACCGTAAACGTATGCAAGTACTAAGTGTCCAGGCTCAAAAAATGGAATTTAATGTAATATGCCAGCACACATCAAGCGGTAAACACTTGCCTTACTAGACTGAGTCATTAAAATGTGAATCCAAAATGACCTGAAATCTATGCAGATGGAAATTTACACACAAGGACCATGTGTCAAAAGCAAAGTAATTCCTAACCTCTCAGCAATTTCACTTTACTATTTTTTCCAGCAGTCTCCTGCAGCAACCAGCTTCACTCACTGTGTGTAATAAACACAACTGAAGCCCAATGAACGGAAAACTCCATGTGTAATCACGATATTACAGGTTCGAATCTCTCGCTAGTGTGTGAAGCTCGGACAAGCTGTTAAAATAACTAAGCCTGGATTTCCACATCCGTAAAAAATATTAGTACCGCCCGGTCGCTGGGGCTACCGTGCCGGCCAGGTGCAGCCGCACGGGCGCGCCCTGCAAGCTGTCGCGCAGACGCCATCACAGCCGAGGCTCTTACTACCTGAGAAATCGAATCTCCCAGTTCGTTACAGACAGTACCTAACTTGTCCTACTGCGGCACGCCGCGGCAGTGCTCCAGGATTTTCACGTAAAGCCACCAACACCTCGGTCCGGGGGGCGCGGGACACACGTTCCCACAGAACACAGCCGAGGCGTAAAGGCATCGTCGCCGACAACCAAGCCATCAAGGCACGGGATAAGCCACCGATTTCCCCTAGAGGCTCATGACACTATCTGACGGATTCTAAAAAGATGAAGGCGCTGGAAGTGAATCTACCTTCGGTGGACGGGCCGACGCCCCCCAACACTCACTGGTGTTCACACCTTCCGCGCTCCGTTTACGAGGGTTACCTGTTCCCCAACAACCGGGCCCGAGGCACACGCACTCACCCCACAAAGCGCAGAAAACCCTGCTTCCCGGGTGCCAGGGATCCGACACAAAGTCAGCCGCGCCGAAACAAAAGAGTCCCGAAGCACCCCGCTCCTCCCCGTCAGTGAACTACGCTGTGCGCGCCGGGCCGCGGAGGGCGAGGCTCTCTCCGGGGCTCAGCGCGCCGCGCCCGGCCGTCACCTGGCGGGGCATTTTTCGCGAAGTTTCAGAGTCAACAAAGAAGTTTTGTTGTCGCGGGGAGCGCCGGGGCGGCCAGAAGCGAAACCACAATAAGGAAGACCAAAGCGAGCGGGGGAAGGGCGTGGAATCCGCCCCCACCCTCCGAGCGGCGACCACCGCGCGGCCCCGGGCTGGCGGGGGGGGGGGGGGGGAGGCCGCACGGGCCCCGATCCCCGCGGCGCGGAGTCCCGGCCCCGGCGCGCCCCCGCCCTCCGTGCGCACCGGCGGGAAACGGCGGGGGGCGCCGAGCGGTCACCTTCCGCTCCCCGCCGCCCCTCGCGCCGGCCACTCGGCGGGCAAACGGCCCCGGGCGCCCCGACCCCGCCGCTGTCACCGCGCGCCCCCGCCCCGAGGAAGGCGCCCCCCGCCGCGCCCCGCCGCGCCGCGCCGCCCAGGCCCGCCGCCCGCCTCGAGCGCCGCGGTCGGCGCGGGCCTGGCCCGAACCCAGGCGCTGCTGCAAGGGCGCGGGCGCCGCCGCTTACCTTCCTCGGCGGTGTCCATCTTGTCTGGGGGGGCGGCGGTGACGCAGCCGCGAGGCTCCCGCGGCCGGGGCCGGAGCCTTCCGGCCGGGGTGGGGAGGGAGGGCAGGGGAGGAGGGAGGCGGGAGCGGAGCCGGGCCTGGGCAGGTGCGTGTGCTCAGGTGCGAGAGAGGAAGCGACAGGAAGGAGAGAGGGGGAGAGGGAGAGGGACACAGGCTGACAGAAAGCGGACGTGAGAGGGGAGGGGGGCGGGGAGAGCGGAGCGGAGAGGCTTGGGCGGGGCGCCGGGCGGAAGGGGCGGGAGCGCCCCGACGACGTGTGCCGTCACTTCCGGCCCCGGCTGGGGCGGGGCGGGGCAGGGCGAGGGCGGCGGGCCTGGGGTGCCCGGCTCCGCGCTGCCTCGGGGTTGGGAGGCTCGGGGATCCTCCGGGTGACCAGACGGGCTCCGCGTCCCTCCCGTCTGCAGAGGCCCAGGAATGTGCATGTTTGCTCGGCCCTCGGGGCGTTCTGCCGCACGTTTCCAGGAAGTACCGAAGAAGACGCGCGCCAACGCTGCCGGGGTCCCTCCTGGGGAGAGCCGGCTGGAAGGACGTCGGTCGAGCCCGGGCTGAGGACCGGAACGCGCACCGCTGACAGCCCGGCCCGCCTCTGCGCCGCCGCCGCACCCCTTTGCTCAGCATGAGCTTGCCTTTTCTCTCAGCGAAGGTTTATTTGGAAAATACGGTTTATGCCCCCCCCCGGGGGAGGGGGGCTCAGCGGTTGAGCGCCTGCCTTCAGCCCGGGGCGTGATCCCGCGGTCCTGGGATCGAGTCCCACATGGGGCTCCCTCGGGGAGCCTGCTTCTCCCTCTGCCTGTGCCCCTGCCCCTCTCTGTGTGTCTCTCAGGAATGAATAAATAGAATACTTTTAAAAAGAAAATACGGTTTAGAAAGGCCACCACCCTTGACTCGCCTGAGCAGAAAGCAAAGTAACCATCCACACACAACACAAATATTTTAAACAATATGCGGATGATTTGCAGACATAGATTCAAGGATGCTGGCAATCTTTTCCATCTGTGTGACGAAAGGAATTGGAAAGACCCCCTTCCTCCAGCCTCCCAAATCAGAGTGAGATACAGCATAAAAATGGTGAAGCGGAGTCCTCCAAAAAGAGAGCAACTCGTGACAACTAATGTCACTGATCTGGCTGACTTCGCTGTTTCCCGACACAAGAAGGCAAATTCTTGACACAATGACGGGCACCCACTGAGCTTGAGAATTGATCACTTTTAAGCTTTTCCTTTCAAATGCTGATACTATCTCCCAAGAGATTGATTTGAAGGAAGCTCATTGCCCAACCCCCATCCCCCGCCCCCAGCCAACCCCAACCTGAGCTCACGCCCCCGTGAGGCCTGTGGCAGAGCATTTCTCACCGAGCTCAGTCCCGGAGCACAGCTCAGGACCACCAAAGCCGGCCTCCTGTTGCATGGCGTACGGGGAGGGATTCCGGGAGACCGACTTGGAGATTCGCTGAAGGAAGCGCTGGTAATATTCCAGGGCAGGTATATACACCTCAGGGCAGCATGCCGCAGATTGGAGGGAAACGCGTATATGTGGTAGGGTGGAGGGCTCCCTCTTGTCTTTACATGTCTTACATACTGAAACTCAAGAAACTTTGCTTCTAGAGTTGAGAATTACCCCAACCTTGTATCGTTTAGCCTTTGGAAGTTAAATATAAGAGTAATAAGCTGATTCACTGAGTCCCTGCTACATACCAAACACTGGCCCTCACAACAGCCTTTTGAGATACATAGACAAGTCACTCTTGGTTGCCACTGACAAGAACCCAACTAAACGTGTAGGCAATGTTGGAGTGTGCTGTTGATCTCAACAAATTGTGGCAGGAGTAGTGGTGTAATGGACCTGAAGGACTGCTAGAACCAGAGTCCCTCTCTCTGCCCTCATCCCTAAATTCTGGTTCTCCCTACATACAAGTTTCATGCTGTCAGGCCAACTTCCTCCATACCACTGGAAAAAAAGGCCACTGGTAGATCTCAAGTTTACATCTTTAGCCTCACCATCAGATGGGCTGTGGGTGATGATCTCTAGTGCCAAGTTAAAAATTCCCAGGGAAGGACGGGTAATTGGTCCAGGTAGGTGCCCATCCCTGAACCAAATGATTATGCTAAAGAGCCGAGATCTGTAAAAACATGGACACTGCCACTGAACTACATTATCGAGGTGATGAAAGTAACATTTCCCCTGAGAAAGGGGAGGACAAAATAATACATGTGCATTATATTAGGATTACCGTTTGCAAATGAGAACACCAATGTTATGTAAAAATATTTTCATTTGCCACACTTTTATCCAAGGAAACCAATGTTAAAATAGATACAGAATTTTAATCTGGAACAAATGTTATTTTGATCAAAACAAGCTTTTTTTTTTTATTTTTATTTATGATAGTCACACACAGAGAGAGAGAGAGAGAGAGAGAGGCAGAGACATAGGCAGAGGGAGAAGCAGGCTCCATGCACCGGGAGCCCGACGTGGGATTCGATCCCGGGTCTCCAGGATCGCGCCCTGGGCCAAAGGCAGGCGCCAAACCGCTGCGCCACCCAGGGATCCCTCAAAACAAACTCTTAAAGGTAAAACATACACATAGCTCTAGCCTCATTTGTGTGTCTACTGTGTCATGAGGATACTATAGTGATGCTGGATTTCCATATGGCAATAAAATGAGCAAGAGGAGACCTGCAAGACTATATTTTGGGCACAAACTATAACAATAATTAACCAAACTCATTATGTCCAATGAACATTAATAGCAATCTGTGTAGTAAATGTTATACTCATTTTACGGAGGAGGAATCTGAGACTCACAACTGATAAGTAACTAGCTTGTGGCCATATACATAGAAGAGGAACCAGAATCAACTGTGGGCCTCCCAAGTTTTAAACCTCACCAGTTTGCCATTAACAGCCACCCTCTTCACACTGACCTTAAACTCAACTTTTTACTGTGAGCCCATGTTTATATGAAAACCCATGACTTTGCAACAGTTGCACAAAATTGTTGCTGAACAAGCATAGATATGGTAATTAGGCAAAATGCTTTACTATAAGCTTAAAATTGTCAACATTGACAAATTATCGGGACACTTGGGTGGCTCAGCGGTTTGAGCATCTGCCTTCAGCTCAGGGTGTGATCCTGGGTCCAGCGATCGAGTCCCACTTCAGGCTCCCTGCGAGGAGCCTGCTTCTCCCTCTGTGTGCGCCTCTGCTTCTGTGTCTCTCATGAGTAAATAAATAAAATCTTAAAAAGATATATATGAAGGCAATTTATGGCATTACCTAATACTAAACTCTTCCTATTTTCTTTCCTTTTCCTTGTCCCTTCCTTCCTGTCTTCCCTTCCCCTTCCATCTTCCCTTCCCTTCCACCTTTCTTTTCTATTTTTCTTGCCTTCTGCAGTGAAATAAAATAGCAATGTGGTCAAGAACATGGGAGCCGAAAGGGAGAGGCATGTAGGTGGCAGACAGAGAAGACCGATATGGTTGGACAATTGATAATGTTGAGAAAATAAGTAAAGATATTGAGAATAATGCTCACTTTCCCACACTGAAGAAAATACTAACAAGGAAAGGAGAAAAGCTAGAGGTCTTGGATTGGAAATGTAGGTATCATTATGAACTTGCTTTAAAAATATAAGCAGATAAAGAAATTTATAGGCATGTATTATATAAGATACATATTAGATATTATATAAACTGGGAAATATATATATAAATATAAATAAATAAAAATATATATACTTCCATATTTCCTAGTTGTGTCCTCTGAGAGGATCTATATGCAGTGATGATACCTGAATAGTCCTGAACACATTGAGTATGTAGATTTTGGTTTCTTTTTTTTTTTTTTAAGATTTTATTTATTTATTCATGAGAGACACAGAGGAAGAGACATAGGCAGAGGGAGGAGCCCAATGTGAGACTTAATCTCAGGACCCTGGGATCAGGACCCGAGCCAAAGGCAGATGCTCAACCATCGAGCCATGCAGGCACCCCAATAATTTGTTAATGTTAACAATTTAAGCTTATACTAAAGCATTTTGCCTAATTACCATATTTATGCTTGTTCAGCATCAATTTTGTAGAACCATATTCCACTGAAAGGAACCAAAACTATATGATACCATAATGATGGATACATGTGATTATACATTTGTCCACATTCAAAGAATGTACAACAGCAAGAGTGAGCTATAATGTCAACTATGGATTCTGGGTGATTATGGCATATCAATGTAGATTCATCAGTTGTAACAGATGTCCCACTCTGGTGGGAATGTTGATAACAGGCTATGCATGTGTAGGGGCAGGGGGTGTATGGGAAACCTCCGTACCATCCTCCTAATTTTGCTCTAAACCTTAAACTGTTCTAAAAAAATAAAGTCTGAATATTTTTTAAGTATTCATGTGGAAAAGAAAGGGAACCCAAATTCTGATTATCAGATTTTTGGGCTGGAGCAGGAAAAGTAAATGAGCCAAGAACATCTTATAAGAGAAATTAAGGAAATGCTCAAAGGCAGATGAGGGCATGTTCAAAAGATGCTGAAACCAGCTCAAAGGGGCTCCCATTGGACAAACTGGGGACAACTTGAGCATGAAATATTTACAGTTAATGGGTTCTAACAAATTGAAAAAAATAGGAATCCATGAGTTTGTGGTGACATGAATAACTAGGGCGAAAGAAAAGCTCTCCCTTTGCAGTATAATGACAACTAATAAATGTAAAAGAAATGATAGAGTAAATGACTTGCCAACCATTATGATGATTCAGCCTGGAGTTGTCAATTTAGGGTAAGATGGGAACAGGATTTTGGCATATTGTTGAACTATTTTCCAACAGTTACAAAAGAAATGAGGAACTACAGTGAAGACAATCTGCATGACTAAATGATCAGGGTGGTCAGCATCACCAGTGATGGAACCAACTAATATAATGAGAAAACAAAGCTTGCCAAAAATGCATTCCTGATTCTGCGCTTGAGGAAACAGCAGATGGCCCCAGACTGAAGGTCATCCGAAGCTGGCAAGGACAGAAAAAGGGAGTGACAGGATCTGTTCCAGACTGGGGGAAGCATGACAACTAAAATGTAATGTGAGTTTCTGGATGAGATCCTTCACCAGAAAACTTAAAAAGACGTTTGAGACAATTGGCAAAATTGGAATTTGATTAGAGTCTTTTTTTTTTAAGATTTTATTTATTTAGTTAGTTAGTTAGTCAGTTACTTATTTGAGACAGAGAGAGAGAGAGAGAGGCAGAAACATACGCAGAGGGAGAAGCAGGCTTCATGCAGGGAACCCGATGTGGGACTCCATCCCCGGACTCCAGGATCCTGCCCTGAGCCAAAGGCAGGTGCTAAACTGCTGAGCCACCCAGGGATCCCTGGATAGAGTCTTTGAATGTTAATGTTGTATCAGTGTTGATTTCCTGACTTCTTCAGAGATCTTTGTTTAGTGAAATACATACTAGAGTGTTTAGGTTTGATGTAGGATTAGGCTTGAAGCTTACAATTCAGAAAAAGACTGTGTGTGTGTGTGTGTGTATGAGAGAAAGGGGGAAGAGGTTAAAAGCTAGTGAATCTGAGTGAAGGTGATATGAGAGTTTTTTGTACTGTACTTGCAATGTTTCTGTGTGAAACTATTCTAAAATAGTTTTTTTTAAAGGTAAAGTTGGTAAGTGCTGATGGAACTCCAAAGCCATAGTTCTCAAATGTGGGGGATCAGTCATAAATACTTTTGGCAATTGGATAAAAAACTAATTGGATAAAAATCTATGGACTTTTTTCCCAGAAGAATTCCATAAGCACAAAATGTTACATTCAATTTCAGAGGGTAGTTCAAGGGATGGCTTCAAGTCCATGACCAAGTTCCTGGTTAAAAATACCTCTCAGGGCAGCCTGGGTGGCTCAGTGGTTGGGCAGCCTGGGTGGCTCAGTGATTTAGCACCTACCTTCAGCCCAGGGCCTGATCCTGGAGACCCAGGATCCAGTCCCACATCAGGCTCCCTGCAGGGAGCCTGCTTCTCCCTCTGCCTGTGTCTCTGCCTCTCTCTGTGTGTCTCTCATGAATAAATAAATAAAATCTTAAAAAAAAAAAAAAAAAAACCTCTCAGTTACATGACTGAGAAAAATGATAACGTTCGTTTCCTTTTCTAAGAATATAGCAGGCTAGGGTATTGAAGCCAACAGTTGGAAGATGCTAGGTAATATACATATATAATATATGTATATATTATATACATATATTATATATATATAAAACATACTCTTACACGTCGAGAAAAATGATAAAGAAATTACTGAGCTAAAATCTAAAGACAAAAGGTAAGTGGAACTTGGAAGTTACTTTTGCTCTGCTGAGCTAGGCAAATTTGAACTTGTGTTTTGACAGCTTTCAGGAGCAAGAAAAATAATTACAGAAGCCCAGAACCTGCCCAGCATGAGACTTTGTTAAGGGACCTTCTACCAGGATTCTCCCCAAAGCCCATAGGGCTGCTATCTCCGGACAATGGTGAGCCAGAAATAAAGCTGACCCCTCTCCAAGACATCTAGGAAAAGTTGTCTGCTGATGATACCCATGAACCAGCCCTGGCATGGACTGCACCCCAAACTCCTATCAGTCCAGTGGCCAAATAATCTCTGACAGTGAATTCAGTTCAAAATGATCTTGGACCATTGGGAGCCCCAAGCATCTGATAGAAGCAAATGTGGATTCTCTCTAGAGGAATGCACTGCTGCCTGGCTGCTTTGGTCTTCTGGGAACATAAAAGAATACCACAGACTGGGTAGCTTAAACAATTTATTTTGTCACGGTTCTAGAGCTGAGAATACAAGGTCAAGATGACATCAAGGTTGGTTTCTCTCCTGGGGCCTCTCGCCTTGCCTTGCAGACAGCTGCCTTCTTGCTACACGTTCTCACATGCTCTTTTTTATGTGTACCCATGTCCTTGGTGTTTCTTCTTCCTCCTGCAAGGACTGGTATCCTATTGGATTAGAGCCTTGCCTACATGACCTCATTTAATTACTTCCTTAAGGCTCTATCTGCTAATATAGTCACATTAGGAGCTAAGGCTTAAAAAATGAATCTTAGGGGAATATGATTCAGTCCATAACACCAGCCCTTAAAGAACCTCCACAAAAAAAGTTTACAATGAGTTGTACACAATAAGCATAACCAAATACATGTGTGGATGTTCATATATATATCACAAGATACCTTGAGCAAGAACTCACATAACAGCAAAAATCATCCCACAAAGACTTCAGATATGGAAATTCCTGGATGCAGATTATAAAGAAACTACACTTATGATATTTTTAAAACAGCGATGAAACAATTTTATTTTAAAATGTTAATTTTAGGGACGCCTGGGTGGCTCAGTGGTTGAGAATGTCCTTTCATCCCAGGGTGTGATCCTGGAGTACCAGGATCGGATCATGATCCTGGGGTCCTGGGATCGAGTCCCACATCGGGCTCCCTGCATGGAGCCTGCTTCTCCCTCTGCCTGTGTCTTTGTCTCTCTCTCTGTCTGTCTCTCATGAATAAATAAATAAAATCTTTTAAAAATAGAATAAAATGTTAATTTTATAACAGAATTACATCTTTGCCAGCATTTAAACATAAACTGAAATTTTTTACTGATCGAGAAACAAAGGTATATGTAATTTTTGAGGGAGTGTACAAGCAAAATCTTTAGCAAGCTACATTGTAACATGAAAGGGCGGATCCTGCCTAGTGCAGATAGAGGTCTGTAGCCTCTGGGCCTTCATGAGGGTGGCCGCCTTTCATTCACTGATGTATCCCAGAGGCCAACACACGCCTTGACATGTAGTAGCATGTCAGTAAATATTAGCTGAATAAATGAAGTATAATTTTTCAGGAGATAACTTTTTTGATTCTGGAATAACAATATGTGTATGAAGGCCTTTCTTAGGAAGAGACGAATTCCTATCATAGCTGAAATATCAGTTGAGCAACAATGATACATCACATTTAGCGTGTCTGTTCTTTTTATATCTGCATTTCTTGGTTGTAATAAATTCAATATCAGTACTTCATGCAGATATTCTCAACAAAGATGTCCATTGAGTCAAATCAAATCATCAAAATAGAGTACTGAGAGTTTCTTGTTACTGACATATTTGTTTACAAAACCTGGGGAAAGGGATCCCTGGGTGGCTCAGCGGTTTAGCACCTGCCTTCAGCCCAGGGCATGATCATCCTGGAGTCCCAGGATTGAGTCCCACATCGAGCTCCCTGCAAGGAGCCTGCTTCTCCCTCTGCCTGTGTCTCCTCTGCCTCTGTGTGTGTATGTGTGTGTGTCTCTCATGAATAAATAAATAAAATCTTTAAAAAAAATCTACGTAAAACATACAGAGAAGGTGATGAAAAGAGTACAATAAATGTCCATACATCCTCAAGCTCAGATTCAACAATTGTTTATAATTATCCATATTTATTTTTTTTCTTAAAGATTTTACTTATTTATTCATGAGAAACAGAGAGAGAGAGGCAGAGACACAGGCAGAGGGAGAAGCAGGCTCCCTATGGTGAGCCTGATGCAGGACTTGATCCCAGGACCCTGGGATCATGACCTGAGCTGAAGGCAGATGCTTCAAAGACTGAGCCACCCAGGTGTCCTGAAAAAATTTTTTTCTGTAACTAAAACATCTAATCTATCTAGCCTCATGAATTGCCACCAATTTAAGTCTATATGGTCACCACCCTTATTCTATTTTTTTGTAAGATTTTATTTATTCATCACACACACACACACACACACACACACACACACACACAGAGGCAGAGATACAGGCAGAGGGAGAGGCAGGCTCCATGCAGGAAGCCCGGTGTGGGACTTGATCCCGGGACTCCAGGGATCACACCCTGACCTAAAGGCAGATGCTCAACTGCTGAGCAACCCAGGTGTCCCACCAGCCTTATTCTAAAATAGTCCCAAGGAGGCACCTGGGTGACTCAGTGGGTTAAGCATCCGACTCTTGATTTCAGCTCAGGTTATGATCTCAGGGTTGTGAGATGGAGCCCCTTGTCGATGGGAACACGAAGTCTGCTTGAGATTCTCTCTCTCCCTCTGCCCTCTCCCACACTCATGCTCTCCTTCTCTCTAAAAAATAAAATAAAATAAACAAGAAAAATGAAAATAAAACAGTCCCAGTACCTTTGGTTTTCTGATGACATGTCTGTTGGAAGATCACAGGACAGTTGTTTATACAACATCCGTCATTCAAAGTTTATCTGACTGCTTCTTCCTGTTGCCATTTAACTTGTTTTTTTAGCCTGTTTCCTGTAAACTGGAAGTTAGCCTGGAGCCTTGATTTGATTTGGGTTAAACATATCTTTAGAAAGAATATTTCAGGGATCCCTGGGTGGCGCAGCGGTTTAGTGCCTGCCTTTGGCCCAGGGCGCGATCCTGGAGACCCGGGATCAAATCCCACGTCGGGCTCCCGGTGCATGGAGCCTGCTTCTCTCTCTGCCTATGTCTCTGCCTCTCTCTCTCTCTCTGTGTGTGTGACTATCATAAATAAATAAAAATTAAAAAAGAAAGAAAGAATATTTCAGGGGCACCTGGGTGGCTCAGTCAGTGAAGCCTCTGCCTTCAGCTAAGGTCATGATCTCAGGGTCCTAGAATCAAACCCCAAGTTGGACTCCCTGCTCAGTGGGGACCCTGCTTCTCACTCTCTCTCTGCTACTCCCCCTGCTTGTATGCTCTCTCTCTCTCTCTGTCAAATAAATAAATAAATAAAATAAAAAGAAAGAAAGAAAGAAAGAAAGAAAGAAAGAAAGAAAGAAAGAAAGAAAGAAAGAATATTTCATAGGTGGTGTTGTATCTTTCTTAAGGCAGCACATGGGGAGGCCAGAAAGTCAGGTTTAGCCACTACTAATGTTACTGAATTGGATCACTTACTTAAGCTGATGGCTACCAAGTCTCACTATTTATTAATAATCTGTTGAGTGGGCAGCCCCGGTGGTTTAGCACCGCCTGCAGCCCAGGATGTGATCCTGGAGACCGGGGATCAAGTCCTACATCAGGCTCCTTGTCCTGCATCAGCCTGCTTCTCCCTCTGCCTGTGTCTCTGCCTCTGTGTGTGTGTGTGTGTGTGTGTTTCTCATGAATAAATAAATAAATAAATAAATAAATAAATAAATCTTTAAAAAAAATCTGTTGAGTAATAGTTGAAAGTCACAGTCCTTCACATCCTTTTATTCACATCTTTCTCATTAAGTAGAACAGCTAGATTTAAAAATTACTCTTCTATTTGAAGTTGCGTGTATTCATTTAAAATATTCTTTTTTTAACAAGATTTTTTTTAAAGATTTTTATTTATTTATTCATAGACACAGAGAGAGAGAGAGGCAGAGACACAGGCAGAGGGAGAAGCAGGCTCCATGCAGGGAGCCCAATGTGGGACTCGATCCCGGGTCCCCAGGATCACACCCCAGGCTGCAGGTGGCACCAAACCGCTGTGCCACCAGGGCTGCCCCATTTAAAGTATTCTTATTGACATTCATAATAACAAGTGTATTTTATAGAATCTTCTAAGCTCTTTATTACAAAATTGTCCTTTAATTTTCCCTGTGAAATAAAGCCTTGTTCTAATTTGTGTCAGACCAGACTCCTGCTGGTCTTCCCCAGTGACTGGGCCCAGAGCGCTTATCCATATGATGTAGGCCAGGCCTTGAGAATTTCTCCTGAAAAGACCAAAGATGAAGTTAGGAACCCCTTAACCCCTTCCAAGTCACATCCAAATTCAGATTGAGTTGCCACATTTCTGACCTTACTACTCAATGAAGCCAGATTTTTTAAAAAGTCCTTTTTTACTTAATGGCCATGGTATGCAAAAGTTCACCCACAAACAAGGCAAGGTCCCCAACTATTGTGAAAGGGCAGAATGTGGAAATGGCTGCAGGACTCAACTCAACCAGGGACTGTGCATTCTGTGCTGCAACATCAAAGCAAGATCAATAAGTCCAGGGCAAATACGGTTGAATCCTGGGATGACGTAAAATGTCAGTGGGCGAGCAGGTGCCTAGTAGGGACCAGAGCCCATGAGAGTCAGCAGTTGGCACCAGCCCTGGGACGGCAAAGAGGGTCAGAAACGAGGAATAATCTGGCATTTGCTCATCCTGCCAACCCAGAGCAAACACAGTGTAAACACCTACCCATACATTTCCTTTTTACTAGGTCTCCCTTCCAGAACAAAGTATAAGCTATAAAGGGTTGCAAGCAAGTTGGGAAATACTAGGCTTCTCTACCATAGGATTTCTGGGTGCCTCTAACCTAATAAAATATGTTGAGGATTTACAAAAAGGGAATGCCACCAGTGGTGTCCACGTGTTCATGGCCACTGAACCCTTCCCCAAAAGGCCATCTCATGCAGCTGGAATGCCCAAGCATGCACTCTACAAAATGTTGAACCAGATAGGCTCATGGGGCCCCGAGGATAAATGAACCAAGAAGTCCACCCTTGAGAGTAGAAAAGCACCTGAATTGGCCATGGAAACTTCCATGGCCAGAGGATCCTATAGCCCAGGAATTCCTTAAAATTGTGTTGGATTTCCCACGCTAAGGCAGATCACCCCAGGCTGGTAACAAATTCCATCTCCAAAGGGGGATGCTGGGTTGCCCTGTGTAAGCTCATGAGTCAGTTCCAGAACATCACAGGAGCTCTGTGGCAGTCAACAACCATTTTCAGGAGTGCTTGTTCTTCTTAATGTTCTTACTTTTGGGGTGTGAGATAGTAGGCTAAAATGGTGGCACCCAAAAAGACATGCCCATGCCCTAATCCCTGGAACCTGTGAATGTTATCTTATTTGGAAAAGCAGTCTTTACAGGTGTGATTAAGTCAAGGCTCTTGAAATAAGAAGACATTTCCTGCATTATCCAGGTGGAGCAAAAATGCAATGACGGGTGTCCTTATAAGAGTGAGGCAGAGAGAGATTTGGGACGTGGAGAGGAGAAAGCCACCTGAAGACGGAGACAGAGGCTGGGGTGGTGCAGCTACAGCCAGGTGCATCCGGAGCCACCAGAAACTGGAAGAGGCGAAGAATGGATTCTCCTCCAGCCTCTGTAGGAAACGTGACCCTCCCAACACCTCGATTTCAGACTTTTACTCCCCGAACTCTGAAATGATACATTTCTGCTGTTTGAAGCTATTCCACTTGTGGTAATTCATTACGGCAGGCACAGAAAACTAAAATAGTGGTTAGGGAATCTCTGCGCTCACCGCCGGGGTCAGCCTCAGCATGGCCTTGCTGAGGTTGCAGCCGCTCTAGCCCTGTCTCCGGTTTCCTGGCTTGAAACGTACATTTTCCAATCTGATTGGCTCCTCACCTGAAATTGTGTCATTGCCCTAAACTGAGGCTCTCCCTTAGAGGTTTTATGGCACCATATAGGGAACCCAAAGGAATCTTTAGGAATTGCCACCTCTCCCTCCTGTATTTATGGAAAGCATTACGCTCGGAAGTGGAAATTCTTCTGTCTCTCTCGTGTGTCTCCGTTACCATGGAACGTTTACGGAGCAGGTTTTCAGTGGAATGTGCTGTTAGACCCTGGAGATAAGCAGGTCAGGCAGATCAAAGACTTTCCTCCTGTCCCTGAAAAAGTTACCATTGAATTCAGAAGCTCTTTCTAGGTTTACTGGGTAAGAACCACAACCTCACTTGGGGAACCCAGGGTACAACTGCCATTCTGTTTAGGTGTAATTGAAGTCTAACTAGAACTTCTCAATTTCTTAGGTTCAAATATTGTTTAAGAATATTTTATTTATTTATTTGAGAGAGACGGAGAGGGCGTGAGCAGGGTTAGGGGCAGGAGAGAGAGAAGCAGTTGCCCCACTGAGCCAGGAGCCTGATGGGGGACTCAATCCCGGGACCCTGAGATTGTGACCTGAGCCAGTCAGACGCTTCACTGGCTGAGCCACCCAGGCACCCCTAAATCTTCTTTCTGAGCATTAAAGCATATGACAGACATGTTATGTTTGTTTGTGAGGTTCCCCTTCCTCCTTGTCTCCTGGCAACAAGATCTACCTCGCTCACTTGCACTCTCCCTTTTTTAAAGTAAGCTCTACACCCAAGGCCCATGGGGCTTGAACTCACAGTGGGGGGATCAGGAGTCACATGCTCTACTGACTGAGCCAGCAGCAGCCCCCCCCCTCCATCTGCCTGTCTTTTAGAGAACTGCTCTTGCATCACCCCAAACAGAGTTCTTGGGGAGTTGGCAGGCTCACCACCAGCTCATTCCCCTTTTCCTCCTTTGCCCCTGGAAAGGGCACAATCTAGTCTGGACAAATGATGCCCACAGGACTGCGTCTCTACTGCCCTTCAGTACATTCACCACCCATCGTCTGACCCCACTCTGAGTCCAGGTTTCTGATACCTTGGTTTGCAATTACATCTATAGTTTGCATATTGATCTCCACAGTACTCTTTTTTTTTTCCACAGTACTCTTAATTTAAATTTTTGACCAATCATTCAGAAGCTCTGAATAACATCTAACATTGACTGAGCACTTGCTGAGTGCCAGGCCCTGTCCAATGAACTTGTCCAATAATATCTCATTCAAATCTCGACACTCCTATGAGATAGGAGCTGCAGAGAAGACTCAGATTCGGTGAGTTACCCAGGTCTGACATAACCGAGGTGACGCACTCAGCGTCTGAATCCAGAGCTAGTGCAGGAAATACGTCCCAGGCTCTCAGGAGACTGGAGTCCCCATCAGAGGTGCTCCTGCTCCCTGTACTGCTGAGTTCATGTGGGGTTTAATCTCACCCACTACTTTCCTGCCTGTGATGCTCCATGTCCCACTTCTCCGGGGGTGGCCCTCACAGCTGTGTCTCTATACTACACAGTGCCTTATCTCCTCGTGAATTAGACCATGGGGACCACGCTCTTGACGTGTCTAACATCTAGTTATTCACAGAGAGACTCACTACATGAATGGACAATGGCCTGCCCATAGAGGATGATAGAACTGTAACCCCCCATCTGCTGCAACCAGCCCAGGAAGCCAAACTTTAACCCCTGTAGCAATTGGCCTAGAAAGATCAGCACTTAATCAATAGCTGTCAGCTTCTCTAACTTTGGGTCCCACTTCCAATCTAGGATCAACAAGAGAAAGTCAAATATGCGTCAGTAACTGATCAAGTAGGATGCCTGCCTCTAGGATCCCCATGCCAGCAGCCTCCACACACAGCATGTCTGAAGGCTTCTTTTTTGCATTATAAAGCTTCCCCGCTCCTCTGCCTGCCTGAGTGTCTGCCAAACACGGGATGGTGGCTGACTCCATTTGTACAGTGAGCTCTGAATAAATAGCCTTTGCTTTTCTCATTTGGGTGGTCTTTGTTTATTTCCACATCATTTCAGTTTTAACTGGTCTTAAGTCTTTCTCTTCATGCCCTGCCCATCCCTGCCCTTCAGAAAACCTCTGGGGCTCCTAGGTGGCTCAGTTGGTTAAGCATCTGCCTTTGGGTGAAGTCATGATCTTGGGGTCCTGGGATTGAGCCCCAAGTCAAGACAGTTGGGCTCCCTGCTCAGCGGGGGGCGGGGGTCCTGCTTCTCCCTCTACCTCTGCTCCTCTTCCTGCTTGTGCTCTCTAGCTCACTCACTCTCTCAAATAAATAAATAAAATCTTTAAAAAAAAAAAAGAAAAGAAAAGAAAAGGAAAGGAAAGGAAACCCATCACCATTCCCTCTGGCCTGTCCTTCAGCCTCAAATCTGTCCCATTTTTGTAGCAGTAACCCTGAGCATCAGCCTTTTCTTGGCAATGACTCATCAGTTTCTTCATCAGGCTACTCTCTTCCATGGCGAGTGAGACCTCCAATCACTGCTTGACACCCACAGAGGCTCATTTTAGCAGTTGCCATGGCAATAGATGCACACACACACACACACACACACACACACACAGAAAGCAGCTCAAAGCAGCCCAGGAGGGACCTGCCTGCCTCTCAGTCTGCCCTGCTCAACCCCCCTCATCTCCTTGCACCCACCCCACACCTCCCAGAAATGAAAACTGGGTGGGAGGGAGAATTGTCCATGTCAGTCACTCTTGGGTCCTTGTCTAGCACATCCCCCACATTGGCTCTTAATCATTGGCGTCACTTGCTTGTGCAGCCTGGACTGTGTTGCTTAGCAACGAAATAACAAACAAGGTAAATCGAATCTCCATTGAATCTGCGTGAATGGCTCCTTAACAGGGACCTGCTGTTAGTGCTGCGGTACCAAGGTGGGGGTGGGGCTAAACTTTTTAAATGTAGGATTAACACATTCAGTAAAAAGTGGGCAAAGTTTAAGTGTACACCTTGATAACTTGTAACCAACACCCAGAACAGGTTATAGAGTATTTCCAGAACTGCAGAGAATTCCCTCCTGTCCTTCCCACTCAATACTCACTCCCTAGGGACATGAATGTGACTTCCATCACCATCAATCTGTTCTGCTTTTGAACTTCATAGGAATGGAATCAGACAGGGAGGGCCATTTGTGTCTGATTTATTTCACTCATCATTAAGCCAGGGAGGTTTCCCCATTGTGTGTGTGATTCCCTCTACTCTCAGCAACGGAACTGTCAGGGCTTTGAGCTTTGTCTGCCTCCTGGCTTCTCTGCCTCACCTTCGCCACTGAAACTCCTGATGGATGTCCATTTGAACCCAATCCAAGCTCACCAAGCCTCTTTGTAGGCTCTTGCTCATCTCTGCAAGTGGCTGGGGCTGCCGTAGCCTCCTGACCTGTTTTTCCCCATCAATCAGTGTGGCTGAGACCCTGCCTCCCTTGCTCCTACGCAGCCTGAATTAGGGCATCACAGGGCCCAGGCGGCCCAGACAGCAGTAGGCACCAGAATCCTGTCTGCTCCAGACAGTTTCATTCCTTTCCAGTTAGTTCAACTTTTAATTTCTTAAACTGCTTATTTTGAAACAACTTTACAGAAAAGTTGCAATGATAGTGCAGATTCTTCTATACATTTCATCCACATTCTGCAAGTGTTAATATTTTGAACATTTGCTTTACCATTCTTTCTCTCCTGAATAATTTGTGTACATTGATTTTTCTAAACTGTTCGAGAGAGTATATTGTAGACATTGTGCCTCTTTGCCCCTAAATATTTCATTGTATGTTTCAATATTTTTGAGGATATTTTCTTACATAACCACAGTACATTTATCAAAATGAGGAAAGGGGCACCTGGATGGCTGAATTGGTTAAGCCTCCCACTCTAGATTTTGGCTCAGGTCATGATCTCAGGGGCATGAGATTGAGCCCCACATCTGGCTCTGAGCTCAGGGAGGACTCTGCTTGGGATCCTCTCTCTTTCTCCATCCCACCACCCACTCATGCTCTCTCTCTAAATAAATAAAATGTTAAAAAAAAAAAAAAAAGAGGCGGGACCCCTGGGTGGCTCAGTGGTTGAGCATCTGCCTTCAGCCCAGGGCCTGATCCTAGGGTCGAGTCCCGTGTCAGGCTCCCTGCATGGAGCCTGCTTCTCTCCCTGCCTGTGTCTCTGCCTCTCTCTCTCTCTCTCTCTGTCTGTCATGAATAAATAAATAAAATCTTTAAAATATAAATAAATAAATAAATAAATAAGGAAATTAACATTGGCATACTGGTATTATATAATTACAACCCTTATACACATTCTGCCAATCAGCTACTGATGTGTTTGTGAAAGTTGCAGGATTTTTCAAATTTTTATTATGGTAAATTATATATCACATAAAATTTACCATTTTAACATTGATTTTAAAATATTTTCAATAATTTAAAAAAAGTTTTTACTTTAATTCCAGTTAGTTAACACACAGTGCTGTATTAGTTTCAGGTGTACAGTAATAGTGATCCAATACTTCCATACATCACTAGGTGCTCATCACAACAGGTGCACTCCTTCATCCCCAGCACCTATTTCCCCCACCCCTAACCACTCCCCTCTGTAACCATCAGTTTGTTCTCCATAGCGAAGGGTCTGTTTCTTGGTTTTCTTCTTTCTCTCTCTCTCTTTTTTCCCCTTTGCTCATTTGTTTTGTTTCTTAAATTCCACATATGAGTGATATCATATGGTATTTGTCTTTCTCTGACTTATTTCACTTAGCATTATACTCTCTACCTTTAACCATGTGGTTGCACGGGTCTTGAAATGGCAAGATTTCATTTTGATTTGTTTGATATTGCCTCACAAATTGAGGTTCTGAGTTTTTGGCAGGAGCAGCACTGAGTGACATGCCCTTCTGTGGCATCATGTCAGAGGCTCATGTTGTGAATGTGTCCCATTACTGGTGATGCTAATTTTGATCACTTGGCTAAGATGACTGCCAGGTTTCTCCACTGTAAAGTTATTATTTTTTCCCTTTTATAGTTCATACCCTGTGAGGAGTGAGATTGTATACAAATCATGTTTTTCATTAAACTTTCACCCACTGTTTCAGCATCCATTGATGATTCTCTCTGACACAATTACTGCTATGGTGGCAAATGGTATTTCTAATTCCATCATTCATTCAACATTTATTCTCTGATATTCAACCATAGGAAAGAGCTTTCTCTTCTCCCCAATTATTTTTTCATTTATATAATTATATCAGGAGGCATTTGTGGATTTTTACTTTAGACGATTATTGCAATAGAATAAAATGAGAATTGCCATAATTCAGTACTATCATTATTGTTGGTCATATTATCCCAGATTTGCCCAAAGGGAGCTCCTCAAAGCTAACTGTCTTGGGTTCTTTTGATAAGTTCCTATTATTCTTTGAGCACTTCCTCGCTGTCTGGAGGGATTACAGGACTGGTTTCATCTGTATCTTTCCATCTGAGCCCTAAAATTAGTCATTTATCCAAGGATCTCTGGTTTCCTTTAATGGAGAATTATATTGAGGACGCCAGATCTGGGTGTTGGGTAAGCTTCAAGACCGTCTTAGCTGGTAGAATTTCTGAGGCGTCTTCACCTGGACATACCAGCATTAGCTGCATGACACTTTCACTCTTTGCAAGTGCCTTTACATACTAGTTCCTATTCTCAGTTGACTGCTAAATTATAGACATTTAAAATTATCATTTTTTTCTGGGTAGTGGGTTACAATTGATTTCTTTTCTTTAAATGTATGTATTCACATATTATTTTCTTGTTGCTGCTGTAACAAATGATCACGAACTTGGTAGCTTAAAACAGCACCAATTTATTATCTTACATTCATAGAGGTCAGAAGTCTGAGATGGGCTTCACTACCTGTTCTGGAATCAGGGTGTTTGTAGGACTGAGTTCTTCCTGGGGACTCAAGGGCAAAAGCTCTTTCCTTGCCTTTTCCACCTTCTAGAAGCTGTCAGCCTTCAGTGACTTGTATCCCTTCCATCTTCAAAGCTAGCAACCGTATGGCTGGGACCTCTGTTTCTGTGGTCACATCTACTTCTTTTGGCTCTGCTCCTCCTGCCCTCTCTTCCCTGTGATCACACTGGGCCCACTCAGGTAATCCAGGATAATCTCCCATCTTCAGAACCTTAACTAATCACGGGGGCTGGTGGGTGAGGAGGACATCTGCAGAGGGCCACTACACAACCATAATGTATTTTATATATTGTTAAATCATGAACATGAATTCTGTTGCTAATAACAGAAACAGTTACAAGAAAGAAGGCCCAGATGGACAGGGGCCCCCTTGCTCCCCCCTGGGACTCTTGCTGGTGTGTCCACCAGCTCCTGAATCATCCCTGCCATTTGGCTGGACGACAGCAGAGGTAGCAAGGTGTGACAAGGTGTCTGAGCTGGCCTCCAAGGAGAGGCCCCAGGATCACCTCTCAGGCAAATGGCTCCAGACTGGGCGTGGGGGGGGTGGGGCTCTCCTTCCAACCCCCAGCTCCCAGGGCCAGAAACCCTCCTCTTCTGGTCTCTGAGACTCCTCCCACTGGCACGCGTTTTAGAGGCAAAAGCAGGACACCCTGAGGTCGCGGGCCCCGGTTCCCCTCGAGCAGATGCGCTGCAGGTAGACGGTGTGGCCTGAGCGTCTTGGCCCCCCCGTGGGTCCCCACGCCTGGGCGCCCTCCCCGGCGCCGCCCTCCCGCCCCGCGCGCGGCGCCCACCCGGCCCGGCAGGGTCCCGCGTGTCCCGGGCGCGCCTCGCCCCCCCCCCCCCGCCCCCGGCTCTGGGCCGCCGGGTTTCTGCTTCTCCCGCGAACCTCCGAGTCCCTACTGCGAGGACATTTGTATTTGCTTTTCTCTCCCAATACAAATATTGCTGTTTTTCGAACCTCCTGCCCCCTGCGGTCCCTTGGATTCGGAGCCAGGTCTCTCGGAGTCAGGGCGGATTCCGCTGACTCGGCTCCGATTCGTGCTCGCCCCCCCGCCCCCCATTCCGGGCGGCCCTTGGCACCCAGCTCCCCAGGGCCCCGGGGCGCCCCCCGCCCCAGCCTGAGGTCTGCGGGGACCCGGGAGGGACGGGATCCGGGGCCAGGTGCCGGGGGGCTGAGCCGCAGGTGGCTGCCGCCCGCACCCCTGACAAGCCCTCTCCCAGATTCTAGGTTTTCGCCCGGGGAGTAAGGTTAAGGTTGGTTTCGGGGTCTCTCGGGGCCGCTGGGTGTACCCGTCACCCTTTCCCGCACCGCAGCCCCCGCGCGCTGGGCGGGCGCGTCCACGCAGCCGGGCCCGGACCCTCCTGGGCGCGCGCACACCTGCGAGGCCCCGCGGCCGCCTTCCTCCGCCACCCGCGGCTCCTCCGCCACCCGCTGTCCGCCCCGACCCCCCCCCCCCCCCGCCGTCGTGGGGAGAAGGAGGAGACAAGGGCGGCGGGAGGCTGGAGGCCCGAAGGAGAGTTAACGCGGCCGAGAGCCGCAAGGTCTTTGCAAAGCGATTTCTTCTCGCGCTCAGAACAGAAGTGACAGACGATACCCAGCCCGGCGGCTGCGGCACCCTCGCCAGCTCGGAGAGCAGCTCCTTTCACCCTCTTCATTGAGGTGCACCTCACAGCTGCCGTCCATCCACTTAAAAGGGGCAAGTCGGCGGTTCGGCGTATTCACCGCGTTGTGCAGCATCGCCACAGTCCACCCCGGAGCGTTTCCCTCTCTTAGATGGGAACCGGCGCCCACAGCGGCAGCCACTCTGGGCCTGCTCACCCACCAGCCCCCGCACACTCTGATTCTTCTGTCGCGGTAGATTTGACTATTCTGGACACTTTCTGTAAATGAAATCATGGAATCTGTGGTCTTTGGGGTCTAGTATCTCACTTAGCATAATGTTTTCAAGGCTCATCCGCGCTGTGATACATGTCAGTACTTTATTCCGTCTTATAGCTAAATAATATTCCATTGAATCGGTAGAGCCCATTTTAATTCTCCATTCATTAGTTGATGGGTTTTTGGGTTGTTTCTGCTTTCTGGCTATTATGAATAATGCTGCTGTGAACATTTAGTATAGATTTTTGTGGACTTATGTCTTCAATTCCCTTGGCTCTACACCTGGGAGTGGAATTGTTGGGTTCTATGGTAACTTCAATATTTCAAGGAACCATCAAAGACCTAATTTTAGCTTTTTGGGGAAGAAAAAAGAGGGGCCGGTTCAAAAAATAGTTGAATAGATCTGCAATGGCTGCTGGATAAATCACCTCCCACTTGTTGACAGAGAACCTTCTCTACAGAAAGCATATGGCACGGAAAACTATGAGAGGAGTTGTTCACTGTATGGTGTGGAGTAAGTCAGAGCCCAGGGAGGGCAGGATTCAGTGAGGACACATCCCCCACCCCGAGAGAAGGGAGACAGACATCCCTATCCCAGCTGTCACCTGTCACAGGGGCTTTAAACATGCGGCGTGCAGAAATCCACAGGCACAGCCAGCAATGACTGCTTGGGGTGGGGGTCCTGGTGAGGTTGTGGGGAGGAGTGCAGCCTTACAGCTGAAATAATATTTGCCTCCACCTCCACGAGAGTTTGCAGCAGGGAGGAGAGAACAGCATGGATTAATGCCTAGCAGTGTGACAGTCCTGATGCACTTGGCCCTGGTGAAAGGATAGGAGTCGGGAGTTGGGGGGAAGGGCCCAGGGGAGTAAACTGAGGCCCGATGTCAATGGCACGGCTAGGAGTTTGAACTTGAACCTTCAGGCTCTGGGATCGATCTGTCCCAGGATTCTGGGCTGGGCAGGGTGGTCAGCCTGGGTCCTGGAGCCATGTTGTTGGCAGAGGGGAGAGAGGGAGTTTCCCAGGCTGCCATCAGGAGCGAGAGTGAGGTGGGGAAAGGCAGGAGGGGGCCACTGAGGGACATCCACAGGACTTTATGAAAGGCGGGAGTTGTGGGGGAGAGAGAGAGCCGCCTGAGTCATAAGTGCTTTGGTTTTTCAGGTCTGAGTCATAAGTGCTTTGGTTTTTCTAGGGAGAAAGAAAGGCTTTGACGTTACAGCCCCTGGGACACACACAGCTGCTGAGCCAGTAACCGCCTGTTTCACCCAGTTGAGTTCCCATAGGAAGATAGCTTCACATGGAAACTCAGGATTTTTAGAAAGGCTTGCAGCTTCATTTGGTTTGGGACAAAGCCTTCACTGTCTGTGTCCGTCAGGTGGGGGTGTATATGCCCTTCTATAATGGGACACGCTGGGACCCCTTCTGTACCATACACCACCCAACCCCAGGCCCAGCTCCACATTACAAATCCCTCTAGGCTCCTTCTCACTGGCAATGTAAGGCCCACCCCAGGGTCAGCAGAAGTGTGAAAAGGAAATTCTTATCTCCAGAGTCATCCTTTTTCCTCCTCCTTTTCTTGTTTCTCTGTTTCTGGGTTTCTTCTCTCTACTCCCCTGTTCTTTGGGGGAGAACCTGGAACACTCTGGCTGCCCAGTGTTCCCTGCAGGACCTGTGCCTCTGCTGGTGTCATTTCTCCCCCAGCAACAAGGCCCTGGGCTCAGACATAGCCTGAGGTTTGCAGAAAGTGCCCTGGTGTTGGAGAAAAAAATCATTCCCTAAGGCCGGATGGAGGCCGAAAATCCAGGGTGGGAGCAACACAGAGGCAAGCCAGAGCAATTGGAGGATGCCAACACCCTTGCTGTGATTTATACTTCACTTCATTACTTACCCTGGGGAGACAAGTTCACAGTCAGGGAGGACTGCTAGCACAGAGGCTTCGAGTGGGAAAGAGCATGATGAATTTGGTGAGACTGAGTAATTGGGACAGGTGTGGGGGCAGTTTCTCGACCTTGACGTTTTTTGCCTGACACTTTTTCCCTGGGGAATTCCTGGAATTAGCTCAGACTACAGAGGTGGTCAAATGTTGGCGTGGCTCTGGTCCCCATGTGAGCATCGCTCCTTATTGCCAGAGAGGTGACAAGTTCGGCAGTCTATGGTGACAGGACGGTTGAGCTGGAACTGCACACACAAGGATTATCCTCTGTGCCTGTACTCCAGGGACCTCCCGGCACTCTGGTGCTAGTTGACAGTTATGTTCAAGGTTGCCCACATCCTTTTGAGAATTGGATCCTTTCATAATTTTACAACATTATGAAATGTTTAGACATCAGGACACCCAGGGGAGTTGACACACGATTAGATAATAATAGTGTATTTTAAAATAGCTAATGGATTCCATGTTACTTTTCTGTTAGTTGATGGTTAAAATCCCCATAAAAACCACAGGGTCGGATTTCTCTGAATCATCTATAAGTGGTTTCTGATGGTTTTAAAATAAGGATTAACTACATCAAAGCTGGAGTCAATGCGAGCTTCTAATCCAAAATAAATCTTTAGCTTAATTTCATCCAGTTTCAGATCCAAAAGCTAATTTAATTAATATTTATATAAGCTTTAAACATTATTAACAGTAGAGTGGTGCATTGTTACAGTCACAGCCCCCCGATGAGTAGCGTCTCTGTGCCCTTTACTGCTTTAAAATATAACTTTGCTGCTCCCCCTTAAATCAAGCCATAAGACTTATTTCTCCAACCCTTGACCTTGGGCTGGCCTGGCAACTTGCTTTGACCAACCGAATGCAGCAGAAATGACATAGTGCAACCTATAAGACTGGGCCTTAAGAGAGATTGTGAATTCTCTTGTCAATCTCTTGGAACACTCGGAGACCACGTGGAGGGCAAGGCCCAGCTGACTGCCATACCAAGGCCCCAGACATGTGAATGAAGCCACCTTAGACTTCAGCCTCAGCTTCTCTCCAAGCTGTCTGAACTCAGGTGGCCAGCAGAAACTTGAGAAACCATACAATTAGTGGCGTGAAGTCACTAAATTTTAAGGATGTTTGTTATGCAGCAGGAGCTAACCAATACAAACAGCACCCTAAATGGTGACAGAACCGTGTCCTTTTTCTATGAAAATTGACACTGTCTCTAAAAACAAATGAGAAAGTCTCCCACTTTCCAGAACAGTAAGGTAGGGTTTCTTCCTTTGAAAAAAAAAAAAAGCAGAGTTATTCAAGAAAGTGTGTGAATTTAGATTTAAATGCTGAACTATAATAATGCTTACCCATTAAGAACAAGAAAACTGAGTTTTATTATTTAAACTAAGAGATAGTTTAGGGAGAAAGAAAAAGAAATTGCTAAATGAGTCCAGTGATTGACTCTCATTTTCTCCTTATTGGTGCTTTGCTTGCTTTCAACTAAAAGGAGTTGGGATCTGCTGTCCTTTGCACTTGGCTTTGGATTAGCAAAATTGTGCTCTTCCTTTCTGTCACTTTCTGATGCTGACACTTCCTTCCTAGTAGCTCTCATCACACTAGTAGACTCTGGGCTCTTAAACGGGCCTCACCACCTTTCTCTCTTACTGGGATTTAATGGAAACAATATCAGGGTGTCAGAAGGGATCTCTCTGCTGTTTTGTTGAAAAAGAAACATATATTGACTTCTTTCATGGGGTTGCCTTGAGATTAAGGAATTTGATACCACAAGTTATTTCTCCATTCACTGAATACTGAGCAATAAGTATCCAAAGAAAAAGAGCAAGTTAAAGAATTATTGTTCAGACTTTTGGATATTTGTCTCTATGTATTTTAATTATTTTAGATATTTATATATTATAAAATAAACATTTGATTTTGCTGCACAGTTCGATATGTTTTAAATATGTGTAGATGTGTGTATTGACCACCCACTTCAGCTCCAGGAACACTGCCATCGCCCCAGGAAACTTCCTCGTGTACCCTGTTGTCAAGCCCTCACAATCCCCAGCTCCCGGCAACAACAAATCTGTTCTTTCTTCTTCCAGTTTTGCTTTTCCAGAATGTCGTATGAATGAGATCATGTTGTATGTGACGTTTTGAGACCAGTTTCTTTCACTCATGCATCCATGTTTTGGGGCGTCTGAATACTTTGCTCCTTTTTATATCTGAGTAACATTCCATTGCCTAGGTATATCACTGTTTGTCTATCAGCTCACCCATTGAAAGATGTTTGGGTCGTTTCTTACTTGGGGCAATTATGAATAGGGCTGCTGTAAATGTCTCTTCATTTTGTTTGTTTGTTTTTTCTCTGCACCCAGCGTGGAGTTCGAACTCATGACCTTGAGATCAAGAGTCCCACGTTTCTCCAACTGAGCCAGCCAGGTGCCCCAGTGTCACTTCATTTTAATTCATAAAACGGGAATGCTGTTTACTTCAAAACTGCTTTATCAGCAGAAATATTAAACTGTACTTTGCAATATTTTGATTTTTATTTAAAATGTTTATTCCAGGGGCACCTGGTTGGCTCAGTTGGTTGAGCATCCAATTCTTGGTTTTGGCTCAGGTCATGAACTCCTGGGTGGTGGTATCAGCCCCACATATGGCTCTGTGCTCAGTGGGGAGTCTGCTTGAGATTCTCTCTCCCTCTCCTGCCCGTCCCGCTCATATTCTCTCTCTCTGAAATAAATAAATAAATCTTTGAAAAAATATAAATAAAGTATTCCACTAGTTTCAGGGTGTTAAATGAGCATCTCCTTTGCATAATCACTGTACTAAATAAATATATTTATTTTTTAATTTTTTCTTTTTTTTTTAAAAAAGATTTTATTTATTTAATCATGAGAGACACACACACACAGAGAGAGAGGCAGAGACATAGGCAGAGGGAAAAGCAGGCTCCATGCAGGGAGCCCAATGTGGGACTCGATCCCAGGTCCCCAGTATCGTGGCCTGGGCTGAAGGCGGCACTAAACCGCCGAGCCACCCAGGCTGCCCTACTAAATATATTTTTATTGAAGAACTACCATAACTTAATATGCACCCACAAATTTTATTTATATATTTATTTAAAGAGTTCATTTATTTATTTTATTTTAGAGAGAGAGAGAGAGTGCGCACGAGCAGGGGGAGGGAGAGAGGGAGATGGAGAATCTTAAGCAGGCTCCGTGCCCAGTGCAGAGCCTGACACAAGGCTGTATCTCACAACCTTGAGGTCATGATCTGAGCGGAAACCAAGAGTCAGGTGCTCAATTGACTGAGCCACCCAAGTGCCCCTGCAACCACAAATTTTATTTCATTTGTTTTAATTCCAGTGTAGCTAACATAAGTGTTATATTAGTTTCAGATGTACCATCCAGTGATTTAGCGGTTCCATATATTACTTATCGCTCATCAAAATAAGTGTACTCTTAATCCCCTTCACCTAGTTCACCCATTTCCCTCCACCTCCCCTCTGATAACCATCTGTTTTCCATAGCTAAGAGTCCATTTTTTTGTTTGTCTCTTTCTCTCTCTTTTTCCTTTGTCCATTTGTGTATGACTGGACCCCTGGACCCCAGGATCACACCCTGAGCTGAAGGCAGATGCTCAACTGCTGAGCCACCCAGGCATCCCTGGCTGCCTCATTCCTATTCTTTCTTTTAAATTTCAGATGTACAGTATGATGGTTTGATTTACATACACTGTGAAATGGTCGCCACAATAGGTTTGGTTGACATCCATCACCTCATATAGATAGAATAAAAAGAAGAGGGTGAAAATGTCTCCTGTGGGGAGAGCTCTTTGTATCTACTCTCCTGCCTTTCCTGTATACCCCAGAGCAGTGTGAACTGAAGACCTCATGTTGTGCATGACATCCCCAGCAGTTATTTCTCTTATAACTGCAAGGTTATGCCTTTTGACTCCCTTCCTCCAACTTTCCCTCCTCCCATCTTCAGATCTTTTTAGCTGCATTTCAACATGTAATATAACTTATTTCCTTTTACAGTGTTTTTGTTGTTTGAATTAACAATAAAAAAAATCCTGGGGTGCCTGGCTGGCTCAGTTGGTAGAGTATGTGACTCTTGATCTCAGGGTTTTAAATTTGAGCTGCACAGTAGGTGTAGAGATTACTTAAAAGTAAAGTAAATCTTTTTTAAAAAGATTTATTTATTTATTTATTTGAGAGAGAGAGAGAGAGCACAAGCGGGAGGGGCAGAGGGAGAGGAAAGAGAATCCCCAGTAGACTCCTTGATGAGTGTGGAGCCCAATTTAGAGCTCAATCCCACAACCTTGAGATCATGACCTGAACTGAAACCAAGAGTTGGACACTCAACCTAGTAGGCAACCCAGACGCACCCTCCACCCCAAGAAAAATCCTAAAAAAAAAAAAAAAAAGAATCCTGAATACTGAATAACTACAGGAAATCTAACAAATTAAAGTTACAAAGAGAACCAAACTTAAGTTCTCTGAATTGTTTCCACATGGTAAATAAACTAAATAAGACTCCATCACCAAATCGAAAGTCAAATTACTGATTTAGTTGCCCATGTTAAGGTTGATGTGACATGGCTGACCTTCCAATAGGTCAGATTCTCTTAAGGGTCCCAAAAATATCAAACACCAGATATGTACAGATTTTACCCAACAGATTTCATCTTCAGACTATGTTTTTGAGATGTACCTGGCTGGCTCAGTCAGTAGAGCATGTGAGTCTTGATCTCAGGGTTGTTAGAGCCCCAGCTGGGTAGAGATCAGTTAAAAATAAAATTTAAGGATACAATGGGGATCCCTGGGTGGCGCAGCGGTTTAGTGCCTGCCTTTGGCCCAGGGCCCGATCCTGGAGACCCGGGATCGAATCCCACGTCAGACTCCCGGTGCATGGAGCCTGCTTCTCCCTCTGCCTATGTCTCTGCCTCTCTCTCTCTCTCTGTGTGACTATCATAAATTAAAAAAAAAAAAATTTTTTTTTAATAAAAAGGATACAATGGTTTTGAGTGTCAAAAGTTTTTGATACTTAATTCTAAATCCTCCCAGACTAAACGATATTTGTGCACAGGAGAGGAGGATAGTCAGCCCCCTGGCTCATTGAGGCGACTACGGCCAGGGGCTTCAGGCAACTATGAGCCTGAATATCACGGATTAAGGCTGGGTCTCTTGGTGCCTCGCAGTTGTGCTGGGAGCCCTGTCTACAGCTGTTCTGTCAGTGAATCCATAATTTCTAGAAGATGCATTGGTGTGGCCTGAGTCCCTATGCTCCAGTTACACATATTCCTGACTTCAAATACTTTTGACTTTGATATGTAAATGTCTGTTCATTTCAACACAAAATAATTTAAAACTTATTGGAATCTTGCTTTCTCTTATTTTTTTTTCAGACTACACATAACTCCTATAGGTATTTAAAATGCTCTCCAGGGGCTCCTGGATGGCTCAGTGGGTTAAGGGTTTTAGTGGCTGCCTAGGCTTAGGTCTTGATCCTGGAGTCCTGGGATGGAGTCCCACATCAGGCTTCCTGCTCAGCGGGGAGTCTGCTTCTGCCTCTTGCTCTGCCCCTCCCCACTGTATTTTCTCTCTCTCAAATAAATAAATAAAATCTCAAAAAAGAATTGCTCTCCAACTCAATTCTGCAAATCACACACACGTACCAATTTACAGGTTTTCCCCTAGCTGAGGCCTGGTGAGAAGGCTGCATGAGCTATGTGGTGCATGTTCTAATACTTGGAGCCAGTGTCTGTGGCATTGATTAGAAAGACTCTTGTAGGGACGCCTGGGTGGCTCAGGGGTTGAGCATCTGTCTTTGGCTCAGGGCGTGATCCCAGGGTTCCAGGATGGAGTCCCACATCGGGCTCCCCGAGGGAGTTTGCTTCTCCCTCTGCCTGTGTCTCTGCCTCTCTGTGTCTCTCATGAATACATAAATAACATTTTTTAAAAAAAAGAGAAAGAAAAAGCGTCTTGTATATGTAACTAAGTTAAGGATCTTGAAACGAGATCTTCAATAATAATCCAGGAGGGCTGTATATCTGACATGTGTCCTTCTAGGAGGCAGAAGAGAAGAAGCTACAGACACAGAAAAGGTCATACGAAGGTGGAAGTGGAGACTGGAATGAGGCAATAGCAGGATCAGGACCTCCTTGAGCCTCTAGAAGCTATGAGTTCTGGGGAAGGATTCTGGCCTTAGAGGGTGGACTACCCAGCCAGAATTCTGGTCTCCAGAACTCTGAGATAAGGCATTTCTGTTATTTTAAGCTGCTGTGGCAGCCCCAGGAAACTAACGCAGGTGTGTTCGGGGCACACCTGGGTGAGGTAGGTTTCAGTGTGTATGTGAAGACTCTTGAGTTGCAAGTGTAGAAATCTAGTGACACTATCTTATTCATAAGAGAGTCACTTGTAAGGATGTGAGAGTCAATACTAGAATTGATCATCAAGAAAAGATCACAAAGGGATGAGAACCAGGACCTAGAATGCTGGCAGGACCCTGTTTATCTTTGTGTCTGCTTCATTGTTTTATTTTTATTTTTTTATTTTTTAAGATTTTGTTTATTCATAGAGACACACACACACACAGAGAAAGAGAGAGAGGCAGAGAGAGAAGCAGGCTCCATACAGGATACCTGACGTGGGACTTGATCCTGGGTCTCCAGGACCACACCCCAGGCTGCAGGCGGTGCTAAACTGCTGCGTCACCATGGCTGCCCCATTGTTTTATTTTTAAATATGGCCACCTTATTGGTCCTGTATGTAGGTGGTACTATTCTAGCCACACAGGGAAACTGGCTAGTTTTCATTCACCCCAAAACCAACTTGGAAAACTCAGCCCCCCACCTCCAGTTTGATTCACCATGGTGCTGGGGGCAAGCTTTGCCACCTAAACCTGGCTGCCAGGTGCCTATGTCTCTGAATCAGGACGCTGATTCTTTGAGAAACGCAGATGCTCAGTGGTGTCTACCAGTAGCAGCCACCTTTTTGTGCTCTGTTGTATCAGCTACTGCCCCCTCCCCATGCTGCCTAAAAAACCCAAAATGAAGTACCTGGAAATAACATTTATTTGCACCGATCTGCAGGGCAGCTGATCTAGGCTGAGCTTGGCTGGACAGTCCTGGGGCTCAGGTTCAGGGGATGACGGCTACCAGGGAGAAGCTCTTCTCATGGTGATGGCAAAAGTACAGGAGGGACAGCTCAGAACGGCAGGCATGCTTCAAGCCTTTGCTTGCATCATGTGCGCTAACACCCTTTTGGCCAAAACATTATATTGCTGAGCCTTGCATTGGTGGAGTGGGGAAGTATACCTATTATGGAGGTTAGGTGGGTAGGAGAGGAGTTTTGAACAATAATCTGACCTTTCACATGGTACAAGATTTTCAGTAATGGAACCAAATGACCAAACATAATACCACTGTTAATCTGACACCTACCATTTTGCACCCCCCCAATGTACTAGAACACGAAGTTCTTAAAACAACATACCAAGACTCCTGCCAAAAATGTTTGGATTGAACCTTGTTAAGACTTTGAACCTAACTTCCAGTACATAGGAGATGTAAGGAGGGGTAGAAGGATAAGTTGAGTGGATACTCTATGAGTTATCGATTGCTGAGTAACAAATTACTGCCCCCCCAAACTGAGCTACTTAAACAACAATGAACAGTAAGTATTTCACACGGTAGTGCAAGAGAAAGCAAGAAGGCCAGGTATGACCTAGTCTCAGAAGGCATAAGCTGTCATTTTTGTTCATTCTGTTTGTTAGAAATAAGTCAGAGTACAGCCATCTTTTGAATCAGGAGAATCAAAGAATTTGTGGACATATTTAAAAATTACCACTGGGGTTATTTTAGGTGAAAAGAGAAAAAGAGATCAAAAGCAATGTTTCACATTCCTGACTGGATTCCTAGATTTTTTTTTTTAAGCCCTAAAAGTAATTTGGGAGCCAACTGGGGAAACTTGGATGTGAAATAAGTATTAGATGAATTAGGGAAT
This sequence comes from Vulpes vulpes, assembly GCF_048418805.1. Classification (NCBI taxonomy): domain Eukaryota; kingdom Metazoa; phylum Chordata; class Mammalia; order Carnivora; family Canidae; genus Vulpes; species Vulpes vulpes. Next base: position 69,831,845 of record NC_132782.1, on the reverse strand, counting down.
TACTGATAATTTTCGTAGGTGTGACAAAGGTGTTGTGGCAATGTGGAAGAAGGTCCTTATTCTTAGAAGATGCGGATGGAAGTATTTAGCAGTGAAATGGCTTGATGTTTGCAACCTGTTTTCAAAAAGGTGGAAAAAAAAAGTGAGAGAGATAAAGCAAACGAGCCAAAATATGAACACTGGAATCTCAGTGGAGAGTACATATGTGTTCATTGTACTAATTCTTGACTTTTCATACTTTCAAAATTCTTAAAAATTAAAATGCATAAATATATAAGGATAATATGGGTCTGGGTGAAGTTCTCCAATTCAAGGCTGAGGAATTAGGTTGTCATCCTTGGCTTGCCCACAAGGAAAATGAGAACTTTCATCTTTAAGTAAATGTTCTTCTCTTATCTAGTATTTCTGGCCAGTGGGTGTCTCACTAGCTTCAGGGAACATTCTTTCTGAAGGAGACCCACAAAGAAATCCCTCGTATGTGTGGCGCTCCCTCTGTTAAGCCAGGCTGAGAAGCCACCATGAGGATTGAGGATATATATTAAGGACATTTAGGGAAAGCAGAACAAATCAGAAATTGGTATCAAGGAAAAAAGTCAATATACTTCACAAAAATCAGAAGTTGTAGGACGTTCAATGAATGGCTGAGGTAAGGAAGAGGGGTGGGGAAGAAAAGCCCCTTCATACTTGCAGCCCAGCGTTTCACTGATCACCACCAGGAACCTTCTACCTGTTAAGACTCCTGCAAGAAATGGAGGCAGGTCCATGATTAAACAAAGACTCAGTACAGTGCATCTATAACAAGCTCACATTTGCTACTTTAAAATCCCCAAAGGGAATCCTACATGTTTGAGTTTGAGATTAACCACAGAGTGAATGAATGAAGAAAGTATTAGTTCAACATCCTATAGTAGTTTAATAACTCCTTGACACAAAACCATCTCATCCATTTGGTGCCAGGCATTATTCTTACAACTAGGTATTGATTTTATTTTATTTTATTTTTTAAGATGTATTTATTTATTTATGATAGACATAGAGAAAGAGAGAGAGAGAGAGAGAGAGAGAGAGAGAGAGGCAGAGACACAGGAGGAGAGAGAAGCAGGCTCTATGCCAGGAGCCCGACGTGGGACTCGATCCCAGGACCTCCAGGATCGCGCCCTGGGCCAAAGGCAGGCACCAAACTGCTGAGCCACCCAGGGATCCCCTAGGTATTGATTTTAAAATCACAGTCAACAGAAGTACACTTAAAAGGAAGCAGATAAAATCAGAATGTGGGGACCTTCTACAGGGGAACAACCTAAAGAGGAGACTACTCCAGATTAAAAGAGCATTAAGAAAAAAGAAAACCTCGGGATCCCTGGGTGGCGCAGCGGTTTAGCATCTGCCTTTGGCCCAGGGCGCGATCCTGGAGACCTGGGATCGAATCCCACATCGGGTTCCCGGTGCATGGAGCCTGCTTCTCCCTCTGCCTGTGTCTCTGCCTCTCTCTCTTTCTGTGTGACTATCATAAATAAATAAAAATTTAAAAAAAGGAAAAAAGAAAACCTCAAGGCACATAGTGGCTCCATAGGTTAAGCATCTAATTCTTGATCTCAGCTTGAGTCTTGATCCGTGGTTGTGAGTTCAAGTCCTACATTGGGCTCTATGCTGACAGGGAGCCTACTTAAGAAGAAAAAAAAAACATTTAAAAAAGAAGATCTCAAAACTTGGAAATAGGAAATGCATGACTTCTTCTCCTTGCCTTTCAATATCATGTCAGGACACTAAAACTTTGGGGCTGGGGGTGGAGGCAGTAGGTACACCTTCATTTCAGACCGTTTAAGGTTCATTAAGATATTTGACAATTCTGTGATGGGAAGGGGATACCATGCACAAAGCTAAAAGATGCAAATGATTCTAATCTGACATAGGGATATAAGGTTGAGATGACTTTTGTCTGGTTGGGATGCAAATGATCCTATCTGGTTTCAAAGATAATCAAAAATGTTTTGATGATCGGTTTTATTGCCTGGGAGGTTGTTAACCAGACTTCTAAACACCTAACTGAGCAATCCTTCTCCAGGGCTTTCATCTCTCAGAGTTTCTTTTAACCAGTTTAACCATCCTGCTGCTTTCTTCATTAATGAGTTAATTAAATAGTTGATACCTAGTTACTTAGGGTTAATAGGAGACTTGTGGTTTTGCCTTTTTGAAAATTCTACTTTGAAAAGTGACTTGAAAGACTTAACATAGAACAAAATATGTGGACTTTATTTGGATCCTGTTCTCCAATAAACCAGTTATAAAGGCATTTTTAGGGAGATGGAGGACATTTACAAGTGGACCTAGGTATGAGGTGATATATTTTTAAAGATTTTATTTATTTATTTGAGAGAGTGAGAAAGAGAGCACAAGCAGGGGGAGGGGCAGAGAGGTGGGGAGAAGCAGGCTCCCTGCTGAGCAGATAGCCCCAAACGGGGCTCAATCCCAGGATCCCAAGATCATGACCTGAGCCAAAGGTAGAGGCTTAATCCACTGAGGCACCCAGGTGCCCTTAGACATTAGATAATATTAAGGAATACTTTTCATTTTCTTAGATGTGAAGATGGCATTGTGGTATGAAGGAAAATGATAGGTGTGTTTAAGTGTATTAGTTATACAGTGTGTGTAACAAATTACCTAAATCATACTATTTTCAATGTAGGCCAACAGATCAGGAGGTGACTACCATTGATTTGTTATTCACCCCCAAAGATGGGAGTACACCATGCCTCAGTTGGGCCACATGAGGAAGCACAGGGTCGTCCAGGAGGCAGAGGGAATGACAGAAACATGTGGGCAAGAGCCTTTGCTGTGCTTTTCCACCAGAAGAATAAGCACGACAGGGAAAGCAAGTTTAAGATTGGCCAGTCTGCCTAGTGTCAGTGGGCTCTGAGGCATAGGGGCTACCTCCAGTTGTCTGGTACCTGGCCCTGGGCTGATTAGTGCAGGCTGACAGTAGCCCAGAGTGTGGGTGCCCTGGGAGAGTCCAATAAGGAAGTGATTTGGAGCGTAGGCTCTGGGTTGGTTGGTTTGCATATGAAAGGTCTTCACCCCTTGGGAATTGGCTTAGCCCTGGAAAGACGATCTCTCCACGGTCAGCAAGGCTCCAGATGTCAAAGTATCAGGACCAAATGATTACTATACACAGTGATTTTAAATTATTTTTATTATTTCACATAGTTTCTGAGGGCCAGGATCTGGGAGTGGCTTAGCCAGGTGCCTCTGGTCCAGGCCTCTTAGGAGGTTGTGGTCAGGATGCCGGCCAGAACCGTGGTCATCTGACACTGGCCTGGGGCTGGACGCTCTGTGTCCACGACGGCCTAGGCATATGGTGTTGGAAAGAAGCCCTGGATCATTGCCGATTTGCCTGAGTTCGTCACCTTGTGGGTCTCTTGATAGGGCTGCTGGCTTCCCTCAGAGACAGAGAGATACCGAGGGAGGATGAGAGAAAGGTAAGCTTCACTTAAAAAATAAGTTAGCATCAGCAGTACCATCTCTTCCGCTGTATACTGTGGGTCACACAGACTAACTGTGGAGCAGTTGTGGGCAAATGTAACAGAGGTGGGAGATGGTGCCAGCCAACTTGCAGGCTACTGCAGCCCACCAAAGATTCATATCCTTCCCACGTGCAAATTAAGTCAACCGCTTCCAGAGGGTCCGGAAGTTTCGTGCCATTTCAGCTTCTGCTCTATGTCCAGAATCTCACAATGTAAATCAGGTTTGGGTGTGATTATATTTCCTTAAATACAGTTCTTCCAGTACGGTTCTTGACAAGGTGTCTGCCCTCCACACCCCCTGTATTAATCAGCACAGGCTGCTATAACAAAATCCCATAGATTGGGGGCTTATGAACAACGGACTCTTACCTGGGTGTCACAGATCAGGGTATCATCATGGTCAAGTGTTGGTGAGGACTCTCTTCCTGGTTTGGATCTGGCCACCTTCTTGATATATCATATGGCAGAGAGAGAAAGAACTAGCTCTCTGGTGTCTCCTTATAAGGGTACTAATCCTACCATGACGACCCTACTCTCACAGCCTCATCGAAATCTAACTACCTCTAAAGGCTCCATCTCCACAGACCATCACATTGAGGGGCTAGGGCTTCAACACATAAATTTTGAGGAGACACATTCAGTCCATAACACCCTTTCCCACTGAACATATAATGGGACAGTCATAGAATAACCACCCTAGACACTCTTCCTCAAAAAGGGAGAAAATGATAGCCAGGAAGAAGTTGCTGGGCTGTGTAGATTCTAGAGTCTTGTCAGGCAAATACTGTAAGAGTAGGAGCTCTACTCCAAGCCTTCGGACTCTGCCCTCCGGGCTCCTAGTTCTTCCCTGTGAGTCATCCTTCCTTTTTTGTGAAAGGTATCATGTGTTTGCAGCTGAGTGATTTTCTCAGCCTGCCTCCTGCCAGTAGACTTTTGAGGGTCTAAAGGCCTCTCTTTACTTTGTACTGTCTGCTCTTCCAGTCTGAGCTGGTGGTGTTTCTGTACATGCAGCTCTCTTAAAAACTACGAATTTTCTGTGAATCTCCTCAGTATCTACTCTGTCAGGCAAAGCCAACACAAACGTCTCAGAGATGAACCTTTCCCCACCTTGGGCTTCTGCAGACAGGTGAGGGTCCGTGTGACTATGTGTTCTAGGAGCACGGCCCTTTGATCGACAGGGTCTGTGAGCATCCTTGTCTGTTTGGGCTGCTATAACAAAACACCCCAGACTGTGCAGTTTATAAACAACAGATTATTTATCCCTTGAGGTTCTGGAGGCTGGAAGTCTGAGATCAGGGTGCCAGCAAGGTTGAGTGAAGGGCTTCTTCCAGGATGTGGACTTCTCACATGGTGGCAGGGGCCCGGGGGGCTCTGTGGGGTCTCTTTTGTCAGGACTCTGGTCCCATTCAGAGGGCTCTACCTTCATGACCTAATCACCCCAAACACCCTCACTTCCTAACACCACTGCCCTGGGTATTAGGATTTCAAAACATGAATTTGGAAAGGACACAGGCATTCAGGCGATAGCAGTGAGATACACCTTTTTTTTTTTTTTTAAGATTTTATTTATTTATTCATGAGAGACACAAAGAGAGACAGAGAGAGAGGCAGAGACACAGGCAGAGGGAGAAGCAGGCTCCATGCAGGGAGCCTGACATGGGACTCGATTCCAGGACTCCAGGATCATGCCCTGGGCCAAAGGTGGTGCTAAACCGCTGAGCCACCCAGGGATCCCCAAGGTACACCTTTAATGTCTTTAGAGGGTCTGTTTTCTGAGAACAGTACTCTGGGGGTACTTCTTGCCTTCTCTTTTCTGAAATCTCTTCCCAGTGGCCCTACAGACACCCTGGGATTCCCCTTTGGACCACAGTGCTTCCGGCAGGTCCCTGCCTTGGAAGCCATTCTTTACTTCTAGCACAATTCACCATCTGGGAAGGCTGAGAATTTTCAAAACCATCCAGTCATAGCCTCTTTCTGTTTTTATTTATCCCTCTGCTCTCGCATCTTACTGGAAGCATTTAGAAGAGACTAGGAAGCACTTCCTACACTCTGGCATGAAATCTCCTTACCTAGATCATGAGTCCATAGGTGCATTTTCTTCTGTCCACATCCCTGCAGGCAGCAGCATTGCCAGGTCCTCTCCCTCCGGGGCCTGATAACAGTTACCTCAGTCTCCTGTAAGCTCTTACCTGAACCTTTACACACCTGGGCTTTTTTGTTAACAGCTTCTTTATGGCACTCCAGGCTCTCTCTAGCACTCTCAACAAAGCCCACGGCCCAGAGCCTCACCCACATCTTAGGGTTTTTTTTTTTTTTTTTTTTTACATCTTAGGGTTTGTAACAACAGCATCCTACTGGCAGGTGTATGAATCTGCTGCAGGGAGTGCGCAGCAAGATGGTAGCCGAGTGGAGCCCCCCCCCCCCCCCCCCCGCTGGCCTCTTCCCAGTTACCACTAGATGACCATCAAATCCTAAATAACCCAGAAAACTGGCAGAACAAATTCCACAACTAAAGGTAGAGAAGAGGCCATATCAAGAAGGGGTTTTAAGAACAGCAACTAACCCATTGGAAGGGGAAAAATAATTGACCTGATTTCATCCCCTGCCCTATTCAGCAGTTTGTCTTCTCTGGAACAATCACTCCCTGGATGGCCCTTTCACTGAAGCTCACCCTAGGCTCTGGACTTCACCCCATATGAGGACAAGCGTTCAGTACATGGGAAAACGGTCAGGAATCATGTGAATCACTTATTAGCCTATCAGTGCCATTTTAACCAAAAGGTTAATTAAGATCCTATTAGGGATTTCTCATGAAAACTGACAGGAAGATTCCAAAATTAATATAGCAAAGTAAAGGGTCAGAAAGAGCCAAGAGAGCTTTGAAGATGGAGAGAAGACCTTCAGTATCATAAAACTGTGATAACTAAAACAACATGATATCAGCACATAGAACATTTGAAAAGAAAAATGATAAAAGCCCCCAAACAAATGTGAGGCAATATTTTTTTAAGAAGTATGTATTAACTATCTACTGCTATGTAACAATTTAGCCCCAATTAGCTTAGCAGCTTGATACAATAGAAATTATTTTTCCTTTTTTTAAAAAAATTTATGTATTTATTCATGAGAGACAGAGAGAGAGAGAGAGAGAGAGAGGCAGAGACACAGGCAGAGGGAGAAGCAGGCTCCATGCAGGGAGCCCAAAGCAGGACTTGATCCCAGGACCCCAGGATCACGACCTGAGCTGTAGGCGGACGCTCAACTACTGAGCCACCCAGGCGCCCCTAGAAATTATTATTCTTGCAGCATGTGAGGGTCAGGAATCTGGGAGTGGCTTAGCCACTTGGTTCTGGTACGAGGCCTCTCATGAGGTTACCATCAAGATGTTGGCTAGGGCTGTGGTCATCTGAAACCTGACAGGAGCTGGGGATACACATCCCCAGTGGTCCAGACTCATGGCTGTAGATCTGGGGTTTCTTTGCCTCGTGGGCCTCTCCATGGTGCTACTCATGACAGGGCAGCTGACTTCTCCCAGAGAGAGTGATCTGAGAGCGAGAGAATGCAAGATGGAAGCCACGCTGTCTTTTACCACCTAATACCAGCGGAGACATACCATCAGTATTTCTGTATTCTCTGACCCTGGCATTATGTGGGACGAGACTGCACGAGGGTATGACTTCCCAGAGGCAGGGGACCATTATGCGTCATCGGGGAGGCTGACTACCACAAAGTTTTTGAGGGGCCCAATGTCACGTGGTCTATAGCTTACATACTTCAGCAAAAAAAGATTGATGAAAAAAATGTAGCAAAATTTAGGCTTTCTCTCTGGGGGTGACAAGATGGCTTACTGGCTAAGAATCCTCTAGAAGCCAGTTACTTTCTTTCCTCCCCAGCCTTCTGACCTGTCTTCACCAGCAATGCCTGCCTTGCTCACAAGGCACAGCGCTTTCCCAGCTGGCTCCCTGCAGCTGCATTTAGCGGTGGGGCCTGAGTCAGCAGTGTGGCCCCATAAACGGTAACAGATGAGCTGGAATATGTTCTCCCTCAGGTATTATTTTGAGATGTTCTGAAACACACCAGCACTTTTTCAGATTCTGTTCCAAAATTTCTTTAGAGGAACAGCTCCATGGAATACTTTTCATGACCTTGCCTTCAAGGTCAGCGTTAATCATAGGGTTTTGGCAGAGTCAGCAGTCTTGCTGAACTTTGCCTCTGCCCCTTCTGTTAATTCAGCTTGGGCTCATTCAATCCCTGGACTCTTGTTCCTTATTTCATAAGGAAAACTAAAACAACTTTGGAAAGATAACCAGCTGCGTCTGTTGAGTCACAGTTCTTTCATTATTAAGGAACTCCGTGAAATCCTAGTGTTCATTTACACCAAGCATTTCTGTAAGAATGTAACTTAAAAAAAATTTTTTTGAGCCTGGGTTCATCACACATGTTAACTTGTGTGATGAATTTTCCAGGGGAATTTGGAACTAACATTGTGGAAGCTGAAAAACTTCCATATTGGATGTCATAAGAGATTTGTGCATTTTAAGATAGAAAACAAAAATGTATGTTTAGGGCAGCCCCCTCAGTTTGTTCTTAGTGATAACACTTTGGTGGCTTCTTGGTGATAATTGAATAATTATTCAGATGTTAAAAAAAAAAAACCCTACTCATTATTTTGGAGAAATTCCAAGGCAGTAAAATAATTTGATTTTCAGACTGGGATCTGAAGGGATCTGTTTGAGTAAATCAGTGTATCACAGTGGGGAAGACAGGTGTGATGGGCTGGCAATGTGTCCTCTTGGCTGGACTAAGCCATTTCCCCCAGAAATCCCTTTTCTTGTATGTTTCCAGTTTGATTGAGCTACAAGGGATATCCTAGCCTGAGAGTTGCACCTGTCTTCCTCCAGCTGGGCTTTTCCTACTGAACTCATAATATAAAACCATGGAAAGTTGACACTGACATGACCTGTTCAAATTATCTGGTTCAATTGGGTCCTAAATTTTGTCCACTCTAAGAGTCATCTGGGAAGCTATTTTGTTTGTTTTGTTTTTGTTTTCTTGGAAGCTTTTTTGAAATATGAATTCCCCTGTACCACTTACGAAGCTTCTGGTCAGGAGATCTGAGCCCAGGACATTCGAATTCTCTTTACAAATTTCCTAAGTGGTTTTATGTTTTTTTTTTTAATATTATTTATTTATGATAGTAAATCACAGAGAGAGAGAGAGAGAGAGAGAGAGAGGCAGAGACACAGGCAGAGAGAGAAGCAGGCAGAGGGAGAAGCAGGCTCCTAAGTGGTTTTGATGATCAGCCAAGTTGGTTTGCTAGTCATTGTGATTTTGGTCTAGTGGTTCTCAGTGTGGTCTTTGGACCAGCATCGTCACCCAGACTTTTGTTGACCTGGAAATTCCTAAGGTCCATCCTGGACCCCGTGAATCAGAGGCTCTGTAGTTGGGGCCCAGGTACCCCAAGCTCTGGTGTTTTAAGGGGAGAACACCCACAGCCTTTGTCTTGAGAAACCTCGGGTTACTACATTTGTGTAAACAAGGCTTTCTTCCACTAGAAGATGATACTTGACCAGTGACCGTGTTTACAGTACACAATGCCAAAGGCATAGTTCTTTAGGAACCTAGATGAGAGGGACGCCTGGTGGCTTAGCTGGTTAAGTGCCTGCCTTCAGCTCTGGGAATGGAGCCCCATGTCAAGCTTCCTGCTCAGCAGGGAGTCTGCTTCCTCTCTCTCTCTCTCCCTCTGCCCCTCCCCCCGCTTGTGCTCCCTTCCTCCCTCTCTCTCTAATAAATAAATAAAATCTTATTTTTTAAGATTTTATTTGTTTATTCATGACACACACACACACACACACACACACACACACAGAGGCAGAGACACAGGCAGAGGGAGAAGCAGTCTCCATGCAGGGAGCCCGATGTGGGACACGATCCCGTGACTCCAGTATCATGCCCTGAGCCAAAGGCAGATGCTCAACCGCTGAGCCACCCAGAGATCCCTCCTTTTTTTTTTTTTTTTTTTTTTTTTTTAAAAAAAAGGAATTGAAGGGATGCCTTGGTGGCTTGACAGTTGAGGATCTGCCTTTGGCTCAGGGTGTGATCCTGGATTCCTGGGTTTGAGTCCCACGTCGGGCTCCTTGCATGGAGACTGCTTCTCCCTCTGCCTGTGTCTCTGCCTCTCTTTCTGTGTCTTTCATGAATAAATAAATAAAATCTTAAAAAAAAAAAAAAAGGAGTTGTAACACTCAAGCAAGCTTCATGGAGAAGAATTCTAAAAGCTGGAGATGATTCTCATAAACAGTAAGAGAGAGAGCAGCCCTCTCCCCAAGGTGGGAAAGCCACAGAAAGGAAGGCGCAGGGCAAGAAAGAGTCCATCTCCCCTCAAGCAAAAGGTACAAGTTAAGATGATGAACAAGACCTTAGGAAGGATCTGCTGGACACTTTAAGGAAAATACGTGGGAAATGGTAGGAGTAAATTGGTTTTGAATGCTGTGGCAGAGACCTATTTCATAATATATAGAGCTGTCTTGTAAAATTTGAATCTACAGCACATTTTGCCAATTGAGACTGATGGGGAGGCAACTTTTTTTTTTGACTCTTAAGTACATGCATAAATTTAACACTGAGCTAGCAAACTGCAGCAAGGCATAGAGTCTTGTGGTTATGAATTGTCTCATATTAACAACAGTGTTATTAAATAAGTTAGTAATAATGCTTGGGGAGTTAAATTAGCAAATAGAGAAAAATGATGGGTAGCTCATCTCCAGTCTTTCTGTGTATATGATAATTCTAAGATGCTGGAAGATGCTTAAAAACAGCCTTACAGAAACAATTTTGTGTTTTGATGGAAAACTATGCTTCTCTGGAGGACGCTTTCCAGGTTGATTCTCATCTTTCAGTGTCTTGGGGACATTTGACAATTGTGTAAATTGTAGGTAAACGGTAGACAAACTGTCCTGTGTGACTGCCCTCCTTCCCCACCCCAGGAAAAAAGCCAGTTTGCTTCCATCTGCACTTTCCTTTTGACAATTTTTTACTCAAAATAAATGTAAATGTGTGCTTTTTCTTTCACCTTTCTTTTGAACTGATTTTTAACCTTTTTTTTTTAAAGATTTTATTTATTTATGTATGTATTTATTTACTTATCTGAGAAAGAGGGGGAGAGAGAGTGCATGAGCCAGGGGACAGACAGAGGAAGAGAGAGAGAAACTCAGCAGACTCCAACCTGAGCAGGACCCCATGCAGGGCTGCAACTCAGGACCCTCAGACCAGGACCTGAGCGAAATCAACAGACCCACACTTAACCCGCTGAGCCACCCAAGCTCCCCTGAACCTGTTGTCACCTCTGCCTGGTTTCTTCATTAATTAACGAGTAGAATAAAATCTTTAACACGTCATTTTTACATGTGTGGGAGCACAATGATTTTACCTTTCCCTGAATCTTACCGTTGAACAGTCCCATCATCTGTCTCACAAACCTTACTCCCGTCCTCGTTTTCTCTTACTGATTTGCCACCTCTCTGCAGAGAAGATCCCAGAGGGAAAAATCATCCTCAATCTGGAGTCAAACATGGATTAGAAGCGTCTGAATTAATAAGGTTCTGTCTCTACCTGTGGTTAAACTCTTGCGACCTCACGAAGCTGCTATACTCCTCTCTCATCGTTAGAGATTTTCCTAGGCCACGTTCTTCCTCTTGCCTTAATCTTTGGAGCCAGCTGAACTGGTTATGACAACTTTAGGGGAGCAGACAAAACACGGAGCGGGAGCGGGGAGGGGGCAGCTATGACTATGTAACGACTTATTTTTAAAAATAGCCTAATCTAGATTTACAACCAGTAAGCCCCAGGTCCTGGGAGCCAGACGCACATGGGAATTTCACTGGGGGCCTCTCCCTGCTTCCAGGCTTCCTCCCCCGCAACCGGCCTCCCCTGCACCCCCCCTCCTCTCCCCAGTCCCCCTTCCGCCCCCCCTACTCCAGACCACCCCAGCCCTCCAGACCTCCTCTCTCACTCCCCTCCCCACCTCCCCCTGCCCTCTAGACCTCCCTTCCCCTGCCCCCCCACCCCGTGCCCCCCAGGCTTCCCCTCCTCTGCCCTCCCACCCCGTGCCCCCCAGGTCTCCCCTCCCCTCCCCTCCCTGCCCCCCCACCCCCTGCCCTCCAGGCCTCCCCTCCCTGCCCCCCACCCTGTGCCCCCCAGGTCTCCCCTCCCCTCCCCTCCCTGCCCCCCCCACCCCCTGCCCTCCAGGCCTCCCCTCCCTGACCCCCACCCGGTGCCCCCCAGGTCTCCCCTCCCACTCCCCTCCCTGCCCCCCCATCTCCTGCCCTCCAGGCCTCCCCTCCCTGCCCTCCCACCCTGTGCCCTCCAAGCCTCCCCTCCCTGCCCCCCCACTCCCTGCCCTCCAGGCCTCCCCTCCCCGCACCCCCACTCCCTGCCCTCCAGGCCTCCCCTCCCTGCCCCCCTACCCCCTGCCCTTCGTCCTCCCCTCCCCGCCCCTCCGTCCTCCCCGCCCCTCCCCGCCCCGCCCCTCCACGCCGGCCTTCCCGGGGGGCTGGGCATCCCGGGCCGCCACTGGCCCGCGGGGAGCCGCCGCCCTCCGTCACCGCGTCCACTTCCGCCCCGGGGGAGGCGCCTGCCCCCGTCCCCCCCCCCCCCCCCCCGCGGGCTGCCCCAGCGACCGCCCCGGGCTCCCGCCCCCACCGTCGGGCTCGAGGGCCGCCTCGGCGCGGGCAGGGCGCGGGCCGGACGCAGGCTTCGGCCGCAGGTAGGTGCGCTCCGCGGGCGCAGGCGCGCGTGGTTGCCGGAGGCCGAGCGGGCGCGGGCTGCAGCCGTCGAAGCCCCTTTCCCAAGCGGGCTCCGCCGCACGCGGGGCAGGAGGTCGCCCCGAGGGCAGCCCGGCCGGCTCCCTGTGCTGTTTGACCCGTCTTGGAAGGGCGCAGTTGAAATCGTGCTGCACAGAGACTCGCGTTTAGTTTTCCGTTTACCGCAATGTCTGGGTCTCTCCTTCATGCCGTTGAATACTCTTTGCAATTACTGCCCTAGGTGGGACGTTTGGGTCGCGTAGTTTTTACCGAAATAAACCTGTGGGGAGGAGGGAGCGCTTTTGCATCAGAACGTAACCGAACCGAGTGGGAGTTTGTCCAGCAGACGCGCAGCAAGTCAGTAAACATTGACAATCGAGCTTCTGCAGAGAAGAAAGGTAGTTGATGTATTGGTGCGGCGCCACCCAGGAGAACTGGACAGCTAATGCTCGAAAGTCTAGAATCCTACGTGGCTTGCAAATGAGGGCTTCTAAGGGCAAACTTCGGGGAAGGGGTCTCCTGAGAAGGTGGCCACTGTTGATTGGAGGCCCATGGGTTCATACCAGCAGGTGAACTCATGCTACTTTGCCTGGTGCCCTGGAGGAGGTCTTTTTCATCTCAGGTGGCTTGCAATCTGGAAAATATCTGTATTCCTCATGTTAGAAATTTAAGCAAGCATTTTTAAAAAAAAAAATTTATTTTTTTATTCATGGAGAGGCAGAGACACAGGGAGAGGGAGGAGGAGCAGGCTCCATGCAGGGAGCCTGAGGTGGGACTGGATCCAGGGACTCCAGGACCATGCCCTGGGCTGAAGGCGGCGCTAAACCACTGGGCCACCCGGGCTGCCCTAAGAACGCATTCTTATCCCTTGAGCCTAGGCCTACAAGTTCCTTGAGTGGTCTGGCTGTGCCTGGGGTAGATAGGGCCTCCCGTGTTCATTCTTTCATCTGAACTGACAAGATGGACGCTGGCTTCAAAAATCATTATCCACATTTGGCAGTATTTCCCCAGTGGTTAGAGAGGTTCTAGAAGAGAGGCATCAAGACATCCTCAGTGCTGGATACTTGATACGTGTTGCCCGGAAAGACTGTACAGGTCACACACACAGTCATGTGGGTTGGAGGTGTTTTTGATCTACTTGCTGTTGGAAGATACAACCTGTTGTTTTCAAAGTCCATTTAAAGCAAGGTGGTCAGAAGTGAGCCGGACAGGTGTCCGGGGAAATGCTATCCAGGTCTTAGAAGAGTTTGAGAGAAGGCCAAAGGCAGCCATGTGATTGGCGTGCTTAAAGGCCACTCTTCACATCTACCTTTCTAATTAATGCTACCTAGACCTGTACTCTATGGAAAATACAAGCATGATTGCTGACAAACGGGATTCCTGGGTGGCTCAGCGGTTAAGTGCCTGCCTTCAGCCCAGGGCGTGATCCTGTAGTCCCTGGATCCAGTCCCTGGATGCAGTGGGGCTCACTGCATGGAGCCTGCTTCTCCCTTTATGTCTCTGCCTCTCTCTCTCTCTCTCTCTCTCATGAATAAATAAATAAAATCTTTAAAAAAATGCTGACAAACAAATATCTGGAGTTGTTGATGTTGTTAGATTACTGATGGGTAGACGGAAAAGTAGGGCTGTGCCTGAGCCTTTCCAGCTGCATGATCAAAAATCAGTTACCAGGCAAGTTCCTGCAGTGTTTTACTCAGTAAATGGAAAACACCGAGTCTTCCCCATTAGCCACAGCCTTCCTGTGTTATCTCTCAGCCTTTGTTTTGCTTGCTGATGGTTTCCAAATCTCTGAAGCTTCTAGTGATTTGTTCCTTGACTTCTTTGCTGGTTACAGTCCCATCGATGCCAATTCCCTTTGCTCATTGAAATCTGTTTTCTCTGTTTCTATTGGAGAAGTTCATTGCATTGGGAAATCTAACTTCTGAGTTATTTAAATACTTGAGGGTATGCAAGCAGGAAATCTATACTTGCTGGACCATTAGTTTACCATCCGTTCCTTGCCTTTTTGCCTTCCAGTGAGAAAAAGGAAATGTTGTTCAGTTGCACTGTTAAAAGAAAATTTTCAGCGAAGGGTAAAATCATACTCTCATACAGATGTAAAAATGAGCATATGTTGGGGCACCTACCTGGCTGGCCCAGTCTGGTAGAGCATGCGACTCTTGATCTTGGAGTTGTGAGTTCAAGCCCCATGTTGGGTGTAGAGATTGCCTTAAAAAAACTTAAATGAGCACATGTTAAAGATTCTATTTTATTCACGAAAGAGGGAACCATGCAGATGTTATAACTGGTTCAAAAGAGAAGTCCAGAAGCACAGGTATTTATGGGGCAAAGGAATGCCTCAGGAAGGTTCAGGTTAGGAGAGGGGGCAGGACAGGGTAGCCTCCTGGAATTGGCGGATCAGATAGCACCAGTGATGCCCTGGGTCTTGTGCTGAGGTGGAGGTGCTTGGTGTGTGAAGCAGGGCTGTGGGGTGTTAGAGAACAAATTGTTCATTCATGGCATTTGTTAAAGAATGGTTGGCAGACCTTATTCAGGATCATCAGGATAGGTGTAGGGACCACTGAAGTGGGGTTTTATAGGAGGGGAGAGATATTGGGCTCAACTCTGGAAAAAACAAAGGAAAGTGGGAGTTTACAGCCAACGAGTGGAGTAGGGGACCATGGATGGGAAGTGGCTAAGAGGAAACATGACAGGGAATGGAGTTCTGGAAAACTGACCTAACAGGGTTCTTGCAGAATACAGGCCAGTGTGGTCAGGCCTCCCCCCGGGGGCGGGGCAGGGGCAGGGGAGGATGAGGGGCCAGGTTAGATTTAGAGGGTCAGGGATTCTGCGAAACTGACTTGGCGGGATTCTTACCGGAACTGGACTTGGCCGAGATGCCATCGGAAACCAGGGTCAGGATCTATTTGAGGAGAGAGTTCAGAGGAGCTCGGTGAAGGAGAGAGTCTTGGGTAAGGGGCTGTAGAGGTCAATTTGGGAGAGTGGCCTTAAGGTCATTCACATGTTTGTGGCATCTTGCATGAAGGTCATGGTGGATCATGAGCGTTAGTGCCGAGCGCCAGTGAGGCCTCGCCAGGGAAGGTGCCAGTCAGGGTCTCCTCTGCAGGGGCGCATCTTGGTTATTCTTGGTGCTGTGAAGAGGGTTCTGCCTTTCAGAGGCTTCGGTAGTGGAGACCACAGATCTGATTTTGGGGTGGCTAGGGAGTGTTGCCAGGCCCACCTGCTGTGAAACAGAAAAAGCCCTCCTCCTCCTCCTCGTTCCTCCTCCTCCTCTTCTTTATTCCTTGGTCTTCCTCCTCTTCCTCCCCTTCTTCTTCCTCTTCCCTATCCTCCTCCTCCTCCTTCTCCTTCTTTTTCAAGATTTAAGTACCTTCTCCACCCAACGCGAGGCCCAAACTCACAACCCCGAGATCGAGAGTCTCATGCTCTACTGACTGAGCCAGCCAGGTACCCCAGAGAGCCCTTCTTGACATGAGGCCATCACCGTACGTCAGGCCACAGTCCCCTCCCCGCGCAGGAGGAAACCTGTTGGTGCCTATGAACGACCTCGTGGTGAATGTCGTGCAGAAGGAACCTCGTGCCTCAGTGGAACAGCCTCTGTCATCTGTGGCACAGCCTTTCGGGTCTTCTGACTCCGGCCCGTTCATTGTCTTGGCACCACTGTGACTCTTTGTAAGTCACTGGTAACCAGTGATTCCGTCAGCTCTGTCTTACCTGGTGGAGAACCGATTGGCTTCCTCCCACCTGTGGAAAACTGTTTTCTCTCCCTTTGCAATCGCAGTGTGCTTTTACTCCAAACACATCTGTGTTTTTTCCCTTCTCCCTTCACACCAGTTGTCACATCTGCCTCATTCCCTCCTTTTATATGAATAAAATAAAATCCGTAATGTGTTCATTTTTAAAAAATCTTATGAGAGTCATGATTTTACTGTTTTCTGAAAATTCTCGTTTAACAAATGTGTCTTTTCGGGGAGGAGCAGGGCAAAGCCAAAATCCTGAAAGTGGGGCACCTGGGAGGCTCAGTGGTTGAGCGTCTGCCTTCAGCTCAGGTCATGATCCAGGGGTCCTGGGATTAAGCCCCACATCGGGCTCCCTTCTTGACAGGGAGCCTGCTTCTCCCTCTCCCTCTGCCTGCTGCTCCCCCTGCTTGTGCTCTCTCTCTCTCTCTGTGTCAAATAAATAAAATCTTTTGAAAAAAATCCCAAAAGGCATGTGCAGAAATTTTATGTATCCTCCAGTCAGTAGAGCTGCCAGGGTGTGTTCTCTGAGGCTCTTTCCCTGGGAGCACAGTGGGTGTGGTCTGTGCAGGACGTCTGCCTGCCCTGTGGCCTTGGCCTGAGCACACCCTGCGCTGCTGTGCCGCAGATGGGTCTGGCTGGAGTCCAGCCCTCCACACCCAGGCTCTCCTGGCCATTGCCCCTTTGTGCAGATCCGTCCAGATGGTGGATCTCCTGGCCATACACATTCCTTCTGGAAAGTGGGTATCAATTGAAGATAAAGTAAAAAAATTCAGGCTTGAGGCTGCTTTGTAATGGCCAGGGTTTTTGCGGTCTCCATAGGACAACTCAGGTAAGAAATCAGCCCAAGGACATCCAAATTGGCAAGGAAAAAGTTAAACTATTTGCAGATGACGTGATACTCTTTTCAGGTAGAAAACCTGAAAGACTCTACTGAAAACTTGCTAGAATACATGAATCCAGCAATGTCACAGGATATAGTCAATGAACAGCAGTCTGTTGAATTCGTATATGCCAATAATGAAGCAAAAGAAACAGAAATCAAGGAATCAATCCCATTTACTATTGCACCAAAACCCGTAAGATACCTAGGAATAAACCTAACCAAAAAGGGAAAAGATCTATACTCTGAAAAGTATAGAATACTTATGAAAGAGTATTGAAGAGGACTTAAAGAAATAGAAAAACTTTCCATGCTCTTGGATTGGAATAACAAACATTGTTAAAATGTCTGTATTACCAAAGCAATCTACACATTTAATGCAATCCTTATCAAAACACCACCAGCATTTTTTATAAAGCTAGAGCAAACAATCCTAAAATTTGTATGGAACCACAAAAGACCCTGAATAGCCAAAACAGTCCTGAAAAAGTAAAGCAACGCTCGGGGCATCATGATTCTGGACTTCAAGCTATATTACAAAGCTGTAGTCATCACAGCAGCCTGGTACTGGCATAAAAATAGATACAAGGTTCAATGGAACAGAACAGGAAACCCAGAAATGGACCCACAATATATGGTCAACTAATCTTCAACAAAGCAGGAAAGAATATCCAATGGGAAAAAGTCTCTTCAACAAATGGTGGTGGGAAAACTGGGCAGCCACATGCAGCAGAATGAAGCTGGGCCACTTTCTTACACCATACATGAAAATAAATTCAAAATGGATGTGAGACCTAAATGTGAGACAGGAAACCGTCAAAATTCTAGAGGAGAATGAAGGCAGCAACCTCTTTGACCTCGGCTATAGCAGCTTCTTACTAGAGACATCAACGGGGGCAAGGGAAACAAGCAAAAATGAACTATTGGGACTTCATCAAGATAAAGTCTTTTGCACAGTGGAGGAAACAACAAAACTAAAGGCAACCTACGGAATGGGAGAAGATACTTGCAAATGACACATCAGATGAAGGGCTGGTATCCAAGATCTATAAAGAACTTATTAAACTCAACACCTAAAAACCAAATAATCCAGTTAAGAAATGAGCAGAAGACATAAATAGCCATTTTCCAAAGAAGACATCCAGATGGCTAACAGACATATGAAAAGATGCTTAACATCACTCATCATCAGGGAAATACAAATCAAAACCACAATGAGATACCACCTCACACCTGTCAGAATGGCTAAAATTAACAACACAGGAGACAACAGGTGTTGGCAAGGATGCAGAGAAAGGGGAACCCTCTCACTCTGTTGGTGGGAATGCAAGCTGGTGCAGCCACTCTGGAAAACAGTATGGCAGTTCCTCAAAAAGTTAAAAATAGAGCTACCCTATGATCCAGCAATTGCACTGCTAGTATTTACCCAAAGGATACTAAAATACACCTTCAAAGGAGTACATGCACCCTGATGTTTAGAGCAGCATTATCAACAATAGCTGAACTATGGAAACAGTTCAAGAGTCCATTGCCTGATGAATGGGTAAAGAAGAAATGGTATGTATATATATACACACACATTTATATTTATATAATGGAATACTACTCAGCCATCAAAAGGAATGAAATCTTTACAATGATGTGGAGGGAGCCAGAGTGTATTATGCTAAGTGAACTAAGGCAATCAGAGAAAGATGACTACCGTATGATTTCACTCATATGTGGAATTTAAAAAACAGGTGAATGTTTGGGAGGGGGCAAAAGAGAGAGGGAAACAAATCATGAGAGATTCTTACTGTGGAGAACAAACAGGATTGATGGAGGGAGGTGAGTGGGGATGGGCTAGATGGGTGATGGGGATTAAGGACGGCACTTGTGATGAGCACTGAGTGTTGTGTGTAAATGATGAACCCCGGAACTCTACTCCTGAAACCAATGTTGAACTGTATGCCAACGAAATAGAATTTAAATTAAAAAAAAAAAAAAAAAAAGAAATCAGCCTAAGGAATCAGGCTGTCCACAAATAGCGCATTGGACATAGAATTTGCTACTGTGGATTGTTGTGACTTCTCCTACTATTAATAGCTTTATAACCAAGCTTGTGAAAACAAAACCATGAGGAATAGTTTCAAATTTTCTTTGAGTAAGTGACTAATTCTTGATTTGTGTTTCCTTAAAATTTAGTTATTTTCTTTCTAGAATATTCTGGAAGATATAGGAAATAATATAACAGCCACCCATATTCACGTGACCCAGGCTTACAAAATGTGGACATTTTGTCCTTAATCAAAACTTTCTTAGGAAATAAAATGTAACAAATGCAATTAAGCCAGCAGTCTTCACTCTCTCTCTCACCAGTAACCACTGGTGGTGTGTTTAGTCCCATGTGTTTTTTAATATTTTTTTAGCATCAAAAAGGCCATTGTCTTTTTTATATAGCCTTATATTTTAAGGTTTATCACATTGGTTGGCATACATGTAGCTTGCTCACTGAACTGCTATGCAATACTCTTTTTTTTTTTTTCCATACTCTTTTTATGATTGTACTTGTATTTGTGTACAAATTGTATTTGTTTCCCGTGTAGTTTCCCGTGGCTGCCACAACAAATTAGCACAAGCCAGGTGACTTAAGACAACAGGAATGTGTTCGCACAGTTGTGGAGGCCAGAAGGCCAAAATGAAGGTGTCAGCAGGGCCATGCTTTCTCTGAAACCTACAGAGGGGAATCCTTCCTTGCCTCTCTCCTAGTCTCTGATGGCTGCCGGCACTCCCTGGTGTTCCTTGGTATGCCTCACTCCGATCTCTGCCTGTGTGCTCCCATGATCTTCTCTCCTGTGTGCCTCTGTATCTAAAGTTCCCTCTTAAAAGGATACTAGTTATTGAGTTAGTAGCTGTCCTAATCCGTATGACTTCATCTTAACTTAAAAAAAAATATTTTTATTTATTTATTTGAAATGGGGAGGGATAGAAGGAGAGAGAGAGAATCTCAAGCAGACTTCCTGCTGAGCCTGGAGCCTGATGTGGGTTGGGGGCTGTCCCCCCTCCCCATCTCACAACCTTGAGAACATGACCTCAGCCGAAATCGAAAGTCAGACATTTAACTGACTGGGCCACCCAGGTGCCCTGACCTCATCTTAACTTGATTATCTCTGCAAAGATCCTATTTCCAAATAAGGGCACATTTATAGGTTTTCTGAGAGTTAGGACTTGAACATGTTTTTTGGGGGGAAAGAAGTCAAGCCACAATAATGAATACATCACAAGTTATCCTGTTCTCCTGAAAGTCAGATTGCTTCCCGTTATTGCCATCACATCTGTGCTGCCGAAAGCATCCCTTCCATACTCAGCACATATGTGCACAAGTGTGCATGTGTGCACGTGCACACACAGAGGTGTCAGTTTTTCTAGGGAATACACTCAGCTGTGGGATTTCTGGGTTGCAGGGTGTCTGCATCTTTGACCTTGCTAGACCTTGTCAGACTGCTTTCCAGAGTTTGGGTTTGCTTTCCAGAGTTTGTGAGCTTCAGCTCACATTCTCTCCCTTTTCCCTGCATGGACACCGTCTCTTGGTGCTAACAGACGTTTCCCAATCTGCAAGATGCACAATAGTATCTGTCTTATGTACAAAATAGTATTATTTCTTAAATGCCAGTGAGGTTGAACATCTTTGCATAAGTATATGTGCCATTCAAGTGTACCATTTTGTGAATTGTCTGTTCTTATCTTTGGAACATTTTTCTCTTGGGTTGCTTTTTTCTTGTTGATTTATAAGAATTCTTTGAATATCTTTTTTTTATTTTAAATTTTTATTTATTTGAGACAGAAAGAGACAGGGGAGGGGTGGAGGGAAGGGGAGAAGCAGGTTTCCCGCTGAGCAGAGAATGGGGTGCAGTCCCAGGATCCTGAGATCATGACCTGAGCTAAAGGCAGACACTTAACCAACTGAGCCAGCCAGGTGCCCCACATTCTTCCTATATGTACCTAGATGCTAAGTCTTCTGCTTTGAGAATTGTATCTTGAATAACAATAACTTCCCCACCACCACCACCCCCTGGGCTATTTTGAAGCAAATCCCAGACATGTAGTAGTTTTATCTGTATTTACAGCAGCATGTAGCTATAAAAGGTAAGGATTGTGTACACACACACACACACACACACACACACATACACAAACCATCACTGTGGTAGTATTATCCCCCCCCTTCCCCACCATTAACCATAGTTCTTAATACCATCAAATTCTGGTCAGTTCAATTTCCCCCAGTTGTCCTACAAGTGATTTTTACAGTTGACTACTGCTATGGACTGAATTGTGTTGCCCCTATGTTCATCCGTGGAAGCCGTAACCCCCAATGTGATGGTGTTTGGAGGGGGTGCCTTCAGTGGTTAGGTTTAGATGAGGTCATGAGGGTGAAGCCCCTTGATGGGATTAGTGCTCTAATAGGAAGAGGCCAGAAAGCTTGTTCTCTCTCTCTCTCTCTCTCTCTCTCTGTGCCGTGTGAGGACACAGGGAGAAGGAGGCTGTCCACAAGTGAGGAGGAGAGTCCCCATCAGCACCTGACCCCGCCAGCACCCTGATCTGGGACTCCCAGCCTCCAGAACTGTGAGAAAGACATTTCTGTTGTGTACGCTGCCTAGCCTGTGGTATTTTGTTATGGAAGTTGAGCAGGCTACTATGTACTTAATGAAATTATTAATTATTATCCTTATGGTTTATGTTTTTGGGTCTCATGTAAGAAATGCTTCTTTACTCCAAGATTGAAGAAACCTGTATTTCCTGTTTTCTTCTAACAGATGACTTTTGCTTTCCTACTCAGGTTTCTCACCATGTGGCAGGGCTGCTACGTGGTAGGTGGGGATCCACTGTGATCTGTTTACTTGCCTGGGTCACTCAGTGTCGCATTTTATCCCCTTTATTGGCCAGTCCATCTTCCCGCCATGGATCCACCAAGCACTCCTGCCCCTGTAATGACCTCCAGAGCCCTGTCCTGTTCTACGCCATCTCTGTGCCAGCTTCACACCACTATCCTGCTGCTGGACCTGGCTGGAGTGATCAGCCTCAGGGACCGTGCACATTTCCCTGGTCTTTCATTTTCTCACTTCTCTTGGCCCATCCAACCTCCCGCCTGCTCTCACCCTCACTGTTGACTCTGCTCTCAGGTCTCTGAGCAGATGTGAGTAGGGAGCATCCATAGCCTCCTGCCCCGATGGCACCCAGCCTTCCACCTTACCTCCTGGGACTGTGGAGGATCCATCCATGCTTCCTAGGAAGGTGATCTTCTCCACGTGCTGACCCTGTTCCCTATCACCTAGCTAGAGATAGGTGATAGAGATATCACCATTCCCCTGCGCCCCTCTCACCGTTGGTTCGGTTTGGTTTTGCTTTCTTTTCCTCTGTGAGGTACCATTCTCATCCACATATAAATGTGCTGAGATTTCTTCCATTAAAAAATAGAAAGACATGTTGCCTTATCTTCCCTTCATCTTCTGCTCACTCTCTTTGCTCCTGTTTCTGGCAAAAGCCTTGAAGAGCTTCTGTATTCACTCTGATTCTCTCCTCTCATTCTCTCCAGCCTGCTGCTGTCTTGCTCATCCTGGTCCTTCAAACCTGTTCCCATGGAGGTCACCCTGACATCCACGTTGCTCAACCCTGTGGCCAACCATCTGTATTTCTCAGGGCATGTCCTCTTGTAGAACATCATGGTCTACACTCTGCCTCTTTGAAACCCTGTATTCATGTGACTCCAGGCTCATGACTGGGGGTTCCTCCCCTCTCGCTTGCTATTTCTTCTCAGGCTCACTTGCTTGTTGCTTCTTACCTTCCCAAAGACTTTAATGGTGAAGGCTCCAGGGCTGATCTTCTAGATCCTTCTCTTCTTTGTCTACTGTCATTCCCTACATTATGTCATTCACTCTCAAGGTTTTAAATATTAGGTACAGCTGATTCTCATTATTTACAGTATAGTTGACCCTTGAACAACATGGGGGGTCATGGGGGTTAGGAATGCTGACCTTCGTGCATCCAAAATCTGCACATAACTTTTGACTTCTCCTAATACCCTATTGTTGACCTGAAGCCTTATTGGTAACATAAACAGATGATTGATACATATTTTGCGTATTATACGTATTATATATCACATTCTTACAATGAAGTAAGCTACAGAAAAGAGAGCATTAAGACATTTTAAAAAAGAGAAAATACGTTTACAGTCTTGGATTGTATTTATTGAAAAAAAATCCATGTTTAAGTGGATCCGTGCAGTTAAAACCTGTGTTGTTGGAGGGCCAGCCATAGTCATGTTCTGTGAAGTCACATGGACAAGTGGACCAGCAAATCCTGAACCACTGCTCCGAGGGGAAATACCAGTAGGTTCCTGTGAGCCTCTGGTCACATTTTTGTCAACTGGTCAGTACATAACCTTGTTTAATACGCTTTACTTAATATACAGTTAACTTATTGACATTGAACCCATCATGAGCAGCTGTAGCACATACCGGAACTAAGCTTGTCTACTGTACATATTGTCTTTGGAGGCACATTGCAGCCCTCGTACCCATTGGATCATGAGACAGCTCTTCAGCACTATGCATGGAGTCCATTTTTAAATAACGAAATCACCAGCAAAAAGCACTGAAATGCAGAAAACGTGGCAATCAACAGAAGGCAAACAGGATGCTTGTTTGCAGTGGGAGCTGATGAGAAAGCAGAGCATGGCCTTGTTAGACCTTGGTTGGGACTGTGCATGTCAGTGACTCAGACTTGTCACTGCTTTACAAAAGTCTGTGGATGGTGGCGAAAGCACTGCAAATATTGATTTTGGAGTTGCAAGTAAATTTTGCAACTAGGCAAATTCATGTGCATGGAATCTGCAAAAAAACCGAGGCTTGGCTGTAGATTGCTGACTATTCTCAAATTTATAGTTTCAGCTTGGACCCCTGCCCTGAAATTCTTGTTATGAGCTGTCCACTGAGCTTGTCTGACAGACAATGCAGACTTACTGCCCCACATTTAAGACCCTACCTCCTCAAACCTGCTCTTCCCAAATCTCCTCTTTCTCATTTAAAAACACTCTGTCCTCTTCCAGTTGCTTGGGCAGAAAACCTCATCTTCACGGATTCCTCTTTGCCTCATTCCCCTTCATGTGCCATCTGCCAGAAAAACAGTTGGCTTTCCCTGCAAATTCTCTCCAGACCCCAGCCGCCCTCAGGCTTTTCCCCCTACCGTCCGTCTTCAATGGGTAGTGTTTTTCTGGTCATGGATTGTGAAAGTCTTGCTCTAAGTAGATTTGCATTTCCTTCTGCCTTGTGCCCAGGGATTTCTCTGCCCAGGGCCAGTTGTTCAGTTAATTGCATAATCTATTCCTACTCTGAAAGGGTAGTGGACATTTTGGGGGATTGGTTTCTTTCTTCCCCTCCCTGGGCTTTCTAACCATGGTTTTAGTCCTAGTTGGTAGAGTTTTCTTTTCTTTTTTTTCTTTTGTTGTTTTTGTTTTTATTTTCCCCACTAAAGAGAATCCTTTGGAAGCTCTGACAGTGTATGGGGTCTCAGTCACAAACCCCCATCTCATAGGGTCCCAAGGCTTCACTGGACACAGAATCCTAAGCACCGGGTTGTGTCACTGCTTATTCCTGGGTCTTGCCTGCTCCCCAGCGTCCCCAGGCTCCCCTTGTATTTGCTCATGCCACCTTGAACCTGGCTTCACGTCTCCTTTCCAATGCTGGCTTGGGGTTGTGCCCATTTTTCCTATGAGCTCCATTTAAATTTTTGTCTGTTGGTTACGTTCACTCTGGTATTTCTAGTGTTTGTAATGGGAATGGATTCCTATTAGCTCTAATCAGAATCCCAAGTTACCAGCTATTTCCTCCATGAATACACTATGACTGTAGTTAAAATTAATTCTTTTCTATACTCTTGGTTTTGCTTACTGTATATAATCTTGGGATTTGCACCATTCAGAATATAAATAATGCATGTTTCTCTCTCTGTAGCCCAACTTAAATCTCTCCAATGGCTAACGAGGCTTATCCCTGTCCATGTGACATTGGCCACAAGCTAGAGTATGGAGGGATGGGGCGTGAAGTTCAAGTGGAGCACATCAAGGCTTATGTCACCAAACCCCCCTTTGACACGGGCAAGGCTGTGATTGTCATCCAGGATATCTTTGGCTGGCAGTTGCCCAATACCCGATACATGGCTGACATGATCGCAGGAAATGGATACACGTACGTATGAAGTTCTGTTGCTTTCCTTAAATTCATGCAAATTTCTGTGATCTCTTTTGTTCCCTTCTGGGAAAACAAAACCCAAACCAAAAAACCTCGACTGCATTCTAAGTTAGGCTACCTACTTCCTTATCTCTCCGGGGTGCAGATAAATGGGGAATGTCAAGTGAACCCAAGACACCACCTGGCATCCAGAGGAAGCCACTGCTCCCAACCCAGGCCTGGGGCTTCAGTTTCTCCTTGGCGTGCCTGGCCCCATAGACTTGTCGGACCCTGACAGAGTTATTTCCCAATGTGGGGCCCTGCCTGGACACAGGTACTGGATGCCTTGGGCAGACTCACCAGCTCTGAACTGGATCTGCTCCTCTGGCCCTCGATGTATCTCAGCCCAGGTCAGATTTCAGCAGGGCGCCCGGGGTTATCCTAGTGCCAACACAGGCTGTCCTGTTTGAGTTACAGGGGCTTCCAGAACTGATACCATGAGGCCTCACTCCTCTCCCGAAGGTTATGCCTTTGTCAGATCTAGTGGCGTGCTCGCCTTTGGCAGATACACCTGTCTGCTCCCCACCATACCAGGTCTCCGCAAAGTGTCAGCAAACACAGAGGAGAGGACGAGCACTCCTTCCCTCCAGCTTCAGAAAGCTGAAGACCCAGCCAGCCCTGAGTGTGGCGCACCCCTATTTCCTTCGTTGGCTCAAAAAGCTGCAAATCAAAGTGTGCACCTACTTCATTTTCCTACAAGAGAGGTCACTTTGAAAGCACACCCAGTGTCACATGATGCAAAGCTAGTGCTGACCGAACAGAGGATTTCCACTGGAGTTATCACTTTTTCATGCCCCCAGATTCCATGTGCATTGCGAGGCAACGTAAGTTTCTAGGGGCAAGCCCAGTAATAAACTCCCTGGCCAACCCTGGTGGCCCTCTGGCTCTGCCGGAGCCTGAGCTAGTGCGTTACAGGGGTAACTGTCCTTCATCCTCCCAACAACCGCCCCAGGATGGGCCTGCCCTGAGCCACCAGGTAGAGCTTGCAGGCTCCCACTGCAGCCGGCAGGCAGCTTGCACGGGACCGTGGCTCCTGTTGTCTCATGGTGGCTCATTTATTTGGAGGCAGAACATAAAAGATGACCAAAGAAGCCTGTGCCTGCAAACCTCTCTCCCACTGATCCAACTCCTTTACCCTCACAATCATCCTCTGAGGGTGGGCGGTGTAGAGTGCAGTCTCTTCAGCCAAGAAAATGGGGCTAAAAGTGAGGAAGTGACTTGTTAGGGTTACAGGGCAGACGGGGCAGGACTGGGACTTGAACTTGGATTCTTCTGACCCAGATGTTCCTTCCCTTCTGACGGGAAGAGCTCGGTTCCTCCATCCATGGCAATGGCCTTTATTTTGGGAAGCGAGTCTCTGGCCAGTGTGGACCCACCCTCCAGGGTTGACTAGCATGGAGGATGGACACGTATTCAGGGACACAGCTTGTTTTCTCTCGTGGCCCTTTTTAGGCTTCCCCATGAGGCCTTCCCCTTTGCACAGGAGGTTGTGTCCTGTTGGCATCCTGGGAGGAGGCTGGGGAAAATTGCTTGGTCATAGTGACTGGACGTGCTACGCAGGTGTACCTTCTGACCTGGGCTGATGCAAAAGGCCAGCCAAGCGATGGGACTCCTCAGGAGGTGGGGCAGGGGGAACCCTGTGCTCACCCCACCCACGGCCTTGTCACCCAGGGCTCCCTTCTGTGCCATGAATCTTGTCAGGAGCGTGCCTGGCCGATTGCCCCATCATCTCAGATGGGCTGGGCTATAAGCAGGCTGCCAGAGGCCGAGCACCTACTGTTGTGAAATCCCAAGTGGCCTGGCCTGGTGCCAGCTGGCCTCTTTGATGGGATCAAAGTTGGCTTCTGTGGCCACCACTTTTCTTCTGTGATTCAGAATCACCAACATAGCAAGTTTCTTAATGAATGTAAGCAAATACCCACAGCTCTGAAATGAAGAGCAGCTCATATCCTATTTTGCAGGGCCATCGTTCCAGACTTCTTTGTAGGGCAAGAACCCTGGCATCCTTCTGGGGACTGGTCCACCTTCCCAGAGTGGTTGAAAACAAGAGATGCCAGAAAAATTGATAAGTAAGTTATCACGCATGTTTGTGTCACCCTCCCTCCCCTGGCCTCCCTGCCCCAGGGCACCCAGGAGAGCAGGGGCTGGAGGGAGAAGGGGGTACAGCTTCACCGTTCAGACACCTACTCACCCTCCTTCATGGGGGGCTTCCATGGCCACGGCTAACAGAGTCTGTCCAGCTGCTTTCACTTAGCGCCGTGGGTGGCCTGGAAGGTGGGCCACCAGCAAGCACTCCTGCTGCCTCCGCAGGCTCATCTGCCATCCCCCCTTCCCCCAAGCTTCATGCATGACTGCCAAGGGAACTTGGTCGATGCACCACAGTGTGGGTGGGCAATTTCCCTTTACAGGGAGGCTTTCAGGATCCAGAGGGTCAACACTCCTTCCTTCCTGTCCTGGCTGCAGAACCAGCCGAGACAAGGGGCAGAGAAAAGAAACCAGAGCAGGGCCAGCCCCTTACTGCCCAGATGATTGGAAACCCCCACCCCTTGTCTAGACCGGACCCCACCTGCCCCTCTGAGAGGACTTTGGGTCTTTACACCAGACCTACCAGGCCAGGGCTGTGGTCTTGCCAGGGCCCAGGGAGCAGTGTGAAGAAATGAGGGGGATCCCCCGGGATTTCAGCCTTTTACTGAATTAGCTCCAGCGGCCCAGAAGCTTGGATCAGAGCGCTCACCTGCCACTCCGACACCCCCTTTGGGTCTGGATTAAGCATGGAGGGTTCCCCCCACACCAGCTGTGACTCACCTTGGCCATTTATCCTTCTGAACACTCTCCTTCCCTGTTGCCTGACATGGGCCTGAGGTTTGATAAGCTGCTCCCCCAGCCCAGATTGGGGAAGCTGCTAAGAATGTGGTCTCTGGCCTGTGGCCTCTTGGTCCTTGGAACTAATTCTCTGCTCATTTTTTCCACCATCAGAGCTGAACCCAGGGCTGCTGGCCCCTCTGTCCCCTGAGCCTGCTGGCAGGCCTCCTGGCATGGCCGAGTATCTGCACCCGGGGCCGTGTTAACCAGCGGGTCACCTCAGGGCCTTATGGGCGGGAGACCAGTCCATCAGCTGCCTGTGGACTGCGTCTGGGATGTCAGCTACCTTGTCTTCCTCTGCCCCAGCCTGAGGAGCCTCCCTACAGGGGTATGAAGGCCTGGCTCCCCACCTCAAGTCAGGCAGATCTTCAGGGGCCACCCTGGCTCTGAGCTCCCCTGAGAAGCTGCTTGAGGCCCATGTGGACACTGTGCCACAGCTGTCTTCTCCCCCTGCCCGGCCCTGCTCCCTTCCTGCCCCTTCTGCTGTTGGAAGGGGGCCCTGAGATTCCCGGCAAACACCCTCCTGCACACTTACCTCTTCCAGGTCCCTCCCAGGGGACCTGCAACCCCCTGAAACCAAAATGAAGCAAGTGAAGGGAAAGTTAGAGGTAGAAACACAAGAGAGCCACAGAGACTGGGGTGTGGATGTGAAGTCCAGCTTGCCATGGGGCTGGCGTGGGGGAGAATAGGATGTTTTGCTGCCTTCTGATGAGGAGCTGTGTGGGTCTGCCTTCCATTTGTGAATACAAAGCAGAGGGGGGATCATTTCTGGCAGGTGTTGGAGCAGTCCGGTGGCACTCTTCCACGGACGAAAAGGAGAGCCACGCATTTTAAATAAAAATGAGACATCAAACAGAATCACCGGGGCGCCTGTGTGGCTCAGTGGTTTACACATCCAAGTCTTGGTTGTGGCTCAGGTCATGGTCTCAGGATCATGAGAGCGAGCCCCACACATTGGACTTCATGCTTGCTTAAGATTCCCCCTCCTTCTCCCCCCCCCCCCGCCTGTGTGCTCTCTTTCAAAAAACAAAACAAAACCTAAAAACCAGAGACACTAACTTTGAAATGGAGACTGAAAACCTTTATATGGTCAGGTGTTTTTGTTTGTAAGTAACAGAAGACCCATCTTAAATCTTAAATGCTGACTGCTTCAGCAGTCCTGGGATTTCTTGGTTTGTAGAGCTGCAAAGAGGTAGTTTCTGGCTTCAAGCAGGGGCTGGTTTCAGAGTGCAGAAACTATCTCCAGGACTTGCCTTCCAACATTTCTCTGCTTCATTGCCCGTAGGCTGGCTCCATTCTCAGGCAGCTTTTGCCCTTGGGTGGCAAGATGGCTGCAGCAGCTCCAGCCTTCCATTGGTCTCTTTTCCAGCAACCCAACAAAATTCTCATTTTGCCCTGATGGTATGGCTCAGTCGCAGGTCCATCCTTGGACTGGTCATTGCTACGAGATTGCAGTCCTCTGATGGTCAGCCTGAGCCACACACTTCACTCCTGGAACTGAGGGCAGAGTCCTCCAAGGTGTGGGGAGATGGGGGGAGTTGAGGGGAGGTGGGGGGAAGAAGCTAAACCCTGATGCTCCCTGAAAAGTGGGGAACACATGCAGAGCAACACAAGCAAAGACATGTTCACTTGAGTTAAAGTATTTTTATAGAAATGGCCTCTTCCTTCCTGTCCCTTCTAATTAAGGCCGTTATTCTTAAGATCAAAGCATTCGAGGAAAATTTACAACCACAAATGTCAAGAACTATTGCTTTTTCCATGTTATTTTGCAGAATTAATTATTGCTCATGTCATGAATATAACTGCTTGTATGCAGTGGTAGGATACATATATTTAAATGTGCTCAAGGATATGCTATGATTAAAAGGGAAAGGAAGTGCAATAGAAAGGCTTTCGTTTTCTTTTTTATTTATGATAGTCACACAGAGAGAGAGAGAGAGAGAGAGGCAGAGACATAGGCAGAGGGAGAAGCAGGCTCCATGCCCCAGGAGCCCTACGTGGGATTCGATCCTGGGTCTCCAGGATCATGCCCTGGGCCAAAGGCAGGCGCTAAACTGCTGCGCCACCCAGGGATCCCTCGTTTTCTTTTTTAAATTGTAAGCAGCATTTCTATCAGATCATACAGAACTTTCTGGCTGGCCTCGCTTCCCTACTTCCATTTGGGTGTATTGCTTCTAGTTGGAAATGCACCGAATTCCAAGCAACCAATTTGCAAATGAACCATTTGCAAAGACAGGGCCACTATTCTTGGTCCTCTCCTGGTTTAAATAGTGCTGATGGCTTTCCAAATTCTACTCTGCTGTTTGGGCACAGGAAGGGACAGGCGGTACAGAGTTGGGATGTTAGCTGAGAGAGTGAATGTGCCAAGTGAGAGAGTTTGGGGAGGTGCCCAGTTGGGCCTGGTGCCTGTCAGGGGAGAGTAGGCTGGGGTGCTCGATGGGGGCGGATCTTGGGATCAGGTTTTAGGAGCTGTGCTTAGGGCTTTGGCCTTTATCCTGAGGCTGTGGAAGGCGGGGCTCAGCTTTCAGCTGGGATGTGAGCTGGTCTGATTTGTGGTTTGCAAAGAGCCAGCCTGCAGCCCTGTCAGGTGGTTGGAAGAGGCTGTGCTTGGTTAGAGAGGCCCGTGGGGAGATGTGCCCGTGGTGAGGACAGAGCTCCAAAAGTCAGAATCTTAGAACCTCAGGGAAGAACTAGCTGCTGCTGAAGCCCTGTTACCATCCATCGGCAGAGCACTTGCTGCCCAGCGCACTCCTCAGGACTCGTAAAATATCTCTTGATGTTTTTTGGTCTGCACCCCCCACCCCCGTGGCTTTACTGAGACACAGTTGACACATAATGTTGTGTAAAGTTCAGGTGTACACTGTGTTGATTTAATACATTTATATTTTGCATAATGATTGCCAGCACAGCCTTAACTAACATCTCTACCTATCACATAGTTACTGTTTTTTTTTTGTGGTGTGGACACTTACGGTCTTTCCTCTTAGCAACCTGCAAGTATAGAATATAGTATTATTAACTCTAGTCACCAGGCTGCACACTACAACCCCAAACTCATCAGTCTTTTAACTGTAAGTTTGTGTTTTTTGTCCAGTCTTTCCCCATTTCCTCATGGCCCACCCCTGGTAACCACTCTACTCTGCTTCTCTGAGTTTGGCTGTTTGGATTCCACATATAAGTGATCTCTGTCTGTTGATTCTTGAATAACTTTCTGTTCTAGAGAGGTTGATGCCGTCTTGAAGTATCTGAAACAACAGTGTCATGCCCAGAAAATTGGCATTGTGGGATTCTGCTGGGGTGGCGTGGCCGTCCATCACGTGATGATGAAGTACCCAGAATTCAGGGCAGGGGTGTCCGTCTACGGTGAGTAGGCCTTGTACATTTTACACAGTGGAAATGGGAGGAGTGGTCGAGTGACGGCCCTGAGCTGCTTCCCAAGCTAACAGTTCCAGAGCAACACACAGCCCCATGGTGCAGAGATGGCCCAACCTAAGGAAATTGGCTTTAAAATCTGAAAGTAGAGGTGGAGGTTTGTAATACAGTGACCAGAGGACGTCACTGGGATTGTGGCATCTGGGTCCCAAGAGCCAGCTGTTGGGAAGGTCACCTAACCCGAGGGCTTGATTCTTCACGTAGGGTGAAGAGGGTGACATTTATTTCTGTGATAATGGTTAATATCAAGCACTATTTTTTATAAGGAACATCTATGAACATATTTTCCCAAGATATGCGTTATTTTCAACTGTGTACACACTACATATATATACATATACACACACACAGGGAAGGAAGGAAAGAAAAGGAAAAGACTCTAAAATGTAAGTAGCAGCATCAACCCCAGTATCATAGCAATGAAATAAGAACATACCTGTATATAGAAATGGCATACTAAGTTCATGATCGAGAAGCAGACCATAAAAATGTAAAAAAAAAAAAAAAAAAGGAAATTTGGCTTTCTTTCATGATGGTACTAAGGATTCTTATTTGGACTAATGGTTTCTTGCTGTGGTGTTTTTGCTTACTTTTAGCATTAAAAAAAATCCTTTAAGTACGAACTTACAGGCAAGCTAGTAAGGGTCAGGTGCGGTTGGGCGCCGGAGAAGGCTGTCCCAGGCCCCTGCCCCCCGTGGGCCGCCCCCCTTCCCGCCCCCGTGCCCCCCCATCTAGCCTCGGCGGCCCTCCTGGACGCCTCGCCGGCGCCCCCTCCTGGACGCCCTGCACCCTGCACGAGTTGCGGGGCTTGTGGGGACTGGGAGGCTGGAGGCTCCACGGCGCTGTCCAGCCTGGTGGCCCGGCCTTCCTGTGGCTGCCCGCCTCCCGGAGAGGACAGGTGAGGACAGGTGAGGGGCGGTTCCGGGCTGCTCAGCTCGGCTGTGCTGCCCAGGACCTGGACACAGGAGGTACCTGCTGCTGCTTCCCACGGCGGGGCCTGTCCCCACCATACCTGAGTCAGGCTCACCTGTGAGTCGTCTGACGGGGCCCCGGCTGGGCTCTGTCCTTCCCCATTGGGGCAGTTTAGCGAGCACCCCCCACTTGGGTTGTCTGACCAAATCCCTCACCCCAAACCCCCCTTCATGGCAGCAAGAATCCTGTGCATCATCCAGCCAGAGTCTTACTCTGTTTCCTCGTAGTGATTTTCCATTCACTGCCCTGACCCTGCTCCTCAACCCTAAATCCCCACTTGTCCTTGGGGTACTAGGCTTGAGTGACCTCTCTCCCCTGCAGCAAAACCCTGTTTAGAGGTCTCTGTTGAATAAAACTCCCTTATCGAGCGTCAGAATGACCCTTTAACGCAGCTCTTACCTTAACATGGCATTAGAGTGCAAGACTCTGGCCCGTTTTCCTCCAGCAGCGGGCACACTGCAGTCTGAATCCTCGAGGCAGAACGGGCTTTGACCAAATGCTCGCTAAAATTCTGAAATGAAGGACGCCAGGGAACTTTTACAGACCGCCTGTGAGGACCTGGGGGCACCCCCAAGACGTCACAAGCATGGTCTTGTCTGAGCACAGATACCTCATGAAACAGCCACCCTGCCTTGGGAATGAAGTCACTGGGCATACTGAGGTCAGAGGCTGCAGGGCTCATGGACCGTGAGAGGCTTCTAGAAGAATAGGGCAGATGGTCCCGATGTGAACGTTTCTCACCTCTTGGTAGTTGAAGGCAGGTCCTACAGGGAGCATTTCTTGGGCTGCTCCTGTCTCTTTGCAAGCCAAGCAGACAGCAAGGTCCTATTCCATTATTTATGGTCTGACTCGTAGGGAAGGGAAGAGCGGGAAGGTCTGATGAGATCAATTTCTCTTTGAGATTAATTTTATAGGCCACGCCACATCTGTGGAATTGCTAAAAAGGAAATAAGCCAAACACCAAAGCACATATTTTACTTTGAAAAATCAAACCAAACCCACATAGATTTCTGAGGCCCGCGAATGGAAGTCCTACCCCGTGTTCCTGTCTTCATCTTCCAGGCATCATCAAGGATTCTGAAGACGTGCACAGTTTAAAGAACCCCACATTGTTCATTTTTGCTGAAAATGATGCTGTGATTCCTCTTGAGCAAGTAAGTTGACCTCTTTCCTCTTCTCTTTCCTTCTTTCCTTGTCTTTCTAAGATCTATTTATTTAGAGGGAGCGCGTGTACTTGAGCTGGTGGAGGGGCAGAGGAAGATGGAGAAAGAATCCTCCAGCAGACTCCCTGTTGAGTGTGGAGCCAGACCCGGACCTGGACCCGGACCCAGGGCTCGATCTCAAGACGCTGAGATCATGACTTGAGCTGAAATCAAGAGTCTGACGCTTAAGTGACTGAGCCACCCAGATGACCCTCCTCTTCTCATTTCTGTATTTAATAACATGATCTGACCTTTCAGGGAAAATGTTCCAAAGGGTTCATTTGTTGCTCCAAATATTTTTCAACATTAAAGTTTTAAAGGTGGGTGTTATTGGGGACTTAAGGGCCATAACCCCCACAAAGTGCTCCAGGTCTGGCCTAGTTACTGGGCATAGAAGCAGGCCCTGCTTCTCCATCATCCCATGTGGAACCCATGAGTTAAGATAAAGTGTGTGTCGCTAAAGACGTGGGTGTGGGGGCTCCTGGCTGGCTCAGTCGGTGGAGCTTGCAACTCTTGATCTTAGGGTCGTGAGTTTGAGCCCACGTTGGGGATCACAGCTTAACTTTAAAAAAAAAAGACTTGGACGTGTTAAACCCCCAGCATGTTGATAAGAAAAAAGCAGAACTGTGGCATGCAAGCAATCGTTTAGAAATTATTGTTGTTATTCATAATTAATACATTATATTAATACAAATTTAAAATAGTTTATTCTTGAATATTTTGTTGAATGTTATACAAAAGATATTTATACAGTTTCAAATAACTGGTGTTGTGTCATTTTTATATGTTCAAAATCCTATCCTTTGCCAGAGGTAAGGACTGTGTTATAAAATTAAAAGAAAAAAAATTCATGATAGCAACAGAATTTAAGGCACTGATGTTAACTTTCTTTCATGAGCATTCAGAGAGTGTTTGGAGGATGGGAAATATGACTAGATTGTTAAAATCATACCATCATATCTTTTGCACATCAGGTGTCTTTGTTGACTCAGAAGTTGAAAAAACACTGCAAAGTGGAATATCAAATTAAAACATTTTCTGGGCAAACCCATGGCTTCGTGCATCGAAAGAGAGAAGATTGTTCAGCAGAAGACAAGCCCTATATAGATGAAGCAAGAAGGAATTTGATTGAGTGGTTGCACAAGTACGTTTAGCCGCAGCCAAGTATAAACTTCCTCAAAATAGTTTGCATCCAGAAATTTGCTTTGGGATACTGGGGTCATTTGATTTAATTTTCACTTTATATAAAATACATCAAGGAATCCTGAAACTCATTATTCCATCTGAAACATACATTCAGTACATACAGCTCCGGTGTGGACTTCATGATTTTTAATTAAGTACATCCTTTAAAATGATTAACGTGCCAAAGCCATGAAGAACATGAAGTATTAACTCAGATTCAAAGCCCAGCTTAATTGGGCATTTATCTGTCTCAATGCAGAAGAATCTGTGGTGTTCATAAATTTCATTATGAGAGATCCTGAGGTTAAAATAGGGTTTCATTGACCTAATTCTATCAAGCCCATAAGCTTACTTTTTGAATGTGTGGCTTTTTCTAAAAGCTAATAAAGAACCATGGGTTACACTGACTGTTTCCTAGGAGGTGATTTTCCAAAATACGGGCATTCGCGGGGCTCAGGGCTGGGGCCTGCATCAGAAATCACTCATGCATTCACTCAGAAGGATGGTGGTGCACAGGGTTGGGATTCAGTTTTTAGAGTTTATTTTTTCATTTAATTTTTTATTAGAATTTATTATTTATTTATTCATGAGAGACACAGAGAGAGGCAGAGACACAGGCAGAGGGAGAAGCAGGCTCCCTGTGGGGAGCCCCTGGGACTCGATCCCAGGACCCCGGGATCATGACCTGAGCCAAAGGCAGACACTCAGCCACTGAGCCACCCAGGCGCCCCCAGTTTTTAGATTTTAATTAATTCATATTAAATCCCATGAGCAGTTCGGCTCCTCAGTAGCCCTAGCCACAGCCATGCTCGGCCACACGAGGCCCATGGGGGCCGTATGGGGCAGGGCCGGCCTGCGCAGGAAAGGCTCTTCCTTCCAGCCGCGCCCTGCTCACTACCCTGTGACAGGCCTGCAGGTGTCTTGCTCAGGCGAGCCCGAGGATCCTCACTGCAGACGGCAAACCGAGGCTGGCAGCGGTCACTCCCACTGGCCCCAGGTCTGCAGATCTGGAAAGGCCAGCTCGCTTCCCCGGCTGCCCAGGCCTGGGCCCCGTGCCCACCCCCCCTGTCGGTGGGACCGCGAGGAGGTTGGGGGGGCTTCCTACCCCAGGGTGGGTGCCACGGCCCACCTGGAACTACTTCCAATCAGTCCTGGGGCTCCGGGAGGGAGACCCATGGCACGTCTGCCCTGAAGACAGGGACAAGAAGGGTCCCTGCAGCTTCAGGGATCCACACCCACCCGTTCTTCCGTGGCTGGGTTTGCAGGGTGTCCATGGGACTTACAGTCTTCAGTTTCCTGTGAGGACAGACGGGTGATGAGACAGGCCCCCCTGGAGACAGGGAGCAGTGATGTGGGCCTCACTGGGGCAGGGAGCCAGAGATGAAGGAGGGAAGGGGGAGGGCACAGAGAGCCATGTGAGGCCTGCTCAGGGGTTATCCGGGATGGAGAGGCGGGGCTGTAGGGAGAAGTCTGGTTTGGGTCCACCAGAAGTCTGGTGTTTGGGCTGCAGATTCCCCAGTGAACAGTGGCTGAGAGACTAACGGGGACGTCTCCCCGACAACACTCCTAATTAGCTCCAAGAGTGGTTCAGGGCCCTGCCCTTCCGCGCCCTCTCCTGCCAGCAGGGCTCTGGGCTCTGCCTCACAGCACCAGCCAGGGCAGGGGGAGGGCATGGGCTCTCTTCCCGTCTCTATTTTCACGAGGGCGGGAACTCTTCCCCAAGACTCCCCCCTTAATGTGGGACTCCCAGGCCCCCAGAACTGTGAGAAGGCAATGCTCAAGCCACCATCTGTGGTAATTTTGTTCAAGGAGCTAGAACTAAGATAGTTACCCACGTTTGTGGCTCACTGCATCATTCTTGGGAAGATGTCATCTATCCAAGTGTAACCAGGTCAAAGGTCATCCTCTCAAGGACCAACGGTGTTTGTGAGAAGGGTTAGTTCGGCTGGCACGACCACACCGATGTGCTTTCCACACCGATGTGCTTTCCACTCTGTCACAGAACGTCAGAAAGCTGTTGCCCCAGGCCAGGAGCTAGAATTGTGTTTGCGCTGCTTGGCCGACGCCCTCCTTCTGGCAGAGCGGCTGCTGCTCCTTGGGTGCTGCTGAATGAGCGCGGGCAACGCTGGGAAAGGCAAATAAGCTCTTCGTTCGTATAAAAGTGCTGGGGACCTCATGGCCACCTGAGGCGGTTCAGGACCTGAGTCTGGGGCCGCACGTGAAACTGCTGCCAGGATCTGTGTAAAACACGTACAACAGCGCTTAGCACCAAGTGCTTCACACACCTTCACTCTGTGGTCACCTCCTCCTGCGCTGGTGGACCTTGGAGACGCTCCATGTGGGGGCCCCCGCTTCACTCTCTTGCGGTGCTTTAGGTGTGTCCGCTATCGCGCAGGCCGCCTCCAAGCAGCACCTAGGGTGGAGCAGCACCTCTCCATGCCCACGGTGAGCTCGTTACTACCACGCTGCACCCTGCCCTGGCCCAACTCCCAGTCCTTTAGTGGAGCTGGGTCACCGGGAACAGAGAAGGACAGAGGATACAGAACCCATTGCCACAGCACACTAGCTTCTCGGCCCCTCCAGAGGCAGCTGCAGTGGTTGCGTATAACTAAAGGCCAGGCTGTTTCGGAACATGGAATAAACCCAGCAAGCATAGGAGTTGAGAACTAGCAGGCAAGTGCTCTCCGCTGTCCTGCGTGAGAGTCTGGCCTCGGGGACACGTGCCTTCAGCCGTTGCCACACAGATGGTGGTCGGTTGAAGCACAGGGACTGATCCTGCACTTTGTGAGGAAGCTCTCTGGGACTTGTGTGGCCATCAGGAGAAATGCTGGTGTCAGGTGGAAAGTTAACAGCTGAAGGCAAAACACACGTGTCCCACCCCGCACTCCTGGTGTCATGGGTCCCAATCTGGGCTACTGAGGACTCCAGAGCTTCTCCATCTGACATAAGACTGGTTTCTTTTACCCAGTGTCCTCATGTTCATTACAGTGCTGATGTAAAGGTTCTTGGCACCATGTATATAGAACTTGACAAGAGAATTGTAACCAGAGTAAAAAAGCTCACGCTGCCTTGGAGAGGTCCTTACCTGAAGCAAAATCAGAAGTCTGTGAAACATCTCTAGTTTTCCTGTTCATGGGCCACGTGGTTTCTCTCAACCCCCAATGCCGCTGGGAACACGCGAGGCCCATGTTGGGAGACGGGTGGTTTCGTGGCTTTTCTCACGCAGTCCTGAACCCCTTCAGGCAGGACCGGTCCACAGCAAGCCGCTGTGCTGTCTGCAGGCTGGAGTAAGCCCTTGTAAGCAGGGTCTGTAGGACTGGACCCCAGATCTAGAACCGACGCACCTGGACGCCGTGCCAAGCCTAGCAGTACAGGTGATAATAGTGCAGGATACATTTGAAAATGGAACAGACCAGGTTCTATGTGCAGGTTTGTTTTTTCATCTGTTCCTTTGATAGAGCATGTGAACACACAGGTGGGGAGGGGCAGAGGCAGAAGCAGAGTCCCCGCTGAGCAGGGCATCTGGCAAAGGACTCGAACTCAAGACCCTTGGATCATGACCTGAGCCGAAGGCACACGTTTACTGACTGAGCCACCCAGGCAGCCCAGCATTCAGGAAGTTTTAAGCTTTCAAAACTGGACTGGCTATTCCACAACATTCTACAGCATAGTTAAGCCGCAGGAGCCTCACTTCACCAAACCACCAGTGCGTTCACAGAGAAGCAATGAGGACCCTGGCAGGACTCATTACCATCCAGGTTCACAGAACCAAACTCTGAATGGTCAGAGGTTGTCGTGGACAGCAATAATTCACCTAATTATAATCATTGGACTAGTCCTGTCAGCAAATTCTCTCCCCTGAAGGCACTCAAACTATCATGATTCTCCAGAAAAATGAATCTAGAGAACCATGCATAGGGCACAACAGTGTAGGGAATGAGCAGACCCGGGAGCCAGACCACCTGGGTCTGACCCAACTCTGCTGCTCAGTGGCCAGGAGGTGAGAGCAGACAACAGGCTCTCCTGGAAGCTGTGAGAGAACGTCTCCTTCCAGGGTGGTAAGAGCATTAGGGTCCAGCTCAGGCTCAAAACAAGGCCTGCTCTGTGCTAAGGGCTGCGTCACGTTAGCCCGTCACCTGAGGAAGGAAACAGGTCTACCCACGCAGTGATGAAACCTTTCCTTCCACTCAACCCATTCCAACATCCACTGATGGCTGTCTGGGGAGGGCCTGGGGGAATCTGTGAAGCCAGGATGCACGCTGGCCTCAGCCCTCCTGGTCCACGCTCCCCATGCGACTGTACCCTAGGAGCACTGAGGACACCCTGCAACCTCCTGTGGCTTCCCACACTTTTCTCAGACGTGTCTCTATGATCAAAGGAACCATCTATTCAGAGGTGCAGCATTTGAGTATGTTATAGGATCAAGCCCATAGTCATCCAATAAATCTTAGGAACTCAAATGTTTAAGCTGTTGAAAGTACCCACATATTAAAAAAAAAAAAAGATCCACTCAAACTCCTTAAGGCATTTGATCGGTACAGTCGGTGTTTCTTGAACAGGAGATAACAGTTGTTTAAAGGGATGACTTTAATGGAATGAATACAAAAGCTTCTGAGGTAGCACCCCCACCACTGAACATCTCTGAACAAGTAAAGCCATGGTTACCAAACAGCTGTTTTTATTTACTGTCACATCTACAGTGTCTGAAAAAGGACAGTAATAAATAACTGCAGATGCGTCACAGGACATCCCTTTATTCAGTCACAGCAGTGGGTCTTACTACTACATCTTATTCTCCATTTTTCCTTATTCTTCAGATTCCCCAGGCTTCCGGATGTCATCAATCTTCAGAATCATTCTAACCATTTGTGTTGCAAGAGAGATCTGCTGCTTTTTGCCAATCAGAGTTTCTATGACATGTTGCTGCTTCATATCTGGAAAACACAGATTATCCTAAATGTATTTCTTATTCATAATTTTGCTCTCATTTATACAATCATGCCAAAACTTAAAAATACCAATCTACAAGAATCCCTCAGTCCCAGCTACAATTTCAGAGGAACAGGACTGAACCCAGGGGCCAGAAAGCTGTGGGAGGCAGGGTCCTCTCTTCAATGACAAGCTCAAGTGCTGGGCGACTAGCTAATGGCCTTCAGAGACCTCTCACCCACAAAAAGTAGTCACTAATAACATCATTTAGTAAGGCCAAAATAAGTGAAAAAACCGGACTATACCTGAAATGCAAATAATTCCAAAGGCCTAAAAATTATAAAGTTCAGTAGAACCAGGCATTCAAGTAAAAAAAAAAATTAACATTTGTCTGATGAAGAGTTGCTACTGTTATTAAAATCCCTGGCCATGAACTAAAGCCCAGAGCACAGCTGCCATTCTAAGCGAAAGCACAAATCCTGATCCCGTGGTCGGGGAGAAGTGTGAAAACTCTGGGCACACCCGAGTACAGCGATCACCCACACCACCGTCCAACAAGCCCCAGCTAGGCCAGCCTTTAAACTACATGAGTGGCTGCAGCGCAGCACAGAGGAGAACACTCCGTGATTCGGAGTGGGACATGACCCCAGAAGCAGCTGAGTGGGAGAAGTCCATTTCAGAGCTGCTTCCCATGATGCCCAGAACCTACCTGACAGACATCTGTGTAAAAAAAGATAGGAATGATTTTCTAAAAACCAAAGATTAAAACGGAAGCCATCTTTGGTATGAAACAGCACATTGTAGTTTAGTCATTAAAATGGGGCTATGTTGCCAGGACTAGCAGACTAGCCAACTCCTAAGGTAATAAAACATTCTAATATTCTGAATATCTTAAGCGCATAAGTATTTAAAAAGACAGGAGATGCTCCCACAATGCACTACACACAGTATAGCCAGTACAAAATCACTCAATGTGAACCAAACAGAGCCCTCCAAGTTGTGACAGCGCCTCACCATTTGTACCCTTGTGCAAACAGTCAATCCCAAGAGCAGGGTTCATCTCCTTCACTTGTCTGGCTCGGACCTCGGTCATAGTCTGGATGGGATTCATGCCACTGTTTTCGGAAAGGGCCATGGGGATGACCTCCAGGGCATCAGCAAAAGCCCGCATGGCATACTGCTCCAAGGTTGGGCACTAGAAGGGTATAGGGTTATGGTTAGCGTGCTGTGCAAAAAACAATTAGCCAGCGTACTTGGAAATGTAATTAAATCACATCCTTCGAAAACCTAACTCATGAAGAATTCTAAGAATAGGTTAATTTTTAATCTATCAGAATATTTAAATGTCTCCACACAGTGAGGAAAAGGTATACATGGGAGAGAAGTCTCAAATCAGCTATTTTGTTATCATATTCAATTAACTTTAAACTTCAAACAACATAACAACACTGCAGAGTTACTGTCAAGGCTGGAATGGCCGAGAATGCCAGTATTTGGTAACTTGTGCCTGAGTATGTGGGTGAGACCCACAGACCAGGCACTGGTCACCCACAGCTATGGTGCCTTGTTTACGTGAATCCAGGTTCCCCCACCTTTGCTCTCAGCACCACTGCCTCACCCACCCTGGTCCAGAAATGCCTTAGTCTGTCATGAGCCCCCACAGGCCTTACCTTGTCCGCCTCTTGGCTAACTGCCAAGGCACAAGCTATCTCAGCAGCGCCTCCGCCATACACCACACGGTTATCACGGATGAGGTTCCGGATGACACACAGGGCATCGTGAAGGGATCGCTTTGCTTCCTCGATGATCTAAGGGAAGACAGCTTTGCCTAAATCACTGTTATCACAATCTGTTTGTTTTAGAGTCAAATACTCCTACCCACCCCCACCCCCCACCCCAATTAAAACTGTGTTGGTTAAGAACAAATGGAGATACAGGCCAGAACATTCATTACCAGGTGGTTTCTATCTTTACCACCCCCCTTTTCTCTGTAATGTAGTTAAAACCAGGCAGAGGCAGCCAGGGACTCATTCTGGGTGTGACACACAACCAAGGGAAGGGGCCAACAAACCCGAAGCTGACCAAGAACCTCACGAGTGTAACAGAGCAGGATGCACTAAGTATCCATTCTCCAACAAGGGAGAGGTTAGCAGCGGTTATGTCCTTAGGCCCTAACTTTCACCAAAGCGACTCAGAGGCCAGGGTGCCTTGCAGAATTAATATTAGGTTGTGGTCTTTGGTAATTTTACAACAGTTTGGGGGAAAGAAAAAAAAAACCCAAAACCCCCAAACACACCCAGCAAGTATATCTCAGTTAAATATGTTATGGGCAAAGCAAATCAGATACCAAGAGCAGAACAAATACTGGACAAAGAAGCAGATTCTCACCATCTTATTTCCTCCTCTGATGAAAACGGTCACAGCCCTGGAGTTCTTACATTGCTCAATGACCAGCATTTTGTCCTTAGTTGTCCCAAAGGAGATCTCTTTTACGAGCCCAGCAAAGCCCAGCTTC
This sequence comes from Vulpes vulpes, assembly GCF_048418805.1. NCBI lineage: Eukaryota > Metazoa > Chordata > Mammalia > Carnivora > Canidae > Vulpes > Vulpes vulpes. The sequence continues at coordinate 69,789,539 of NC_132782.1, read as the reverse complement.
TCAGAAGTGAGTTCTGAGAACCGTGGGACAATCCGCCCTCCTGTCGCGATGGCGATCAGCTAGGTGGGGTGGGTCAGGTGGAAAAGGTAAAAGGACACTGGTGAACCCCAATCTTTCTACTTTAGACCGCAGATGAGCTAAGCTCCACCTAGGACCACCTGCTGCATGCAAGTGCTAACCCACACCAGCCCCAAATGGCAAGGTCAACCCCAAAGCCACGTCCAATCAGCATGCTTCTGGAGAGGTGGTGTCAGGTCTGGCCCCATTACCCTGCAACACTCCCCATGGCTCTTAACTGCCTCTACCGACTGGACTGAGCTGTGTGCAGCGGCCTCTCACCAAACCTTGGTGGCAGTGAGGACCAGGGGCCGTGTATGTCTGGACATGACCACACCTGGGACAACTGCCAGCATGTGGCTGACACAGAAGTGAGCAAGACAGGTCTTCCTGCCTCAGAGAGCCAAGTGGGATGACACATGGAAAGCACTTCTAAGTACCCTGGAACACCCGAAATACACTGCACTTTTGTTAGAAAAAAATAAATTTTTACAAATAAAGATTTCAGCACTTTTCTGTCTCCCCACTCCTCTTCCTCTAGTCTATGGAGCCTGGGCACAACGAGGTTACTGAAGGTGAGTGCTATCACAGCAACCCTCCCGCCCCCCATATGCACAGGCATCGTAGGCTCAGCGCCTGCGTTCAGAGCACTCTTCGCATGGAGCTTCCTACCTCTATTTCAGGTCCTCCTACCCAGCGAACTGCAGGCAGGTTATTCTGAAGAAGTAAATGATTTGCTTCATCGTCGAAGCCCCATTGGCAAATAGCTAGGTTAGCCCCCGTTTCTTTAATCTGGGGAAAAAAACGCCAATCATGTTAATAAAAGTGTCCCCTGTGCTCGGAACATGGGATGCACAGTGGGGTGTTTAAGGGGGCGCGTTAAAACAGAAAAGAGGAAACATCCAAGGGTCTACTTTCTGTCAGGCCCAAATTCCAAATAATGAACAGGTACCAATGGGAATCACCTGAACATTTTTTTTAAAGAATTATTTGAGAGACAGAAAGAGCATGCAGGCACAAGCACAGGAGGGGAGGAGAGAGACCTCAAGTGGACTCAGAGCCAAGTGCAGAGCCCGACACGACCCCGACATCAAGACCTGAACCCAAATCAAGATGGATACTCAACTGAGCCCCCCAGGTGCCCCTAGAACACCTCAGTTTGTAAACTAAGTTATAAGAGTCAGTAATTCACACTGAACCCTGTGGTTACAGTGAAATAAAAACAAAGACGTGTCAACAAGGCTTAGCACACACCGGGTCCCAGGGTGACAGCTGGGTCTCACCACAAATACCCTTGAGACAATTTCATTCATGTGTTTAACAGAAGCAGCATCTTTGATACACGTCTCTCAACGTGGTTTACTCTCCTGAGTGAGCTATCCTCTGTGGATTAACAGGCGAGGCCCCCAGAGCTGATCCTGCTGCTCACCCCTGCAAATGGCTCAGCTACCTGTCCCAGGAAGGCAACCATGACCCAAACTGTCTGTGCATCTTGCCCTCGGCGGTCGCCTGTGGTAGCCGGGTCACACCCCACGTCCATTACTCCACTGTCTGCACCCAGGCCTCTTCAGTCTTCCATACTGGCTCTCTGAACTCAGTCTGTGAGCAGCCCACTCATTCTGACACTGCTTCTGGCACATTCCTGCTGTGAACAGCATGTCCCCTGAAACCAACTTGCCTCAGTTCTCTCTCCTCAAATGGTTAGTTTTTCCCTCCCACGTGCTCAAAATAAGAGGGGTCCTTCTCAGTCCTCACAGCTACTGTCAACATTCCTCTTTGGGCAACATTCTTCAACATTCTTTTTTTTGGGGGGGCCATTCTCATTTAGAATGTTAGCATCTAGTCCCATTGTTCCCAGGACCTGGTACATCCACCAACACGATCCATCCAACTCCTTTGGCCTGTTAGTTCCTGCCATCTTCTGGCCCAGCACACCTCGGCTGGCATTTCCACGGCAGCCTTGTAGCCCAGATAATGGGTTTGTATTTACAAACTCCTGCCAGCACACTCCAGGCTCTCATTCTTGCTATTCCCTGCACATGCCAACCATGTGTTGCTTCAGGACCTTTGCATATACTGCCCATGGCCACCTTACCTCAACCTGGAATGCTCTTCACAGATACACAGCTCTCTCACTTAAGTCTCTGGCCACATGTCACTGCCTTAGAGAGGCCTTCTTTTCCTTTTTAAAAAGACTTTACTAGAGAGGCTTTCTTTAACCACTGTCCTGACTAGAGCCCCACCCACTTTCTCCTTATTCTGTGCCTCAAGATCAAGAGCTCTGCTTTATTCCCTGCTGTGTCTCAGGTACTTATGACAGTGCCTGATATATGGTAAGTAGATACAGATCGTGTAGGAGTAAATGAATACAACTACTCCTGCGAAGACAGACATCAAGATAGTTTCTAGTCTGTTATGTTTTAAGGTAAGTTATGTTTTAATTGATACCCATGTTCATGGAGTGCTGATGCTGTAAATTCCCAAGGGCAGAGTTCCAAAGAGGAGCCACTGTCAGGGTATGCATGCGCAAAATATTAACAGCCAGAGAAGAAGGGACAGGTGTTTATTTATTTATTTTTTTGGGACAGGTGTTTATAATACTTTGACTTGTAAGAGCAATGAACTAGAATCACTATAATTGCATTTTAGTTTAATTCTTGTTATTCAGAAAAAATAAATTCTTGTTACTCAGTAACTCTTTTCCCTACAGGTTGTATTTAGATGTCTGGAACACGTGCTAGCACTAAAGCTATGTTGAAGTCAGTCCAAACCCTGGGCATACTAGCTTAGAGGGGTCCAGGAAAACAAGTGTTGTAAAATCAAAAGCACAGCATAAAGTAACCAGTCCACTCTTTTAGGCACTGTACGCATTACCATTTTAAGACAAAATCAGATTTCTTTCCTCCTTAAGCCTTTCTGTGCCCTTTGATTTCTTCTGTCAACATTTATTACTTTTATAACTCAAAAGTGAAATAAGGCAGCTCATACTGATAACACGTTTTCTGTAGTCACATAACGAAGTACTGAGACAATTTAGGTAGCACCATGTGTTATTTATCATCCACAGATCTACAGCTAACTGTATCCCTTGAGAGCCTAAATTTTACTAAGAGCTACAGTAAGTCTTACTTGTTGAATCATTTCTTCAAACTTCTCTTTTTCGTATTTCTGAAGAGCTTTATAATCTTCTACTGAGGTCACATCCAGCTTATGCTTGGTCTTTGGTTTTGGTGGTTCAAATGGACACGTGAGGATTGCAATCTTAGCATTTTCTACTTGCTGTGGGGAGAAAGAAAACCCTTAAGTTGGAGAATTTAAGAATGAAAAAACAGTTTGAGGTTGAAAGGCACAGACTTACTTTTGGCATCTGTGGATGACTGAAATCCTTGTCCACGATCACACCCTTAATGAGTTTAGTGTCTTCCAGCCTCCCGCCCACTTTGCCTTCCACTTTGATTAGCTCAAAGTCAACGTCTCTACGCTGCATGTCGGCTACGGTGAGGACTGCATTCACGGCGATCTCAGCCATCTGCCGGTGACAGCTGTTAACCCTGGTGAAAACAGAACAAACCTTTCACATTCCTTGACGACTGCTGTAACCAAAGCAGGACGTGTAATAGGACGTGGTAACTCAGATACTTCATAAAGCTAAGGATGCTCAGTGTGCAGAGAGCAATGCCACCAGAACTTGCACTTTCAGCAGTCTGGGGCAGGACTTCTTAATCTGGGATCCATGGACCCCAAAGAGAACTGTACTGGGGATGGAGAAAAAAAAAATGACATCTTGTTTAAATGAGGTAGAGCACTTAGAAGCAAGAAGCCTTGACAGGGCTGCACCTTTTCAAGAACTTCCATCAACATCAGTTACAGATTGGGGAGGAGGGAGCGGTGGCATTATCTTTTTTTGAAACCTTAGAAACATTTGAACAGATTGCTCAATAAAATTACTTTGGTTCTGGAAAAACTGCAGGGAAATTTAGTACTTCAAACAAGTTAATGCCTGAAACATATGCTTCAAACACAATGCCTGAAATCCCGAGTCAGTTTAGAGAAAAGATAACCAGGACACTCTAAAAGTGTTATTAAATCCTAACTAAGGGATTTATGGTATTTTGTTTTATGCTGAATATATCTGGCCATGTATTAATTGTTCCAAACATTTTTTGTAGTAAAGACCTATGCGTCCTTGGATTTTATAAAGACCTGCAAAGAAAGCAAGGTCAATTTATAAAGCTCTAACAACATGAGATTTGTTGTTGTCATTTCACCCAAGGGTAACACTTTCCTTCCAGGAGAACAGCACTCTACTTGTGAGAGGCCATTCCTCTAGACAGCTAATCTCAGCACCTGTACAACAGGAGGCACCCAGCACATTCGAGCACAGCACTGCGGTAGAGGTCTCTCCTTGGGGAAAAGGGAGCAACAATTTTTGTTGCATTCCTCTTGACATCTGAGTCAAGACTATGTCTTTCTTTTTGCTAAAACTACCACACATACAAATTAAAAATTAAGACATTTCTCATACTGATCTTGATTCAAAATAATCAGTGTAATAAAGCACATCAGGCTTGATTTTTATGCTACATCACAGCAAGAACCAGTAAATCTCTATTATTGTTCAAATAAGTGTGTCTCTTGGCGCAGGCTGCTTTGAGTCTCCAGGGGACAGGAACTGTGTCTTTGTGCTCTCAAGACAGGCAGCAGGCTTGATAAATAGCAGGCATTATGCAAATGCTGAAAACACCCAATGTAAGTCAATTTGAGGACTGTCCCTTCTTACTAAATTAAAATTCTGGACCAGTAACTTGCTTGTTCAGTAAGTGGAAAGTGGAACCCCTAACCCCAAATGGCTTTCCAGCAAAGAAACGGTAAGAAGTGTGTTGAAAGTTAACATTCCTCAAGTAGGACCATTTTCTGCTTGATTTCTAACACCACCTAACCTGTTAAATGAAAGAACTGTATCTCTTACATATACTGTGGTGAGGATATAATACCCAAACCTAGAACTTCAGTTTCCAACTAAAACAGACACATGTAGCTAGACCTGTATTAAAAACAAAGCAAACCAAAAAGCAGTGCACGGAGCCAGTAGGAGGCTCCCAGCGGTCCTCTGAAAGGATGCCGTTAGTAACAGGCACACGTTCTGCTTCCTCTCTACAAGTGCTAACAGTGGCACTCTACTGTCCACGTACACTTTGGAGCCCAGTGTGGTCTTTGCAGTCTGAATCAGGGGCTCAGTGTCCTTTATGTCAACAAGGACACTATCGCTGATCTTGTCCAGGTGCTCAATAGCGATGCGGGCGGCCTGTTCGTAGCCGTCGGCGATCCTGATCGGGTGAATGCCTCGGTCTAGCAGCTGCTCGGCTTCCTCCAGTAGGGCACCAGCCAGAACTGCAGACAGGAGAGTGCAGGAGCAGATATCAGGAGAATGCTAAAGCTTATGTGATCAATACAAATTAGAGGCTACCCTAGAAAGATGAAGGTTCTGGAACAAAGGTAAAAGTATCTTGGAGGCTGAGTGATTTCTTAAAAGAGAGCCTCTAGTTCTGCTTTTAGCAAAGATCAAATACCTCACCCCTTATAAATGGGTGTTTAGCTCTCAGTGATGGACAGAATGTAACCGAGGAATATAACCTAAAAACATTTTTCTAAGGGCAAAAACTTCATGTGTCTCCCAAGTCAAGAGTTTTCTTTTTTTGTTAAGGAATCTACATCTGACATGGGCCTCGAATTTACAACCTCAAGGTCAAGAGTCACATGCTCTATGAAGTGAGCCAGTCAAGTGCTCCTCCCAGGCCAGGGATTTCTATTCAAATTTATGTTGGTGGTAAAAGGATTCAAGAATGTATTTATGATTTATCTTCCCCACCATCTTCCTTCCTCTGAAGTTTTAGACCCATAAAGAGGAACACTACTGTTTGCTTTAATACTGCTATACTCCAAGCACATCCACAACAGTGCTTGGTACCCAGTAATTGTTGAATAAAAAAGAATTCAAATCTCATCTGCAGAAAAGATTAAAACATTAAAGCCTTCTACCTTCAACTTAAATATTTCCGACCTTCAGAAAAAATGCAATAGTAAAATGAAGAGTTTATTTACTAACACCATTTTGCCACATTGGTTTTCTCTACAAATGCACACATGTATTCTATTCAACTACATGAGAATCAGTTGCAGAAATCCTGATACATCACCCCTAAGTACCTTGGCATATGGCTCCTAAATACAACGGCGTTCTCCCACAGCATTATAATATAACTGTCATGCTCAGGAAACTTAACAGGGCACTACTCTGTAATGGATAATCCAAATATCCTCCCATGTATCCCAAACATCCCTTACAGTTAGAAAAAACAAAAAACACCCACATTAAATCAAGTGTCATGCATTATAGCTGGGTGCCATTTTTCTTTCGCTTCCTTGATTTAGATTTAGTCGTTTGATTGATTTAGAATAGTTGTTGAACTCTCCCTCAAATCCTTCTTGTTCTTCCAGAAGGACTTTTTGGCCTTGTATTGAGCATTCAGCTTGGATTTGCATGACTGGTCTCCTCATGACTGGATTTTTTTTTAAAAGATTTTATTTATTCATGAGAGACGGGGGTGGGGGGTGGGGGGGGTGGAGAGAGAGAGACACAGAGAGAGAGAGAGGCAGAGACACAGGCAGAGGGAGAAGCAGGCTCCACGCAGGGGGCCTAATGTGGGACTTGATCCCGGGATTCCAGGATTATGCCCTGGGCCGAAGGCAGACACTAAACCGCTGAGCTACCCAGGGATCCCTATGACCAGACTCAGAGTAAACATTCTTGGCAGAGTCAACATTCCTGGTGTGTGTGTGATTTTTAACTAACACCTCTGAAACAAGGTATCAGCCTATTTTGCTTTCTTACCAACCACCCCTGTGGTCCCATCTCCAATTTCATCATCCTGTGATTTGGACAGTTCAACCATCAGCTTGGCAATCTGGTGATCGACGTCCATCATGCTTAGAATGGTGGCACCGTCATTCGTTACTGTCACATCGCCATCCTTGTCCACCATCATTTTATCAAGTCCTAAAAAGATGGCAACGTTTACCACGGCATTAAGCAAAAGAACAAAAATAAAATCTATACCAAGAACTAAAAAAAAAAAAAAAAAAAAAAGACCTCTCGAGCTACTTCTTATTTACAGAACTCATACAGAAGAGTACCCACGTGCACTCTTCTAGTTGCCAGAAGCAATCTGAAGGGTGAAAGCCAGAGAAATGGGGGAACAAAAGGAGCATCACTAAGTGTAGAATTAATCATAAAAAAGGGCAACTATGGTTTGTAAAATGCTCATGAAATGATGTGAAGAGGGAGGAAAAAACCCTGACCTAAAACTATCTGCACTTACGATCATAAGCATGTTGAAAGCTTGGAATACATCATACAAGTTTGTTAGTGTTGGGGGCCTAGTATGCCTCCTGCTCCACATTCCAACCTTAAAAAAAAAAAGGGTTGTATCTACCATCTATAATTGATTAACACTCATCAAAACACACAATGTTAGCCTCTTACCATTTGGTCCAAGTGATGTTCTCATTGTATTTGCTACAGCTTTTGCTGCCATGATATGAGACTAAAAAATGAAACAAACAAAAAAACAAATGTTCAACTTACATGGAATTTTAATAATTAAAAGCATCTGATTGTTATAAAATTTAATCATATACTTTGCCTTCTCTAGAAGCTTCTACATCTAAGAGGCAACAGGCAACACACTAGTCTAAAGAAGTGTGGTAAACTTCACAACTACATCTTTACTAGACCATTCTTACGTAAAAGAACCAGAACCTAGTACTTTAACTTAGCACTTCTAAGAGGCAGGTTCTCTTACCTGCTCCCATTTTACAGCTGAGAGCACAGGCAGTCTAAGCGGACAGCCTTGCAAGACCACTCTGCAATGCTAACTTTATGTGATGAGTCTGATGTGCGCATATAGCAACCTGAACTATCCGGCTAAAGTGCACTGCAGAGATGTACCCCTCTCTGACCCAGTCCAGCCAATACATGACCTGTATGTGAAAGTCATCCTTGCTTGTCACGTGCGAAGGGTATCAGTACAGTAACAGACCCTTGCAAGCATCCTCTCCTGTTTGCACATAGAATCAGGCTCATCCCTCCACATGTTTCCTTTGCTCCTAGTCTTGCTGTCGCCAACCTGACCTGGACCCACAGCGCCCTACAGAGATCCAGGGTCTCTGATCTCACTTCCTACTGTTTAGATTCACTTGACATCCAGCTACCTCATCCATCTTCCTCAAACGTGTTACCTGCCAGTCCGCAAAGCTTCAGGGACTCCCTAGTGCCTCAACACTGAAGTCTGAAGGCTTAGGCGTCTTCTTCAATGCCCTCCACAATCTGAGAGCTAGTTCCTTCCCACTGCTGATGGGCCACGCTTGTTCCCCAAGTATGGTCTCCCATCCCTGTAGTAAGGTCCACAGGAGGCTCTCCACTCATCAAAACCCTGACCAATTTTCAAAGCAGTTCAAACACACATGTTCTGTGAAGCCCTCCTCAGCACTCCATCTGGCAGGTAAGGAAAGACGCAAACTTCCTGGATCCGTGAAAATGGTGGTAACCATTAAATTACACATTGATGGGTTTGTCTGCGTAATGGACTTCTTAAAGGATAATCGCCACAGATCATCAGTTCTTAACCATGGACGATTTTGTCCCTCAGGAGGTAGCCGGCAGTGTGCACACCTGTCTTTGGTTCTAACAAATGGGGCCGGGCTGCTCTTAGCACGGATGCAGTGGGTAGAGGCCCGGATACTGCGCACCGACCCGCACAACGATTGGGCCCCCAAATAGCAACACTGCCAAGGCTGAGAACTCTGGCTCCAGACCACTGCTCTGGAGTCCGCCAGAGGCGGGCTGGAATCACGGCCCCGGTCTCCATGAACGATGAACCCTGAAGCAGATTCTTAACCTCAGGGCCAGGTTTCCAACTACGTAAGAGAACACCCATCTCAGCACGAGGGTGACAGGAGTACAGCACACGTCCGTGGGTAACGAACGGTACAGCTGGCGCAGAGGCAGCCCTGCGCACCACGGTGCCACGCGCGCGGTCCTCCCGCTGACCGCCCCTCCCGAGGTCGCCGCCGTGACCCTCCGCCTCAGCCCGACGGGTGCGTGTACCGCCCCCACCGAGAAAGGAGCTTCAGAGACGCGGTGCGGCAGGCCCTAAGGCCGACAGCGAGGGGGCTGCACGGGGTCTTCGCTCGCCTAAGACACAAGCCCTAGGGAGGGCCCGTCCTCTTCGGTTAGCGCGTTCAGATGACCTCAGCGGACTGCGCCCGGCCCCCTGCGGCCCACCGGGCCCGCCTGCTCGCACAGCGGTGCCCGACACCCCCTCCCGCGGCCAACACCCCGACCGCCAGGCGTCCCACGACTTCCACCCGCGGGCGGCGGCAGGACTCGAAGCAGGCTGCGCGCTCCCCCGACAACGCGCCTGCCTTTGCCGGCCCCGCGCCCACAGGCCGCCCGCGGCACTCTCGAAGCGGGACCCCACGCCGGGCCCAAAGCCCCCCCCACCGTTGGCCCCACCCGACGGGGCTGCAGCCGCACGCCGCCTGGCGGGCCCCGCGTCACGGTCCTGCGTGTCCGCCTTCCCTCTGCGGGGGCTTCCTTGTCTAAGGGCACACGTTTAGCGCTTTCAACGACACCACGTCCAGCATCAGGCCGTGCAGAAAGGCGCTGGGAGACGAACAGCCTCTAGGGAGCGACAGGGACACGGAGCCTGGTTCTCTGGGGCCGTGCTCGTCCCTGGCCAGGTGCCCCGCGAGCCCGGGGCCGACGAGCAGGGGCTGCACAAGCGCTAGGGGGCGGGCGCACCGCCCAAACACCCAACTGCGCCCCCAACGCAGGAGGGCGCGAGCGGCTCCTCCCGGCCCCCACACGGGGACTGCGGGCTCGTACGCCGGCCTCGCCCGAGCGCGGAGAGCGGAGCGCAGGGCCCCGGCCCTCCCGGGAGCACATGGCGGAGCCGCTCCCAGCCGCGCGCAGGCGCGGACCCCGGCCGCCTCCCCCGAGCCTCCGCCAGCGGCCGGCCCGTTACCTTGAGGGCCTCGAGCCCCATAAGACGAGACTTGCGATCCTGATCCTTGATGATGAGGAAAGGACGCCCATATTCATCGAAGGCGAGGGTCCCGACCGACGCCATGGTGCAGCAGCAGCGCTCACTTCCCCCAACCGGCGGAGACCGCTCCGGAACCGAGCACACGCCTTCCGCTCGCGGGAGGGCGCAACAGCGCGCGCAGGCGCAGTCCACCCGCGTGAGACTTATTTTTCACTCGAGACTAGTCTGACGCTGGACAGTACCTTCTGGAATCAGAGGCCTTAGGAAACTTCTATCATTCCGGAAGCTGTGGGGGGGGGACTTCGAAGACACGGGCGGGAACTTCAAACCTACAAGTCGAGAGTACATGGAACTCATTGGCCAGAGCTGTTCAGTTGACGGTTTCTAGGTAGTGCGTCCCAACGAGGAACTCGTTTACTTACTGCGTTACTTTCTCCCTCCGTCTCACCCCGGCTCCGAGCAGATGGTAGAACCCGCTTCCGGATTTCCGCCCTTCCTCCTCCCGCGCACTGCCCCCTCGGGACGCTAGACGCAGGAAATCTCGCGATGGCGAGAGGAGGCGGTGAGGCGGCGGGCGGCGGGCGGCGGGCGGCGGGCGGCTGGGGCGGCGGGCGGCTGGGGCGGCGGGCGCCCCGTGGGTGGCGCCCGGCGGTGCAGGTCGGGCCTCCCGGGAGGGAGCGGGAGCCGCGGTCCGCTCCCCTCAAAGTCGGAGCCTGCCGCGGCTCGCACCGGGGGGATCGGCGCGGCCTGGCTGGGGCTCCGCGGACGGGCCTCCACCGCCGGTGCGTCGTTCCCTTGCCTGCAGAAGTGGCGGGAGAGTCCCCCCTGCGGAGCCCCTGGAGCAGGGAGGCCGGTGCCGGCCCGCAGCAGGTTGGGCTGAGGCGCCCGTTAAAGCTAGCGCGGCTTCGCGCGGACAGCCCAGCCCCTCGGGCGACGTGATCGCCGGGAGAAGCGCGGGCCCCAACTCCAGAGGCCCCTGTCCTCGAGTCCCTTTCGCCTCCTCTCTTTTCTTTTCTTTTCTTAATATGTGTAGGTCTTTATTGGAGTTCGATTTGCCAGCATAGAGTGTAACGCCCAGTGCTCATCCCGACAGGTGCCCCCCCGGTGCCCGTCACCCAGTCGTCTGCCGCATTTCTTTTAAGGACGCTGATGGTGACCTGGTAGTTTATAGGCTTGGATTCGGCCATAAAAAGGGATGAGGTACAGTTGACCCTTGAACAACCTGGGGTTCGGGGTGCCGGTGCGGTCAGACCCGTGCGGCGGGAAGTGCACGTGTAACTTGACTCCCCCACAACTTTACTAACGACCTGCGGTTGCTGGGAAGCCAGTTGGCATATTTTGTATGTTATACGTATTACATGCTGTGCGCTTACGATAACCTGAAAATACTTTAAAGTCATTAGAGAAAATATGTTTATGGTGCTGCATCAAAATAATCACTTTCCAGTGGACCTGTGCAGCTCAAACCGGTGTTGTTCAAGGGGCTCCTGTGCTGCCCCGTGGATCTTGAAAACATTATGCTGAGAGAAGCCCGTCACAGAGGAGCACATAGACTCCGCTGCCCTGACACAGAGGAGCACATATGACTCCGCTGCCCTGAAAGTCAGAATGGGAGCTCTGCAGAGCCAGAAGGTAGAGGAGTGGTTGCTTGGGGCTAAGGTGTGAAGGGGAGGGGAGACACGTACAGGTTAGGGGCTTGCTTCTCCGGTAAAGACCTCGTTCTAAAATCCACTGTGGTGATGGTTACGCATAATTCTGAATGTACTAAGAATCTTTGGATTATATGCTTTAAATGGGCATCTCAACGAAGCTGTTAGAGATTATGGACCCCCCCCCCCCCCCCCCCATAGTGTTGAGACTAAGGTTAGCAGCTAAGGGTCATCACTCTCTCTCACTTAGAGCAGTAAGGACTTCAGATGCATTATTTTAAGTGTTCGGATAACCCAATGAGCGTAGTCGTATTTTACAGGTAAGGAACCCAAGCCTTGGCCAAAACTTAGCTCATGTTACACACTGGTTGAGTTCTGTGACTCCAGAACTTTATGACTCAAATCCTTTTAACCACTGTATTGCATAATTGGGATACCCACAGGATAGTTTTGCAGAGGCATGGCAGATGGTGCTTTCACTTTTTAAAAAACAAATACATGACTATGTACTGTAGCGAGTAAATTCCTCCATTCCTCCAGCAATCCATACAATGCTGAAAAGTATAGCCAAAAATTTCTTAAAACTCTTGCCTTCTATTAAACACTGTTACCTTCCAAATCTGTACTTTTATTTTACCTCCAGCACCAGCAGTAGACTTTTGTTGTTCTTGTTTCTGAGTTGGTTTTCCACTGTGAAACCAGTTTTAAAACTCATTTTAGGGGACTTCAGAAGTCAGGAAGAAAGCTCCACTCTGTGTGAGATGCTGGTGGTTGGTCAGTTGCCTTGGAGCAATGACTCACTGCCGTGGGCTAGCTTGTTGTGTGCCCTGTGTTCACATTTGAACCTCACAATGTTGTAGCAGATCACCACATTCATGGGTATGGTAGGCAGACCACCCCCTCCCACCAGTAGGTCCATATCCTCAGCTATGGAACCTGTGAATATGTTACACAGGAGAATTTATTTATTTTAAAAAGATTTATTTATTCATTCATGAGAGACACAGAGAGAGAGGCAGAGACGCAGGCAGGGGGAGAAGCAGGCTCCCTGCAAGAAGCCCGATGTGGGACTTGATCCCAGGACCCTGGGATCATGACCTGAGCCAAAGGCAGACGCTCAATCACTGAGCCACCCAGGTGCTCCACAAGAAAATTTATAAATGGGGTGAAGTTGGGACGCCTGGGTAGCTCAGCAGTTTAGTGCCTGCCTTTGGCCCAGGGTGTGATCCCGGAGTTCCAGAATCGAGTCCCACATTGGGCATGGAGCCTGTTTCTCCCTCTGCCTATGTCTCTGCCTCTCTCTCTGTGTCTCTCATGAATAAATAAAATCTTAAAAAAGAAAATAAATGGGGTGAAGTTAGGGCTTTGAGATGGGGAGGCTTTGTGATGGCTTGTCTGGGTGGACCCGGTGTCATCACAAGGGTTCCTATAAAGAAAAGGGAGGCAGGAGAGTCAGAAGAGGTGTCCTGATGGGAACAGAGGTTGGGGTGATGTGGGGCCACTGGCTGAGGAATGTGGGCAGCTTCTAAATGCTAGAAAAGGCAAGCAAATTGATCCCACCCTCGAGCCTCCAGAAGGAACCCAGTGCTGCCAGCCCACTTTAGACTTCTGACCTCCATACCTGTATGATAATCAGTGCAAGATGCTAAGATTTTTTACTGCAGCGTTGGGAAACTAATCCAGTGAGCCCTTTGGTTTACTAATTCCTGAAACCATGGATATTAACATCTTCCAATGACAAGAATCTAATGTTTTCCCCTCTCTTATTGTCTTCTATTTTCCATGATGCCTGTGTTTTGGGCCTAACTTCATCTCCACTAGACTGTGAGCTGCTTCAGGGCAGCCTTGTTCCATGTGGGGCTCAGCATGTAGCTAGCGGTGGGCACTGCCAGCGTATACCAGGCAGTGTTCTAAGTGCGTTTCTTGCATCTACTCGTTTCATCTGCATAGTGACCCTGTAATCCCCGTGTTACAGAAGAGAAAACCAGGGTTCAGAGAAGTAAAGGGTCCTACCGTTAGTAAGGTGCAGAGCTCAGGTCCTTAGCTTGAGGTTATGCTCTTACCTGCTGATTTGCTCCTTAATCAACTTGAAATTTTTTTTCAAATCAATTTCAGCCCCCAGAACTTGAGATCCTCTTAAAAATGTATTTTAAAGAGTAAAACTCCAGAGGAGGCTATTTTTGGTATCATTCATTTCTCTGTTTTCAAGTGATTGGAGTTCACTTTATTCCATACTGGTGCATTGAAATGATTATTTTATCTTCTGTTCTTTTCGGATCTTCTTTAAAAATCTTTTCATAACCATACTTACTATTTTTTAGTGAGACCTGATTTTGGTCTCTATTATTTGACAATTGTATTAGTTCAACTGGACTGTAGATACCTCACCAATTTTGATGTGGATTCTTTATATCTTATTTGAAATAGGGTAGTAATTAGACATTTTAATATTTGTGAAGCTTTGTTCTACATCATAAAAATACAGAGTCCTTGGTTAAACGCCTTTGTTAATTGGTATTTTTATTGAATTCATAAAATACCAAAGAGGGACAAATACGTTGTTTTCTTAAGGATGATTCAAAAAAAAGTACGTTGGAAAGAAAAGATTTTAGATTCCCATTAGAATTGAATAATTTTCTCTAAAACACTTTAATTTAGTTGATGGAATTAGAACTCATGGAATCCTACATTTGTATCCTACATTTGTAACTTAGCCTGTATTCAGCTAAATTATCCTTCTTTAAACGGTGTGAGTTTGTCAATAAGAATTATAGAAAAAAAAATACTACCTTGGGATTTCAGATTTGGTGTGATGTGTGTATTTCCTGTTTGCTTCCCATCTAGGTACATCCCCTGAAATACTTGAAGAAACTCAGTTGGGATGTGTTCTACCCACAAGTCTTGGCACCAACAGTTTGAAGAAAAGCAGTTGGGGATTTTTATTTACTGGGATTGTTGGTGGGACGCTGGTGGCGGTGTATGCTGTGGCCACACCATTTCTAACACCAGCCCTCCGAAAAGTTTGTTTGCCTTTTGTACCCGCAACTACAAAGCAGATTGCAAATGTTGTGAAAATGCTGCACTGCAGAAGAGGATCCCTGGTTGACATTGGTAGTGGTGACGGGCGTATTGTGAGTTATGCTAAGATACTTTAAGGTTTTGAACCAGAGGTTTTAAAATTCCTTCTTTTCTTTTCTTTTCTTTTCTTTTTTTTTCTTTTCTTTCTCTTTTGGTATCAAGTTTTTATTTAAATTTTAGTTTGTTAACATATAGTGTAATATTGGTTTCAGGAGTAGATTTATGTACAGCGCCCAGTGCTCATTACAGGTGCCCTCCTGAATCCCATCTAGCCCATCCCTGCTTCACCTTTCTTACGAGGTTTATGCAAAGACCTACTCAGTCTCACAGATTTTTTTTTTTTTAAGATTTTATTTATTCATAAGAAACACAGGCAGAGGGAGAAGCCGGCTCCCTGTGGGGAGCCCGATGTGGGACTCAATGCCAGGATCCCTGGGTCACGCCCTGAGCCAAAGGCAGATGCTCAACCACTGAGCCACCCAGGTGTCCCTCAGTCTGACAGTTTAATAAAATAGTTGTTTATTTTGTGTGTTTGGCCAAACTATCAAACCCTCCAGTGTGAATTGGAATTTATTTTTTTAGATTTAAATTTTCTGAAAGTGCTCTGTAGATTTGCCAGGCAAAAAGGAGCAATTATTTGGTAATTACGAAATTTTCTAATAAAAAACTTAGGCAAGAGAGGTGACATAATGAGAGGAAATACATTGAGTCATGGAGTTTAACACAGATGTGTGCTTCTACGTTTATCTATTACACATACGTAATAATTCCTACGGGATCATTAAAATAGGAAAGAGCCAGTGCATTAACCCTCCCTTATCCAAACCGGACTTTTAGGGTCCTCAGCTCACCGACTCCAGCTGAGAACCTATGAGATTCAGGGCCACTGACAGGCCAGCGGGTGTCCTGGAGCATGTTCCACCATGGACACGGTGGCACCGTCCTTATGCCTCCATCCAGTGATGACTCGGAAATTGAGGATGCAGTAGTCAAGGCTCGCATTCTGGAAATGTTAGTGTGGAGACCAGCAGGGGTGTGACTCCTCTCACCATCGCATGGAGCATAGACCTTGCAATTTCATCATGGTGACCTGATGGACACAGTGTGAAAACAGAGCTCTATTTGTTTTTAAGAAATCAAGAGAGGTTGGGACGCCTGGGTGGCTCAGTGGTTAAGCTTCTTCTTTCAACTCAGGGCATGATCCTGAGTCCCGGGATTGAGTCCCACTTTGGGCTCCCTGCATGAAGTCTGCTTCTCTCTCTCTGCCTATGTCTCTGCCTCTTGCTATATGTCTCTCAGGAATAAATAAATAAAATCTTAAAAAAAAAAAAAAAAGAAATCAAGAGATGTATACATGAACCAGGATGAAGTTTTAAAACCCAGATTTGAATGCTTTGCATATCCGAGTTGTATCTTTATGGTTTCCTTTCCTTCTTAAGGGGGTGACACTGTAGTTAACTAGGGAAATTACTGTGGGCAGACAGCTCCATCAGGTATGCTCCGTTGAAGAGTACTAGCGAGACAAAATGAGCAGAGACTCCAGGACCAGCCCACTGTCCTCACTTTACAGAGTGAATAGTCACCTACAGTTGACTATTCTTGACTCATTCCATTTTCCTTTTACTTCCTTTTACAATTTTGAGTGAAGGGTCTTAAAATACTGAGGAAATGTGTAAGTAATTGCACGTGCTTATTGACAGGTCATTTTGATTGTAAATTACAACTAGCTCACAAAACACTCTCCCAGGCAGATTCATTTTGCGTGGTGCTGTGCTCTCATTGATGGAGAGAGACGGTGGGTTTTCAGCAACTTCTCATCAGACCTGCCCAGGGGTTGGCCAATCCAAAAGTGCTTTTTCCAAAACAAACCTGACGGTTGTGCTACTTGAGGTGAAATCTTTGACAAAAACATGAAAACTGAGTTTAAATCAGCATTATCTCGTCTATAAAGCCACATAATTTTAGAGATATATTGTTAAGTGGCGTTTGAATAAAAGAAGAGCCTTTTGATTGGACATTTTGTGATTATAGACCATAAATAGGAAGCAGTCATATTATTTGACCATGTAAGTTGATGTTTTTCTTTTTTTTAATTAATTTAGAAATTTTAAAATTTCAGTATAATTGTTACTAGTTTCAGGTGGACAATATAGTGATTCAATAATGGTGTACTCGTCATGACAAGTGTACTGTTAATCCCCTTCACCTACTTCACTCCCATCCCCAACTGTGTTTGTTCTCTATATTTAAGAATCTGGTTTGTTTGTCTCTGTATTCATTTGTTTGTTCATTTGTTTAAGTTCCACATATGAGTGAAATAATGGCATTTGCCTTTCTTTGACTTATTTCACTTAGCATCATACCATTCTAGATCCCATCCATTCATTGCAAATGGCAAGATTTCACTCTTTTTTTATGGCTGAATAATATTCCATCGTGTGTGTGTGTATACACCACTATTCTTTATCCATTAATCTAGTAAGTGGATATTTGGGCTGCATGAAGGTGAATACTTCCATAATTTGGCTATTGTAAATAATGCTGCAATAAACATAGGGGTACATATATTTTTTCAAGTTAATGTTTTCATGTTCTTTGGGTAGATACTCAGTAGTGGAATTACTGGATCATATGGTAATTGTATTTTCAATTTTTTGAGGGCCCTCCATACTGTTCCACAGTGACCGCATTCCCACTAATAGTACACAAGGGTTTCTTTATCTCCACATCTTCATCGGCACTTGTTTCTTGTGTTTATGATTTTAGCCATTCTGACAGGTGAGGTGATATCTTATTGTAATTCTGATTTGCATTTCCCCGATGATGAGTGATGTTGAGCATCTTTTATGTGTCTTGGCTATTTATATGTTTCTTTGGAGAAATGTCTCTTCATGTCTTCTGCCCTTTTTTAAAAAAAATTTTTATTTATTTATGATAGTCATAGAGAGAGAGAGAGAGAGAGAGAGAGGCAGAGACATAGGCAGAGGGAGAAGCAGGCTCCATGTACTGGGAGCCCGATGTGGGATTCGATCCTGGGTCTCCAGGATCGCGCCCCGGGCCAAAGGCAGGCGCTAAACCGCTGCGCCACCCAGGGATCCCATACCCATTTTTAAATTAATTTAATTTAATTTTCAGATCCTTATTTTATTTTATTTTATTTTATTTAAAATTTTTCTTATTGGAGTTCAATTTGCCAACATATAGCATAAAACCCAGTGCTCATCCCACCAAGTGCCCCCCTCAGTGCCCGTCACCCAATCACCCCAACCCCCTGCACACCTCCCCTTCCACTATCCCTTGTTCATTTCCCAGGGTTAGGTGTGTCTCGTGTTTTGTTACCCTCACTGATATTTTCACTCATTTTCTCTCCTTTCCCTTTATTCCCTTTCACTAATTTTTATATTCCCCAAATGAATGAGACCATATAATGTTTGTCTTTTTCGATTGACTTATTTCACTCAGCATAATACCCTACAGGTCCATCCACGTCGAAGCAAATGGTGGGCATTTGTCGTTTCTAATGTCTTCTGCCCATTTTAATTGTATTGTTTGTTGTGGTTTTTTTTGGTGTTGAGTTATATAAGTTCTTTACATATTTTGGATACTAACCCCTTATTGGATAACATTTGCAGATATCTTCTCCCATTCAGTAGGTTAATGTTTTTCTTCTTACCTAGAATAAACACAGGCCTCTTTCTGCAGGTGATAGCAGCTGCCAAAGAAGGATTCACAGCTGTTGGTTATGAATTAAACCCATGGCTAGTTTGGTACTCCAGATACCGTGCTTGGCGAGAAGGGGTTCAGGACTCTGCGAAATTTTATATATCAGATTTGTGGAAGGTATGTAAGGCAGAGAATGGTCCTAGGAAATGGCAATCAAAACTTTGTAATTTGTAATTAGTATGATTAAAAACTGAAGAATGTATTAAAAGAAAAATAGTTAAAATAGAGCATAATGTGAACACCTTTTAAATGGATAGATTTACAAACCAACCCTTTTAGAGTAGAAGCTTAAGATTTTAGACCTGATAGATTATGTGAATTCTAAGAATTTGCTCAATTAAAAAAATTTTTCATTTCTATTACAAAATGATGAGATTTTAAAAATCTCATATGGAAATCTTATAAATTATAAGCATTAAGTTGTTGATGTTCTTGGTAAATGGTAGACTTTGTGTGTGTGCATGTGTGTGCCTACAGAGGTATGTATGTGTGTGGCTGCATATGTACATGTGTATCTACAGAGAGGTGAGTGCAAAAGACAGAATCTACTAACTTTGTTATGTTTTTTTTCTGGTTTTCATAATGTATAAGATACTTCCCAGTTTATTTGTACTCTAAAAAAAGTCCTGTAATTTTGCTTTAGAAATGCTCCATAAAATGTTTTTTCTTAAATAAGAATCTCCCACTGTAATTTTGTCATCAGTAGCTTATAAAAATTCACATGAGTTTTGCTTGCATTGTTTTTTATTCTGTATATACATAAACGATCTCCCTGCAGAGTAAATAAGACTTTTATTGGACAATAAGAATTTTGACTGGCAAAGCACTCCCCCCGCCCAGTTTTTCAACTAAAGATCATTTTATTCAATTTTTACTTAGTATTTTAGAGGAGAGGGACAAGAATTTTAAGAATGGCTAAACATAAAGACAGGTGGTTGTCCTATGTCACATGCTCTTGCTGAGCTAGTTTGGTGATGGTGGTGAAGAGTAGAAAAGTGTGGACTGGGGCACCAATGGCACAGGGCAACTGGCGCGGCCACCAGATGGTCACTGGACGAGTCACTGGCATTTCCGACAGGTGACCCCTGGGCGGACCCTGCGTGGAGCATCCTTGAGGATGACAGGAATGACTTAAGGGAGGTGTCTGGAAAACTGTAGTGGATTGAATTAACAGACACATAAACGTGGATTCCTGTGAAATCTTAAAGGGAGCCACTCTTTGTAAAAAAAACCTGCTATTTGTCGAAATGGGAAATTGCTACTCCTTTTGAAACAAAAGTTAAGCTTGATGTTTGGCCTTTTAAAATTCACCTGTGCATTATTCCCTCTCTTTTTTAGGTTACTTTTTCACAGTACTCAAACGTCGTTATTTTTGGTGTGCCTCAGATGGTGAGTATGCACCCGCCTGTCCCCTGGTTGGTTGGCTGTAGGTCTTGGGTAGACCCTCCAGCTCTAACAGGTCACATCTGTGTGGCTGCCCATCCATGTGGCTGCCTGCCTGTGTACCCAACAGCAGCCCCCTCACCCCCAGAGATTCTGGGAGGACATGGGATTTCAGCTTGCTGGCTTGACAAAGTACCGCGGGGCCTTAAAAGTATAATTGTAAAAGGGGCAGTCATGTTGTTCAAACTTCTGCTTCAGATCAAATTCTCAATGATCTACCTAAGCCCTAAAAACTCCAATCTGGAAACTCCTGTATGAGCTGCCCGTGTCTAATGTAGTTGGAGGTTTTCGAGGTTGCTCACTTAATATCCAGCTGAAGTTACTTGGGAGAGTTAATGGCATGTTCCCTTCGAATTGATCAGGCCTCTGGCTTCATAGTGAGGCAGTTTTCAGGGTGGATGAGCATTGACTACTGTCACTTGACCTCAGCTGACTGATTTGTATTGAACTTAGATTACATACTTTAGAAAGTGAAAACATCGTGGTGGCATCGTACTGTAAATGGTTCTAAATTTAGCTTTTGGGAAGACGACCAGGATGAGATGCTTTTATTGTAATTGTTGGTTTACAGACCATGGAAAGAAATCCCTTTTCACTTTACAAGGTCTATGATTGTAACCATAATAATCCTGGAAAAATTGGATGTTTGCTGAAATGCCACTGTGTAACTGATATGGATGGTTTTTAACTTAAAAAAGAAGGGAAATTTACTTTTTTGTTTTGTTTTCTTAGTCGCACATTAATATTTGTATAAGACAGTTCAGTGTTTGAGAAATCTTTTCTTACTATTAGGAGCTTTGGTACAATGCCACTTTTACTTAAGTCGATTTAGAAGTGCTGTGGTTACATATTCTTGTAAGTAGCAGGATTCTATATGTTTGGAATTCTTAGTAAGCCAAAATTAAGATAAAATATGGGTGTTCACACTTCTGTTATAGAAATGAAAAGCGGTGTGATCCCTGGTCATTTAAAAGAAACAATTTGATATCTGAGCATTGCTATGGACTTTGACGGTTATCTACTCCTGATGATGTTCGGGCATTCCTTTCGAATAATCAACATTTTGGAGCAAATAAGTTTAATTTGAATTCCATGCTTTATAGAAAGTAAAAGTAGATGTTTACTGCGACTTCCATGCCATTGTGAGAGGCCGGCCCCTGGTGGCTTGAGGCCGTAGCAGCTCCGCTCGGGATGGGGCAGCAGTGGCCTGTGGGCTCCAACTCCTTGTGGGTCTACCATGTTTGAGCATGGCCAGTTTTTGGAGTTGTTCACTTGGGGGAAATAAGATTCCTGTTTTTTTGATGAATGCTTTTGTAATTATTGCCCATTTGTTTGTATACAGAGAAACCTTAAAGAAGTTGTACCATTTCACTGTTCCCAAGAAAAAGGGGAATAGCTGAAAACATGAAGCAGCCATGTTCTGTGGAGTGAGAGGGATTCAGCCCCTGGGCAGTTTTCCACATAGGTGGCTTGTTCACAGGACCCACAGGGGCTTGTTCGTCGGTGCAGGGTCCCCCTTTTAAACCTCATGGAGCTTCATCTATGTGGAAGTAGTAATGGGGAGGAAAGTGCTGTCAGGGGGTCAGGAGGCCAGCTCTGCTGTCTGGAGTCCGGGGCGCCCTGCTGGGGCCGTCTGCTAGTGAAATGCACTTCTCTTGTTGATCACTGGCCGGCATGGCTGCATGGCCCAACAAAGCCCATGTAGCACCAACATCTCCTGGGGCAGCTGAGTCCCATACAGGCCACAAGGGGCCAGGAGAATACTTAGGGAGCTGGAGAGGCAGAAACTTGGAATTAAAAATCATCCACCCTACTTCTGATCCCATACCAATGGTTCCTGACAGCTCTGTGCTTTCGTGGCTTGAAACTCATTTCAACTCATCTAACCCTCTAGGGGTGAGGAATCATTTGGATCTGGTAAATCCAGTCCTAGTGTGGTAAATACCCACATATAACTCTAGCTCATGCTCCTCTTTTCAGAATGTGAAACAGATCAATCGTGTCCTTATTTAAAACCCAACTGCGACATCCTGTTGCTTTAAAGCAGTGAAGATAAGGTGTGAACGCTCTACCTGGCCCAAGGCCTTGTGTGGAGTGGCCTCTGCCTCCCTCAGCTTTCTGTGCACCAGCCTTTTATCCTTCTCTCAGCCCCTGAGCTCCACTGTGTGAGCCGTGTCCTTCCTTCTGACTTCACATCCCGTCCAGCTCTGGGCCTTGTTGGTGAATACCTCCTGACCACTTGCAGGTCTAGTGTCCCTTCCTCCAGGAAGTCGTCCCTGATTGCCCAATGAGATGAACCCCAGTGGCCTGTTTTCTGTCTTCTCTGTAGTGAGTTCTCGCACATTTCCTTACATGAGGGCTTCGTCAGGTTGGCCGCGTACACTGCACTGTAGGCTCACGAGTATGGGCCGGCCTGTGTCTGCTGCCAGACCCCTAGGATGGTGGCACCAGCGCAGTCGTGACTCAGGAAATCCTCATCAGATGAATGAACGAGCATGGTAGAAACATACCCGTTAAGGATACTTCCTGGTGGGCTATTACATTTTGGAACTTCAAAGACTGCCTAATTTAATTTTAGTTACGAATCATGTTGTGAATTGATGAACAAAAATCTTACCATCGTATTCTGATAAAGATAAATGATTCACCATGGGACCATGTATCCTTTGTTCATTCATTTGACAAGTATTTATTCAATACCACAAAGTGCCAGACTCCATGCTAATCACTTGGGGGTACTTTAGTGAATGAAGAAGAGAACCACCCCTGGCCCGAGGTGCCTCGGTGCTAGTGGGGAGAGCAGACAGTAAAGGCAGTCCCTATAAAAAGGGCGCCAGGCTGGCCCAGTCAGTAGGTCATGTGACTCTTGATCTCGGGGTTATAAGTTCGAGCTCTCCACTGGGCATAGAGCTTACTTAAAAAAATAAAAATCTTTAAAAAAATGTGGTACAACAGGAGGGGGGTGAGTGCTGTGGGGCGGAGTAAAGCAGGGGAGGGGGGGCAGAGACCATGTCCCTGCAGAGGCGCCCGGGTTGTGTCCTGCTGGGTTTCAGCGGCAGCAGGAGGGTGAGTAAGGCCAGAGGAGAGTGAGGTCAGAGAGGCAGTCAGGGCTGTGGAATGCAGAAGCCCTGGCGGTTTTGGGCAGAGGAGCGGAGGACTGCCGGGTTGCAGAGGATCCAGGCTGCTGTGTGGATTCTGGGCGTGAGTAGAAGCCAGGAGACAGGTTAGGTGCTCTTGCGGGCAGCCAGGCAGGAGGGGTGGTAGGTGCGTGCCAGCATGCAGAAGCTGGTTCTGCAGGTGGTGGAGGATGGAGACAGCAGGGTGGGCCGGCGCATCCCCTTGGGGCGTGGGAGAAAGGAACCATTCCTCAAGGGTTTGGGCAGAGATGCTGGAAGTACATTGTTGTTGCCGAGCTGGGCAGGCAGGCAGAGCTGCAGGAAGCCCGAGATGAGGGTGCCTGGGGGGCTTAGGCGGTGAAGCATCTGCCTTGGGCTCAGCTTGTGATCTTGGGGCCCTGGGATGGAGCCCCGCATCTGACACCCTGCTCAGCAGGGAGTCTGCTTTTCCCTCCACTTGCACTTGCTCGCTTGCTCTCTCTCTCTCAAATAAACAAAATTAAGATTAAAAAAAAAAGGGGGAAGCCTGAGACGTGTGTGGAGATGTGTGGTTGGCAGTGGTGGGTAGAGGGGTTCTGGGGCTTGGGGAGGTGAGGGGGCCCTTGGAAGGAGTTGAAGCCCAGGAGTGGCTGAGGTCCCCCGCCAACAGGGCAGAGCCGGTCAAGGCCCAAGCTCTGGCCTCTGACAAGTGAGGGGAACCCAGCAAAGGGCTTGAGAGGAGGGGTTGGGTAGGAGGAAAGCCCGTGGTGGGGGGTGTTACCCTAGAAGTCAAGTGAAGCCATTGTTTTGGGGAGGAAGGGAGCCTTTGAACACTTCAAGAGCTGCTCATGGGCATGGTGGTTTGGCTTATGTCTTTGAGCTGGTTTCAACTTATGTTCAAAATTTTGAAGATGTAATTAGAATATGATGAGTTCGTGTCACTTTGAAATCTCTAATTGTATGAATAATTTTGAATTCCATTAGACAGACATGACACATGACTGCCTCTCTTTGTGCAGGATATCAAGACCCAGGCTCATTGCATATTTATGTGTGATTGACTCAGTTAATTTCTTACCATTGAAATAGCTTCTTTCATTTGTAGGTTTATCTTGACTTAGCATATGACAGTCATTGGGAAATAAAAGAAACTGTAAAAGAAGAATAATGATAACATGAATACATTTACAATGATCTTTTTATGAACAAAATTGCTGTAAGAATCCTCTGATATTTTGAAAAAACACATATTGTCTCATTCTTTGCCTATTTAATTTTTCCCTCAAGGAACCTTTTTTTTTTTTTTTTAAGAATTCTTTTACTGGCTGTTAAAAGAGTAGAAATAACCCATCCTTAATGGAATTTACTCTTGGTTACCTTGGTATTAATTATAATAAAGAATCAGAGTTTTGGCTCACTGTAGCCAGAGGTCACATGGAGGACTTTCTTCAAGCCACTTTTTAAAGACAGAGGTCAGGAGTAAAAAGTCTTCATAGAAGCACTATTGATTTGTTTGTCTTGATTTATTTGGTTAGTTTTAAAGGGATTAGTTTTTTTTTAAGGGATTAGTTTTTGCTCAGATCTTGATTTCAAGATATCATTTCCCATTTAGAGGAACCAGGAATGTCTGAGAGGTGGCTGATCTGAGGGCTTAGGGGGATCAAAACAAAAGCTTGGGGCATTTTGCTCAGCCCAAATATGAGGAAGTGTTCAGAGTATTTTGGGGGCGCATCCAAAGGGGAGAGAGGCGACTTGGGGAGGCTCCCAGGGGCCAGGCTGGGACAGTCTGAGTATCAGAAGACACAAGGATGATAGTGGATCAGAACCCACTGTACAGAATAGGAATCTAGGGCCTCATACTTATAACGATAGGTACATAGGCAGAAAGAAGGGAGAGCTCTTCCTTGCAATAGATGCCTATTGTCAGTCTGATGGACTGACAGGAATGATGGAATTAGCAAATTGCCGCTTTGTAACCATACAGTGAAAATTAACCTAGGCCAGAATCACCAAGAATGCTACATCTGGTGAGGGACATTTCAGTGGGCAGCAGGATATTTAATTGTCTCAGGCTACCTCTGGCAAATTGCTCATTATAAGGGAAAATTAGCAACCCCACTGCCGAGACACCAGGTATCACCCTAACTAGGTGGTGACCATCACTCTCACAGCAGAAGGTCCCCATGGGCGTCTGACTGTGGGGCCCTGAGAAGCTCACAGCCTCACTTGTGGGGCCTTGCCAAAGATGTGTGTGCTGAGTCGTTGTGAGCAGAAGTCGAGAACCCAAGTTGAGGGCCCACCAGTGGATCAATGGCCCGACTTCCTAGAGAGGTTGTCATGAGAGACAAGGAAAGATGGAGGAACTGTTCCAGGTTAAAGTAGACAAAGGAAACATAGCTACATGCAGCATGACATTGTGGGGGAAAGTGTTACAAGAGATATTATTGGGACATTTGGCGGAATTGGAAGACTTTGAGATTATGATTGGAATACAATCTTAAATTTCCTGAATTTAATAGCAGAGCTGGGGTTGTGTCTCAGAGAACACTGATGTATCAAGGAACAAAGGGGTATGTTGTATGCAACCTGTTCTCAAATGGTTTAGGAAAAGTATTCATAGGGAAAGAGGGCAAATTACATAAAGCAAATATGCCGAACTATTAAAAATTGGTGAACTTGGGTGAAGGAATATAGGAATTCTTTGTTCTATTCTTGTGACTTTTCTGTAAATTTGAAATTCTTTCAAAATAACAAAAGAAGGAGGTAAAGATGGTAGGATCTGAAGATCAATTTTAAAGTGGTTGTTAATTTGCTGATATAATTACATCAATACTTTTAGCAGGTAGGTTGGTAATAAAAGGATGCAAAATTGATAAATAAGAGGATTTTACTTTTTATAAGTTGTGTTGACTATGAAGTTTTCAGTGCATTAAAGATAAATTTTTGAAGAATCATGAAATATTTCATTAAATTTAAGTTAGAACGAGTATATTTTTCATGGTCCAATTTAGTAATACCATATTTCACTGAAGCTAGATATTGTGTTTTTTTTTTTTTTTTAAAGATTTTATTTATTTATTTGAGAGAGTGACAGAGCAAGCATGAACAAGGTGGGGGGGTTGTGGGCAGAGGGCAGAGGGAGAAGCAGACTCCCCTCTGAGCAGGGAGCTGATGCGAGGCTTGATCCAAGGACCTTGGGATCATGACCTAAGATGAAGGCAGATGCTTAACCACCTGAGCCACCCAGGCGCCCCAATACTGTTAATTTTAGTATGCACCGTTGCTATCGAGAAAGAAAAAAACTGCCAATTATAATTCTAAGACTATGTCAATTGTAACATGTATCCTGATTTCAGAGATCTTAAAATGTGGGAAAATGTGTTAAGTAGTTGAGACAGGGTAGATTGAAATGCTAGGTGGGCAGATAATTTACAGCTGCTTCTCACTTTTTTTTTTAAATAAGGGTACTTTATTTCATATTTTTAGAGTGGGGGAGGGGACAGAGGGAGAGAGAATCTCAAGCAGACTCCTTGTTGAGGGTGGGGCTCAGTCTCCACCCTGAGATCATGACCTGAGCTGAAATCAA
Source organism: Vulpes vulpes (assembly GCF_048418805.1). Classification (NCBI taxonomy): domain Eukaryota; kingdom Metazoa; phylum Chordata; class Mammalia; order Carnivora; family Canidae; genus Vulpes; species Vulpes vulpes. The sequence continues at coordinate 69,762,802 of NC_132782.1, read as the reverse complement.
GTTTGGCACTTAACCCATTGAGCCACTCAGGTGCCCCTGTTGTTAATGTGACTTCTGCATTTTAATGGATCGTTTGATAATGTATTTATGCTCTGAAGGGATTTTATTTACAATTATTAATTTTGTTTTAAAGATTTGAGAGAGAGAGTGTACGAGTGGTATGGGAGCAGGGAGCAGCAGAGGGAGAGGGAGAGGGAGAAGGAGACTCCCCGTTGAGCAGGGAGCCTGACATGGGGCTCAATCCCAGGACCCTGATCATAAGCTGAGCCGAAGGCAGATACTTCATCAACTAAGCCACCCAGACACCCCCACAGTTCCTAATTTTGTAAGGTATCTTCAGGCACTAAGATGCAAAAGAACACTTGGGAATCTTTTCCTCCAACTCACCACTTGTTGAAATAATGGCTGTTGTTCTGCACAGATGCTGCGGTTGAAGGAGAAACTTGCGCTTGAACTTGAGGATGACGCCAGAGTCATTGCCTGCCGATTCCCTTTCCCTGGCTGGACCCCAGACCATGTCACCGGGGAGGGGGTAGATACTGTGTGGGCCTATGACATCAGCACTCTGAGAGGCAAGAGGCCCCAAGGACCAGCGCACACCCAGTCAGTCACTCAAGTGTAGACTTTTATCAAGCATGGTTTCCCAGGTGTTGGCCGTCTTCGATTTTATAGAGACTTCCATCTGTGTCTTCAGCAAAGAGTATATTTTTCTTCAGTATGGAATGAAAAACTACTGTTACTTTCCTTAGCTTTTGGAAGACAGAAGTTAAGAGCAGCAGGTAGATTTAAGGTCCCCTTTCACGGTGTATTCAAAAAAGTGGTCTGACTTCTTTGCATGCACTCAGACACATGAAAATATGAATGAGTCATAATCACATCGACGTGCGGGGAAGATGTGAACAGCTTTTCACATAATAAAAAATATGACTTAATGCCAGATGAAAAGAAGCACTTTTTAAACAGGGTATATTTATAGTTTTCTCCAACTTCATTCATCCTTAAGATTTATGTCTTTTTTTTGTCTAATTCATGGTAAAACTTTCTAAAGGACGTAGGTCCTCATATTCTATAACATTTAAGAATATATATATCACAAATTAAGAATAATTTGTTCCAAGGCTAGTGGACTACTGTTTTTTATTGAATCTGAGATGTATGTGTGTGTACATGTGTGTTATTTGTGTCTGTAATCAGCAGTAAGTTTCTAGACAGGCTTCTGGTGGATTTCTGCAGGCATCAAACTATCTGCAAAGGCATATTTAACTTGCCATTTTGGGTTTCTCCTTTAGCTTCCCAAGGATTAGATGATGCCTGGTCCCACAACCTCAGAATAAAATGGACCATTTCACAGAAGTGTTGAGACTCATGGAGTTTGTAAGATCTTTAATTGATTTTTTTTCAGCTGTGTCTTTAACCTGTAAGTGACCTGTAAGAATTTTCTCATAGAAGTTGCACACGACAAAAGGCAGGGAGTAAGAGCTACTATTTTTGATGCCAAGTAGGATTCAGAAATGTCTGGCAGATTGAAATAAGGGATAAATGCTAACTTGATAAAATTTAAAGTTTAAAAACAAAACAAAACAATAACCAAACAAAAATAGAATAGAGCTTAGTGGTGACATAGCCTAACAGGAGCTGTTTGACCAGACCTAGAGGTTCCATTGACATTGGGGTCAATGATCAGAGCACATTCCCATTTGAATGCACCTTTCTCTAGAAGCTTGGTTCCAAGATTGCAAGCTTTGCCTTCCCCAGGTGTGCCAGGTCGGCTTTCTTGGATCTTCCGCCAATTCTAGCATTCTGATTCCCTGAAATGCTTAGCTCCACTAAGAGGATATAAAACCAAGTTTAAAAGATCTAAGAACTGAGACTCTTCCAAATAAATACACTGTGTTCACCATTGCTGAGTGATGGCATACACTGTGACAGGTCACAGCCAAACAGAATGGAAACAGTGCAAGATTCCTGATGTTTAAACCTCACAGCTGGACACTACACATCTGCCAAGGTACTTTCCTGATGGCCAAGGGTAGGAAAGAGCTGCCGTGAAGGCATAGATGTTCTCAAGGGCAGGAGTCTTCTGAGCTTGTGCTGTAATGTGTGTCTCCTAGACCATCTGCAGTCCTCTGGGCCGCAGTGGGGCGTTTCACACCTGGCCTGGCACCAGAATCTCCAGGTCTCTGACCCAGGCACCTGTACTGGCTGAAGGTATGCAGGCACTGCTCCCTCTGATCCCATGGCCATCTCCCCTCTTTCCGGGTAACCCCAGAACCCCCAGCACTTCAGGTGTCAGGGACACTGGGCCGGGCCAGTTGTCTGATCCCATCCCCTGGGTGTCAGGGTTGGTGCTGGGTCATGGGCATGTGATCCAGTTCCCTCCAGTGAAGTGTGAAGGGACATCTGCTTAGAGCTTATTGCTAACAGAAGGAGGTGCTTGAGGAGTGAGCATCCCCCTGTCTTCGGGCAGCTGTACAAAGCAGTAATGCCTGCAGTTGTCACGGTCGTTTTGCAGCCACCAGGGGAAAAGTGAAGCTGGGAGCCAGGAGGTTGGTGGAGCAGAAAGCTGGATAGACTGCGGGTCTTTGACGATACCACTGAGTTGCTGAACTGACTCGAGCCTCCAACGGGAGGACATCTTACATGGACTGACAAACCCGAACCCGTGTTGTTGCCCTCCCACGGGTGTGGTGGTGTTTGTGCCCTGCGGCGGCCTGACCCAAATGGGGGGTGGGTCTCAAGTGGGGCGAGGGGGCCTGGCAGTGTGGAGGGCAGATGGCCCTGGGCCCGCTCCCGGTCTGGAGGCGCTGCGGGGGGATGCATTTGCTGGCAAGGTCAGACGTGCGTCTGGAGTATTCGGGAGGGACGGAGAGCTCTCACGGGGGGATGTCCCGCTCCCAGAATGGGGTTAGGGTACCAAGTCAGGAGGGCTCTGAACTCAGATCCAGCCTTCACTGACGGCAGGAGTCCTCCTCAGTGGGCCTCCTGTCCTTGGGGACATGGGCAGGACCGGGTAACAGCAGAGCCTTACCGCGTCCCTGCACCCGGGGAGTTTTGCAGGGGGAAAGATAATTCCTCAGGATTAGAAAGGAATTGGTAAAAGACGGGAATAAGCCACTCAGACTGCCCTCCTGGCGGGTGGGGCTGCTGAGGGGAGCTGCTGTGACGTGGACCGCGGTTTGCGTCCTTAGATTAAATCCTGACCCTCGGTGTGATGGTCCGGGGAGATGGGGCTTGGAGGGGGGCTGAGGGTGCTCCGCCTGAGGGTGGGCCCTCTTGAATGGGAGTAGTGCCCTGCGAAGGCGGCCTCAGAGCTCCTCCGCCCACCCGCGTGAGTGGGAAGACCACCAGCCATGAGCCAGGAGGCGGCCGCGCACCAGACCCCGCGCGGCTGCCGTGACCGAGGCTTCAGAGGCCCAGAGCCGAGAGGAATGGATGCAGGTGGTTAAGCTGCTTGTGTTCTGTGAAAGCAGTGAGCTGGTCAGAGGCCAGCCGGTAGCTGGAAGCGCCACACCCAGCACCATCCAGACTAGCCATCGTTTCCTTGGCCCGTGTGAGGTAAGGAGGTTGTAGGGAGCCAAGCTTCGAGAGGATTCTCTCCAGTGCCAGCTGGGGAGAGCGGGAAGCTAACCGCTTGACGTAATGGTCAGGGCCGGTGGGCTGAGTGGACCCCCCCGCCGGTTCCACTGGAGCCCCGTCTGCATCTGTCGGGGTGTGGCCGGCACCGCCACGGAGGCTTCCCTGGGGGGGCTCCCTCTGTGCCCCCCGGGTCCCACGGGGGATGCTTTCAGCAGTTCGGCCCTAAACCAATCTGGATGGTATAAACAAACTAGAGCTACAGGAACAAGGGAAGCTGTGTTGCTAAGAAGTGAATTCTAGATGGTAAAGGGGCTTGAAAACCTGTCCTTCGAGGCAGTTCAAGAGGCTGTGGATGTCTACCCTGCATGAGAGGAGCTTTGGAGGAAACAGAACAGAGCTCCCAATGTGTGAAGGCTTGCCAAGCAGGAGAAAGGAAAAAGTGGCCATGAACATGACTGGGTGCCAGCATGTTCCGTCTTTGAAGCACCCCGTTCTCACCTTCAGGGAGGAGGCACGGTCTAGTGATTTTTCTCCTAAGCACAGGGAGGTGTGGTCAACTTGCTCAGCCACAAGCAGACACAGGAGCACAGAGTCTTACTACACTTACTTACTAACCTGCAGTTAGGCCTGTTCTAACTGACCCTGAGGCCTGACCTTGGCTTTTGGCGTTGGTGCTAAAAGGATGTGAAGCTAAGATCAGTCTGAAGTATGGTTTTAATAAAGTCGTTTGAAGTTAGAATGTGTTGCCTCTGGACATAGTTACTTTCTTCTCAGTGGAGATACTGCAGCAGAAGGCTGGGCAGCCACTTGGTGGAGATGTTGCAGAAGAGATCCATCTGGAGTCTCAAAATGACCTAAAACAACCATGAGTTTTCTGCCCTTAGCAGGACCCCTGGAACCCTTTGAGCTGAACCCAGTGGGAGTGCTAGGCATGAGAGCGGCCTGCAGCAGTGAGGGCGTTTCACACAACGCCAGCCCAGCCATACTTAGCCTCCCCCAACAGAAGGCCATGGGCAGCTTTTTACTCTGGTATAGCAAACAAAAGCAGCCGAGATCTTGAAACTTCGGGGATGCTGATGGATGACAATAAGATTTATCAGAGCTCCGGCTCAGAAGTGGTAATGCTCGGAGAAGGCTGGAATCTGTTAAAGCCCAGAGGGCTTGGCTGCGGCTAGCACAGTCTTCCCTAAGTTCTGATGAGAACCAGGAGACCATTCTTGAAGCCCCTGGGAGAAATAATGTCACACTGGTGCCTTGTCCTTCTATGTGACACTGTCCCACCCATCGCCTTGTCAAGGGAGCAGTCTTATAAGGACCCGGGGCTCACTGACTCCTCCGGCTGATTGGGCCAGAGTCTGGCATCTGAGCCAAAGGCCATGGAAATGGGATGAACCATGCAGATTCCATGCCGAGAAGTTAAACTGAGGAGCACAAAGATTGGGGACACCCAAGTGGAAGTTAGAGTAAGGAAGTTGAGGCCAGAGGAGTTTAGAGTTTACAGGGCCATGAGAGATGAGGGAGTGACAGGTTTCTCTCTGGGTGAAGGGCTCAGACCAGGGAGCAGGCCACAGTCGTGTGGAGTAGGAGGCTGCCCCCATCTGCTCTCGAGGGCCCAGGAACTGGGGCGGGAGCAGAGCCCTTGCCATCCCTGGTATCTCAGCCCCCCTCAGAGGATTCAGTTGAGGGTTGTGTTTCCTTAAGAACTTTTATGCAGTAGGTTGTTTTATGACGAAGGAAAATTGCACTTGTCATGACATGCGTTAAACACAAAGATCTCATTATCCTCCAAAATGGTGCAGGCCATATATTTAAATAGTAAGATGGATATTTATATAAATGTAAGGAGATCTCCCATCTGAATAACACAATAGAGTGTCTGCCCTCGAATAGAAAACCTGAGTCATCAGGGACCCTCTCAGGCAGAGTGAAGTGTTCCTGTAATAGTGACGCATTATGGTTATATTGGAATTGGCACACTTGTGACCCAATGGACTGATACAAATTGAACATGAACAAAAAAAATCATATAATTTTTATTGGTGAGGGAAATTCAATCTTATTTTTTCTAATTTAATATTATGGTGTGAATATTACCAGAGAAGGATAAAACAGTAGCTCATTGATCACAAGAAGAGTCAAGGAAATTTTCTTTTTTGGAATACCATAGGGTGAAAAATTGGACAATGAAATGACCTTTTATGAGAATTAATCCCAATGTCGGGAAAGTCCACCGAGCCCCACACGTGTCCCAAACTTGGTGGCTATGTTCGAGTGGCGAGGTGTTGCTGGGTTTGCTGTAAAGATAGCTGGGCAGTGCTGTTCGTGGGGAACGTGATAGCTGCAGGGCTGGTGTGTCACAAGGCATTAGTACGTGCTGGTGATCAGGGTGAGCAGTCAGCACATTTGGGAGGCAGCCGGAGCTTCTGATTTTCCAAAGACCGCCCCTTCTCGCTCCCTGGCATTCACCTGTCCCAGGCACCCATGCTTTATTCCTTCATTCCATGGCCTTCCTTCCATGTGTCCACTAACCTTTGATTTAGGTGTTACATTCCATATTCCCATTTTCTTTTTTTTTTTTTTTTTTTTTAGATTTTATTTATTCATGAGAGACGGAGAGAGAGAGAGAGAGAGAGAGGGAGAGAGAGAGAGAGAGAGAGAGGCAGAGAGAGAAGCAGGCTCCATGCAGGGAGCCCAACATGGGACTTGATCCCAGGATTCCAGGATCATGCCCTGGGCGGAAGGCAGGCATTAAACTGCTGAGTCCCCAGGGATCCCCTCATTGTTTTTTTTAAAAAGGTTTTGTTTATCTATTCATGGGAGACACAGAGAGAGGCAGAGACACAGGCAGAGGGAGAAGCAGGTTCCTCACAGGGAGTCCGATGCGGGACTCGATCCCAGGACCCTGGGGCCATGACCAGAGCCAAAGGCAGACGCTCAACCACCAAGCCACCCAGGTGCCCCACATTCCCATTTTCAAGGGGATTTACACTTTGTTAAGGAGCGCTATAATATGAATTTGACTGAAACATGGATTTGTAATGGAGAAATGTCAGATTCCTAGCTTCTTTTTTTTCTTTTTGTATATTTTTTTTATTGGAGTTCTATTTGCCAACATATAGCATAACACCCAGGGCTCATCCCATCAAGTGTCCCCCCTCAGTGCCTGTCACCCAGGCACCCCAACCCCCTGTCTACCTCCCTTTCCACCACGCCTTGTTCGTTTCCCAGAATTAGGAGTCTCATGTGCTGTCACCCTCACTGATGTTTCCCACTCATTTTCTCTTCTTGCCCCTATAATCCCTTTCACTATTTTTTATATTCCCCAAATGAATGAGACCATATAATGTTTGTCCTTCTCCGATTGACTTATTTCACTCAGCATAATACCCTCCAGTTCCATCCACGTTGAAGCAAATGGTGGGTATTTGTCATTTCTAATGGCTGAGTAATATTCCATTGTATACATAGACCACAGCTTCTTTATCCATTCATCTTTCGATGGACACCGAGGCTCCTTCCACAGTTTGGCTATTGTGGACTTTGCTGCTCTAAACATCGGGGTGCAGGTGTCCCAGCGTTTCACTGCATCTGTATCTTTGGGGTAAACCCCCAGCAGTGCAATTGCTGGGTCGTAGGGCAGATCTATTTTTAACTCTTTGAGGAACCTCCACACAGTTTTCCAGAGTGGCTGCACCAGTTCACATTCCCACCAACAGGGCAAGAGGGTTCCCCTTTCTCCACATCCTCACCAACATTTGTTGTTTCCTGTCTTGTTAATGTTTCCCATTCTCACTGGTGTGAGGTGGTATCTCATTGTGGTTTTGATTTGTATTTCCCTGATGGCCAGTGATGCAGAGCATTTTCTCATGTGCTTGTTGTCCATGTCTATGTCTTCTTTGGTGACATTTCTGTTCATGTCTTTTGCCCATTTCATGATTGGGTTGTTTATTTCTTTGCTGTTGAGTTTAATAAGTTCTTTATAGATCTTGGATACTAGCCCTTTATCTGATATGTCATTTGCAAATATCTTCTCCCATTCTGTAGGTTGTCTTTTAATTTTGTTGACTGTTTCTTTTGCTGTGCAGAAGCTTTTTATCTTGATGAAGTCCCAATAATTCATTTTTGCTTTTGTTTCCCTTGCCTTCCTAGATGTATCTTGCAAGAAGTTGCTGTGACCAAGTTCAAAAAGGTGTTGCCTGTGTTCTCCTCTAGGATTTTTTTAAAATTTTTATTTATTTATGATAGTCACACAGAGAGAGAGAGAGAGAGACAGAGAGACAGAGAGACAGAGAGACAGAGACATAGGCAGAGGGAGAAGCAGGCTCCATGCACCAGGAGCCCGACGTGGGATTCGATCCCGGGTCTCCAGGATCACGCCCTGGGCCAAAGGCAGGCCCTAAACCACTGCGCCACCCAGGGATCCCTCCTCTAGGATTTTGACGGAATCTTGTCTCACATTTAGATCTTTCATCCATTTTGAGTTTATCTTTATGTTTGGTGTAAGAGAATGGTCTAGTTTCATTCTTCTGCACTTGGCTGTCCAATTTTCCCAGCACCATTTATTGAATAGACTGTCCTTTTTCCAGTGGATAGTCTTTTCTGCTTTGTCGAATATTAGTTGACCATAGAGTTGAGGGTCCATTTCTGGATTCTCTATTCTGTTCCATTGATCTATGTGTCTGTTTCCTGTGTTTTTGGTATTTTGATAGGGATTGCATATTATGAGCAGCTATACGCCAATAAATTAGGCAATCTAGAAGAAATGGACGTATTTCTGGAAAACCAAAAACTACCAAAATGGGAACAGGAAGAAATAGAAAACCTGAACAGGCCAATAACCAGCAAGGAAATTGAAGCAGTCATCAAAAACCTCCCAAGACACAAAAATCCAGAGCCAGATGGCTTCCCAGGGGAATTCTATCAAACGTTTAAAGAAGAAACCATACCTATTCTACTAAAGCTGTTCTGAAAGATAGAAAGGGATGGAATACTTCCAAACTCCTTTTATGAGGCCAGCATCACCTTAATTCCAAAACCAAACAAAGACCCCACCAAAAAGGAGAATTATAGACGAATATCCCTGATGAACACAGATGCAAAAATTCTCAACAAGATACTAGCCAATAAGATCCAACAGTACATTAGGAAGATTATTCACCATGACCAAGTGGAATTTATCCCTGGGATGCAAGGCTGGTTCAACACTCGTAAAGCAATCAACGTGATAGATCATATCAGCAAGAGAGAAAACAAGAACCATATGATCCTCTCAATAGATGCAGAGAAAGCATTTGACAAAATACAGCATCCATTCCTGATCAAAACTCTTCAGAGTGTAGGGATAGAGGGAACATTCCTCAGCATCTTAAAAGCCATCTATGAAAAGCCCACAGCAAATATCATTCTCAATGGGGAAGCACTGGGAGCCTTTCCCTTAAGATCAGGAACACAAGAGGTATGTCCACTCTCACCACTGCTATTCAACAATAGTACTAGAAGTCCTAGCCTCAGCAATCAGGCAACAAAAAGAAAGAAAAGGCATTCAAACTGGTAAAGAAGAAGTCAAACTCTCCCTTGTTGCAGATGACATGATTCTGTACATAGAAAATCCAAAAGACTCCACCCCAAGTTTGCTAGGATTCATACAGTAATTCAGCAATGTGGCAGGATACAAAATCAATGCCCAGAAATCAGTGGCATTTCTATACACTAACAATGAGATTGAAGAAAGAGAAATTAAGGAGTCAGTACCATTTACAATTGCACCAAAATCATAAGATACCTAGGAATAAACCTAACCAAAGAGGGAAAGGATCTATACCCTAAAAACTACAGAACGCTTCTGAAAGAAATTGAGGAAGACACAAAGAGATGGAAAAATATTCCATGCTCATGGATTGGCAGAATTGTGAAAATGTCTATGATTCCCAGGGCAATCTACATGTTCAATGTAATCCCTATCAAAATACCATGGTCTTTCTTCAGAGAGTTGGAACAAACAATTTTAAGATTTGTGTGGAATCAGAAAAGACCCCAAATAGCCAGGGGAATATTGAAAAAGAAAACCAGAGCCAGCGGCATCACAATGCCAGATTTCAAGTTGAACTACAAAGCTGTGGTCATCAAGACAGTGTGGTACTGGCATAGAAACAGACACATAGATCAATGGAACAGAATAGAGAACCCAGAAATGGGCCCTCAACTCTATGGTCAATTAATACTCGACAAAGCAGGAAAGACTATCCACTGGATAAAGGACAGTCTCTTCAATAAAAGATTCTTAGTTTTTATTTGCTTTTACCCCAGCCCAGACTGCCTGACTGGCATTTCCGAGACAGCTCAGAAAGGCAGACCATGGTCACGAGTCTCCCTTGACTTGAAAATGTTAATTAGGAATAGAAATTCATAGCCCAGAAACGACGATAACAAGGATAGCTCTCAAGTGTTGACTGTCTACCAATCCTGGGTCTCTTAGATACATTATTTTTAATTGTTGTACTAACCGCACTGTAGAGATGATATTTCTCAGTTGGGAAACTGAGGCATTTAGTGAGTACTGGGTTTGCTAAAGGCCCATGCACTCATTAGCAAAGAGTAGAGCTGGTATTCAAACCCAGGCCTGATTGACAGTAGCACCTGTGTGACTTCTTTGTCACTGCCTGGCCAAGCGTGTGGAGGCTCTGCTGCTCTGAATCAATCCCATCTACTCAGTAGCTTAGACATTAGCAACATTTGAATAACTTTGAGGCTTAGATCCTCTGTCTCTTTGAATCAGAATAAATCTTTTTTAGATAGGCACAGAATGGTCCTTGAGTTAGAAGCATAAGCCTGATGAATTATTGGAAACTACATCTGAAACTAATGAGGTACTACTATATGTTGGCCAATTGAATTTAAATTTTAAAAAGAATGGACTGAAGGCTTTATAAATATTGTCTTCATTGATTATGTCTTGTCACTTATTTGATAGTGTCTTTTGATACATAAATGTTTTTAATTTTGAAAAAAAAAAACCACATAAGCCCAAGAGAGGATAAAACAGCCAATTTTTCAGAGTTGTCCCCTCCATTCAGAAATAGGTAGAGGAAGTTATATCTTCTGAGCAGAACTGAGTTATCCCATGCTTTGTGGGTCCACCTCCTAGACATGGGTCAGTGCAAACATATCACCTGTCTGTTGGACAGTAAGCAACCTGTGGGTGTCTGCACATCCGACTGTCTGCTGGGGCTGCTCTAGCAAAGCAGCACGGGCCGGGCCCTGAAACAGCAGATGTGTCTTCCTCATAGCTTTGGAGACTGGAAGTTCCAGACCAGGGTGTTGGCGGGACTGGTCTCTCCTGAGGCCCCCTGCTTAGCTTGCAGATAGCTACCTTCTCTGCTCGCTGTGTCCTCACAGGGCCCTTCCCCAGGGTACCAGCTTCCCCGATGTCTCTTCCTCTTATAGGGACACTGGTCCTGTTGGATCAGAACCTGCCCTAACAACCGCATCTTAACTTCATCTTTAAAGAGCCCTCTTTAGAGGCCCTGTCTCCAAATAGTCACATCCTGAGTACTGGAGATTAGAACTTTAGTACATGAATTTTGGGGGGCCACAAATAAGTCCATAAGAACATCTTACCGCGTTAATTACAGCCTCACTTTAGTAAACAAATAATTGGACACAGCCTAAGGGTGGGTCAGCTGAGGCCAGCTGAGCACGCGTTGGTATATATGTACGGAGCAGCCGTCAAAACGCTGCGGCAGAGTGAAGCGTACTGAAGCATGTGTGATTTCCAGTAGAGCTCCTCTGCTGGAACGCGCCTTCTTCCAGAATGCATTCCAGAATGCATGGAGCCTAGCTGGTCTTATGGAAAAAAGCAGGGATAATGGGAGACCACTCAGAATGGTTGCAACCTTGAAATCAGGGCATTAACAGAAACAATCATTGGTGTCTGGGGAGAGAACGTGACAGTCCAGGCAGGCAGCTCCGTGGCTCTGGAGACCGCCCGAGGGAATAATAATTTTACAAAAACAACCCAGCATGGGAATGCCAGCTTGAGGGGAACAACACAGTGCAGATGAGCACTGGAGGGCTTGTACCTGCTATGAGCCCAGGACTGCAAGGCTGGGGAGCCCCTCTCTGGGGAGGGGTGGGCATTCTTCTTACATTTTCTAAAAATCCAACTGACAGGTTGAGGGTCACTGCTCTTCTTATTGAAGTTTACAGTTCTCATAATTCAAAGCTAAGCTCCTCTTGAAGAAAGAACCTCACAGAAACCAGCGAAACTTCCAGGCTATTCTGACATCATTCCCCATGCAGCAGTGGTATGGGAGTTAATTGGTGTTACAGGAACAGGTGCGGTAGCAGAGCAGAGTGTTGTCAGGTGTAAAGACAAGGGGCAGGACTGTGATATTTGCCTCCACTTATGTAGAAAAGGGACATTCACATGCTGACACATGGTGCTCCCCCTTCTCCGACTCTCCCAAATATACCCTGCCAGAAATAATCTATGAGTATATGAGACACAGCTTTTGCCTCTGGGGAGGGTGGGTGGGGTTTGGGATCTGAGGTGAGAGGAAGACCCCTTTGATTAGAGATTTTAAAGTATCTTTTTTGCACTTTTAAACCATATATATGACTTTTCAACAAAAAGTTAATTCTTTAAACTTCACACATACAGGTAGGAGATTAGCTTCAGTTCACATATGAGATGCTACTTTTGAAAGCATATACCGGAGAGAACTGGTCAGTGATGACGTGGGACTGGAATAGGCTGAGCTGGTATGATCACGCTGAGCTGGTGTGACCATGCTGAGTTGGTGTGACCATGCTGGGCTGGTGTGACCATGCTGAGTGGATGTGATCATGCTGAGCTGGTGTGACCATGCCAAGCTGGTGTGACCATGCTGAGTGGATGTGACCATGCTGAGTGGGTGTGACTGTGGTCAACTGTGTGACCATGCTGAGCCTGTGTGATCATGCTGAACCAGTGTGACCATGCTGGGTGGGTGTGACCATGCTGAGCTGGTGTGAACATGCCCAACTGGTATGATCATGCTGAGCTGGTATGACCACACACAGTGGTGGGTCAGACTCTGGGACACCTGAGTGCTAGTGTGTTTTAGGTCAAACTCGTCAGTATTCAGGGCTAAACTTCTGTGAAGGTGGGGAACTGAATTCCAGTGACTTGTATTACTGGTTAAATATTGTTTGTGTGTGTGTGTGTGTGTGTGTTTTCCCCTTTGTTCCTGATACACATCATTATCATAAAGTGGGAAGAGAGAAGCACAGGATTTGTGAGGTTTAGGTCAGTAGCTTGTAGGACCCCAGAGTTAGAAAGGATTAAGGGTAGGGGGGATTAAGGGTGGGGGCAAGTCTGTGGGCTCATGTGGAGGGTGTGTGAGCAGCTCTAGGGGAGAGCCTCTTCCCAGGACACCTCCCCTCCATACTTCTCCCTGGCTGCTGTCAGCCATGTCCACTTCCTGCCCCTGGCGTCCTTTCTCACTGCTCTTTCTTGCCTTCTCTGAGAGTTTGGTGTTGACTTTTAGAACTGGTTGTGCCTAGCACCAAATTGTGAACAATAAATTAGAAGCCAAGACATGTTCTTCTTTGTTTTTTGTATTGTGTAAGAAAGGATGTCCTGGGTAGACTAGAAGGTGACCTACACAAATAGTGCCGAATGGAAACTTTAGGTTCTTGATTCTAAATAACCATCAACTCCCGTCTGAAACATTTCATTTTTGGTTATGGTGTCCCTGCCTGGGGCCTTCTGGGATTCACTCCTAACTCTTACGGCAGCTCATTTTACCTGAGGGCATCCTGTTAGAAATGCCTTCTGTATACCTGGCTGCAAACTGGCTCCCTGGCACTTCCCACATGCTGGCCCTAATTTTGCCCCCTGGGGACCACCCCAAACAAATCTAATGTTTCCTCCGTGGGAAATCCAAAATCCAAAGATTTGGAGGACCCTCTCCTGTCCATTCTCATGTTTATTTATACAAACCAACCCTCCCTAGCCTGGTAACTCTCCTCTTGACAGAAGCTAGCTAGTATTTATTTATTTATTTATTTATTTATTTATTTATTTATTCATTCATTCATTCATTCATTCATTCATTCATTCATTTAATTATTTATGAGAGAGGCAGAGACACAGGCAGAGGGAGAAGCAGGCTCCATGCAGAGAGCCCGATGTGGGACTCGATCCCGGGTCTCCAGGGTCAGGTCCTGGGCTGAAGGTGTGCTAAACTGCTGAGTCACTGGGCTGCACTGATGCTCCCTTTTAAACTATCTTTCTGAGGTGTGGGTTTTGGAGCCAGATACAGAGTCAGGTGTGGCTCAACCAGGCCAGAGGGCAACAGACAACTCCTTCCTTGCACTGAACTTGTCTTTAGACTGGTGCTTGATACTCAACTCACATGGAACTTTTCCTTAGGCTTCTGATAAGTCATCTATACTATACTATTCTTATATTCTTATATAAACTGTGTCAGTGGAGTTTTAAAAAGATTTGTGTTTTTTTTATTTGAGAGAGAGAGAGAGAACATAAGCAGGAAAGGGGGAAAGGGAGAGAGAATCTCAAGTAGACTCCATGGAGCCCGGCATGGGACTTGATCCCATGACCTAGAAATCATGACCTGAATGGACACCAAAAGTCACATGCCCAGCTGACTGCATTGCCCAGGCACCCCTGGAGTTATTATTATTATTTTTTGACTCAAGTATGTGTGATATTTTTGAAATAAGTGAAAAATTTAAATATTTTCCTTTTAAGTTTTGTCATGTTAGATTTGCCCTGCTGCCACAGGATTTTAAGGGATTTTGGATCCTAATTTAATCATCCAATTATTTGGTTGTCTCTGTGTACTTTATACCACATACAACTTTAATAACCATGAAATTAGTGTTCTCATCTATGTTATTTGAAAGAAACAGCCACAAATTTTGAATGAGACAGAGCCCTGGGACCTCTCTATCCTGTAAAGTATATCATTTTCTCCGTGGGCCAGTGCTCACAGGAGGTGGTTGTTCATTAATTTATACTCTACTCTGTGATGCTCTGATCTGACTGTAAGGACATGCAGATGAGTGTGTAGCCAGATGTCACCTCCACATGGGCTTCATCACTGTGTGCCCAGCCGGAGGACGATGCCTGCATGCCTTAGGCAGTCCATGAATATTTGTGAGTGAAGGATGTCAGGGGAGAGTGGACACATGTCTTACTGAAGTCCAGCTGTGCTGTTTTCCCTTTATTTCAACGTAGTGGTGTTGGTGTACTGGTTTAAAAGAAAAAAATCTCCAGGGGCGCCTGGGTGGCTCAGTGGTTGAGCGTCTACCTTTGGCTCAGGGTGTGATCCCCGGGGTCCTGGGATCGAGTCCCACATTGGGCTCCTTGTGGGGAGCCTGCTTCTCCCTCTGCCTGTGTCTCTGCCTCTCTCTGTGTCTCTCATGAATAAATAAATAAATCTTTAAAAAGAAAAGTTTCCAGAATTCATTCCTGGCAATCCATGCTGTCTCCTGAAGTCTCTACTTTTCTTCTTTTGACTTGCATTACTTGCTTTCCCAGATTTTTCTTTCTTCTTTCTTAAGAAAACTCACACTTTATTGAAGCATAACTTATATACCATAAAAACCAAACCAAACCAACTAACCAAAAACCTCCTATAAAACCTGGTCATGTTTAATGCGTACCGTTTGATGAATTTTGGACCTATGCACACAGCCCTGAAACCACCTCCACAGTCGAGGTAACAAACACATGCTTCTCCTCCACAAACTCCCTCCTGCTCTGCTTCTTGATCGCGCCTTGTTTGGTGCTCAGAAGGCAGCGTCCTTCTGCCCCCTCAGAGCCGTGGGGGCGCAGCCCGGCAGGTGGGCAGGTGCCCGGCGCTTCTCCATCCCGTGGTGCTGACACTTCACAGCCCCCAGCCCCCCAGCTGCGGCAGCCCCCGCGTCCGCACCCCCGGCGCTTGGCGACCCCTGGTCCCGATTCCGCCGGGCGTCGGGTCCCCAGGTGCAGCCGTGGGTCTGTGGGTCCCTGGACGGCCTCCCTCACTGGTACCTGCGTCGGCGCTGGGTCCAACCTCCCCAGCCGGCGCTCATACCACCTGTCTGTTCCCCAGGTGCGGTGTCGTTCTAACACGGAGTCATTTGGAGCAGTTCACTGGCAGGGCTGTCTCTCTCTGTGGGCTGACAAAAACCCAAGTTAGGATACGTTTTGCTGCCCACCTGTTTTTTTTTTTTTATTTCCTTTTGTTTTTTATTTTTAATTTTATTTTTTAAAGATTTTTATTTATTCATGATAGACATGGGGGTGGGGGCAGAAACACTGGCAGAGGGAGAAGCAGGCTCCACGCAGGGAGCCCCACATGGGACTCAATCCTGGGACTCCAGGCAGGATCACGCCCGGCCGAAGGCAGGCGCTAAACCGCTGAGCCACCCAGGGATCCCCTCCTTTTGCTTTTTATGACTAGAATTCTTGCAGCGCTAGGTTCCTCCTGAGTAAATCAGTCTAAACTCGGAATTTCTTTTTTTTTTTTTTCAAAGTAAACTCGGAATTTCTAATGAAAAAGTTTCCTCTTAGCAAAAGCCCTAATTGAGAGAACATGCCTTTCTACTCACAATTTTTCATTTTTTTTTTATTATTTATTTTTGATAGTCATACAGAGAGAGAGAGAGAGGCAGAGACACAGGCAGAGGGAGAAGCAGGCTCCATGCACCGGGAGCCCGACGTGGGATTCGATCCCGGGTCTCCGGGATCGCGCCCTGGGCCAAAGGCAGGCGCCAAACCGCTGCGCCACCCAGGGATCCCCAATTTTTCATTTTTAAGATGTCAGTTAAAATCTAAGTACTTTAGGGGTGCTGGGTTCCCAAAATAGAACGGTGAATTTCACATTTACTACACATTTCTGCTTTTATTTACAATTTACAAGATACTTTCCATTTAATAGGTTTTTCCCCCCCACAAGTTCAATTGAGCTGGTTACCCTCTTCCTCCCACTGACCTTCATCTTCGTGTTTTCTATCCCATCTCTCTTGCACCTTGTACCCCGTGCTCCTTCTGTCCTTGATGGGGTCTTATGCTTTTCCTTCCACATTTTAATTTTTCTGAATGCAATTTTTGCTTGCAAAATTCACACCCTAATGAAGTCTCTGGTCGTTTTGTTTTGTTCACATTTAACTAGGCATCATCTTGTTTTTTTATGTTTTATTTTGTAGCCTATCTGCTGATGTAGCATCATTTTTGTTTTTAGTAAATGAAAGGAAAACATTTCCACCCACTTAGTAGTTAGGCAAAGGGAAGGAAAAAAGCTTGAGTGCTCAGCAGTTCTCTGGGATGAGATAAGTACGTGATGGATTTGCATTTTATTCTGCTTCACACTTTGGTTCACTTGTCGGCATTTTGTATCTTCAGTAGTTTGGTGATTATTTGTCCAGGCTTTTACTTGATGCTTTTTAAGACATGAATTTTGATCCCATATAAATAAAGGTTCCATAAAAACAGAAGGTTTTGATTTTTTTTTTTTGTAAAAAAATTACTTTGCTACAGAAGACAATGGATATGAACAAACAAATATTTCAAATTATCCATATGACTGTTGGTCAAATCCTGCAGACCACTAGCAAACATGAAAATAATTCAGACTGATTATGATGAATTCTTTATCAGCAGCAAATGAACTATTGCTGGAATTAAAAACAAGAAAGAGGGTTTTACTGCTCAATTTGTATGTGGAGGGAAATGATGAAGGACAGTGATTTGCTATTTACAATTTTTTTTTTCTCACAGCAGGAGAAAGTTTCAAAGTTTTATTTATTTATTTATTTATTTATTTATTTTAAAAAGATTTTATTTATTTATTCATGAGAGACACACACAGAGAGAGAGAGAGGCAGAGACACAGGCAGAGGGAGAAGCAGGCTCCACGCAGGGAGCCCGACGTGGGACTCGATCCTGGGACTCCAGGATCACGCCCCCGGCCAAAGGCAGGCGCTAAACTGCTGAGCCACCCAGGGATCCCTAGTTTCAAAGTTTTAAAATGGGTTTTTCTTTCAGACGAACTTTTGTTCAGAAAAGACAATATTCTGGCCTAAGAAACTAGAAATCTCCTCTAAGTATAGGCTGATAACAATGACATGTATTAGTACTATGTAGGAATGTTTAACATCATCTTAAGGTGTTAATGGTAGAGTAGGAAAGCTAGACACTTAAAAAATTGAGGTAGGATTCACATACAGAAAAATTCACCCTTTTTGGTCTTTAGCGCTGTGAGTTTTGACAAATGCATTTACGGTCACGTAACTACCATACGGTCAAGCCAGAGAATGACCCCAGTGCCCACAACATTCCCACCTACCGCACTGTGGTCAGTGCCTCATCCAACTTCTGTTCCCTGACAACTACTTATCTCTTCCCTGTCCCCAAAGTCTGCCTTTTCCAAAATGTCACATAGACAGAATCATACAGGATATAACCTTTTGTGTCTGGGTTCTTTCACTTAGTAATGCATTTGAAATTCACCCCCGTTGTTAGGTGTTTATTACTTTTCCTTTGGTAAGTAGGGCTCCACTGGATGAATGTATCCATTCATAGCATGATAGCTGACGTTATCATGCTCCAGGAGAAAATCATTTGGATTTTTTCCAGTTTTTGATGATTATGAATAGAGTCACTATACACATTTGCATACAGGCTTTTTTTTCTGAATGCAAATTTTGGTGAAGTTGGGTAAGTCACTAGGAGTGGGATTGTTGGCTTATATGTTAACTTTCTAAGAGACTGTTGTATATGAGAATTCCCATTGCTCTGCATTCTCATTAGCATCTGCTTTTCTCAGTTTTTTTCCCGCCATTCTAATAGACTTGTTCTGGTTTCTTATTAGGGTATTCATTTGCATTTTGTGAAGCGTCTCCCTGTAATCTTATCTGCTACCCACATATCTTCTTTGGTGAGGTGTCTATTCAAATATTTTGCCTGTTTTCAAAACTGGGTTGCTTGTTTACTTATTATTGGATTTTGACAGTTCTGTATGTATTTAGGATACAAAATCCTTTATACTACATGTGTTTTGCCAATATTTTCTCTCAGTTTGTGGCTTTTCTTTTTCATTCAGTTGAGAACATCTTTTGCAAAGTGAAGTTTTTAATTTTGATGAAGTCCAATTTAATTGATCTTTTCTGAATTGTGGTTTGGTGTCATATGTAAGAAATCTTTGTTAAGGTTACAAAGATTTTTGCTTATGTTTACTTTTAGAAGTTTTATAGTTTTAGACTTTATTTTGGTCTGTGATCCATTTTAGGTTGAGTTTTGTTACAGGGTAAGATAATAGATGAAGGTTTTTCTTTGAACACGGCTATGCAATTGTTTCAGCAGCGTCTGTTGAAAAGACTGTCCTTTTTTGAGTTGCCATTGCATGTGTTTAAA
Organism: Vulpes vulpes; assembly: GCF_048418805.1. Lineage (NCBI taxonomy): Eukaryota > Metazoa > Chordata > Mammalia > Carnivora > Canidae > Vulpes > Vulpes vulpes. Next base: position 69,743,823 of record NC_132782.1, on the reverse strand, counting down.
ATCACTTGACAAGGTATATGTGAATCCATTTTGCTTATTTTTAGTTTTTAAAATTTTAATTACAATATAATTAACAGAGTGTTGTATTAACTTCAGGTGTACAATATAGTGATTCAGCACTTCTATTCAGTACCTAGTGCTCATCATGACATGTGCCTTCCTTAATCTCCATCATCTGCTCCCCTCATCTCCTCCCCCCTCCCCTCTAGTGACCATCAGTTTGTTCTCTGATGTTAAGAGTTAAGATTCTGTTTCTTTGTCTCTCTTTTCTTCCTTTGTTTTGTTTCTTAAATTTCACATATGAGTGAAATCATATGGTATTTGTCTCTCTCTGACTTATTTTGCTTAGCATAATACACCCTAGCTCCATCCATGTCATTGCAAATAGCAAGATTTCATTTTTTATGGCTAAGTAATATTCCATTCTCTCTATATACCACATCTTCTTTATCCATTCATGTATCAATGGACACTTGGGCTGCTTTCATAACTTGGCTATTGTAGATAATACTGCGATAAGCATGGCGAGACCTGTATCTTTTTGAATTAGTGTTTTCATGTTCTTTGGGTAAATACCCAGTAGTGGAATTACTGGATTATGTTGTAATTCTATTTCTAATTTTTTGAGGAGATTCCATAGTGTTTTCCACAATGGCCACACCAGTTGCATTCCTCCCAACAGTGTATGAGTGTTCCTTTTCCTCTACGTCCTCACCACCACCTGTTGTTTCTTGCATTTTTGATTTTAGCCATTTTGACAGGTATGAATTAATATCTCATTGAAGTTTTGATTTGCATTTCCTTATGATGTGTGATGTTGAGCATCTTTTCATTTGTCTCTTGGCCATCCTCTATGTTTGTGAGTCTATTTCTTGACTATTTACTTTGTTCCATTGGTCTTTGTGTCTTTTCCTTCAATAACATTGAGTCTTAAGCACTAGCTTATGATAAGTCTGGAAAGTGGATGGTGAGTTCTCCAACTTTGATCTTCTAAAAAGTTGTTTTGGCTATGGGGACGCCTGGGTGGCTCAATGGTTGAGTGTCTGCCTTCGACTCAGGGCGTGATCGGGGGTCTGGGGGATCGAGTTCCACATTGGGCTCCTTGTGGGGAGCCTGCTTCTCCCTCTGCCTATGTCTCTGCCTCTCTCTGTGTTTCTCATAAATAAATAAATAAATAATACATACATACATACATACATACATAACTAAATCTTTAAAAAATTGTTTTGGCTATTGCAGTTCTTTTGCCTTTCTATAAAAATATGTATGTATGAAACGATAACCACTAAAACAAATATACCGTCCTTTATAAATATCAAAAGAAATTTAAAAAGTGCAAAAGTGGTGTGATTACTGAATCCTAAGCCTATATTCATTTTATTTATGTATTTATGTATTTATATTGGAGTTCAGTTTGCCAACATATAGCATAACACCCAGTGCTCATCCCATCAAGTGCCCCCCTCAGTGCCCGTCACCCAGTCACCCCCACCCCCCGCCTACCTCCCTTTCCTCCACCCCTTGTTCGTTTCCCAGAGTTAGTAGTCTCTCATGTTCTGTCTCCCTCTCTGATATTTCCCACTCATTTTTCTCCTTTCCCCTTTATTCCCTTTCACTATTTTTTATATTCCCCATATGAATTAGACCATATAATGATTGTCCTTCTCCAATTGACTTATTTCACTCAGTATAATACCCTCTAGTTCCATCCATGTTGAAGCAAATGGTGAGTATTTGTCGTTCTAATGGCTGAGTAATATTCCATTGTATACATAGACCACATCTTCTTGATCCATTCATCTTTCGATGGACACTGACTAAGCCTATATTCATGCAAAATTCTGTCTAGTTGTAGGGACAATAGATGATAGGATGGTGATAGCTCTAAGGATTTTCTTTCTACCTCTTTTATCTTCAAAACATCTTCTTTTAACAATTTAAAATCCTTATGAATAACTTTTTAATAGAGTTTTGTAGAAAAGGTTATCTATTTTTTAAAAAGATTTATTTACTTTAGAGACAGTGGGAGGGTAGAGGTGTAGAGAGAGAGAGAGAGAGGGAAAGAATCCCAAAAAGATTCCCCACTGAGCATGGAGCCTGATGTGGGGCTAGATCCCAGGACCCTGAAATCATGCCCTGAGCCAAAATCAAGAATCGGACACTCAACCACTGAACCACCCAGGCACCCCTGTTATCTTTTTCATTTTATGGTTTCAAGAGAGCATTTCTAGTCTTTCTTCACCTTCTTGGAATTAGTTATTTAGAAACGTGATTCCAACACACAGCAACTCGTACTAGTTTTGGCAGTGCTATATTCATACACACTCAATGTGTTTGGAAAAATCTTTGATTTAGAGTAGGAATAATTTTTAGTTCCTAAACGGTAGAGGCCACATGGCTTAATTTGCTTGTTGTGCTTGTTTTCTCTCTTACCTGGCCTACTCTTAAAAATGTTTGTAATATGTAGTGACATTTTCTTACTGAAAATATGAAATGGAGATATTAGTACCTGATTTCTCCTTCCCTTTTCATGACTAATGAAAGAATTGTGAAAAGCTGGCTTCGTATACCAAAGGTGTTATAAACATTATAGCTGTAATATATTGTAATTAAGAAATCTATTATGATAACAACTGATAGATTTGATCATTACAATTCAAATCCAATATAATCATTGCCCTCTAAAATTTATTACATATCCACAGCATTTGTGCTAGAATGATGCTGAACATAATGGACCAGTGTTTTCAGCCTTCAGGAGCCTCTCTAATGTTTTCCACTGCCATTTTATAAAGAATAGCAGATTGATCTTCAGATTTGTAGGTCAGTTGAAACCATTTGAGGTTATGAGATAATTAAGTCATATCTCTGTAATTATCCTTTAAGATTGACCTTTTTTAATAAACGTTAGATTATAGTTATTTCCTTAGCCTGATTGCAATTGTTTTTCCAATATTAAACACAAGACACAGTATTTTTGAAAGGGACCATGTGAAATTTGTGATGAATCAATGAACACTAGATGCAAGGTGTAGAAACTAAAAATAATTCTCAGTAGTTGAGATATACTAGTCTTAACCATGGCTGGTACTTTATTTAAACTTAATTGATCAAATATTTTGTAATATGGTAAAACGTATTCAGGAAAGGGAGAAGGTAGAGCATAGTCAGTGAATGGATGTGATTTACCTCCTACTGAAAAAAAAATCCTTGCAGAATATTTTATTATAATTATCCCGATAAAAAGGAAGACCATGATTTTTGATCATTTTATTAGCCTTTACAGAAATGATGTGACATATTTTTACATCAACATGATATGATATAGAAAAGTATTGATAGGGGATCCCTGGGTGGCTTGATGGTTTGGTGCCTGCCTTTGGTCCAGGGCGTGATCCTGGGGTCCCTGGATCAGGTCCTGCGTCGGGCTTCCTGCGTGGAGCCTGCTTCTCCCTCTGCCTGTGTCTCTGCCTCTCTCTCTCTCTCTGTCTCTCATGAATGAATAAATAAAATCTTAAAAGAAAAAAAAACTGGAATTAAAAAAAAAAGAAAAAAGTATTGATAATTTTTTCTCTATTTAGAGAAAACAGATGTGACAAAGCAAAATATGAATTTTAGTATTTTAATTCTAATTGCTGTAACTTTTTAAATCCTCCTACTTATACATTTATTAACATTTACATCTTTTATTCCCTCCCAAGTTTTTATTTAAATTTCAGCTAGTTAGCATAAGTGTAATATTAGTTTCAGGTGTAGAGCTATAACTTTTAATATAATTTTTTTGGACATAATCACATTTTCACATCTTAATATTTTATTTTATTTTTTAAAAGATTATTTATTTATTAGAAAGAGAGAGAGAGCAAGCATGAAGGAGGAGCAGAGGGAGAGAGAAGCAGACTCTCCACTGAGCAGGGAGCCTGACACAGGGCTCCATCCCAGGACCCTGGGATCATGACCTGGGCTGAAGGCAGATGCTTAACTGACTGAGCCACCCAGGCGCCCCTCACATATCTTAATATTTTATCTGATGCTTTTTTTTTTAAAAGGAACTTGTACTTTTTGTTAGAGCATTTATTTTTTAATTTAAGTGTACAATTGAGTAGTTTTTAATACATTCACGGTTGTGCAATCATCCCCACTATCTACTGTCAGAATATTCTCTACACCTCAGAAATTAGCAGTGACCTCCATCCTCTGCCTCTCCAGCTCTTGGAAGCCACTAATCTATTCCCTGTATCCATGGATTTGTCAATTCTGAAAATTTCACCTAAATGGAATCATAGAATCTGTGTCCTTTTATGCCTGGCTTCTTTCACTCAACATCATGTTTTCAGTGTTCAGATGCAGCAGCACTTCATTACTTTTAGTGGCTGGATAATGTTCTGCTGTATGGATTTGTCCAATTTTGTTACCGATTAATTAGTTGACGGATGTTTGGGTTGTTTCCATTTTTGGCTATTATAAATAATGCTGCAATGGACATTCATGTACAAGTGTTTGTAAGAACATGTGTTTTCAGTTCTCTTGCTGGGTCATGTGGTAATTCTGTGTTTAACTTTTTTGAGGAACTGCCAAACTGTATTCCAAAATGGCCATACCATTGTACATTCTCACCAATGTATGAGTGTTTCAATTTCTGTGTCCTCACCAACATTTGTTATTCTCCTCTTTTAATTGTACCCATTGTAGTGGATATAAATTTGCCTTTTCATTGCTTGTGTTTTGGTGTCTCATCTAAGAAACCACTGACTCATTCATGGTTGTGCATATTTACTCCCGTGTTTTCTTCTAAGAGTTTAATAGATTAAGCTCTTACATTTGGGTTTTTGACCCATTTGAATTAATTTTTGTATATTATTTGGCAAAAGGTTGCAACTTCATTCTTTTGCAAGTGGATACCCAGCTGTCCCAGCCCCATTTGTTGACTATTGTTTCTGAATTGAATTATCATGGCACCCTTGTCAAAACTCAATTGACCAGAAATGTATGTTTTCATTTTAGGACTCTCAATTTTATTTTATTAATCAATAAGTCTGTTCTTATGCCAGTACCACAGTTTTGATTGCTGTAGCTTTTTAGTAAGTTCTGAGATCAAGAAGTGTGAGTCTTCTGACTTTCTTCTTTTTCAAGACTCCTTTTGGCTAATCAGGGCTCCTTGAATTTCCAGATGAATTTTAGAATCAGCGTGTTAATTTATGTTAGAAAAAAATAGTCAGCTGGGATTTTGATAGACATTGCGTTGAATCTGAAAAGCAGTTTGTGGAATACTGTCATCTTAACAATATTACATACTCCTTCATGAAAATGGGTGTTATTTCATTTATTTAGATCTTTATTTCTTTCAACAATGTTGTGTGGTTTCTTCAAATCTTGCACTTCTTTTGTTAAACATATTCCTAAGCATTTTGGTTTTTATGTTATTGTAAATGGAATTTTCTTAATTTCCTTTTCAGATTATTCACTGCTAGTGTGTAGAAATGCACTTGATTCTCGCATATTAATCTTGTGCCCTGCAACATTTCTGAGCTTGTCTATTAGCTCTAATAGTGCATTTATGAATCACTTAGGATTTTCTATGCACAAGATCCTATCATCTAACCTGGATGCTTTTATTTCTTTTTCTTGTCTAATTGCTCTGGCTAAAGCCTCCAGTAGAATGTTAAATAGAAGTGGTGAGAATAGCCATCCTTGTCTTGTTTTAGGGGGAAAATTTTCAGACTTTCAGCATTAAGTATAATGCTACCTGTGGGGGTTTTTTAATAAATACTATTTATCAGGATGAGAAAATCTTCTATCCTTAGTTTTTTGAGTGTTGTTGTGATGAAAGGTATTAGATTTTGTCAAATGCTTTTTCTTCATCTTTTGAGATGATGACGTGGCCTTTATTTTTAATTCTATCAGTATGATGTATTACATTGAATGATTTTCACATATTGAATCAAACTTGCATCCTGGGATAAATCCTGTTTGGTTATGGAGGATAATTTTTTAAATATGTTACTGGATTCAGTTTGCTAGCATTTTGTTGAGGACTTTTATGCCTGTTGTCATAAGGGATATTGGTCTGTAGTTTTCTTGTGATGTCTTTCATTTTTGTGTCAGGATAATACTGGACTCATAGAATGAGTTATGAAAATGTTTACTCTTCTGTTTTTTGGTAGAGTTTGTGAAAGATTGATGTTATTATGTCTTCTTCAAACATTTGATAGATTCACCAGTGAAGCCATCTGGTTACCTAATGCTATTGAAGAGAATAAAATCAATATTTAGTTTTACATACATCAAGGACCAATATATTAATAGTTTGCATCACAGTCTGGTTATTGCCTTAATAGTTTGCATATTTAATTATCTTTAGAAGTAACTCACCTTCCCAAATGAATTGTTAAAAATCAGATCCATCAATAATTGACTAATTACAAGATTTATAGCTTAGACTAAGGAATTATGTTTGATGAACTCACATATCTTTTAACTGACTAAAACCATTAACTGAAAAAAACCCATTTATTCAGTAGACATTTATTGCATATCTATTATGTGTTAGATTTAGAAGCGGAATTTTGACCTGAAGATAGTGTTCTAATTTGCTGCTGTAGAGAGCCTTCAGTTGTAATGTACATAATCAGTTACATATTGGTAAGAGTGGAAGTTTTTTAAAATTTAAATTCAATTAGCCAACATATAGTATGATCATTAGCTTCAGATGTAGTGTTCAGTAATTTATCAGTTGTGTATAACACCCAGTGCTCATCACATCACATGCCCTCCTTAATGCCCATCACCCAATTATACCATCCTTCTATCACTTCCCCTTTAGCAACTCTCAGTTTATTTCCTAGAGTTAAGAATCCTTCATGGTTTGTCTCCTTTTTTGATGACTTCCCATTAAGTTTTCTCTTCCTTCCCCTATGATCCTCCATATTGTTTCTTATATCCCACATATGAGTGAAACCATATGATTATTGTCTTTGTCTGATTGACTTACCTTGCTCAGTGTAATGTCCTCCAGTTCTATCCATGTTGATGTAAATGGTAAGTATTCATCATTTCTGATGGCTGAGTAATATTCCACTGTACATATACACCACATCTTCTTTATCCATTCATCTTTTGATGGACACCTGGGCTCTTTCTACAGTTTGGCTATTGTGGACATTGCTGCTGTAAACATTGGGGTGCAAGTACCCCTTCAGATGACTATATTTGTATCTTTGGGGGTAAATACCTAGTAGAGCAGTTGCTGGGTCATAGGGTGGCTCTATTTTTAACTTCTTGAGGAATCTCTATACCATTTTCCAGAGTGGCTGCACCAGCTTGCATCCTCACCAACATTTGTTGTTTCCTGTCTTGTTAATTTTAGCCATTCTGACTGGCATGAGGTGGTATCTCATTGTTGTTTTGATTTGTATTTCCCCAATGCCAGTGATGTGGGGCATTTTTTCATGTGTCTGTTGCCCATGTGTATGTCTTCTTTGGAGAAATGTCTGTTCATGTCTTCTACCCATTTCTTGACTGGGTTATTTGTTTTTTGGGTGTTGAATTTGATAAGTTCAATATAGATCTTGGATACTAGCCCTTTAACTGAGAGTGGAAGTTTCTGATCACCCAAAATAGTTTGTTCATTTGATAGTGAATCTTTCTGGATAACAAATTTTTAAACTGCGATTTTAATTTGCCCAACTCTTAGTCTTGTTATTGGGGCATTTAATTATTTATTCCTTTTTGAAAACCTGGCCACTGATTTCCTCTTGAGAGTCTCATTGTTTGCTAAAATCTAAGACAAAAGATTATTTAAAATTTCTGTTCTTTATGAGCCTGTTATATCTGGCATTTTTTGTTTTAATATTAATTTATGTTAATTTTGATTTAACAAAAGTGATTTGATCTCAGGACTTTAATTAATAGCTATTTATTTTTAAAAGAATTGCTACTACCATGATCAAGAAAGACAAACATGAAAATAAGACCTGAAGAAAATTTGCTAATTGCTAATTCTTAGAGTTCATCTCATTGTCATCTTTCTTTTAAACAGAGCCAACTATAAAGAGAGTATTCGTAGGTGAATAAAAAGATGTCCTTTCATATACTTTAAACAAGTCAACTGGTATCTAATAAGTTTCACTTTAATGAACCTCAGTTCAGAGAATTCCAAAGCATTCCTCAGTCTGAAGGGTATTCTTAGAGGGGAAAGGAAGGAAATTGTGTTACTGTTAGCAAATGAAAGTCCCCAAGTGAAACATCTGTAGCAAGATGAATTGTCATTCACTATTCAAGGTCTGATTCTTCCTACTGAGTTTTCTTCTTTTGGCCCAGTGACACATTCAGTGAAGGATCATGATTTTATTCAATTAATTCTACGACTATAAGTACTGAAAAAAGAGAGGTTATTAAAACTTGGGAGACTTCTGAGTTCTAGTAAAACCATTAAGAAGGAAGTAATGTGATAATAAAATGAAAAGCAATTCAAAACTTATCAGCCTAATAAAGAATATTACCAAATATCTCACCATAATAAAAGTCTTTGAAAATGAAACAAAGGGAAAAAAAAACCCCAACAGCTCAGATACACAATCTGTTATGATGGATTTGGCCCTCATTAAATCAGCTGTGATATCTTGAAGAGGATATTCAATTACTGAGTGATTTGTAACCAAATTCACGGGAGAGTTATAGGGGTAATTGTAAGAATCTTGACATCAACATGGCATACACAGAGTCTTGCCACAAACACTGTCTAGTCTACCTTTTGGTACTCACCTGTCTTTTCTGTGATCTAGTTAGAAGCAGCTCCTTCCCCTGCAAGGCGGTGAGTTACACGTTGCACTGAGATAACACCATTCTGCCAAGAAGCACAAAGTATTTCATTTATACGAAGGGAATCTGATGTCAAGAAATGCTTTGTGGCAGATGGCAATGTGTACAGGTCTTCTACTTCCCATTTTCACAGTCCTGGAGGAAGAGAGGATTAAGTGTTCAACCTTGGATGCTAATTCCTCACTGCAGAAGACAGACTGGCTTTCCCCTGAATGGACTTGTGCTTTCCTGTTCTGTCTTGTGCACCCATAGGATTATCCACGCACAAAGCTTGCACTTCACAACCATCAGAAATCATGAGATAAGCCATTGAGAAACATTCAAGTAATCAGAATCACAGAAATGCCAGGTGCGCTCTTGCACTCTGCCTGTCTGCTCTCACCTTAACACCCTTTATGGGTTTCTCTTCAGCACCCTACCATTCCTATGGTGTTTCTTTCTCTCTTGTCTCCTTTCTTCAAGGCTCTCCTCCTTCCAGCATCCTTAAGTTACTTCTGGATGCCCAGGAAAGTTTTAGGAGTCTTGTTGTTTTAAAAAACCATGCTTATACAAGGCGAGTTTTCCCATAATAATCTCCAGTAATTATAAAATTGCAAGGGACTTCTTTGGGACAAATACCCAATAGTGCAATTGCTGGGTCTTAGGGTATCCCTCATGTTGGGTGAGAGAAAATTGAGAAATTGATGTGTGCCAAGTCACACAGTAATTCAGTCAGCATTCAGTATGATATTAAAATAATCATAATACCTGTGGAGTAGAGCAGAAAATTTATTTCCATTTAAAAGATAAAACAGAAACAACCTCAAAGGAATTTTATACCTCTTCAGGCGTGCTTCTTGCATTCCCTTCTATTAGGGGTACCTTAGTAGGGAAGTTTGAGAGTAGATGTACCTTAGTGGAGAAGTTTGAGAAGTGTAGGCTTAATGAGTTAATCCTGAGGACATATCAATACAAGGAAGAAGACTTCCAGAGATTCATGCCTTCATTTATTTATTATTATTTTTTTTTTTTGAGAGGGAGAAAGGGAGGAGCTGAGGAAGAGAGAGAATCTCAAGCAGGATCCATGTCCAGTGTGGAGTCCAATGTGGGGCTCAACCTCACGACCCAGAGACCATGATCTGAGCCAAAATCAAGAGTCAGATGCTTAACCAACCTAGCTGCCCCAGGTACCCCCTATGCCTTCATTTAAAGAGATGGAGATGGTAGTTGCTTGGGAAGAGAACTCTTGGTAGCTCTCCACAGATTTTACCTATGAGCAAGTCAGATTGCTTCTTCAGAGATTAAAAGTGTGTGGCTTTAAAGGATGCTATTTAATTAATCATCAGAAACTGGCCATGGGTTGGCATGAGGGCACTGTTTTCCTGAGCTCTATTAAATTCTAATAGAAAGTTTTAGCTCAAGCTGAGTTTGCTTGCCCCATATGGACTGGGGAGTTAGTGCATGAATCAGAGCCTTAACCAGCCTTTGGAGATGGCATAAGTCACACCTGATTCGAGCCAGAACTAAACTAGCAGCTGTGGTTTGTTCTGTTCACTGATCAGCAAAGCTTCTGTTTCACATTGGAATACCGTACGTATGCTTGGCAGGCTGATGGAGTCTTGTTTGCAACTCCCAGAGAAGACATAACCATGGAGCATTATCCTTCTTGAGTAGGCTCCCAGTGTTCTCAGAGTAAACAAGGCAAGAGAACAGGAAGAGAACAAACTCATTCCTGAGAGTGTATCAGACTTTAAATTGTTCACAATGCAGTATAGTATTGGGGGGTAAATCAGTCTTGCATTTCTAAAGTCACACACAAAATGGTAACTAGACATAAATGGGTAGATAGCCCTTCTTATAGCCATGAGTAAAACTGCATTAATATGAATAACAAGGGAGTCTTTATGGAAAGGAACACCTGAAGGACAAGTGGAATGTTGTGTAGAGGAGAGGACCAACCCCATACCTTTGTCCGAGATAGCAGAAGAGGCTATGATCTACATGAAGCCTCCAGTCTTTTCCTGCTAGGTGGCAGATGTCTCCCTAAGAGATGGGCATGCAGAATATGAAGGTGGCAGGTGGTTCTGTGACACACAGATGCCCTGCTCTAGTTAGTCACAGGTGATTCTTGGGACTTCATGGCTCGAATCCTTTAAAATAGCCAAGTCTAGAGTTAATTCACCTGAGAAATAAAAACAGACAAAACACAGAATCAGTTCACTAACTGAATTGTATTATTAGGAGCAAAAGCCATTTCCCCCAAAGGATATGTCAAGGTACACTAGTTCTGTAAGATGTTCCTGAGGTCTTTTTGGGTATGGTCTTTTGTAAAGTTTCTTGGAACTTATTCTTACATATCTCAATCTAAAAAACTGAATGTGATAATTGTAAGGACATTTTTACTATTATTTTGGTACTCTGCTTTCCAGGTACACGATAGGATTGAATTTACCCTACCTCTTGAATTTAGGCATGTCCACATGACTTGACTTGGTTAATAAAATGTGGGCAGAAATCTTTAAGAGCTAGTGTGCCAATTGCTACATTTATTTCTTCCTGCCATAATAGTTCCAAATGGTAGAGTTTTTGTCAGACCATGTTCCTTCATGATGATGATAAGGAGCAGAGCCTTACCAGCTGATGCATAATGGACATGTAACATAAGAAATAATTATTTCTTCTAGCCATGGAAACTCTGTCTTACTGTAGCTTAATTTAGCTTATTCTGACTGATAACAGAAACTGCTACCAGGTGCAGGGTGCTAACATAGCAAGAAAATTGTAATTTGTCATTAGCTTGAACAACAAATTATAGGCAGTGAAGAAACTCATAAAGTCTGGTAAGATGACAATCCATGTGATGCAGTGGCAAAAGAATTGGTTAAACTATTGTCCAACTAATAGTTTAGGCAGATTATATGTCTAATGAATTTGTAGTTCTAGAGAAAGAGGCAGGAAAACAGAATATTAGCAATGTGTGCTGTTTTCTCTTGGCTGCGTTTGATCATGTATCACAGGAGACAAGGTCAGAAAAGAATCAGCTGGATTTTGATCAGGAGTTAATGGGAAAATTGAGGCTTCGCCCTGTTGGAAAGACTGACTCCAAACAGCAGAAGATAAAATTGAGAGAGCCTTTGCTAATGGAAAAATGTTAAATCTGAGTCTTGCAGCAGAGGGCATGACCTCTTTGCCTACTGTTAAAAACCATTCAACTGATTATATTTCCTTGGCTCTCACTATGTTATTAAAACCTCTGCATTATTAAAACCTCTCTACTGGAGTAAAGATCCAAGTAAGATATGTTTCTCAGGTAACTAACTATTGGCATGACTATTAGCAGATGAACTTTTCTGGAATCAGGTAAGAGGTTGATGTAATTGCAAAAGGTATGCTTCCAAAAGAATCACCAAGTTGAATTACAGGAGATCGTAATTACTAATGACTGGAAATGATCCTGGAGGTCCCAAATATTTAGGGCAGGAAGTGGGCTGAGCAAGCTATGTAGTCCTCAAGCTGAGCCTATTCCCTAATGTGTGCTTCAGAGGTATCAAAGAGCATAATAGCATACTGTAAAAGGAAACCAGGGGCCATGGAGGATTATGGATAATAAGGGTTCTTAAGGAGAGCATATTTAGGGGCTAATATTCCTCATGAGGGTAGGCCTCAAGGTCTTTGTTTGGGGGATTTCAGATTTACTAAAGACCAGTGTCTCTGTGTCTCTCCTATGTTCTCTTTCCAAACAGACAGCAGAATTGTCTGTTCCCTTTTTTTTTTATCTTTGTAGATTGGGTGTAGAGGTAGATAACTTGTCTTCTTATTTCATAAGTCTCCAGAACAAGAAGAACCACATCCAAGTACAGTTTAGTCACTGTATAGTTTAGTCACTGTATATCACCTCCTGTTATGGACTAGATTGTGTCCCCCCAAATCAAATGTTAAAGCCTTAACGCCCCATGAGACTATACTTGGAGATAGGGCCTTTAAAGAGGTGATTAAGAATAAGTGAGGTCCTAAGGGTGGGGTCCCAATCCAATAGGATAGGCCTCAGGAGAAACCAGTCCTGCTATGCCTTGGTCTTGGCCTTCTAGCTTCCTCCAGAAATGTGCAAAATAAACTTTGGTTTTTAAACCCCACAGTCTGTGGTACTTTGTTATGCTAGCTTGAGCAGACTAATACAATTCCTGAGGAAGAGACTGCCATGCATCACCCAGAGATCTTGATCCGTGGAATGGGACTTTGAAGTTGTCTTTCTTGGGGGAGGGAATAAGTGAATTTTGTTTAAGGCAAGAAAACTGAGCTATTTAGTGAACAGAGAGGTGGATTGCAGTTATCATGAGGACTCCTCAGCTGTGAGGGTTGTGTTTCCATGACCCCTTGAAGATAGGTTTTGTCATGTGGCTCACTTGGCCAATGAAATGTGACCAGAAGCGACAGGTGTTTTGTCTAGGCAGACTCCCTTAAGCTTGCCATACCCCCCTTCCCTCTGCTGCAGCATCTGTGATGTTCCAGATGGTAGAGTGTCTGTCAACCTGTGTCCCTGAATGCAAATAACATGTAGCAGAGTTCCAGCCAATTGACAATAGTCACGAGCATGGGTGAGAAATAGTGTTTACAGCTGTTGAGATTTGGGGATTGTTTATTATTGTGGCATAGCCTGGTCTATCTCAAATGATTTAATCAATGATAAGAGAAGGAAAATTTCCAAAATTTTCACAGAATTTGTATAATATGATCAATTTAAAAAAAAAATTTTTTTTATTTTTTATTTTATTTATGATAGTCAAAGAGAGAGAGAGAGAGAGAGAGGCAGAGACATAGGCAGAGGGAGAAGCAGGCTCCATGCACCGGGAGCCTGATGTGGGATTTGATCCCGGGTCTCCAGGATCGCGCTCTGGGCCAAAGGCAGGCGCCAAACTGCTGCGCCACCCAGGGATCCCTAATATGATCAATATTTTGGAAGTTTGTCCTTCATTAGGTAGAGAAGTAGAGGTGACATCAGAGGATGCCCATCAATCACTGAGCTGTTCTTTGTATTTGATAGGTGACCCTATCAAATCAGTGTGGGAAGAACATGCTTTAAGCTAATTTAAAGTAATGGCTATGGATTCTCTTAAAACCATTCACTCTTCTCCACTCAGTTGCCTTTAGTAAGGCATGGGTTATATGTAATCATTGGTCAGAGCAAGCCGGGGCCTCCCACCCACAAGGTCAGTCCCATTCACTTTGAGTTGCAAAAAATGGGCATGAACAGTTGACAGCAAGAAAGCAGAGTCATCAATGAATCTTCAGATCATGTTTAGTTTCAACATGAACCACAAACCAGGAACAAGGAATGGTAACTCATGAATTGCTAACATTTGTAAAACCAAGGTATAATGCCTGGGGAATACCCGTTGTATGCCTTTATGCATAATGAGATTTACAAGGAATTTAGCCCCATATAATTCCAATAACTCATTGATAAAACTCTATGAATGTAGTCTGGTATGTTGTTATAATAGGGAGTTGAGATAAGCTTAAAACATTTTGTAGAACAGAATGCACTGTTGTCTGTTGTATGATGTTTGATCGTCAACAATACTTCCAAAAGCAGAGAATCTCAAAGGTGTGTGTATGTGTGGTGGTAGGCAGAGTCATACTGGATTAAGGCCCACCCTAATGACATCATCTTAACTTGATCATATCTGCAAAGACTAGTTCTAAATAATATCTCATTTACAAGTGTTGGGGCTAGGACTTGGATGTATTTTTTGAGGATATATAATTCAACCCATAGTATCTTGTAATATTATGTCTTTTTCCTTAAGCTTTTTGGAAGTGACTTCTGTCTCTTGCAATGTCACTTGGATAAGCAGGGAAGGCCCCTGAGGTAGAAGTCTAAGGCCTGAAACAGAGTGGGTGTGAGGGAAGGAGCAATGATGTGACTTCTGAGGAGGATTGTTTGATTAGGAGCTGAGTTAGCAGAATGGCTCAGAGGAGAGGTGTGTAAGGCTGCATAGACATACCTTTGGAAGAGAGAGACCCAGCTCAAAACGGTTTAAGTAAAAAAACAGAGGTGGGATTACTGACTCATGTAGCTGGGAAGACAGGAGGTACTACATATAAAGCAGAATAAAACATAGCCGTTGTTCATTACATGGAAATATCAGAAAGAGCCACAAAATTTCTCATTATTGCTGTCTAGGAATTAATAATTGCAGTAATAATATTTAAAAAATAAGCACACAAATATATTTGAACATATTGGTGAATGGCCAGCTTTTTAAAAAACTTTTTATTTAAAATCAATTGGCCAACATATAGTGTAACACCCAGTGCTCATCCACCCAGTGCTCATCAAGTGCCCACCTTAATGGAATGGCCAGTTTTTAAACTTAGGTGACACTAAAATAATTACTTAAGTTGTAGACAGTATTATAGGGATCTAAAGAAGGAAGGAAGAACTTTTTCGCTGGAATAGAAAGTTAAAATATCAGCTATGATTGTGTGATGAATCATGTGAGGTCTGGCGTGTGGATAGTGACTTGAAGCGGGAGGTTTTTGGGCTCATGATATTGAACTCCAGTTTCAATAGTGTTACTGGGATTCCAACAGTCACCATTTAATAGAGAGGACCCATTAAGGCACTCGTTTCTAGACAAGAGCAGGAATGGTGAGAAACTTAAAGAATGTGTTTTCTTCCTGAGTTGTCAAGTTGTCTCCTTTTTGTTTATTCTTTTTTAATTAGAAGATATGGAACAGTCAAATCATTTTCTAGAATTTATCAACTGAAAGACAGTAGTCACTTCAGCTCAATAAGATCAAGTGCATGGATTTGCAATTGAAGTAACCCTAAATTAGAATAAGACAAGGAAGCACATAAAACTCCATCTAGTTTCTACCTCATCTTTGGGGTTTGAGGAGAAAGTGTTAGATACTATAAATGAATGTAGGAAATTCATCTCCAAAAAGGCAAATAGACATTATTCCAAAGTACTCTAACAAGAAAGAAGGTTCCCTATCTCCAATTTGTTTTACATTTCAGGAAGAAATAAAGAACAGAAAGAGAGGGAAAGGGAAGAAAGCATAGTGTCCTGTTGATGTCTTGCTGCCATTTTGTAATGATTATGTAACATACTACTAGTAGTTTCATGTTTGAACTATATGCACATGTTAGATCATTCAGGAGTAAAAGGGGTAGATGGAGTAATATCTCTACCTCCATTCCTGATTCCCTAAAGTTTTCCTCAGAGGTACTCATGGCCACTGGTTTCTTATGTATATGCCTGGTGATACTCTTTGAAATTTTTTTATTATATAAGTGGAAGCATAAATATAAACTAATTATTTTTCATCTTGGCGTCCAATCTGTATGGATACATGAAGCACGGTGCTTTTTTGGTGAGATATGGCATGCTATCATATGGGGTATCATGGTATTTTAAATCATCTACCACTGATATACTTTTAGGCTGTTTATAATCTTTTGCTATTAAAAACAGTGAATTTCGGGGGCATATATGCGGTTTCATAAATGTGTGAGTCGACCTAGGATACATTCCCCAAAGATAAGTGTGTGACAAGGGTTAGTTGGAGAAATAGAAGCCAGTCTTTGTAAAAGTTCTGGTGAAAGGTTTTCCAGGGAGTGGAGGGCACACATGTCCTTAACACCGCAGGGCAGTGAAGGTCAGGGAGGATGCAAATGGCAATCTCAGCTGGAAGCCCCTGAGTGGGTGGTCCGTACAAGCTTAGTGAAATTGCTCTGGTTCCCAGTCACCTCTGAAGCTCTCACCAAGGATCTCTGTGTGCAGCGCCATGTGGGTGGTCCTTAGAGCTTGCCTGGAGCACCAATCTCCCACCTTCCAGTGTGTCCCTCATCTGCAAGGGCTCCTTGCTAGAGAAGGAACTCAGAACCGCCCTGGGATGGGGGTGGGGGAGGCCGGGGGGCGGGGGGGGGGGGGGGGAGTTGGGGGTTGGGGGGCAGGGGGGGGCGGGTGCTGGGGATGTAGCCCCCTTCTATCTTTTATGATGCCAAAGCAGGTGGTGGCTTGTGAACTTTAAATCTTAATTGTGCTGCCTGATTGCTGCTCAGAGAGGTTGTCCCAATTTACATCCCCAGCCGAGAGTGTTAAGACAGCATCTGTCAGGTTGCCTCTTGCCTTACGGTTGTGATAGCACAATGGATGAAACAAAAATTTTATCTTCACTAAACTGGTAATGGAAACTGATATTTTACTGTAGTTTCCAGCTTGTATTTTGAAATAAGATTGAGGATTTTCCATACTTTTGAAAATCATCTGTTTCCCTCTGACTTGTCTGCTTGTGTCCTTTGCCCATTTTTATATAAAGTTGGAGCACCTTTACTGATTGATTTATAGGAGCCCTTTGTCATAGGGCTGCAAACATATACCTGGGCTGGCATTTTTCTTTTGCTATGCAGAAAATTTTAATGTTGTTTACTCAGTTTTAAAAATCTTTCATTTATAGCTCTTGGATTCTGTGTCATGCATAAGAAGGTCTTCCTTACTTGGAGAACATAAGGGAATTTGCCCATGTGTTCTTCAACAATATTATGGATTTTTAAAAATTTAGATCTTTGACCCATTTGGAATTTATTTTGGTATGATGAGTGTGATAGGTATTCAACCTAATATTTCCACATGAATTAAAGGGAAACAGAGAGTCCTAGGTTAAACTGTATTCTTTCTAATGCTTCCCAGAAGTTATAGATTCCAGTCATCCCACTTAGAGGTTCGGGCAGCCCCAGGTCAGGCTGGGCAGGTGAGGACTGGGGCAGACTTTGTAGGGTGGGGCAGTGCTGGAGGCGGCTGTGAGCCTGGCCTATTATTTTTTTGGGGGGGGGAGTTATTATTTATTTTTTTATTGGAGTTCAATTTCCCAACATATAGCATAACACCCAGTGCTCATCTGTCAAGTGCCCCCCCTCAGTGCCTGTCACCCAGTCACCCCACCCCCCTGCCCACCTCCCTTTCCACCACCCCTTGTTTGTTTCCCAGAGTTAGGAGTCTCTGCTGTTTTGTCACCCTCACTGTTATTTTCACTCATTTTCTCTCCTTTCCCCTTTATTCCCTTTCACTATTTTTTATATTCCCCAAATGAATGAGACTATATAATGTTTGTCCTTCTCCAAATGACTTATTTCACTCAGCCTAATACCCTCCAGTTCCATCCACGTTGAAGCAAATGGTGGGTATTTGTCTTTTCTAATGGCTGAGTAATATTCCATTGTATACATAGACCACATCTTCTTTATCCATTCATCTTTCGATGAACACCGAGGCTCCTTCCACAGTTTGGCTATTGTGGACATTGCTGCTCTAAACTTTGGGGTGCAGGTGTTCTGGCATTTCACTGCATCTGTATCTTTGGGGTAAATCCCAGCAGTGCAGTTGCTGGGTCATAGGGCAGATCTATTTTCAACTCTTTGAGGAACCTCCACACAGTTTTCCAGAGTGGTTGTACCAGTTCACATTCCCACCAACAGTGCAAGAGTGTCCCCCTTTCTCCACATCCTCTCCAACATTTGTTGTTTCCTGTCTTGTTAATTTTCCCCATTCTCACTGGTGTGAGATGGTATCTCAATGTGATTTTGATTTGTATTTCCCTGATGGCAAGTGATGCGGAGCATTTTCTCATGTGCTTGTTGGCCATGTATAGGTCTTCTTTGGTGAAATTTCTCTTCATGTCTTTTGCCCATTTCATGAATGGATTGTTTGTTTCTTGGCTGTTGAGTTTAACAAGTTCTTTATAGATCTTGGAAACTAGCCCTTTATCTGATATGTCATTTGCAAATATCTTCTCCCATTCTGTAGGTTGTCTTTTATCTTTATTGACTGTTTCTTTTGCTGTGCAGAAGCTTTTTATCTTGATGAAGTCCCAATAGTTCATTTTTGCTTTTGTTTCCCTTGCCTTCCTAGATGTATCTTGCAAGAAGTTGCTGTGGCCAACTTCAAAAAGGGTGTTGCCTATGAGCCTGGCCTATTCATAGCAGAGTGAGACTGGCTGCCAAGGAGAGGTTGATAATGTGGAGGAGAAGGAGAAATAAGATCAGTCCAGTAGGAGGGAGGGAGTAGGAGGGAGTTTTATAGAAGCCCCTCAATATCAGGCCAAGGTAGTAAGGAATAGGGTTTTGAGCAGAGAACTGTAATCATTGTATTTTGGGAAGTCTGGCCTGGTAGTGGGTTGGGGAAGGCAAGGTGACAGAGTTGAGGAGCCTGAGTGAAGGCCACTGTCACAGCTGCAGGCTAAGCTGAGCTCAGAGCTCTTTCCTCAAGGTCCAGGCAGCTGGCTATCTCAGGGGCAGAGGGGCTACGTGCATACCAGGGGCAGGTGTCAAACCAGTAGCATCCCTGGACTCAGAAAGGGACATCCCTGGGAGATCTGGGGACCAGGTGTTTTACATCTCCTGAGTCTATCCCTGAGAATGTCACATCAGACCAAGTGGCCCTGTGGGATTTATGGCTCAATGATGAGACTCAACATTTGTTGAGTTGATGACATGCCAGACTGTGTATGAGTTTTACAGGTAGCATCTCATTTAATCCTTGCCTGCTCTCACCGCATTTCATAGATTAGGAAATTGAGTCTTATAGAGATGAACTAGCTTATTCAGGGTCACAGGGATTGAAAATGGTAGAGCTGACTTGTGAAGAATGTCTGTCCCCAGAGCTGAAGCTTGTAGCTACTCCCAAGTTATGCCTCTGTGACTTAGGCTCAACACACGTTTCCATCTGCTGGGGGTTATAAGCCAAGGGCGAAGATTTATGTGCATATATAAACTGTCCACCTACAGTTAAAAATATATCCAGATGTGGGGATCTACAAAAATGTAATTCTAGGGGTGCCTCGGTGGCTCAGTTGGTTAAGCATCTGCCTTCGACTCAGGTCATGATCTCAGGGTCCTGGGATAGAGTCCTGCATCAGGCTCCCTGCTGGTGGGCAGTCTGCTTCTCCTTCTCCCTCTGACCTTCCTCCTGCTTGTGTTCTCTCTCTGTCTCTCAAATAAATAAATAAATAAATAAATAAATAAATAAATAAATAAAATCTTAAAAAAAAAGTGATTCTGAATTGCTGACATACATTCTAGTCTAAGCAGGTCACTGCCTACAGAGAAAGATTTTAAGAGCTTCTTAGGGGAGAACACTCCCTGTTCCCAAAATACCTCTCCCAGCTTCTCACAGATGCCCAGGGGTCCTTTAAGGGAGATAAAGGCTTTCTTTAGAGATAAGGCCTAAAACTAAAGGCTGGGCCACTGTTTGTTCCTCTTCGTGTTCTCTACAGGGCACATGCAGCAGATAGTTGATGATTTTTTTCTAGAATACAGCAGGAGAAAAGGTGGCCTCTTTTAGAAATGTTTATCCTTCCCATTCATTTACTGTTTTTGTGCAATTATTTGATAAGAAAACCCAGGTTATAGGATTGACCATGTTTCTATGAAAGGGAGGGAGATAAGAGTCTGTAAGCACTTTCTCAGCAAGCTATTACTCACCCATCACCAGTAGGGTCTGGAAATCAGGACTGGCTACCTGGGCTCCCCCCTGGGCAGTCCCACAGGGTCCCATGCTTGCTTTAACATTCTGACTTCAAACTCTTAATGGTTTTTGAACAAGGAAAGTTGCATCTTCATTTTGCACTGAGTCCCACAGATTTCATAGTTGTTCCTGCCTGAAATTACGTGGTGAGCAATACTTGCACAGACTTACGATAGAGCACTTTATTGACCTCCAGTTACATGCCTGCATCCTAGGGATTGGTGATGAAGCATTTGAAGCCCAGGTTCGAGGAACAAATTTGGATAAGGTTTTATATCAGTTGCTACCCTCCATCTTTCTACAAGTACCTCTCTGACCTTTCTACTCACTTCCTTGCTAGAACCATCTATAGCCTATTAATTAAAGTAGCAGCACTTTTATTGAGAGAAATATGAAAACTAAGTTTGCATCTAGAGCCTTTGCTCCAAATCCACAGTTGTTTATCCTCCGAGATTCTGTGAGCCTGTCTCCTTGGGGCTCTTAGTATCTTGTCGTGTATGGTACTTGCCCATCGACATTGGGAGAGTCCACAGGTGGATTCCATTTCTCCTCACAGTCTGGCACTAAAGACAGTACTTACATGAGTGGATTTTGAACTTGGTTCATGTCAAATCACTTGCAGAAGCCCAGAAGGCAAAACATAAAACAAACTTGTAGTCGAACAGAGGTGTTTCAACTGCTGCATCCCCTTCCCTCCTACCTACCTTCCCTCCTTTTCCCTCTTACTTCTAGGGCCACAGAGTGCAAAGTTTGAAAACTCCAGGCTTAGATCCATGAACGGTTCTCCTGGTGTTTGTCAAAATCCAAGCTTACCTAAATATGAAGCATTCTAGCTCAAAGAAAATTAAGGGAAGAGGCCAGAGCAGGCTGGCAATGTCCCTTGGATATTTCAGCTTAGACACCCATCATAGATTCCTCTGTTCTTGAATATCCATCTACCTTTCCAGTCTTGTTATGGTAGCTTCATTCTGGTTTTGCAACAAATCCATGAAGTGGGGCAGTGGGTAGGCTGATCCCATTAATGACCCACTGAATGGCCCCACCTGCCCCCTGTAACTTTTTACCTTTCTCCCACTCTGAAGCTGGGCTTGTTTTGACCAATGGGTTGTAAGAGATTGGGAGGTCAGCAGAAGCTTGAAAGTGTTTCACTTGTGCATTAGTCAGGGTTCTCCAGAGAAATAGAATCAGTAGGATATATATAGATATATAATAGAGGAGATTTATTATAGGAATTGGCTCAAATGGTAAGGAGGCTGAGAAGGCCCATAGTCTGCCATCAGCAAGCCAGAGAACCACGAGAGCCAGTGATGTAATTCTGTTGAAGTCAGAGGGCCTGAGCTTGGTGGGGGTCGTGATGGTGTAAATCCCACTCTGAGTCTGAAAGCCCAAGAACCAAGAGCACAGTTGTCCAGGGGCAGGAGAAGATGGATGTCTTAGTTCAGAGTGCATTCATCCGTCCTCTGCCTTTTGTTCCATTAAGGCTCTCAAAAGATTAGATGATGCCCACCCACCATGGTGAGGAGGATCTTCTTTACTCAGCCTACTGATTCAAATGCTAATCTTTTTGTCTTTTCTCACAGACATCTAGAAATAATGTTTTTCTAGCTATCGGTATCTCTTAGCCCAGTTAAGTTGACATAGAAAGTTAATCATCACAATCTATAATGAAAAAGAGCATCCCCTTCCTTATCCTTCCCCACCCCATCAGCAGATGCTTCCCCCCTCCTTTTTTTTTTTTTTTTGCTATTTTCTTATGTTTCCTTACTGCTATAATTCTAAAGATAGTGCTTATACTGCTATTTCTGACTTTTAGTTTTAGATGATCGTGTTATTACTGTTGAATTTATATTAAAAACAATCAGGATTAAGTGGTGTTACACTATCACATAACTCTCACATGTACACATTTCTCTTCCCCACCTCAGGGATGAAGAGATTATACATCAGTGTTTTCATTACTTTAGCTATGTCAATCTTGTTTACAGATGAGCCAAATTATGTCTTAGTGATTTTATCTCCTTTCCTGTGCATGTTTGGTTCCTTCAATTGGGAACTGCCATTTTTCTTTCTCCCTTTTCTGTCTTCTTTCATCTCTCTGACATTATCTTTCTACATGCTCAGTCAACTCTTTCTTCCAACTTTCCACAAGGTCAGAACCTCTCACATGTTCTACTTACTTATGTTTGCTTTTGTAGTTTGTGCTTTTGGTGTCATGTCAAAGGATCATTGCTAAGACCAATGTCAAGGAGATTTTCTCTTATATTTTCTTCTAGGAGTTTTACGGTTTTAGTTCTTGTGTTTAAATCTTTAATCCATTTTGAATTAATTTTTGTGAGTGTTTTAAGATGGGATTATCCAGTTTTCTCAACACTGTTTACTGAAGAGATTATCCTTTCCCCATCAAGTATTCTTGGCTCCCTTGTCAAATATTAGTTGACTGTATACCTGTGGGTTTATTTCTGGGCTCTGGGTTCCGTTCCATTGTGCTGTATCTATATTTTTATGCCAGTACTAAAATATATTTTTTTGCCGTATTGTTTTGATTACTATAGCTTTATAATAAAGCTGGAAATCAGGAGGTGTGATGTCTCTGGCTTTGTTCTTCTTTCTCAAGATTGCTTTGGCTATTTAGGATCTTTCGTGGTTCCATATGAATTTTAGGATTTTTTTTTCTATTTCCTTGAAAAATGCCATTGGAATTTTGATGGAGATTGCATTGAATCTGTGGATCACTATGGGTAGTATGGATATTTTAACAATATTAATTCTTCCAGTCTGTGAACACAGGATATCTTCCATTTATTTGTGTCTTCTTCAGTTTCTTCCATCAGAGTCTTATAGTTTTCAGTGTATAGATCTTTACCTCCTTGGTTAAGTTTATTCCTACATACTTTATTGTTTTTGATGCTATCATAAATGGAATTGTTTTACCATTTTTTTGTTAGTATATAGAAATGCAACTGATTTCTGTATGTTGGTTTTGTATCCTGCAACTTTACTGAATTTATTAGTTCTAACCACTTTCTTGGTGGAGTGTTTAGGATTACCTGTATATGAGATCATATCATCTGCAAACAGAGCAGTAGTGGAGTAATAAAGAGCCTTTTCTCATGTGTCCATAGATCCTGGGTTGGTGGTTAATTTTTAAAGATGGGGCATTTAAAGGGTGATCAGGGCTCTATAAAAATTGATCGGTCTTGTTGATTAGATGGCAAAGGTGCAGGATACAGTCATTTCACTGAGAGCCTCCCACTGTCAGTACCTGCAGATACTGCCATTGTGCCACTGCTTTTCTTGGGATGCACTTATCCTTTTACTGGAGTTTAAGAACCTTACTTCTAGGAATATGATGGATATCTTCTTATTCTGTCCTCACATGGGAAAGAGAGAGAGTTGGGAGTAGGATAGAGGGAAAGCTCTATGTCTCTTCTTCTTCTTCTTTTTTTTTTTTTAAAGATTTTATTTATTTATTCATGAGACACACACATACACATACAGAGAGAGAGAGAGAGAGAGAGAGAGAGGCAGAGACACAGGCAGAGGGAGAAGCAGGCTCCATGCAGGGAGCCCAACATGGGACTCGATCCCGGGACTCCAGGATCATGCCCTGGGCCAAAGGCGGCGCTAAACCACTGAGCCACCCAGGCTGCCCGAGAATTGATATTTAAAATGTGATATTGATCTTTTGCGATTTAAACCTTTTTAGATTTTTGTAATCTAACAATGACCAGGACATTTATGGGGCTGTATTTTTGTTTAGAAGTAGAAGAGGAACTTGTCCACCAGTAGTTTTAAAGCAAAAATGAGATGAAAATGGATGTTAAGTTTCAGTTGCTTTGTGATTATATCCCAGATTTGAGATAGTCCATCATAAAGGTTACATTCCTCTAAGAATATGTTCATTTTGCCTTTACTTTTGAGGGGATAAAATTCTATTTATTTAAAAATCATTTCAATGATATTATTCCATTGTCTGTCTACATCTAATGCTGGTGAAGAGAAGTCTGTGTCATTGTAAATATCATTTGTGATTCTGAGTGTCTCACAAAGGAGGTACTGACAGCCTTTGCTCTGGGCTGTCCTTTCTGTGGAGGTTTTTAGAACTTCCAACAGCCTTGGAAGAGAGAGATGATATTTCCTTCTGGAGCAAGCGATGGCTTTGCTCAGCGCCATGGAAGTGAGATGTGTCTCCCTTGGGGTTTTCAGGACTCTGTCCTCAGAGTACTAACATTGCTTTTCCTGTTTGTCGGTGGGAGGTGTTTGGAGCTCAGCTTTGTCTTTTTTGGGTTGGAACACAGGAAGTACCTTCAGTCAGGAAATTGACTGAATTTAAAAAAATCATCATTTGATGAACCCCTCTTGAGTATCGAACCACTCTTACATGGTAATGTGAATAATCCTGGACTCACACTTGTTGCCACAGTGACGTGCTATTGATAATTCCCATTGACAACCCCGAGTTTGATTTTAGCTGATGTCGTTTGCACTTTTCTCCTCCACATTAAAAATTTTTTTTAAAGATTTTGTTTATTTATTCATGAGAGACACAGAAAGAGAGGCAGAGACATAGGCAGAGGGAGAAACAGGCTCCCTGCAGGGAACCTGATGTAGGATTTGATCCCAGGATCCAGGGATCATGACCCGAGCCAAAGGCAGATGCTCCTTTGAGAGCATCTGAGCCACCCAGGTGGCTCCACATTTATTTCAGAGTACTTACTCTATTTTTTTTTAAAACTTAACTCATCCAGCTTTCCCTTGTTGTCCACCCCCTTGGGATTTTAGATCAGAAGCACTGCTATTCCTAGAATTTTACAGTGATCCCGGTCCCATTTAATGCCCCCACACTTCTCCTTTCCTCTTGTTCATGCGAGATGTGCTACATTTCCCATTTTACAACTTTTCACTTCTTCAAACTGCCCTTTATTGCTGAAAGTTCCACATTGTAATCTGAAGAGTAGAACACTAAAATAGCCATTTCTGAGTGATCTGCTAACTACTGGGCTGTAATTGTATTCCAAATTGGTAGTTCAGCTAAAACTTTAACTATTTTATTCAACTTGAAAGATATATTTGTAGCTGATTATTCCTGCTTATAGCTTTACCAAGAGCTTTTATATTACAGTTAAATATTGCACCACCTTAGATATTTTTCCATCTATTTGCACAAAGCTAGATGAAAAATGTTAACAAAGACATAAAAATCATATGTTAAACCAGGAATAGTACTGAACAGAAATGATATACTGCATCATCTTTTATTTTTTTCTGAGATTTATTGCTGTGGAGAAGATTCAACTCAAGAATATGATGGGTTATACAGGTATACCAAAATTTCAAGCACCTTTGATTATGAAGCTAAAACTTCTTTTATACTCTGGCTGGAAAAAAAGGACTCCATGTTCAGATAAATTACCTGAGGTAGAAAAATAAATACCAACCATAGAGATGAGACATGTTCATTGCATGTATTAGATTGGGCGTTCTCCTAGTGAGGACTGGCCCATCATTTCAGTCCCTTTTCCTTCTGATTCCTAGTACACTTTTGAAGAAACCTCCCCCCTTGTAAGTAGGGCCAGCCCTAATCCAGAGGCAGCCCATCCAGGCGCCTTCCTGAAATTTTAGCAACTAAAAGCATTCTGTTTACAATAAGAAAACCGTTTCCCCCCACACCCTGATTGGAATGTCCCTGAATAGGTTCATGTTGACCCTCTGTGAAATCAATAACCTGAATGCTGTGCGACTCCCGAGGTTCTTTTGTCTTTAAGCGTTTTTTTTTTTTTTTTCCTTTTTCCTTTAAAAGATACCTGTAATTGCTAATCGGGGCTCTCTTCCTCCTCGGAGGCGGAGAGCCCGTTTGCGCAAACGTCCAATAAACCCTCTTGCTAATTGCATCTGCCTGTCTGGGGTCTGAGTCTCTGGGGCGTCCACCGGGACACGTTGGCACCCATGAGCCAGGGTCCAACATTTGGGGGCTCGTCTGGATCCGAGACGCCCCAGGCTCAATCCTAAGACCGGTAGGAGGTAAGACCGAGCTCGCTAAATGTCATATCTGTCTCGTCCGTTTGTCTGACTGTCCGGGTCTGTATTGTGCCGGGTCTGTATTGTGCCTGCAGGACGCTGTACTCTGTATTCTGAATTTGGACCAGCGGGGCAGGCAGACGTGCCCGAGACCCCTGGTCCCCCTCTGGAGTCGGACTCCCGAGTGGTCTGGAAGAGGAACGGAGCCCCGGCACTCCCTCCTCTTCGGGGAGGGTCGTTGTTGGCGACCGCTCCCGTCTGAATCTGCTGCGCCGATCCTGTCATCTGTGTGCATCTGTTTGTTCTGTGTCTTTCTTCCTGTCCTCCTCAGCGTTCACCTCTTTTCTACACCCACGGGGCAAACTGTAACCACCCCTTTAAGCCTCGCTCTAGATCACTGGAAAGAAGCCGCCGGCCGAGCACACAACCTTTCGGTCGAAGTCAGAAGAAGAAGATGGGTCACCTTCTGCTCCTCAGAGTGGCCGACTCTCAACGTCGGGTGGCCCAGGAATGGAACTTTTAATATTGATATTATCTTGCAGGTGAAGGCCCCGGTCTTTCAGCCAGGACCCAGTGGGCACCCTGATCAGCTCCTGCAGACTCTCCTCACCACGGAGGAGAGACAGCGCATCTACAGAAAAACGTCCCTGGGGCGGATGGGAGGCCGACCCAGCTGCCTAATGAAATTGAGGACGTTTCCCCCTTGGTTGGCCCGACCTGGGACTACGACACTGCTGCTGGGAGGGAGCGGCTCCGTCTCTATCACCAGGTACTCCTAGCGGGTCTCAGAGGGGCAGGGCGACGCCCCACCAATTTGGCAAAGGTACGTGCTATAGTGCAGGTTTTCTGGAAAGATTAATGGAAGGCTACCGTATGTATACTTAGAGAGAGAGAGGAGAGAGAGAGAGAGAGAGAGAGAGAGAGAGAGACAAAATAAAAGAGATAAAGGAAACGCAATAAAGAACTGACTGGGATACTGGCCACCATAGTACAGGGCTCAGGGCAGAGTAAGTCAGGACAGAGTAAGGACCTGGGAGACAAAAGAAGACCACGGGTTGAACGAGACCAGTGTGCCTACTGCAAGGAAAAAGGACATTGGGTTAAAGATTGTCCAAAGAAGGGCCAAACGCAGGGACCTAAGAAGCCCATTCCCGTACTGTCCCTAGAGGATGAAGATTAGGGATGTCAGGGCCAGGAGCCCCCCCCCCCCCCCCCCCCCCGAGCCTCGGATAACCCTTAAAGTGGGGGGGTCAACCAGTGACCTTCCTGGTTGCTACGGGAGCTCAACATTCAGTTTTAACTGAGGCAGAAGGACCCTTGAGCTCTATCTAAAGATACATTCTTTTGCCTAAAGTTAAGCTCTCAAAGCCAGCCTATTTTTGCCTTTAAATGGAAAGATCCTGAGACGGGATTCTCAGGACAACTCACTTGGACAAAGCTACCACAGGGATTCAAAAACTCCCCCACCTTGTTCAACGAAGCCTTGCATCAGGACTTGGCAGACTTCCGAGTTAGCCATCCAGACCTTGTTCTCCTGCAGTACGTGGATGATTTGCTCATAGCGGCTAAGACAGAACAGGATTGTGTAAAAGGTACGGGGGCCCTGCTCAAGAGACTGGGAGGACTGGGGTATAGGGCCTCCGCCAAAAAGGCCCGAATAGGCCAGAGACGAGTGACCTATCTGGGATATCTCCTGGACGGAGGCCAGAGGTGGCTGACGGAGGGCCGCAAAAAGGCTGTAGCCCTGATCCCAGCACCCACTAGTGCCAGAGGGCTACGAGAGTTCCTCGGCAGTGCCGGGTTCTGCCGCCTCTGGGTACCCGGGTTTGCAGAGCTGGTGGCTCCCCTATATCCTCTCACGAAATCCAACACCCCCTACCACTGGGGAAAGGAGCAACAATTGGCTTTTGACAAAATAAAAAGGGCCTTATTGACCGCCCCTGCCCTGAGCCTCCCAGATGTAACCAAGCCATTTGTGCTATATGCTGATGAACACCAAGGAATAGCCAAAGGGGTCCTAACTCAGAAACTGGGACCCTGGAAAAGGCCCTGCCATACTTTTCAAAAAAAAAAATTAGACAGAGTGGCTGCAGGATGGCCCCCATGTCTCCGAATAATAGCGGCTGTGGCAGTCCTGGTAAAAGACTCAGATAAGTTGGCCTTCAGCCAACCCCTCACTGTGGTGGCCCCCCCATGCAATAGAGACAGTCATCCGCCAGCCCCCTGATCGATGGCTCTCAAACGCTCGGGCCACCCATTATCAGGCCATGTTACTGAATTCCGAGCGGATACGGTTCGGAACGGCTACATCCCTAAACCCAGCCACCTTGCTTCCAGAAGCCGAGTCCCCCTCCCTGGTAATGCATGATTGCCACCAGATCCTAGCCGAGGTCCATGGCACCAGAGGGGACTTGACGGACCAGCCTTTGCCAGATGCTGAAGCAACCTGGTACACCGAGGGGAGTAGCTTTCTACGAAATGGTGAACTGAAAGCCGGGGCGGCTGTGGTAGATAATTCACTGTCTGGGGCATCAGCGAGGCAACGACCCAGTAGCAGAGGGGAACAGGATGGCCGATGAAACAGCACGAGCCGCTGCACTAGGCCCACAGGAGGATGGACAGAAGCCTTCCCCACCAAACGAGAAACTGCCCAGGTGGTTGTCAAGAAAATCCTAGAAGAAATTTTCCCCTGGTTTGGACTGCCCAAGGTAATAGGGTCAGACAACGGCCCCGCCTTCGTCTCCTAGGTAAGTCAGTTGGTGGCCAGATTACTGGGGATAAATTAAAAATTACATTGTGCATACAGACCCCAGAGCTCAGGGCAGGTAGAAAGAATGAATAGAACAATTAAAGAGGCCCTAACCAAATTGACATTGGAGACTGGCACTAGAGACTGGGTCCACTCCTCCCTATGGTTCTGTTCCGAGTCCGGAACACTCCCGCGCGCCATGGGCTAACTCCTTACGAGATTCTCTATGGAGGTCCCCCACCAGTAACGGACTTACTAGATTCTGCTATTGACCCTCTTGCTAACACTCCCGGTTTACAGGACAGGCTAAAGGCGCTCCAGATTATCCAGCGCCAGATCTGGAAACCCCTTGTGGCTGTCTACCGCCCCGGAGACACAACCGACCCACACCCGTTCCAGATCGGTGACTCCATCTACATCAGGAAACATCAGTCCAGGACACTTGAGCCCCGCTGGAAGGGCCCATACACTGTACTACTGACCACCCCAACCGCCTTAAAGGTAGACGGCATTGCTGCTTGGGTCCACGCCTCACACGTCAAGCGCGCCCCATCAACGAGCACTGCTGACGCCAGCCAGGACGGACCGGGCGAGCCACTCCAATGGAAGCTCCACCGCACCCAAAACCCGCTCAAGATAAGACTTTCAAAAATTGTTCAATGACAGTTGTTATATTCCTACCTCTCCTAGCGCTCTTCACCTCCGCCAAAGGTGACCCTCATGCCCTCAAAAGGTTAACCTGGCAGGTACTAACGTCTGGGGGTGACGAGGTCTGGTCTATAACTAAGAACGCCCCCGTGGGAACCTGGTGGCCTAACCTATATCCTGACCTATGCAAGCTAACCATAGGGGCCCCTAGCCCATGGGACCTAGAGGGATACTTCGACACCTCTAGAGCCCCTAACCGAGAAAACCCTCCAGGGCGACTGGGATTAGACCCATGGGGAGGATGTGGCTCGCCTGACAGAAGGGCCATGCTCAGCACTCTTCCCTTTTATGTCTGTCCCGGGTACCACAGAGATCGCAGGCTAAATCCCACCTGTGGAGGAGGGGAATACTTCTATTGTAAAAATTGGGGGTGCGAGACTAGGGAGACACAGGATGAGAGGCCCTCCTCCTCCTCCTGGGATTACATCACTGTCAAAGCTAACTATACTCACCCGGGGTTACCAGGAACTCTGCAATACTACCGCCCCGATTTTAGGGACTGACTCTTACCTGGAGCCCCAGCCGGGAACTTGGTGGGCATGCAACAAAGTCCTCACCCCCTGTGTGTCAGCTAAGGTTCTAAATAGCTCAAACGACTTCTGTGTCATGGTGCAGATCATACCCAGGGTGTTCTATCACCCTGCTGAAACTCTAGAAAATCAGTATGATGAACATCCCACCCGTTTTCGGCGCGAACCTGTCTCCCTAACTGTAGTCGTTATGTTGGGACTAGGGGTCGCTACTGGGGTGGGTACTGGCGCAGCTGCTCTGATCCAGGGCTCACGACGTTATATAGAACTCCAGGCAGCTGTAGATGAGGATCTACGGGCACTAGAGCAGTCCGTTTCTAAGTTAGAACAGTCCCTCACCTCACTTTCAGAAGTAGGACTTCAAAACAGGAGAGGCTTGGATTTACTACTCCTGAAAGAGGGAGGACTGTGTGTGGCCCTGGGAGAGGAATGCTGTTTCTATGCAGACCACTCTGGAGTCATCAGAGACTCCATGGCCAAACTCAGGGATAGGCTAAATAAAAGACAAAGGGACCGGGAGGCCCAGCAGGGCTGGTTTAAAAGCTGATTTAATCAGTCTCCCTGGTTGACCACCCTAATCTCTACCATTATGGGCCCTCTAGTTATCCTGCTCCTGCTGCTAACTTTCGGCCCCTGCACCCCTGCATCCTCAACCGGCTGCTCCATTTCGTCCGAGAAAGATTGTCTATTACCCAAGCTCTGGTATTAACTCAACAATTTTGGGCCCTCCAAACTGAAAAAAATAAATGTTCCCTAAGATTTTAAGATTAAAATCAGCCCAAACAAGAGGAGGGAATGAAGAAACCTCCCCCCTTGTAAGTAGGGCCAGCCCTAATCCAGAGGCAGCCCATCCAGGTGCCTTCCTGAAATTTTAGCAACTAAAAGCATTCTGTTTACAATAAGAAAACCGTTTCCCCCCACACCCTGATTGGAATGTCCCTGAATAGGTTCATGTTGACCCTCTGTGAAATCAATAACCTGAATGCTGTGCGACTCCCGAGGTTCTTTTGTCTTTAAGCGTTTTTTTTTTTTTTCCTTTTTCCTTTAAAAGATACCTGTAATTGCTAATCGGGGCTCTCTTCCTCCTCGGAGGCGGAGAGCCCGTTTGCGCAAACGTCCAATAAACCCTCTTGCTAATTGCATCTGCCTGTCTGGGGTCTGAGTCTCTGGGGCGTCCACCGGGACACGTTGGCACCCATGAGCCAGGGTCCAACACTTTAACCTAAGGGAAGTTAGGAAACTATGGGTAGGATGGCAGGGAATTACTGCAGCTCTGCCTTTTCCCATAATGGGAGGGCAGAGTTTCTTAATCTGAGATCCGTGGAACCCCCATGGGTCCCAGATAGGCTTTGTGGACAAGGTGGGGCATAGGTGGTGGTGTACTGCTGGGAAGTACGTCCATATCTTTCATCACATTCTCAGAGGGGTCCATGATCTTCCAACTTCCAAGAACCGTCCATATCTTTCATCACATTCTCAGAGGGGTCCATGATCTTCCAACTTCCAAGAACCGCATGCAACAGCTTCCTCTCTTAACTGCTACATAAGAGTTAATGGGTAGTAAGCACTTATGTGTGAGGACTATTTTAAGAACTTGGTTGCAAATTATTAGGGAGGATTTCAAATGTGTAAAAAGTAAGGAGAACAGTAAGATGCTCCTCCCTGGATTTAGCATCCAGTTTCAACAATCTTCAATGTTTTGCTAATTGTTTTTAGCCATTGAAATTCATGGCCTGAAGTCATTGTCCTAATTACCTCAGGGGAGGGTGCTGTTACTACTCCTGTTACAGATGGGGATATGGAAGCTTGCCTTGGCTCAGCCACTTGCTGGTGGTTGTACTGCTAAGGAGTGGTTGAGTGGGGAGTTGGGACTTGAACCTGGGGCTGGCCCCCTCTGCAGGCCCTCCCAGGTATGCTACTAGGTGTCTCTTTTCTTGAGTGGCTGTCTCTCTTGGAGAATCTTCTGTCCATGCTCTGTGTTCCTACTCCTGAATGCTGAGCCTACTTTCCCTGGACATGCATTTATTTTGGAAGAAGCTGCCATTTATAGAGATTTATAGATCCTCAGCTTTACATGTGGTTTTATTGTATTTTTTAAAAAAGTATTCTGCTTGCTTTTATTCTAATAAGGACTCTCCGAGAGAGGTATTTGTATTCCCATTTTATAGGTAAGGAAGCCTCAGATGTTAGCCACTTGACCAAAGTTATACCTAATAAGTGATGGACTTGGCACTAGAATCCAGACATTCAGTGTTCTCACCTGTCCAGCACAGATAGTTATGCAACATGACATTTTAAAAGAAAAAAATATGTAGAATATATTTTCTAGAAGAGAGTTTATATTCACCCAGTTGGTTAATGGTGGCTAAAATTGGCCACCTAGCTGGAAATTGTAGTTATTTCAGCCAAGGGGAGAGTCTGAGGCATAACAAGTGAGCATCTTGCCTGCCCTTGGGGCATGGTGGTGTTCTGATCAGATTCTCAATCCCCACTGTGGGCTCTTGATTCTCAGCACCAGCTGGGCCCTTGGGCATCACAGTGCGTGCTCTCATGGCTTTGTGAACCTTTCAATAGGGGGAAGGAGAGACTTCTTGGAACTTGTGGATTTTAGGGCTTTCTGTCACCCCCTTAGCCTGATCTGTTCTCTGGAACCAGGAGTACCATCAGCCGTCCTCAACTAGAAGGTAATGTGGCTCGCTGTCATATTGTTAAGGCAAGCAACCAGGTAAGTGACATGCCAACATTCAGAAGACACTCTTGTCCTTCAGGAGGTGACTGGCTCAGTTTAATCTGCGTCATCTGACCGTGTCATTCAATTATATTACCTTTACGCACAGAGATGAGGGAACAGGAACAATTCTGCTCCACGTGGAGGTCGATAGGGAAGAAAACTATCAGGAAAATACCAGAAGCCAGAGCATTGTTGAAAAACTGACCTACCCTTAAATATATAGTAAATGATTAATTTGCACTTTCAGTATATTATAAAACCAAATTACTGCTTGTATATAACCCAATGATGGCTTGGCTAAGTGGTTGATTAGAAGTCATCTAATCTAATAATAATCTAGTAATACTCTAAAAACAATACATATACCTATGTATTTCTGTAGGTCTAGGAAAGCTCTATGGGATATACACCCACCTGTTACTTGAGGTTTTTTGGGAGGGAGGGGCAGATTTTGGATGCTTTCCTCTTTCTACTTCACACTCACTTTTTAATAGAGCATGTACTATTTCCTGTCATCAGAAAAACCAAAAATATGAATCACCGATTAGGAGGTGAGATTTCACTTATCCCTGGAGCTCACATGGGCGTGGGTTGCCATCAGAATCCCCTGGGGAGTGTTTCAAGGCGAGCTACCTGTCTCCCTCTTCCTCCTTGGCCCTCAGCACAGGCACTCCTTGCTGCAGTAGCTCAGGGCATGGCCAGCCCGTTAACCCTTGTGTGACTGCATTTTCTAAGTGCCAGCATGGAGAAGCCTCACCTGCTCTAGACCCCAGTGCATCGTTTCATTTGTGTAGTCACTGGAGACTTGGACAGCTTGCTGGGCCTTGGGCCACCTTCTGTCCATCTCTGAAGGGGGCTCACTAGAGACCTTGCCAGGGAAGGTGACGATGCTGGGGAGACCAGAGGACCAAATCATCCTCCTCTCGGACATGCCTCTGGGAAGACATCAGAGTAGTCGAGGGAGAAGCAAAATTTGTCTTCCTTTAGGGGAGAGAGCAGTTCGTGGAATTAAGCACTCCTGTTTGTACTCTCAGGAGGGAAAGAGTGTTGGATGTGACTTCCTGAGGTTTAAGGACACTTCTGGAAAATTAGGATGGATTGAACCAGGACATTTCTGAAAACAGGATACTTGAGGGATGCCCCAAACCAACAGGGATG
Source organism: Vulpes vulpes (assembly GCF_048418805.1). NCBI lineage: Eukaryota > Metazoa > Chordata > Mammalia > Carnivora > Canidae > Vulpes > Vulpes vulpes. Next base: position 69,709,599 of record NC_132782.1, on the reverse strand, counting down.
AGTCTGGGAGACCCACGTGTCTCCAACTTCCGTGTCTAAGGAGAGTTGGAATAGACAGGTTACTTAGCTGCCCCGTACCTCAGTTCCCTCATATGGAAAAGTAGGGTAATAATGATCATTGTGATGATTACATCCATGGATGTAATCCATGTAATCCACACATGTGTCAGCATCTACTAAATGTCAGCTGTTACTTCCATGAAGTCTGGTGGGGGTCATTTGGGCCTGCAGTGGGGGCCCGAGACCGTGGAAGAGGAAACGTTGGTGTTGCAATCATTCCTTCCATGTTCTTGGCCAGGTAAACCCTGGAGTGCCGACATGGTGCCTCTGCCAGCCTCACGCTGTGAAGCAAGGGCTCTGAGCTCCTGTGGCCTGGAGGAAGCTCACTCTGCTGCAGGAGATGCTGGCATTAGGTGCCTTCATGAGAAATTGGGGGACAATGGGGGACATCCTGACCCTTTGTGACATATCTCATGCATGCCCTTGGCACTGCTCAATGGCTGGTTTCCTGATGAACCATGATGAAAGCAATCTTAACTAAGACTGGTCCTAATTCTTGCCAGTGTTCAAACCCAGGATAGATGGTGTGGTCAGGATGAGCTTTCGGCATAGTTAATAAGACTGAAAAGGACGACTTCAAGTTTACTGGGAAATGAGGAAGGAGGGAAATAAAGGCAAGAGCCCCATATATTGGGGTGGCCTCCTGGAGCCCAGGGTGTTTGGTAGCTCTGAGCGTCCAGCCCTGTGAGGATCCTCTGTTGAGGCATTAGGGCATGTGGTGGTGGGTGGTCTGCCAAGGTGAAGGAGCCAGCCACCTGGTCATCTAGCTTGTCATCTTCCAGCCATCACTGGATGTAGGTGAGGCTGATCTAAAAGAGGTCCCAGAGGTGAAACCTGGGGGGCCTTTGACCACTAGCTCAGTGGGGACAGAGGCCTGGGAGTCTTTGTGTCCTTCCTCTACTTATGAAGACACCAGTCATTGGATTTAGGGATTACCCCCAATCCAGGATAATTTCATCTTGGGATCCTTAACTAATTACTTCTACAAAGACCCTTTTGTCCAAAAAAGGTCACCTTCTAGTTTTGGAGTAGTCCTGACTTTTTTCACTATTTAACCTACTACATCCTGGTTGCCAGAGAGACGGCAAGGATCATGAAGTAGAGTTCTCGTGGTAGACGAATTGTCATGGGTAGAGCTGGTGATTTCCACCAGCTGTTTCCTTAGGAGACAGATAATATTGGGGTGAATGGGCTGGCCCAGCCAAACCAGATGCAAGCCCATTGCACATTGTGTGGCACCATTATCCTAGAAGTGCTGCAGCTTCCGTGGGGCTGATGGTCTCAAGCACATGTTTTTGAAAGTGGGTTCCACTGAGAGACGTCTGATTAGGAGAACCTGAAGAGCTGCCTTGCAGGTGATGCCACATAACTGTGACTTCTTTGTCAGTGATATTCACACACCCCAGTGGACTTTGGAGTCCATATACTCACTGGTGGATTTGTGTGATTGACCTATTCACAACAGGGGTTTACACTGTAATAGCACATGCTAATTTAGTTTTGGGAGTTTGGGGTTATTATTATTATTATTTTTTGCAATATCCTGTTGTGTCCTAGTAACACTTGTTTGTGTCACTGGGAGCAGCGGAACACGGCGGAGCACAAGGATTGTCCATCTAGATCTTCACAAAAGGGTGGATTGTGGTGGGCCCTGACCTGGCCTCCTGCAGGCTCAATGACTCGTAGAGCATGAGACATGGAGTACACAGCTAACTGTATTGTAGTCTCTTCATGGCAATGCTTAGGGTCTTGTCCACTGATGTGGCCCCAAACCGCATAGTACAAAGTGGTGAATTCTGGGCCTCAGGCCTCCCTAACATGGTGGATCACTCCATGAAGGCTGTACTGACTGATATATTTTGGACCTGCCTCTTTGAGCACATGGGAAAGCCACGGGGGTGTTTTGCTCGTGTACATGTGACCGTATCTCTTTTGCACGTTTGCTATCTCAGTAGATAGACTGAATTCATGCTTTCAATTCTAGTCAGTCTCAATACCCTGGCCAGACCCTAGCGCCCCAGATCTTGCCCAGACCAATCTCCATGCCTAGGGGGATGGAATAAGCTATTTGACTTAAGCCAGTCTGCCAGTCTGGGGGTGAGGCAGGGAAGGTGGAGTCAGTCTCAACCACAGAGCTGAGCGGTGGAGGTGTGGTTTGTAAAGACGTTTTGGAATTTTGTACCTTGAATAAAGAGCGGTAACGCTGGAGGAGGAAATAGCAGATGACGCATTCGTGGATTGATATTTTCCAGATTGTATGTGCACTTCAGATGGCCCAGCCAGATACTTGCTGACTCCAGTGTTTTCATTTCTTTATGACCTTTTTTCCTCATAATGGGGAGTAAAATTTTATTTTGTTTTCCCTAGGACTGGGAGCAATTCTGGGTAGCTCTGCTTCATGGGTATAGATGCTGCATTTTTATTATTCAACCAATAACGGAGCCATGCTCTGTTGTAGACACCGGGCATACAAAGATAGGGAAGTCTGCATTGCTTAAGGTAACACTAGCTGCTGTAACAAAGAGACCCCAAACTTCAGAATTTTAATATATTAGTGATTTTGTAGTAGTTCAAGTTGGTGGGCAACTCTGCTGCGTGTGGTCACTCAGGGACTTCAGTGGACAATGGCTCTGCAGTTCTCACTATGTGGCTTTCAGGGTCACCCTAATTCTTGGCACTTCCACCAAGCAAGAAGGGGAGAGAATAGGGTGGGAGTGGGGGAACAAGTGGCATGCATCACTTCTGCTCACATGCCTTTCTTCTGGAAAGTTCCTGTCTGCCCTCTTAGGACGTGTTCAGTTTAATGGGGAAGAGCAGCATGTGAGCCACAGGCAGAGGAAGAGTTGGTCTTAAGCAATCATTTTCCTACCTCACATCCTACACTGTACAATTCTAAATTGCCCCAACACTAAGAATTGGTCAAAGGAAAAAAGTTTTCAGATGGAAGGAAGCACATGCCTCATTTTACATGTTTTTTTTTTTTATTTTTTATTGGTGTTCAATTTACTAACATACAGAATAACACCCAGTGCTCATCCCGTCAAGTGCCCCCCTCAGTGCCCGTCACCCATTCACTCCCACCCCCTGCCCTCCTCCCCTTCCACCACCCCTAGTTCGTTTCCCAGAGTTAGGAGTCTTCATGTTCTGTCTCCCTTTCTGATATTTCCCACACATTTCTTCTCCCTTCCCTTATATTCCCTTTCACTATTATTTATATTCCCCAAATGAATGAGAACATAAAATGTTTGTCCTTCTCCGATTGACTTACTTCACTCAGCATAATACCCTCCAGTTCCATCCACGTCGAAGGAAATGGTGGGTATTTGTCATTTCTAATGGCTGAGGAATATTCCATTGTATACATAAACCACATCTTCTTTATCCATTCATCTTTCGATGGACACCGAGGCTCCTTCCACAGTTTGGCTATTGTGGACATTGCTGCTAGAAACATCGGGGTGCAGGTGTCCCGGCATTTCATTGCATCTGTATCCTTGGGGTAAATCCCCAACAGTGCAATTGCTGGGTCATAGGGCAGGTCTATTTTTAACTCTGAGGAACCTCCACACAGTTTTCCAGAGTGGCTGCACCAGTTCACATTCCCACCAACAGTGCAAGAGGGTTCCCCTTTCTCCACATCCTCTCCAACATTTGTGGTTTCCTGCCTTGTTAATTTTCCCCATTCTCACTGGTGTGAGGTGGTATCTCATTGTGGTTTTGATTTGTATTTCCCTGATGGCAAGTGATGCAGAGCATTTTCTCATGTGCATGTTGGCCATGTCTATGTCTTCCTCTGTGAGATTTCTCTTCATGTCTTTTGCCCATTTCATGATTGGATTGTTTGTTTCTTTGGTGTTGAGTTTAATAAGTTCTTTATAGATTTTGGAAACTAGCCCTTTATCTGATACATCATTTGCAAATATCTTCTCCCATTCTGTAGGTTGTCTTTGAGTTTTGTTGACTGTATCCTTTGCTGTGCAAAAGCTTCTTATCTTGATGAAGTCCCAATAGTTCATTTTTGCTTTTGTTTCTTTTGCCTTCGTGGATGTATCTTGCAAGAAGTTACTGTGGTCAAGTTCAAAAAGGATGTTGCCTGTGTTCTCCTCTAGGATTTTGATGGACTCTTGTCTCACATTTATTTTTTTATTTTTTATTTTTTTAAAGATTTTATTTATTTATTCATAGAGACACAGAGAGAGAGAGAGACAGGCAGAGGGAGAAGCAGGCTCCATGCAGGGAGCCTGACGTGGAACTCGATCCTGGGTCTCTAGGATCACACCCCGGGCTGCAGGCGGGGCCAAACCGCTGCGCCACTGGGGCTGCCCCTCACATTTAGATCTTTCATCCATTTTGAGTTTATCTTTGTGTACGGTGCAAGAGAGTGGTCTAGTTTCATTCTTCTGCATGTGGATGTCCAATTTTCCCAGCACCATTTATTGAAGAGACTGTCTTTCTTCCAGTGGATAGTCTTTCCTCCTTTATTGAATATTAGTTGACCATAAAGTTCAGGGTCCACTTCTGGGTTCTCTATTCTGTTCCATTGATCTATGTGTCTGTTTTTGTGCCAGTACCACACTGTCTTGATGACCACAGCTTTGCAGTACAACCTGAAATCTGGCATTGTGATGCCCCCAGCTATGGTTTTCTTTTTTAAAATTCCCCTGGCTATTCGGGGTCTTTTCTGATTCCACACAAATCTTAAAATAATTTGTTCCAACTCTCTGAAGAAAGTCCATGGTATTTTGATAGGGATTGCATTAAACGTATTTTACATGTTTTTAAAATTTTAAATTTTTTATTTCCCCCCCTTATATCTGTTTCCTGTAAGTTCTCCTCTCCTTTCCCTCTTCCTCTCCCTCTCCTTCTTTTTCTTTCTTTTTTTGAGAATCTTAAGCAGACTCCATGCCCAGTGCAGAGCCCGACACGGGGCTCAATCTCATGACTCGGAGATCATCACTTGAGCCAAAGTCGATAGTTGGATGCTTCACCAAAGGAGCTGCCCAGGCACCTCCCTGAGTAAGCTCTTTGTTGTTAATAGTGATTCTCTTAAGTTTTATTTACCTCATTGTATCTCCTGGTCACTCTTAGTCTTTATCCCTTGGAAAGAACAAATAAATCCAAACCTTTATTGAAGACTTATAGTGTTCCAGGTTCGTATCCCTATTCCCTTCTCAATTAGTCACCACAACACACCTGAGAAGGAGTATTATTATTTTTATCTTACAGAGATGGACATTGAGGCTCAGAGAACCCAGGAAGCATTGTTAAGATCAGGTACCGGTAGGGGTAGAGCTGGTGTTTACTAGGGCCACACTAGCTGCTGAACAAGGACAGCTCTACATTTCAGGGCTTACCATGTAGACATTCGTTTCTTACTCAAGTGGCGACCCAGTTAGGGGCTCCTAGTTGGTGGATGGCTTTTGTCCTCAAGTACTTCCCTGTGGTTCCACTCTTTTTTAGCACCTTGGATCACTCCACATCCAGTTAGCTTCTACTCAGACTAATGCCCTTTCATTATTCCAGAATCCGATCTCTACCTAGGACCGTAGTGTGCCATAGATGGGCTTGCATGTGGTCATTTTTATATTTTTTGAAATATATGCCTTGAAACACTATGCTATTAATTACATTTTAAAAACAAAGTTTGTAAAACTTAATGTAGGTTTTTGCCACTTAATTTTTTCCCTCAACAAAACAAAACAGGGAAGCAATGCAGTTTTTAGGCTCTCAAGTATTAGCCTTATATATTCCTTTAGCTTCTTTGTAGTAAAACTGCATTTCCTGATAATGTCTGGTTTTTTGCTTTGTTCCCCTTCTTGTTTCTGACCTTGAGAGTTGGCTTCTGTGGGTATTTTGACAGATGCCTGGCTCACACAGGCTCCTGTGGTGAATGGAGATTCCTCAGCTCCCCTGTGTTACCGCTCAGACTATTAACAGGTCCTTAAATGGATGCACCAAGCCTCAGCTCTCAAGTCACCACTGGACTCTTCAAGTGTGTCAGCCACAGCTGGTGATGCTTCTAGCATTTCCTAAAGCTCTCAGAACCTTGTTCCACATTTAGCTGCTTCTCATGAAAGCCCTAGGTTGGTTAGGAAAAAACAAAAACAAAACTTCTAATGAGTTCTGGGATCAAGACAATGAAAAGAAATGATTCTTTCTTGGTGAGCCACTTTGGGTCCCAAGGTGAGGGAACTGAGTTTATTTTTATTTTTTATTTTTTATTTTTTTTGGAACTGAGTTTAATAACCATGAAGGGTGAGCAGTGAGAGGGTGGGAGGTAGAGGTAGACCCACCACACATGAGTGACTCCCTGCTGATTGGCTCTATCTCAGGACCAGGTTGTCATCATACTTTTCCGATACCTCCTCTCCAAGACCAACACGGACAGCCACTTGCTTCCAAGAAATACACCATTTGTTCCTGGATGCTGATGAAGCTTGGCTGCTGGATGAGCAGGTGGCTGCCGGGCTTTCTGCAGCGCTGAAGGGACGCCGGGATGCACGGCTAGCCCTTGCACATCTAACTCATGACCCCCGTCCACCAGCCCCATCAGAGGGAGATGCCAGTGTGGCTAGGGCTTCACCTTTCCCAAAATGGAAGATTGGACATGGGATGTGACTCTACCCCTCTCACCTGGCTTGGTCTGCGAGTGTACCGTACACCCACCAAGAGCCTGGGTGCTCCTGCCTGGGGAGAGCGTGGCCGGGCGCTGTCGCTCCGGGGCCTGAGGTTTGAAGCAGGTCTCCTGGGAAGGCTTACCTTCCTGGGGATTCCAGAAGCCGAACTCCTGGGTGGCCAAGATGTGAACAGAAGACATTTGATAACATAGATGTGAGTGGGAAGCAACACTTAGCTTCTCAGCTTTGCTTTCTGCTTCTGGTTCTATAGAATAGGTGTTAAATCATGGTAATTACTGAATTTCCTCTAAGATATGACTGATGGCAAAATACGCGATCAATTTAATAAAGGTATTTGCATGTGTGTATGTGTGAGGAGGAGAATGAAATACCATTTAAAATGTACAATTTGATGTCAAAACATTCCAAACTCAGAAATGATAGAATGTGATGGAATGGCAGGATGTTTTAGCTCAAGGAAATACGTTAGACGATTTCCTGCTCCGGACTAGAGCAAGACCTGCTCTTTGGGTGGCTGGGGAGGCCCTTTTTCTTGCAGGTTAATGATCCCTTTTCTGGCAGTGGTTTTGCAATTACAGGCGCCAGCCGAAGCCAGTGGCTCTAGCACCGGGGCTTCCACAGGGCAATTTGTGGCGGTGATTTCTTGCTGTCGCCTGTCCTGCCGCCCATCTAGCTAGCGCTGAACCCACCGTGAGCCAGCGGGCCCCTAGGGAGGGAATTTGCAGGAAGATAGATTCCTCTGTCCCTGCCTACATTTGAATGCTATTGTGGAAACTGAATAGAATACAGATCGCCCCCAAACTGAATTCTGTGTACTTGCTCTGCTAAGTAGAAAATTGCATCTCATACGTGGTTCCTAGACAGGGCTCTGTCTAGACACAGAACTTGCTTACGGTTTTTAATGTTCTTGGTCGTTCAGGCATATGAAACCCGCTTGCCCCGATCGCCTCCCGACCGCGGGCAATTTGGTTGGGAGGACGTTTGCGCTGCCTGCTGCCAATCCGCTCCCGGCCCCAGCCCAGATCCTCAGAGATGCCGCAGTTCCTGCTGTGTCGCATCCTGAGTTGGAACTGCTCGGGTGAGGGATGCGGTCTCGCCTTTGCAGGAGTGTTAAGCTATTGCATGAGGGCAGCGGGAACTGCTGGCATCAAAACCTCACAAGATCCTTCCTGTGTGGCCTCAGTTCGGGAAGGAGACCCCTTGTCTCCCTTATTCCACGTGGGGCATGTGGATGTTAACAAGCTCTGATCAGCATTTGAGCGCCATTGTCTCCTTGATGTAATTCCTCTCTAGACCCTTTGTCTCTGTCGCCTCTAGCCCCGGGACAGGCTGTGGCCAGGTGGGGGTGGGGGGGAAGCCTGGAGAAGCCATTGTGCCATCATAGCTGCGGGGAGTCCCGTTCAGCCTGCGGGCTGCACAATTCACTAAGTGAAAATGCAGGGACATAGCATTCCATCCGGGAGCAGTGCCAGGTGCTGGCAGAGTGGGGGGCTCCAGGCACCGGATTACTGGGGGATCATCAGGAAGACCAGAGATGGTTCCCCCACTGGTTGGACAGCACATTCATTCTCACCATCAGTGCTTTGGTCCTTTGAGGCTGCAACCCTTTATTTTCACAAGTCCTAAGTAAATAAAATTCCATGACACAGACATGTGTAGGGGAGGGCATAAACTGAGTGTCAGAGAAATTAAAACATGATCTAGATTTTGTCCCGAGATGGCATTGCCAAGAGGAGTCTTTGTTTGTGTCCTGAGACATCTGACAATCTCCTTCAGGCGAGGGCCTGGGCGTGGGGCCTGAGCTGTGTGACTGGCAGGGGACAGAGCCCAAATAAGAGGCCTTACCCTTTGATTTTCTCGCTGGGTCTCGTGGTTGAGTTGTCAACACTCAATGCCTTCTGCTTAGGGTGGCTTTCCCTGGGGGTGCTATGTTAGGGAATTAGAGGGGGCATTTTGTGTTGTGAGGGGGAGGGGCTCTGCTAGCATCAGGTGACTGTGGTCTAGGAGCACTTAGCATCCTGCAGTGGGTGAGACAGTACTGGCCACTGAAGGATTGCTGGGTCTGGTCAGACTTTCAGATGTCACCTGGGACATTCACATGGTGAAAATATTCTAAATCTGTTTTCTATATGCACAGGTGTGATATGCCCTGTATACTCTCCAGGAAGGCAGCCACCAGGTAAATCATTTTGCTTGTAACTTTACAGGGAGTTACCACCTCTGTCCACCTGCCTCTGTGGCTATTATGTCCTTGAAGAGTCTAAGGATGGCAAGCATTGATTCCTGCATTCCGTCCTCTAGGGTTGTGTTCTTTCAGCATTTCTGTCTTGAAACATACCTACATTGATCACAAATTTATTTTCTCCCTTTTATCACCTTTAGGACATTGTGTGGATTATTTATTTATTAATTTATATTTTTTTAAATTTTTATTTATTTATTTATGATAGTCACACACAGAGAGAGACAGAGAGGCAGAGACATAGGCAGAGGGAGAAGCAGTCTCCATGCACTGGGAGCCGATGTGGGATTCGATCCCGGGTCTCCAGGATCACGCCCTGGGCCAAAGGCAGGCGCTAAACCGCTGCGCCACCCAGGGATCCCTGTGTTGATTATTTAAAAAATTGTTTGTGTTAGGTTACACACACATACACACATTTTAGCCATCTTTTTTTTTTTTTTTTTTTTTTTTTTAGATTTTATTTATTCATGAGAGACAGAGAGAGGGAGAGGCAGAGACACAGGCAAAAGGAGAGACAGGCTCCATGCAGGGAGCCTGACATGGGTCTTGATCCCGGGTGTCCAGGATCATGCCCTGGGCTGAAGGTGGCGCTAATCCGTTGAGCCACCTGGGCTGCCCACATTTTAGCCATCTTAACCATTTTATTTTTATGTATTTATTTTTTAATTTTTTAAAAAGATTTTATTTATTCATTCATGAGAGACACAGAGAGAGGCAGAGACAAAGGCAGAGGGAGAAGCAGGCTCCATGCAGGGAGCCTGATGTGGAACTTGATCCTGGGTTTCCAGGATCACACCCTGAGCTAAAGGCAGACACTCAACCACTGAGCCACCCAGGCTCACCCACTGCAGCAAGACTGTACATTATGCTGTTTTCACAAGCATAGCTATCATCTGTCACCATACAATATTATAATACCATTGGCTCTATTCCCTATGCTGTACCTTTTATTCCCATGACTTACTCATTCCATAGCTGGAAAGCTGTATCTCCCACTTCCCTTCACACATTTTGTCCATCCCTTTGTCTCTTCCCCTCTGGCAATCAATCAGTTCTGTGCATTTATGGGTCTGTTTCTGTTTTTTTATTTGTTTGTTATGTTTTTTAGATTCCATATACAAATGAGATTATATGTTATGTCTGTAGGTTCATCCATGTTGTTGCAAATGGCAAGATCTCATCTTTTTTATGCCTAAATAATAGTCCACAGTGTGTGTGTGTGTGTGTGTGTGTGTGTGTGTGTGTGTATATATACACATATATATATATCTTCTTTACCCATTTGTTATCAATGAACACTTGGGTTGCTTTCATGTTTTCACTATTATAAATAATGCTGCAGTAAACATAGGGATACATATCTTTTTGATTTAGTGTTTTTGTTTTCTTTGGGTAAATTCCCAGTGGGGAATTACTGGATCATATGGTATTTCTGTTTTTAATTTTTTGAGGAACTTCCATGCTGTTCTCCACAGTGGCTGCACCAAATTTACATTCCCACCAATATACACAAGTGTTCCCTTTTCTCCACATCCTTGTTAACACTTGTTATTTCTTATATTTTTGATACTGGCTATTCTGACTAGTATGAGGTAAGATCTCATTGTGATTTTGATTTGCATTTCCCTGTTGATTAATGATGTTGAACATTTTTTCATGTGCCTCTTGGCCCATCTGTATTCTTCTTTATCAACATATTATTTTAGCAACCTCTCCTTTTTTCTCTCTAGCAATGCTCTGCTTTTCCCATACCTGACCCCTAGAACCAGCTTTATCCAGTGCAGCCTCCATACTTTTCTCTTGTTCTTTGTGAAATTGTTTTTTTTTAGTAGATATATATGTGTATTTTTTCCCTTTGCAGTAATTAGTAATACTCTTTCTATTAAGTAGGAGAATAGAACAGCTGTTTTTTTTTAATATTTTATTTATTTATTCATGAGAGACACAGAGAGAAAGAGGCAGAGACACAGGTAGAGGGAGAAGCAGGCTCCATGCAGGTCACACCCTGGGCCGAAGGTGGTGCTAAACCTCTGAGCCACCTGAGCTGCCCAGAACAGCTGTTTTGGCATTGAGCATGTAAACACTGTATACAATGAGTGTTAACGAGTAATATTTCCATGACTGAGCTAGAGTGCATTTCCTGGTGGATGATCTTAGAGCTACAACAGAATAAATCTGGACCCCTTGAAACCACAGTTGGGGTTTTGGGGCTTTTACCTGTTTTTGCCTTGTCAGCCATATAAGTTATGACAACAACACCAACACAAAGCTTTCTGAAAATGTCTAAAGTAATGTCATCATTTGGCGAGTTAAAAAGGCAGAGCACTGTTGGGTCACCTGGTTGGCTCAGTCAGTGGAGCTTGTGGCTCTTGTTCTTGGAATTGTGGGCTTGAGCCCCATTTTGAGTGCGGAGATTACTTAAAAAAACTTTTTTTAAAAAAAGTAGAGCATTGTGGATGAGGATGAGAAGTGATGGGACTTCTGTTCTATGGACAGACAGAAGCAAGCTTGCTTGACCTGTTTGTCCCAGGGTCTCCATCCTGGGGTGCACTCAGGGAAGCCCTTATGCATTAGCCCTGGGCCCATTCTGAAGTTTTCTCTTCTCCCTTTGGATGTCTCCTCTGCACTCAAACATGGAAAGCTATTTCAGGAAACCGACCTGGCCACTGAGTAGCTGATATTTTCTTAATAACCTTCAGTATAGGCCCCTAAAAGAAATCTTTCTTTAATGTGCCAGGGTCCAAAAATATATATAAAAGAAAATCATTACAGTATTTCACTTGAGATTGTGCAGATAACGACAAGTTCCTTTTTTTTTTTTTTTATTTTTTACTAGTATTTATGGCTGTTCAATTAAACTGCCACCAAACAACAGTGAACCCACCACCATTTCCTAGTGTGCTATCTTGGGGTTTGTAGCTTACCATATGTTTGAAGTATGACATAATCCTTATGGAGCACATTCAATTTGTTGCTTCCCAACTTCAATGGAAGCAGTTAAGTCTGTCTCCTTTTAGACAAATTGTTAATGAAAAGGTAGCTGAACAATCATTTTCTTGTAATATGCAATTCCATCTCCTTAAATACAGGAGCCTGACAGACCCATTCAGCAGTTAGTACTTTCTCTATACAACTGAACTCTATCTGACCCTGTGAAACTAACAATTGGAGCAAAAAGAGAGAAAGAGGGGGACAGGCAGCTAAAAATAAATACTTACCTGTAATACGTATAATCCTAAAAATTGAATGGCCAGTATATTTTACTTTATTGTTTTCAGATAATGTATGAGTAATTGCCTTCTGCTGCCAAGTTCATTTTTATTGATTTTAAAGTATTTCATGATTTTGGTGCAATGTTTGGAAAATGGTGGGACTGTCTGAAAGATTCAGAATTTAGAGTCATGAGCTTTCCTCTCTTTTAGCAGTGAGTCAGCAGCAGTGAGTGTGCTGCTGATGGCACAGATGCACCATGGCTCCCTTTTCCCTAGAGAGCAAGGGAGGCGGAAACAAGGACTGGCCATTTGTCTGAGCAAGCATATGTTTTTATTTTATTTTATTTTATAACTGACTTTACTTTTTAATAATTTCCCCAAGAATTTCTTAAATAGAATGGAAAAAAAAGACAGCTTATATCTCCTTTTTAAATACAAATACAATACTCTGGCAGTGTCTGTAGGGCATAGTGCAGAACAATAATGGCTGGTGTTTATTGAGTGTTCACTCTGTGCCATCCTATAGCCAGATTATCTGTGTACCTCACTACTGGAGCATGGATGGGCTATGACGATCACCTCCATTTGATAGATGTAGAAATGTGGGTCAGAGAGGTTAACTAACTTGCCTAAAATCACCCAGTAATTTTGTGATAGAGCCAAATTTTCACTCCAGCAGGCAAACTCTGGAGTAGAGAGTCTTAACTCCTACACGATGCTGCATGTCAGCTGAAGATTGCTTTTTATAGTAAAGCCTCATCAATTCAGGCTAATTTGGGGATTTGAGGGAGAAGCCGTCTGAATGACAGGATGTTTGAAAAAAAATGCAATCTCATACCTCCAAAGAGATGGTGGATAGAATAAATTAAATGAGGGTTTTAAAATTAGGGAAGCAATCTTGAAGATCTCATTTTACAATAAAGGAAAATGTCCGGTCTTTAAAGTAATAAAGTATTTTAGGGGTGCTGTGTGGCTCAGTCAGTTAAGGTCCAACACTTGGTTTCAGCTCAGGTCATGATCTTAGGGTGGTGAGATTGAGCCCTGTGTTGGGCTCCCCACTCAACGTGGAGTCTGCTTGAGATTCTTTCTTGCTCTGCCCATTTCCTTGCTTGTGCACTCTCTCTCAAATAAATAAATAAATAAATAAATAAATAAATAAATAAATAACTCTTTAAAAAATATTTTAAGGTCTTGCATTCAGGATTCTAATCCCCATTTTTTCACAGTACAAATGTAAACTATTTACCAGTTGATTGAACAGACATCTGCAGTGCACTCCATATCCATGCCTTGGGAAGGTGGCAACTTTGAGAATGTAGATTCCAAGCTCAGGGCTGGGTTCACAAACTTATTCCCTTGCTTGATAGTTCTCCTGCTTTAGTCAACTTCATCAATAACACTGACTTTCATTGACTCTACCTCCTGGCATTCCTTAAGATATTTAACTTGGCCTCCCTCTTTGGGATCTCAGCGTTGGCTTTCTCTGGCAAAGCCACTACACCAGGGTTGTGTTCTCTCCCTGGGACCCATGCTGATTCTGCCTACCTACAGCCTCATCTGTCTCAACTTGACCTTGGGACCTCTCCAACGGATATTCAAAATCATGTTGAAAATAAAAATTATTCCAACCCCCCCCCCAATTCTGTTTTTTCTTTTACATTCTCAAATTTAAAAAAAAATGGCACAGTCTTTTGTCTCTTGGCTCAAGGTCGAAAACTTGTGGCCATTTCTCTCTTCTTCCTGACATTTGGATGCCAAGCCTTTGGTGAGTCTTCTTCTTAAATGTCATTCAAAGCCAGCCACTGGTCTCTATCAATGCCTTCATTCAGGACTTGGGGTTTATGCCTAAGTACAGTGATGACCTTTTTAGCTGATCTCCTTGCCTCTGCTCTTTCTTTCTTTCTTTCTTTCTTTCTTTCTTTCTTTCTTTCTTTCTCTTTTCTTTCTTTCTTTCTTTCTTTCTTTCTTTCTTCTTTCTCTCTCTCTCTCTTTCTCTTTCTGTCTTTCTTTCTTTTCTTTCTTTCTTCTTTTCTTTGTTCCCACAAAGAAACAAGAGCAATAACCAACAACGAACCCAACACAACCTCTTTGGTGGCCCTCATTTGCTTGTAGGATGACCTCTTGGCTTCACATTAAAGAATGTTCATCATCTGGCCTTTGCGTTTCAGCTCCTCATCCTGTCCTACAGTTCAGGCACATCAGCTGTCACCTGGCCTCGTTTCTTAGGAAAGTCGTATATTTGTGTATTTGTTTTGTTCTTAAATGTATTTCTGTACTTTGACACTAATTGGAGGTGCCGTTTCTTGTGCCCTATCCCAATGTTTGCCTGTTGAACTCATGTTTGCAAAGGTCTGGTTTTATTTTTTTTTATTAAAGATTTTATTTATTTATTTGAGAGTGCGCGCGCGAGAGAGATCATGAGCAGTGGGGATGGGTAGAGGGAGAAGCAAACTCCCTGCTGAGCAGGGAGCCTGATGCAGGACTTGATTGCAGGACCTTGGTATCATGACCTGAGCCAAAGGCAGATACTTAATCAACTGAGCCACCCAGGCATCCCATTTCCTGTTCTCATGGCAGTTGAAATGCACCAGTATTCACGTGGTATTGTGCTTATTTGTCTTCCCGACAGCCTAAGATAGACTCTGGGCTGCTGGAGGATAGGGACTGTGTGTTGCTGTATTTGCACCAGTGCCAGGGCTGTGCACGACCTGCAGTTGTTTGCACATGTGTGAGCAAGGAGTGGGGAGGGAAGGAAGGAAGGAAGGAAGGAAGGAAGGAAGGAAGGAAGGAAGGAAGGAAGGAAGGAAGGAAGGAAGGAACACTGTCACAGAAATGGAATGGGTGGCAGGAAACCATGGATGGGGACATTAAGAAATTGAAGGAACAACTATCGTCAATGAGCTGTAACAGTTTAGAACTTTGTGTTCGACTTTTATGCATCATAGAACTCTGCCCTGTTGCCAACAATTTTTGGAAAAGCCACAGCCCTAATGCTTAAACACATTGCTGTAATTCGACTCTCCATAAAGTGGTCATTAAATTGTGTTTTGAGGCTGGGAAGTGCACATCAGTGACATGCTTAACTGTACAGGCGCGGCAAAACAGGAATCTAGACCTATCTGTATGCAAATACAATGCTTCAAGTTCATTATTGTTATTAGGAATGGAAATATAGCCAGAGCAGAAATAACAGTATATTTCCCTCTGCCTATGTTGTGTTTTTGTCAATGGGGTTTCTGAAGGACTATGCATTTACTAACCCATTAGAATGAGCGATTTTATATCCTAGTGTAAAATTAAAGGAATTTAAGGATCTGCCTAGGAGATACACTTGTTTAAACCTATATTAATGTCTCTATTGGTTATGTTGGCTAGGTTGGTGGTATATTATTAGAAAAGAAAATGTCCCAGCCATGTGTATACTTTCTAAATCTCAATGTACTTATTTTCTGACAAGCAATGGAGCTGATTTTCTTTTTCTCATCCAAAATATAAGATGTGGGACAATGTAACTACTCTTAAATGCAAAGCGTGCCATCAGTCCTTTATTATTTGAAAAAAGTCTCATTCCTATTATCTCATTCTGCCTTTTCTCTGGTGTAAACTCTGGGCTTCTCCCAGCAATCATGTTTGAAGCCATTAATTTCTTTTTAAAAAATATTTTCTTAAGTTTTAATTCCAGTATAGTTAACATACTGGAATGTTAACTATTAGTTTCAGGTGTATAATACAGCAATGCAGCAATTCTATACATAATCAGTGCTCATCATGGTTAAGTGTGCTGTTAATCTCCATCACCTGTTTCACCCATCCCCGCACCCACCTCCCCTCTGTAACCATCAATTCTCTCTAGTTAAGAGTCTGTTTTTTGGTTTTTCTCTCTATTTTTCTTTTTTCATTTGTCTTGCTAAATTCTGTATATGAGTGAAATCACATGGTATTTGTCTTTCTGTGACTGATTTATTTCACTTAGCATTACACTTTCT
Organism: Vulpes vulpes; assembly: GCF_048418805.1. Taxonomy (NCBI): domain Eukaryota; kingdom Metazoa; phylum Chordata; class Mammalia; order Carnivora; family Canidae; genus Vulpes; species Vulpes vulpes. The sequence continues at coordinate 69,693,461 of NC_132782.1, read as the reverse complement.
AGCTCCCACCATGTCACTGCAAATGGCAAGATTTCATTTGTTTTTATGGCTGAGTGATATTCCAGTGTGTGTGTGTGTGTGTGTGTGTGTGTTTGTGTGTACCACTTCTTTATCCATTCATCAGTCTATGGACACTTGGGCTGCTTCTATAGTTTGGTTATTATAAATAATGTTGTAATAAACATAGCAGTGCATACAGCCTTTTGAATTAGTGTTTTTGTATTCTTTGGGTGTATGTTCCATAGTGAAATTATGGGATCATATGGCAATTCTATTTTTAACTTCTTGAGGAACTTGCATACTGTTTTCCATGTTGGCTGTTCCAGTTTGCATTCCCACCAACAGTGCACAAGAGAGCCCATTAATTTCTTTTCTCATCCCTACAGTATTTGCTGTGGTACTTACCAGGGCCTCCCTTAGGTTGTGTGGGATCCCAGGCAAATATTCCTTTGGGGCCCCTGTCCATATTAACAGTGTGATTGAAAAATGTGTTATAAAATGTATGGGCCCACAGAGGTGTATTGATTTATCAACGAAAATTTAGAATTATGGGTAGAAAAGAGATACTTATGCACTTATTTACTCCCCAGTCAGAGCACCTAATGATTCTTCCTTCCCTCCAGGCATCATCTCTTGTCAATCATCTTTATTGTCAAAGGCACCGTTCCTCTAAAATTCCCAGTTTCCCAAGTTGTTACTCATAATAGCATGGCTCTTTGGAATGATATGCGTTGAAACAGAGCAGCCTGTCTTGCCTCCACAGTTCCCTAGCCCACTTAACTGCAGGCTGGCTATACCCATACTCATGACACTGCATCGTGCATAACGCCATCCAGGACACTGTCCTCCAGGGACCCTCTCACAATGGTGGACATTGTGCTTTGTCGATGATGACCACAGATACAAACCTTACTCAGAGGACACAGTCAAACTTGAATGGTAATTTGCTTCTGGTCACACTAAATGTACTAATTTTATAGCGTGTAGTTAGAACAGTCTATCTTCCAACCACGTCCTGAATTCTTCAGGCACTTATCACTGCATTCCTAGGATGGGACCTCACAGTGTTGATTATACCCAGGGATGGGGTGAGAAGAGTACCCATTGGTGCAGAGGATCCATCCCTCATCCTGTGGGGCTTCCATTGATGCAGGAAAGTATAGCTACCAAGGATCCTCATTCTATTTACTGTCGCTTCTGTAAAAAAGTCGATGTCAAGTTTTTTTTTTTTTTTAAAGAAGATATGTTACTCATTCCCTGACATATTTAATTTTTTTTAAAATTTATTTATTTATGATAGTCACAGAGAGAGAGAGAGGGACAGAGACACAGGCAGAGGGAGAAGCAGGCTCCATGCACCGGGAGCCCGATGTGGGATTCGATCCCGGGTCTCCAGGATGGCACCCTGGGCCAAAGGCAGGCGCCAAACCGCTGCACCACCCAGGGATCCCCGATGTCAAGTTTTGTAAATAGCCTTCTTGAGCTATTCCAGAGACAACCCATTAGGTATTCTCCGATAACTGCGAACCTTGTTAAATCATGAATTGTCCAGGAACTTATTAGTGTGTAAAAATAGCATCTGCACGTCCTAGCCATGGTGCGTGAACTCGCGTGTGTATGTGGATTACTATAGGTGCTTAGCTGTTCTCGTGATTTTCTGCACCCATTTGTAAAGTGTATCATGCTTTTGATTTTCTTTTGCCTTGTGAGAAAATACTAAAAAAGACTTAAACATTTTAAAAAGGGATGTTGATGGGGAAGGAAGCTGTGTGTGGGGGTACATGGGAACTTTCTGCTCAGTTTTGCTGTGAACCAAAAAGTGCTCCAAAAAAGTTATTTAACAGGAAAAGAAAATAACATAAAAAAAGGACTGACCCAGAAGAGAATTATGTCACCACATTGATTGGAGCTGGGAGGGGACTTTGAAAAGAGCTCCACGGTGTTATGAGGCAATAGTCTGGAAAGCCCTAGGTGGAGGTGGGGGTGGCCAGCCCTTAGGATTGCCTGACTTGTGACCTGGAGCCTGCAGAGGAGTTCGTGTGACCCTCCTCCATGCCAGGGTAAAGACACCTGCCTCCACCCCAGCTGCCCCCGGGGTGTGTGTGGCCTAGAGGCTACAGTGTGGTGGGAACACCAATGGATAAGAGTCAATTCATCGACTCGCGCACGCTCAATTCAAGTTCAAGTGTCAGCAGTGACCCTTTGAGGAACAGAGCCCTGAACTTGTCTTGTGTTCAACATGAGTGAGAATGTTCAAAATTAGCACATCAGTGCCTTTCCAGCAGCCTGACATCACACTGATCCTTGAAAGCAGTGTGGTATCACCTAGTGGGGGTGAGCTGCTGGCCGGCCACCCTCCTGGAGCTGGAGCCCAGCCAGGGCCCAGGATACCGGAGAACTTCTTTGGGCATCTTGTCACCCTCACATGAAGGCAGATAAGGGGGGTAAATAGACACATGGAGATGAGGGGAGAGATGCTCACTGGGGCAGTGTGGGCCTGGGTGGCATTATCAGCCTTGGCCAGGCTCAGCCCCTGGGGAGGAATGGAATATTAGTGGGGGAAGGTGCTTCCAGCAGGGGTCCTTGGGGTCTGGGGCTTGGGATAGGGCTCTGCTTGTCCAAGTTCTCAGGTGGTGCTGGGAGTTTTATTCGTGATGTGTTGGGGACAAGGGTAAAATGTGGACCTGGCCCTGCCTCCAGGCAGTTTACATTCTGGGCTTGTCAACAGATAGACAACCTTCAAGTCTCAGCTTTCTGTATGACTCTGTTGTACTTGCTTCTGAGACTCAGACAGGTGTCATGCACACACTCTAGGGAGGGCCCTGCTCCAGCAGCAGCCAGAGAGCAGCAGGGGGGAGGGGGGGCAGGAACGCGGCACGTTCTCCCAGAATGGAGTCTTTCAGACCATGGGGTCTATGAAAGGATGTTTTTGCTTGGGCCTCTGCTTCACTCTTCTCCACCGGCAGTTAAGATGCCAGAGGCTGATACCAGCACCATTTGTTCTACCCAGAGGCCCCCTCATGCCCTGGGATCCCACTTTTCTGATTGGTTTGGCCTCTGTTGCTCATCTGGCCTCATCATCCACACAGAGCTGTTCTGTACTGTTGTGCACGTTGTGCGTTGCACGATGGTAACCCATTCCCAGGGGGCACCACTCACATCACAGACATGGCCGATTTGTGTATTTTACCAAAGTTTTCCAGCAGGTGGCAGTAAATGTCTTGTTGTAACAATGATTGGCATAGTAAGATGGTTTTTTTTTTTTTTTTTTTTTGGTGGAAGTCTCGAATAAGGGGGGGTTCCTTTTATTTTTTAATTTTTTTTTGTATTTTTTTAATTGGAGTTCGATTTGCTAACATAAGGATAACACCCAGTGCTCATCCTTTCAAGTGTGGGGGTCCCTTTTAATAATTTGCGGGAAAGTGCCAGATGGGCTAGCAGTACCTTGGACTACCGCTGCCCACTGTCTCTGCTGACCAACCCTTGGAGGCACCTTCAGTTTTCTGTACTTGACTTATAGTCCTTTCTTATAAACGTCTAAAGAGGCTGAGATTAGCATGGGAACAGCGTCTGGCACAGAGCAGACACTCCATGTAGTGGGCTGAAGGGCGGCCCCCAATAGTTATGTTCCTGTTGTAACCCCAGGAACCTGTGAATATGATCTTATTTGGAAACAGGGTCATCGCAAATGCTGCTAAGTTGATCTTGAGATGAGATCATCTTGGGTGATCCCGACGGGCCCTAAATCCAGTGCCCCTGTCGGAGACAGGAGAGGAAAAAATAGACACAAAGAAGTCGGCTGTGAGAAGAGGAGCAGAGTTTGGAGTGATGTGGCCAGAAGCTGAGGATGGCGGGGAGCCCCAGGAAGCTGGGGGAGGGGGGGTCAGGAAGGATCCTCCCCTCGAGGAGGGAGCTGGGCCACGCCAGCACTTTGATTTCAGACTCCTGGCCTCCAGACCTGGGAGAGGAGGCACTTCTGTGGTTGTAAGGCACCCAGTGTGTAGAGTTAGTTGTGGCAGCCCGAAGGGCTGAGGACACTAGTGTTTCGGATGTCGCTGTTGCCAGTGCTGTAATGCTCTCACCGTCCTCGGAGAGGGAGGTGAGACCTTGGGAGACCAGGGGTGCTGGCATGGGCCCACAGGGTCCTGAGATGGGCCAGCACAGGGTGGGCAGCACCCTTGCCTGAAGGGCCAGAGGGGAAATGCCTGTCTCGGTGCCTCAGCTCTGTGGTCCTTGAGAACAGCGGTGACGACACCTGAGTGAGGGGACGAGGGACCGGGGAGGAGGGCCCAGATCTGAGGCAGCGCTGCCCTGGGGTGCACTTGCTGTGCTTTCTGCAGTGAGACGCACAGAACGGACAGTGCTTAGAAACCTTATGGCAAGTCAATAGAGTGACATTATGTCTATTGAGGCCAATCACAAAATATTTGGGTGTGTATTTTGTGTCTTTCTCTTCCTTTCCCTTTTCTAGGAATTTATTATTGTTAATATCATGCAATCGTCCCAGTGTGGCCGATTAGATGGAAACACCTGCCTCGAGAAGCTTCGATTTGTGTGGGACACTCTCCTACGTAAGAAGGCATCACTTATGCACAGGGCGCCTTGAGAAACGAGGGGTAGTGGGGGGACTC